>NW_026892702.1:1710000-2310000 GCF_033815535.1 Pezoporus flaviventris | reverse complement strand
CAGATTTTTAAGTTCAGATCTCACTGAGGAGTGAGATAAAGAATAATATGCAAGCATTACAAGCCTTATACTCCAGGCCAAACTGCAATCATCACTGGGTCTGAGGGGAAAAGAACAAGAAGACAAACAGAAAGAAAAAGAATATCCTAGAAGCAAAGACACTACTAAAACATGGAACTTTCCTATGTTTTCCTGAACAGCTTGGTGCTGAGCACTGGTAGAGACGAGACAACCTGAAAGAGACAAGCAACCAGCGCTTGCAGGGTATGTTCTCTGTCCCCAGCAATTTCCTGTGTCTCCAGCACAGGGTCATGAGTCTTCGGCTGCTGCAAGAGAAACATCCACCTCTGAACTAATCAAAGACTGAGCTTGTGTAGAAGTATATGAAGTGCAGTACAAGTACTGCAGACATTTCCATATATCACACTTCACAGGTGTTTCACCTTAAGCACTTTGCAGATCATCTTTTAGAACACCACAGATACCCCTGGCTTTTCATTCAATAACCAACTGTCCTGCTGGATCAACTCTGACAAGGGAGAAATGCACCTGGTTTGCAACCACTGTGTTACAGCAGTGCCCTCCCCTTCTCCTCAAAGTAAAAAAAATCATAAATATTCAAAGGAGAGAGGAGCCCAGCTGACATTAAAAGGATGCTGAAGAGATGGGGGCTGACTAGGGAGAACTGGTGGCTGGAGATCCTGCACCCATTGGGAAGGAAAGCAGCACCTCTACCACTGAAGCCAAAAAGTGGAGCATTTTGAAGTCAGGAGATGAAGAGAACCATGCTTTCAGGGCAAAGTTCCTCTCTGGGGTGTGCCCAGCTCTGGGGCAACAGCACAAGAGGGACGTGGAGCTGCTGGAGCAAGTCCAGAGGAGGCCATGGAGATGCTGCGAGGGCTGGAGCAGCTCTGCTCTGGAGCCAGGCTGAGAGAGCTGGGCTGGGGCAGCCTGGAGAAGAGAAGGCTCCTGAAGGGGAGACCTTATCGCAGCTCCAGTGCCTAAAGGGGCTGCAGGAAAGCTGGAGAGGGGCTTGGGACAAGGGATGTAGGGACAGGCCAAGGGGAATGGCTTTAACCTGCCAGAGGGGAGACTGAGCTGAGCTCTTAGGCAGAAGCTCTTCCCTGGGAGGGTGCTGAGGCGCTGGCACAGGGTGCCCAGAGAAGCTGTGGCTGCCCCATCCCTGGCAGTGTTCAAGGCCAGGTTGGACACAGGGGCTTGGAGCAAGCTGCTCTAGTGGAAGATGTCCCTGCCTGTGGCAGGGGTTGGAGCTGGAAGAGCTTTAAGGACCCTTTTAATACAAACCAGGCTGGGATTCTCTGTGACTGATGATCTCTTTTTCCACTGTCCCCTTTTTAAATCCATGAAGGCAGATGATATTCATCCAAGAGCCTGCCCTGTATTTCCAAAACACAAACACCAGTGCTCCCAGTGCCCTGGAGCTGTCACCCTGGGGCAGTGTCACCCTAGGGCAGTGTCACCCTAGGGCAGTGTCACCCTGGGGCTGTGTCACCGCTGCCCTTCTCCTGTCAAGAGTCAGAACAGGAAAACTAAAATAATAAAAAAGAACAACTTCTGCTGTGAATGCTCAGTACTGAGACTGCAGAGGTCAGATAAATGGGATTCAGCATCTCTCTGGTGGGCTGGCTCACATGAATACTGATGGTGACTCAAAGCAGTTTAACAGCCTGAGTGATATTAATTTGTTCCTTTGCCATGGGATCAGGTCCACAGGGCTACAGCACAGCAACGAGGCCCCGAGCCCATCTGTGACCATGGGATGCTCCAGCTCTGGAGCTGCCCAGCTCCAAGAACGCTTCTGCTGCCGCAGCCTCCCTGAAGCAGGGGACATGAACACTGCGTGCACATCTGGGCGCACATCTGGATGCACATCTAAAACACCTAAGCATCATTTTGCCCTGTCTGGTCTCCTGGTTGCCAGTTTCAGCAATCACAGCTGGGTAACAAAGGCCAGTGAAGAACAATGCATAGTGCACAACCACCACACAAACCATTGTCTTTTACACACGTGGTGTGCTCAGGAAGACAAGGCTAACATCTGAATGTTACCATAGGAATGGAGACCACACAGTTCCCATTGTAGCACCCTTCTTTCCTCGGTAGCAAACTGGATAATAAGCTGAAGTGGTTGGAATCCAAGCACCTTGTGAAGCCTCAATACTCTTCCTGCGCAGGGAGGGTTCTCAGCTTCCCTTTCATACACAGCACCTGCTTTCAGTCCAAGGCACTCAAGACATACAAGGTGCAGAAACGTCTCTCTCTCCACCCTCCTCCTGGATTTTTACCTTCACAGACTCTTGACACTTACCTTAAGACCAACCAAGAGCTAAATAAACACCTTTATAGTCCTGAGCCAAGCAAGGATCAAGTGAGAGTCTCCTCCCAGAGCAACGTGACCTCCCACTGGCACCTCAGACTTGGGCTCCCAGAGCAGAGGTCTGGTGCATGCATGTGTCAGCAGCAGCACTCACGTGCTCCCAGTTAATATACAGGCACCATGGCCTGGCCACATCTGAGGCAGCATTCAGTATTTAGTCTGTTCTGAGCTTTACTAACTAAAGAAATGGCAAAACATTACGCTGGAGAGAAGAGAAAGGAAGAGCAATGCTGTGCTACACACATCTGAATTAAGTCCAAAATTGTGTTGTTAGCTAAGACAAGGTATTCTGATGGGGCCAGTTCAGTGCTTTTCTAATGCTCTATTATGGAAAAGAGAACAAAAATACACCAAATCCCTGCAGAGCTATCACAAGTAACTAGTCAAGGAATAATAGAGCCATGGAAAGAAAGGAGGGGGCTGCAGAGATAAAGTGTGGTGGGTTTTTCTTTTCCCTAATCCCATTGACACATTTATTAAGCCCTCGGATTTGTGTGCATGCAACTCCCAGCCAGCCACACAGGAAAGACTTCGCCAAGTTAACATGTGCTGCATCCTGCAAATGAAAAGCAAGAAGAAACAATGCAGCAGCCATGAAGCATCCCACAACAGCACAAAGTGTAGAGGGCCCTAACCCCACCAACCACCCTGCAGCCATCAGTGCCTGGTCTGGAGCAAGAAAAACCCAGGGGAAAACAGAAAGTTCACTTGACTAGAGGGAGGAAAAGGGCCAGGTCATCATGTGGCAGGATCAGAGTTCAGTTCAAAGCAGTCATTCACAGGAGGTTCAAAGTAACTCCTTTGTGCTTCACAGCCACACCAAAGCAGAAGTGACAATCAGCGATCAGTCATTAAGGTGGGTGGCGATGGAAGGACTGAAAAGCCAATTTGCCATCTCCTGGGGAAGAGCCCTGCTCAGATAAACACAGAACTGTTTGGGGCAGCACACCCAAGGGACAAAGCCCATCTCCTCGCCCCCAGTTTTGTTCCCATCACACGCCAGCCTCACCAGGAAGGTCTGGCCCTCGACCGAGGCAGGTGCTCACCTTCCTCTTTGTTGTTGGTGATATCTTTCAGCAGCTCAGTCTTCATGCAGGCGTCTTTCCTTGGCTCTGCCTTACTCAGCACTGTTCGCTAGGGATGGGGAAGGGGGAGGGAAAGAAATGGGAAAGAAAGATCATGGTTTAGCTCAATGTTCATACACAAGCTGCATTGAAAAGAAGAGACGACCATGGACACATCCTGTTTACATCAGGGCAAACCTCGTTCTCCTAAGTAACGGCTACAAGGAAACTGCCACCAAGGCACAGGTCACAGACATGAACTGGCAGCTCATCCCCATGAGGAGCAGAGGGGCTTCGTGCTGCACCCGGGCCAGGACCTCGCAGCTCAGTGTGGTTCAGATGCAGACAGATTCTCTATGTGTTTGGGAATCCAGCTGAGTCTGGCTGTGCAGGCATGGACTGAAATGGTCATGAAAGGCACAACAGAATCCCAGCCTGGTTTGTATTGGAAGGGACCTTAAAGCTCTTCCAGTCCCAACCCCCTACCATGGATAGTGACACCTTCCACTAGAGCAGCTTGCTCCAAGCCCATCCAACCTGGCCTTGAACACTTAATCATCCCAAGGAGGTGATCCTTACTCCCCAAAAACTTCTTAGGTTTTAGGTGCGGGGAGGCTGATCTATCAAACTTGTCACTCCACATCATTTAGCAACACTTACAGCCCATGGATGCTTTCAGTGTTTAGTTTTGGGGTTCTTTCCTAGTTCATTCAAACATAACTTACAGACTGCAAACCCTCAGCAAGCTCCAGCTCATCATTCATAACACTCATATAA
Source organism: Pezoporus flaviventris (assembly GCF_033815535.1). Lineage (NCBI taxonomy): Eukaryota > Metazoa > Chordata > Aves > Psittaciformes > Psittacidae > Pezoporus > Pezoporus flaviventris. The sequence goes on along the minus strand of NW_026892702.1, from coordinate 2,305,761 downwards.
ATTAAAGCTAATGAGCTCTTGTTTTAATTCTACAGAAAGGAATTCAGGTTTTTTCCCCTCTTTTTTTGTTATTTTCTTGTAAAAACAACCCACCTGCTCAACTCCTGCCTTTCACACACCTGAAGTCATGCTGCTAGGTAAGGTTTGCAGCTTTAAAACCCTCTTTTTTGACACGTCAAGACAAAAGAGCTACCAAAACCAAAGGAAAAAGGTATTAAACCCCCCCAAACACACATAGAAGGGGTCCTTTGACACAGTGCTCAGAGGACAAGCTAGTCTGAAAGGTGAAGATGGTGAGTGTAGAGGTGCTGTGCCCTGAGGCCAGGCTGGGCAAAAGGCAAACTGCACACTGCCAGTGTGGCAGGAGAAGAATGAGCCCAGGTCAAGCCAAGTGCTGCAGGCCCGCACAGAGCAGATGGTGCCCGCAGCCCTGCAAATCACAAGGTTTAAAGCACACTAAGTGATAAAGAAAGGGAAAGAAAACAACCTGCCCATCTCCTATAAGCAAGCAAAAAGAGATAAGACTCACACATGAAGCCCAGTGTATCAGCTCCAAAACCAGCCCCAGCAGCAGCTCGCCCTTCCCCACGTGTTTGTCTGCATCTAGCAGGAGGGATGAGCTTTGATGTTGGCATTGCTATAACCAGCCACCCTCTCATCTGTGTTTCCTTGTCAGCTCAGCTGCAATACTAAGTACTGGCAAGTGCTGCAGTGTGGGGTCTTCCTCCACCCTGATTTTGGCAGCCCCCAGCTCCATGCAAGGCAAGGACAGCTCATCCAGAACCACATCCACATCTGGCTCACCCAGGACCATATCCCTGCCCCTCGGTGCCAGCAGCACCCCTCTATCATGCACCGAACATAGCAACACACAGCTGATGGAAGGAGGATGTGGCTGGGCACAGGGTCTCCACCGCCTGCTAAGGGCACCTTCAAGGATTGCTCCTCTAGCAAGGAGGAAGGTGGTTGTACATGGCTCCTGCCCTAGGCACAAGCAAACAGCAAACAGGCAAGTCTAGATGCTCCTAGCAAGAGGGAACTTATGCCCTGAGCTCACCAGCTTCAGACACAGACCAAAACTCAAACTGCAAGCATCTGAAACCCCAGCCGACCAGACAGCCTCAAACAAAACATACCTGCAGCAGACAGTGTCCAACAGCTTCCACCCAGGAATGATCATGAAAACACAGCCCAGAGTTTGAACACAGATAAGCTTCTTTTTATATATATTTGCTAAGCCAATAATATATATCCTTGCTGCAAACATTTGCTTGTAAAGCCTATCCCTTGTCTAGCCAGACTTCCTGTAAGCTGGGAATAACTTCATTTTCCTCATGGACTCACCCTGCTGCAAGACTAACGCAAAGAGACCTGCAGAGAGATGGGGCTCAAGCACAGCCCCATGGCTCCTACCCATGGGCACCCAGGCCCCTGCCACACGCAGCAGCAGCAAATGAAGGCCCCCAACCTATAAAGGGACCAGGGTGTTTTCCCAGCCTTTGCTGCAACAAAGAAAGGTTTTGCTATTCCTGCTGTTAAATTGACTCATTCTGGAAGCCCCGGGACTTGCAGCAGGTCACTGGAGCCATCTGATTCTATGTCTGCCTTTATTTCATCAGCAGTAACCCCACTCCACAAACCATCCACATTCTCCCCTCCTCAGAGGCGTTGCTGTTGCTCAGCCCATGATGCCTGAAGAAAAGCCACTGCTGGCACCCATCAGATCTCAGCAGACAACGACCACCCTCCCTCCTCACTGCACTGAGCAGGAGCTCCAGGCTGCCCCGGGGCCCGCCCCAGCAGCAGGAGCTCTCAAAGCCATGAAACCATCCCCTTTAGTCCTGGGAGAGTAGGTGGGTGCCAAGGCAAGGCCAACCCAATGGCACCCAATGGGCTCTCCTGTTCCTAGCTCACGGACACATCTCTCGCTAGCAGCGGCGGCGCCTTTACAACCTCCATGCCTTGCTCTGCAACAGACAAACAACTCAGCATCAAGGTAGAACATCAAATAAGAATTACAAATAAAAAGCCAGCTGGGAAGGTTGAAGCGTTTTGATCCAAAGGAAGCTACAGGAAGCCCCTGTGAAGCGCTCGAAGCCTCTTCCACCCAGGCCAGCCTTTGCCCTCCTTGCTCCATCACTGCTCCCAGCACCAGGGGCACCCACCACCACGGGCAGCGCTGCCATTCATCCCCACCAACCCACGGCTCCACCCAGCCAACTCAGCAGCAACTTCACGGCATTGTCAATACCTCCATTTGGGGGATGGGGGGGGGGGGGGGGTGTTGGGGTTTGGGGTGGGTTTTCCCTCCCTGAAATCAGAGCGAGCTGCCCTGGCTGCTCCCACTCCCCATGCCCCGGCCGTCGCTCGGATTGCCAGGGAAATCCTATACCCACCCTCCCGCCGGGAATGCCGGCTCCTGCAGCAGCCCCAACAAAGCCAACTGCCAAGCACACGCTGCTTCACAATAAAAGTCTCACTCTCGCCATTTCTTTTTCCCTTTCTTCCTTCCCCCCTTTCCTGCAGCCGTCCGCCTCCATTCCCTCGTCCGCCTCCATTCCCTCGTCTGCCTCCATTCCCTCCCCAACCCCAGACTGATTATTAACCTTCGTGGCTGGAGAGCCTCCATCAGGAATAGACACCACCAGCAACGAAGCTTTAGCACCCCCCAACCCTTTCATTTTTAGGTTTTGAGGGGAAGAAAAGACTTATTGCACCTTAGGAAGGACCCATTCTGGCTTTAAAAGCAACGAGGATCCAAGCAGAGGAGCTTGTGCTGGTTCAGTTTTAGCTCTGTTTACACGAAAACAGGCTTCCTCTCCTCCGCGAGGTCTTTGGAGGGGATGGAGGACAGGTCAGACCAGCCAAGGCAAGGCTCTGCAGTTTCCAAACGCAACCAGAAGCTACAGTGGTGCCTTTAAAACAAAAAGAGCCCACCAAAGGAAAAAAAAAGAAAAAGAACAAAGCTGGGAAACAGAGCGAGCTTTCTCAGCCTCCTCCTTGCCATTTTCATCGTCATCCAGGTGCCCTTCGCAAGGATCCAAACAGGTTTTATAGGCAAAGACAACGCATGCACAGCAGAACTCCAACGTATCACAGCTTACCAAGCCCAAGAGACCAGTGCGTTGCCCCATGAAGCAGAGCTCTCTCCAGGCAGCGCAGGAAGAGCGGAGGTTGATGTGCAAAGATGTCTGCCTTCACCAGGGTCTTTTTATTCTTTGGTCTTAAAACTCACCCGTTGGGGAAGCCGGGGCTGTGCAGCAGCGCTGTGCTGATCGTGCAGCCACAGCAGGTTGAGCTGGCAGGGCTGGGAGCAGGAGGACCCCTCTGAAAGGCTGCTCACTCCCACCCAGGGCACCAACACATCCCCCTGCACACCAGTGGGATGGATGGGACCGATGCTGCCCGGCCCATGAAAGGCTTCAGCCTGGAGCTGGACACAACCAGGCACTGCAGCACTGGGGTATGTACCCCAACACCAGCCCCCCAGCAAAGCTCCCACCAGCCCTGCAGCAGGGCAGGATCCCACCTTCCACGCAAGGTTTGCAAGGCAAGGTGGGAGGCAAAGCCCTCAGACAACGATGCAACCCCAGCACCAGCAGATTCCTACTGATTTCTTTCCTCTTCTAAAGCAAAATAAGTAACACAACCCAAACCAACTTGCTCATAATAACCTCTGCCTTAATTGAAGACAAACATTCGGAGTTAATTATATAGGAAGTAACGCCTAAGAAAATGCTTGTAGAAGGAGTGTTCCTTGGGCAGGCACGTGCAGGCTGCCCACTTCAGATCTCGGCTCTGCTTGGGTCCTGTAGTGCATGGGCAAGGCCTGGGATCACTGCTCATGGCGATGCTGACCACGGGCCTGTCACTGGATGCAGCAGAAGCATTTGATCTGGAGAAGGAAGGAAACAGCCACCAGCACACCTGGCCTACAATGCAGTCACCAGCCTCAAAGCTCCCTTTTTTCCTTAGGTTAAGGCCACTTCCCTATAAACCCCCTGCAATCATGTGAACATGGAATTTTATCTGCAGCTCACAACAAGCACTGCCCTCAGCCTGAAGTCTGTCCCCCACATCCAATTCTTTGCCGTTCCTTTGTCTCCTGAATTCCTTTCATCCAGCCCCTTTCTAAGAGGCACGAAGCATTTCCTTCTCAACCCCCATGCCCTCGCTCCTCTTCCAGCCGCACAAATCAACTCCCGAAACGGGGAAGCGTTAAGAAACGAGGCGCAAGTCCCTGCATGCAACAGCCGGGAACAAGGAGACACGTGCATGGAACACAACAGGACTTAAAGTGGCTTCTCGGAAGCCAGCGCAGCCCTCAATGGCGTGCAGGCTTCAGGCCAGGGGGGCTCACAGAGCCCAGGCCCTCCTGTAAAGAGATTGATTTATGCTTCCTCACTGCTTGCATGCTGGGAAGCGTCGTCCCCATCTAGCTGTGTCCCAGTAGAGTTAAAGCAACTTGTGTGTGCAGGCAAGTGTAAATCCAGAGCAGACAAAGGCATCTCCTCCTGCCACGGGCTGAGGTTAGCAAGGAGTACAGCTGCTGCCTGCCTTCTCCTACCACCCGTGCGGGGAGGGGGGGAAAAAAACCCTAACGTGGAGACCAACAGTCATCACCACGTCGAGCAAAAACAAACCAGCCAATTCAGAATCACCCATTCCCCTGGAAGGCTCAGCCTGGATACAACCGGAGCTCCACGAGGAGCCTGGAGCAAGCCCCCATCAAGGGGGCTCAGGCACCTCTTCAGCCTCCACGCTCCTCTTCCTCCCACCCCTAAACCAACCGCAGCCAAAAGCAGGTCCCTCTCCGCCTGGGTCACCTCCAGCCATCGCGAGGCCAGCAGCGAGGCAGCGATGCCTGCGAGCTGGAGCAGTAGATGTGGGAAAGGGGAAGGAAAAAAGAGACAAATAATCATAAGAATAAAACTTTCACCCTCGGGCCTGTCCCTCTAATAACTACAGCCAAACCTCACCAAGGCTTTACTCTCCTGGAGGGTGAGAAAGCGACACAGCGCTGCCCAGCACCCGAAGTCCTAGAGGTGGGAGATGCTCACACGCTCTCCTCCATGGCCTACGGGCTTCGTCCCCGGCGTGGGGCCTGGTTTTTCTGCTCTGTCATTAAGAGTGGAGCCTGGTCTTTTCCTTCAATCCCAAGAATTGCTCTGAATTAGATCATCTCCCTGGCTCACCTCCCCCTGCAGGCTGCTCCCGAGCATGCTCAGCGCGGCCGGCGCTGCCATTTCATAACCGCATTGTTTACAGGCACACGCTGACCTGCCATCTTTTGACAGGAGCAGGGGAGCGGGCGCGGGCTCCCGACCCCGGCCCCTCCTCACGGGGACCCACGTTTTGGGAATGGGAAGTTGCAAAAGGCTGGGAAGTAGCAGCCCGTGGGCTCCTGGTGGTGGGTGTGATGCTTATCCCTTGCCTTTCTCTCCTTTCCCCTCCTGATCCAGGTCAAAATCCACCTGCTCCGGAGGGAGAAGTTAACCCCTTTGAGGGCTGGGGGGCACTCGGGAGGAGAGGTCTCGCAGAGCTCGATGCAGATTGCCAGCCATGATTTTTAGCTTCTTCGAATCACAGGCGTGCTTCGATGGCACCTAAAAATACAACCCCCAGCCCAGTCTGCCATCCTCTGTCAAGCCTTCCTCTGCGAGAGAAAGGCTTGGAAACACGGTATTCCCCATGAATAAACAAGTTGGCTTAGTCCCAGCACTTACAGTTTTCTCCTTTAAATGCAAACCAAGAGTATTTTTGCAGGCACACAGGAAAATGAGGAGGGAAGGAGGGGAAAAGTTCCTCCTTTAACACCAAGAGCTCCATGAACAGCCTTGCAAGGTGGCTCCGATCCCCTCCCCTTTCCAGTCCTCTCCCACTCCGCACCCATCAGACAGGTGAAAGCAGCCCTGAATTATGACAGAGAGAGAAAATGCCAGAAGAGCCAGAGGTTTCCTCATCCTTGGAACAAGGACAAGTTGTGAAAAGCTTCTTTTGCAAGAGGCACTCTGACACAGCATGGCAGCGGTGCGGGGAAGACACTTGCCCATCACATCTTAACCCCCACTGCCTCGACCCTTCTCCACCTCATCCACCAGTCTTCCCCTCCTGATGGGGGCTGAAGGGAAGGGATAAACCCATTGCCTGCATTGGGGGAAGGAAGATGGTGTGATGGATCCCAGGATGTATTTTTAAACAGCTTGCTCTACACTCTTTCCTCTACATTTTGTCTTTCTTTTTAAGACTCCTTCCCAACTAGCTCATACACTGCGAGCTTCGCTCCTGCTGCTTCCCTGACTACTGTAAACCCTGGCAGACAGCACTGCCCATCCTCCCCCTCTGCCCCCCTACACCACCACACAGCAAAACCAGACATCTCCTCCTCTACCCAAGAGACCCAGCAGCTCACACAGACACGGGGAGGGATGGATCCCCTAAAGCAAACACAAGGGGACATAAGGGTCTCCTCTGCAGAGAGGGGTGGGTGTCAAAGCTTGGAATTCACAGCAGTCCCAAATAAGCGGCTGGAAAGGGCAGCTAAGGAGTATAAATTGGACGTTCATTTCCGAATCACTGCCATTCCATGGCACTGCAGGACCATATGGTGCGCCGAGCCTCGTGAGCGGGGAGCGCGCGCTGTCGGAGCCCCGAGCTGTTTGGCTTGAACCTAAAGCAAGGTAACTCTCCCACTGCGGCAGTTCCTCAACTGCTCAGCTCCAGGAGCGGGAAGGGGAGAAGGAAAAACTCCAGGGAAAAGCAGCAAAAGGCCAAGCAGCAGGAATCAAGCGAATCCTCCCACAAACCAACTGGCCTGGAAGGTGAAGCGCCTTAAAACTCCTTGTTTACCTGCATGAAATACCCCCCTGGCATGGCAAGGGATGCATGCAATCCTTCGTCAGGAGACAGCACCACATGGAGGAGGTCAGGGGTCCAGACCCAGGACAACCACCGTAGCCTGATGCCACGTCGTGGGCCTGATCCTCTTCCTGCCAGCCCCAGGGGTTCTCTAACAGGGGGTGAGGAGCAGAAAATACGTCCCATGCGTGCTACAGAGCCCAGCTCTGTCCAAAGTGTTGTGGAGAGGAGGGGAAGGGCTCGTGCTGGCACTGAAAACTCAGTTAAAGACATGAAGGGGAGAAAACCCAAGACCTGAAAGCCCCACTCTGGGGCTCTTAACCCTTGCTGAAAAGCAGCGCCAAGTCCAGCCCTTGGGTTTCTTTCTTGCCTCCAAAGTAGGTCAGGCTGTTCAGCGTCTCTCTGCAGATGCTTTCAAAGGGCATCAGCGCAGGAACAGAGCACTGGGGTGGTTTTGGCTGCTGTCACAGCAGTGTCACCACCACAGGAGCACACACTGCACACCTCCCTCAGCATGGTTCTGGTTGCCCGTTTCCTCAGTCTTCATCAAAGCCAAAGCATGCTTTTTTTCCCTTGGATAGGAGCTGATCAGGCAGCACATCAAGGCCTCTGCTCCTCACTGTGCAAATGAAATCTCATTTCTCTCTTCCTGACTTCCTCCGATGCCTTTTCCTGTAGCACACATCTTCTGGATGACAAACAATGAGAGTATTTATAGTCCAGTGGAGACACGATGGATATTTAGATCTGGTATCACAGACTGCCCTGTAAGCTCCTTAATCTTTTAAACACCACCTTCATGTCTCACTCCTCCATTGAAAATCCAATGTTGCATCCTCATGGCAGCTTCAGGGGTCTCCCTCGAGCACAGCGTGACCTTGCCTGTGTTCTGCCCAGACCCCTCAAGGCTCTGGGACCTCCAGTGTCCCACCGAGGCCTGTGGCAGCCAACAGCGCACGTAACACAAGCGACAGCACAAGCACAACAACAACAAAGAGCACGGCAGGGCCAGGGGCTGAATTTTAGGCAACGTGTAAAATAAGCTGCAGACGCGGGCCTCGTGCCATGAAATCAACCACGGAGGTTTCGGTTTAATCAGCTGTTCCCTCGGATCGCAAGGGAACTGGTACCAACAAACAGGAGAAAAGAAAAAAGAAGGGAGGAACCACCCCAAAACAAAAAGCATTGTTTCGTCCTGGTAAAACAAAGTCCTCTCCTACCTCCACCCGAAGAAGAGAGCTTGATGCAAGCAGGGGTGCTCAAAGGAGACCTAGCGAGGAGGTGCCATGTGGCCAGAGGCCCTCTCTTCCCCTTTTGGAGGTTCAGCCTTCGAGCAGCTCAGACACCCCAGGCTTTGCTCCTGTTGCTGACAAGAGCTGCAAGCAGGGAGGGCTCCTGGGAGGGATTTCCAGAAACTTCCCACTTTCAAAAATAAAGGCACCAAAAGCCCCCCAAGCGCAAACCCCCCAGCCCCAGACCAGCCTCCCCACCCCACAAGGCAAATAAAAGACCACGTGGACGCGAGGAAACAAAGCCCGAGCATTCCCAGAGCCAGGCAACGCCGGATGCTGCAGTCCCCAAGAGCCCAGGGCCCAGTGCTGGGCAGCAGTGACCCAGCCAGCCTCCATCAGCCTGCTCCATCCTGCTCCAACCTCCTCTGCCTGCTCCCCCGTGTGCCCCCCGCGCACGGGGCAGTTAAACCAATGTCCCTGGAAACAACTAAACGCCTAACCCCAGCCATGATTCCCCACTCTGCCTTCCTCCTCTCCAAGGCTCCAGCTCCCCACCGGGAGGGAGCCAGCCTGCCTGCTCCAGGGAGCCGCTGTCTGCAAGACGTGGGCCCTGCGGTACCTGCGGACATCTGTGGTCTTCTTCTGGTGAAGACTCAAAGAGTTGCATATTCCAGATCCTCATGAGCAGTGATTCAGTTTCTGCTCATGTGATAGAAGCTCCCTCTACAGAGTGAGCATGCCCAGAGGAGACCATTTCACTGCTCCCTCCAAGCTGCAGCCATTTCACAGAGAACCTGCCGGCTCCAGGGCGTCCATTGGAGCGCGATCAGCCCGGGCATCCCGGGGACGCACCGGGAACGCCGATCATCTGTCACCTCTCTGACAGGGTGCCAGGCCTCAAACCTGAGCACTCGCCTGGAACAAAGAGAAAAGCCTTTTAAACCATGCAGCGAGGTGTTCTGTCTCGGTGGCCTTCAAGAGTAGCCCTCGCTCACAGGGCAAGGAGAGGCAGAAGGGACAGGGAGGGATGCTCCCGTGATGATTTTGTTCTGCTTAGTAAAGCGCCCGACCTCTAAGCACTAGGATGAAGGCACATGGGTTAAACGGCTTCAATAATGCAGTGTCCAACTGCAAGGGCATTCGAGACCCAGTCTGCTGAGCTGAACAGGAGCTATTTGTCATTTTGGAGCTTAATAAGACAACCTGACCTGGTACAACCAACCTTAGAAGGGTATCACAAGCACAGTCATTAAAGAAGGGGGGGAATGGGATGAGGGGGGAAAACCCCAGTACAGGGATAGTGCGCTCCTAGGTGCTCCGAGCTCAGCCTATGTCAAACCATATGATGCAGCTGGCCCAGGCAGGGAGATGGGAAGAAGGAATTGGAGCTTCAAAATAAAAGCAGTTTGCCTCTGTTCGGCTCCACAATTGAGCCTCAGCTCTTGGCAAGCTCCAGGATCTGCTCAAGCTCCCAGTAAAACTGCCAGCGCCACTCGCAGAACATCTGTAAGCAGCCATGGGCTGGAAGGGGTTCAAGAGCAAGATGGGTGTTTACCGGAGCAGGAGCTGGGTGTCTGATGGAGAACCTCCCCCCGGAGCAGAGGCCAGGAGGAAGAGGAAGCTCAGAAAGGGCCGGTGGCACCACCCGCGTGGTCCTGGCCAAAGGAAAACTCTCTGCAGAAGAGTGAGAGCACAAAACGCACTTCTCTTTAAGGGCAGAACACAAATGAAGACGAGCTGGGTGCAATGTGCTACAGTGGGCTGGGGGAGCAGGGAACAGCCTGCACTGTCGGGAGAAAAGAAGCCATTGAAATCCATAGTGAGGGCTGGGGAGCACAAGGGTTTTGTTTGTCCCACTCCTTGCAGCAGAAGCAGGCAGGTAAACTCAGACCCTACACACAGGCATGAAGCCATGCCCTGTGCTGCTCTACACATCCCCTCCTCTGCTGAGCATCGCCGGAGCATGGAGCATGTCCTGCCATCAGAGTGCTGCGGGCTGGGAACAGCTACGAGCCACGCAATCTCCATCCCAAGCAGTGAATTCACCACCATGTCCAGGCACACTTGCAAAGTGGCAGCAGTTAAATGAGCACAAGAGATGGCTATGGAACTTCCTTGGCTAGGAGGACACCTTTTCCCTCCACACTGGAGAAGTTTCATCCTAAACAGTTAAAACACGGCTAAATCGAGATGACTGAAACGCACAGGGAAGGAATATCTGAGGTGACAGTATAAAGCAAGGATCTCTCTTTCACCCACTGGCGTTTTGTTTGATGTAAATCTCAAGTTTTAATATACACAAAATGAGATTTTCCTGGCTTTGCTATCAGTCACTAAGAGGTGTAGGGGTAACTCATTCAAATTTGAAAATCCCCAAACGAAAGCAATTCCAGCTACACAGACACAAGTTGCATTACTCACTGCATCAAAAGATAACTGTAGCTCAAACCAAAGATGGCTTTAAAACAGTCAACTTGCTGCCCTTCCTTACAGCATGAAATGACCAAGCTTTCATCAAAACCCCAGGAATAAACCCAAAGCTCTTAACAAGAGCAGTGTCAACAAACCACCACAGCCAACATCCCCTTTCAGAGGCAGAATAACCCCCGAGACCCACTGCAGCCTCCCAAGGGCAGCGTTCCCCAGTGCATCTCAACACTAGACACGTTTTCACTGCTGAGGTTAAACACACTCTGCAAGCAGAAGCTACCAGAGACGCTGTTCACATCTCACGGCCATCCGTGACAGCACTAAACGCTGTTTAAAACCCACACAAGAAGCAAAGCTGATCAGGGCATTGCAGCTGCTTCACCAGCCAACTGGTGCAAAGCAGTCAGCATCGGACCAGCATCTCTGCACTGCATTTGCAGGGGATGCTTGTGTGTTCATTAAGAAGACCTTCAATTTATGCCATCCAAAGAAAGAAGCTCCCAGGGCAGAGTCACTCCTGTGCCCAAGCAGGGTCCATGGGCTGTTGGAGCGGTGCCTCCTGCCCCAGGGCCCCCAGCACCCATCTCCCCCACCTTGCAGGGGCTGGGAGCTGCACAGGCTCTTTTCTAACCAGCTGGTTGCAGACCCATCTCCAGGCTGGACAAGGAAGCTGTTTTGCTCATGATGTAGGTTAAGAACATGCCCCATGAAGCTTTCCCCCTTAAGTGTCCCAAGTACTCTCCAGCAGTTTCCCCACCAAGCCAGAACGAGCCAGCAGAGCACCCCCCTGTCAACATCTTCTGCAGGGACCATACAACCACAAGGCATTTCTACGCCAGAGCTCTCTGGTCTCCACTCTCCAACTCAAGGCTCAAATATCCCTTTCAGCAAGCTCCCATTTTCAGGAGGAAGGCAGCAGCACAGGCACCTCCCTGCACAAAGGACACCAGGTCCCTCAGGGCTCTTGCCTCATTCCCACGTTATGTATGGCATTTTCAGAGCTCCCTTGCAGAGGCAGCACAAATGGAAGAAGAGGGGAGATTTCTCTTCCTATACAAAGAACAGTATTTAGCCCTGCAAAATACAGGCAGTTTTCCTTATTTCTATCAGGCTCCTCTTCTTCCTGACCCTCGAGTTGCTCAATCTGAAGCTCCCTTTCAGCCTCCTCAGGAGCAATCCCAAAAGCACAACAAGCTGAAGGGATGTTCAATGGAAAGAACATTTCTGCTGCAATCCTGATTGCTTCTGCACTGCTGTGAACCAGTGAAGCACTCCCCAGCTCCGCCACAAGGCAGTCAAATGCCTCCCTTCCCTCCTCAGCCATTACAGACAACGTTTCTTAACCAGAACATCCCGGGACACACCAAGTGTCCTCAGCATCCTCCAAGGGAGCCCAAATGTCCGCCTCCAGGCTCAGACAACAGCCTGGAAGGAGCAGGCAGTCACCAACGCACACTTGGACTGACAGCTTTCGCCACCTTTCAAACCCGGCTTTTTTCCCTTTAAGTTTCCAAGCCTTCCTCCCCCTCCTCTCCCCAGCAAAGTTGAAAACTGCTTTGACTTAATAGGAAACATGCAGTGTTCCCTGGGAGGCTGCACTGAGTACATGGCACACACCAGGAGGAAGGGGAAAAAATGGAGAAAAGAAAGAAAGAGAGACTGTTGCAACAGACCCTGGGATGAGAGCTCCCTGGGAGATGTTGCTATGTTTTGATAGGAATATGCATTGAGTATTTCATTTACAGGGCAATCCTAGCACTTTATTTAGAAGCATATTGGCCAGACAGCTGTAATTTAGAACATACTGTATTCCTAACAGTTCCCAATTAGAAACTCCTTCAGCTTTAACTTTCAGTAACCACAGCTCCTTCTATTTTGGAAATCTGAAAACACCATTGCTCCCCTTCAGTCAGTTATCACATATCAAGAGCTTCTACTGTACTAACACAGCATTCCATCTCGGAAAGAGGAGCAGGCTCATCCCTTTAACCACCCTCACTGTTTGCTCCACAGAGAAATGTCTTCCTGTTTGAGTCTGGGGACAGTGGATGGGGTGGGAATCAGACCCAGCTCAGCACAGAACCATCCTGCTTGTTCCCAGTCTTCTGCTCCCATCCGATCCTGCTCCTGCTGCAATGGGAATGCTGGAGATCCTGCCAAGGAGCCTCACATGTTCAATGTGTCCCTGCTCCTTGACCTCACACCTTCTTGGTTTTAAGGATTAGGGCATTCACGTGAAAACAAGCAAGCTCTTCACTGGAGGAGAATCAATGCTCCATGGTGTATCTCTCCCCAGACATGGATTCACCTATGAAGCACCGCAGTGGATGGCTCTACAAGGAATTCTGCTGACGTTATGCAATTTCTTCAAGGAACAGAAGGAGCAAAGGAACTCTTTAAAAACAAAGCTCCTGCCTTCATGCAAACAGCACCAGTTAAGAGAAATAAAGCGAGCATGAAGTGTGTACAGAATGGGCTCTAAAGAGGCTGCTTTTCAGCAACTGCCATAAGGTGGCAGTGGGTCTTTAAGGCTACCTTACACCTTTCACACAGCACAATAGGAAATAATCACACCAGTGGTTTTCCAGCATCTGAAACCGTTTAAGTCAAATCTCTTCATCAAGAGAACCAGATCATAGATGAAAACTTGGGGCTGAGATCACCTCAACACCAGAGGCACACAAGGAGAAAAAGCCACCAGGATCCATTCTGCAAAGCCATAAATGCAGCTCCCATCTGAGCCAGAGAAAATCCAACCCTGATCCTTTCCATGTACAATTACAATGCCATTTCTTTTACATAAACACTCTCCTTTGTGCATTCATCCAACCCTAAATAAGCCAGCATCCATTAATGGGTAAGAGAAGTTCTGCATGACCAGTGAGCTGGGGCTCCGGCAGCCTTTTGTGCAGGGACCGTAAAAGCCACACCAGTAAGCAAACTGGTCACCAGTGAGTGCAGGGCTGCCGTAGGAAACAGGCTCAGGAAACACCGAGTACACAAGAAACACAGAACCAGGCAATAAACAGGCAAGTTACTAGAGGTAGGGAAGTGACTCCTCATGCAGATTGACCCAACTGTGTGAGACCGGCACCTGGGGCACAGCAATAAAATATCAATCCATGTTTTCTCTTTACCAGTCGCCCCTGAACTGCACTGAGAAGCAGCCAGAGGTGCCCTGAAGGAAGAGCTGATACACAGGCTACAGATAGACCATGAGCAGAGATTCCTGTTAATAAAGTTAAACACAATAACTTCATAATAGCAGAGTATTCACAGTGCCCTAAGCACAGCAAACCTCTTGCCTTACCGGTACTTACAGGCCAGGGTGGACACCCAGGAACACACCTCCCATAGGAGACAGGGTCTGCGAGGGCCGAGCCTCACAGCCAACGTCTCCCCCCTGCTCCACACGAAGCCAGATCTTCCCTGCACCTCACTCATCCAAACCTTGAGAGCCAATGTAAATGTTTTATTGGCACTTCCCCATGCCGCTTGCTTGTACAACGAGTCAATCGGCTCACGCAGCACATACCTGCTGGCGTGTACACAGTCCTTGGGAAAAGCTGGCAACTACAGGTGGAATCCAACAGCCCACCCCACAGGACCCCCTTTTCCTTCCCCCCAGCCCAACATGCGAAACCCCTGCAAGAAGCACACAGGATGCCCCAGCCAAAGGAATAAACCCATCCCTATTCCCGGCTCGCCTTGCCAGTTTGGAGGACCTGGTGTGGCAAGGTTTGCCTGCAATCCTTGGAATGCAAAATAAGCCCAAAAAAGGGAGTTTGCGTGTGACATTCTTTCACCCTCCCACAGTCACAGCTCTGGGCTGGAACCGCGGCGCAGGTCCATGCCCTGCAAGGCTTCCCATTAATAACAATTAGTGCCCGAGCGCGCAGCCCACGACGGAGAGGCGATCACATGCCTCCCAACATGAAGGCAGCTCCGGGCAGTCCCTCGCTGCCAGCCCTGCCTGCTGTCACTGTATGTCACCTCCCCAACAGTAGACAGGGCTGTTCTTTCCATAGGTTCCCCAGCCAGTAAAGGTCAGTGGTTTACAAGCCCTCCCCGCTGAGCCGCAGGAAGCGGTTTGAAGCCATCTCGTGTCAGTGGTTAACTATGCTGCTTTTGAATCAATTCCAACTGGTTTTACTTCCTCCGGTCTCCACGTTCCCCCGAGTCGGCTTGAGTTTGCCCTACCTCGGTCCCGGCTGCGGGGAGCTGCTGGGTCCTTCCAGATCCTGACTCCAGGCCTATCACTCCTCCAGCCACAAATCCATCTCACTCCATGGGTGCAGCCTCCACCCCGGAGCATGCTCAGTACGGGCTGATCTCCAGCCATTTCAGAGCTTTAATGAAATGTAAGCAGAAGGAAGTGTCATTAGCAAGAAGCAAAAAACCAGAAAGGTGCGGGATTCATCCCGATCCGGCCAACCCTCCCATCCCCATCCTCTGTCAAGGAGGTGAAGCTCTTGCTGCAGGGATCACAGGCATTTTTAGGCAGCGAGCATCTCGGGTTAGAACAAAAGCCAGGAAAAGCCTGTCTCAAGGCAAGCCTTGTGCAAAGAAAAGGGAGCATTCCCAGTGCCACTCAGAGCAGACATTTGTCACTCTGGGCCTTCCACACGTTGCAATATTTTCATGAAATGCCATTAATATTATTTTCTACCCCCCACCCCCCCCCCCCCCCAATGGGCTTCAACTGAGCCTTTCAGCTCACAATGCAAATAGTGCTCCCTTCCATCTTAAAGCTAAACCTACCCTACTCTACCCTCCATCACCTTGAAGGTTATTTTAACTCCACCTCCAAGTGAAAAAGCAGTATGAAAGAGGGGAAAAGAGGCTCAAGTACAACACACTTCATGCCTTGTTTTCCTAAGGAGCTGCATTGTAAGAGAGGTTTGTCACTACTCCATCACTACTCACCTCCTCAATGCAGTAAGACTGTTTCAAAGAGGAATTAATAGAGGATTTTTGCCTTTTCCAGTTTCCCAAACAACAACAATGCTGATGTCCACCGGGCTTTTTCACTGTGAGTGATCCGCACACAGAATGTGACTGTTCCTTAAAACCCTGTACTTCCCTATATTTCCTTTGTACCACCCCAGCACATCCCTACCAGCTCACAGAACTACTGCAGAAAGCAAAGATAGTTGATGCAGAAGTAAAGCTTTGCAGGCCAAGGCAAAACCTGGTTGTTTAATCCCAAGGAAGGTTTAATGCATACCCTATTCCTCATGTCAGGCCCAGGCCATAAAAACCTCTCCATGTTCAAATCCATTACTTTGTGGATGCTCATTTCCCATGCACACATGGATAATGGGTGGACGGTGTCTGCTTCAATGCTCACATTTGAATTCTTCCAAGGAAGATGAAGAGATGAACTGAATGAAGCGACTTGATCAACACAGCAGTTATGAACATATCAGGGTGACGCATGAAGGCCGAATCCCAGCTCTTTCCCTGCGCCAAGCTTCCAAGGTAATCACAAAACCGCCAGAAGCCTTTCTGTGCAGTGCAGTAAGCCAAGCAAAAGTCCAGACTCCCATCAGCCCACAGCATACTCATGTCAGATGCACCATGCACACAGCTCAGCCTGCTGTTCTCCCATCTCCTGCCTGATGAATTCAGCCCACATCAACCCACAGCTTATAAGCAGATTATTTGGGGTACTGATCACATTTGGCTTCCCAACACCCAGCAGCCCTTCAGCATCAGGCACTGGTGAGCTGCATTTTACTAAAGCATTTTTGGAGCACAAAGGGACCCAGGGTAAATGAGAGTCATTTGGCTCAGGGAACATGTGCTCAGCTCCCCTCGGAGCTCTCTGTGTGCTGGAGCATCTCCCCAAGCCCCAGGCCCTGCAGCAGGGATGTTGTTTAGGGACCCCATTATCAGCACAGGATGCTCTTCTCCCCACACCACATCAGGCAACTCTGAGATACCACACGGTGCCTTCATCAAGCACAGATTGGTAAACCCTGCTGATAAACTCTGTTCTCATCCTCTCCCTTGCCTTTAAATCGGAGGTGGTTTAAAATACTACTCAGACCATACAATCCTGAGGCATGTCTGCTGGATCTGGAGTGTTTGCATCTAGCACAGCTCAAGCATGTCAAATTTGTTTCCTTGGAAACAAAGACCCACTTGCAAGCATTGCCTTCTTCCTTTTTTTTTTTTTTAATGCAAGGAAGCCATCCATACCTGCAGCTCTTGCTGATACAAAGGAATTAAAGCAGATTCACTTCCCAAGAAGGTGGGTAAGAGAATTATTAATGTATTTCACTAAGGAACAATTGGGCTTGCTGCACTAAGGGAAAACAGCACAGTTCATCACTGTTTAAAAACCCCTTTTTCCCTCAGTAGATACACACTTGAGGCATTTATAGTGTTTCCTTGGGGACAGGCAGGGAAAAAGCAGCAAAGCAAGAGTCATTTGCTTACCCGAGACTAGGTACACTGGTTCCAGTGGAGGAACAATCTAAAGGGGAGATCCTGTATTGCTCCTACCACATCACTCCAAAAGGTGCCCTGGTGCAGCTCAAAACACATCTGCTTCCAACGCAGATTGCAGAGGTAACACCAGCTTAATGCAAAAGAAGCAATAACAACCTCTAGATAGGTTCTGCCTGTTGGAATCCCAACTTCTTCCCACCGAGGGCATGCGTTAGGGCTTAGTGGGAAGCAGCCTCTCAATGTAACTGTAACTCTTCTCCCAGGAGCTGTTCACATCACGCTGGAAGCAGTAAATCCTACGGTGATGACACACAACCTCTCTGAGAGGGCAAGGAAAAGGAGCGAGGGCAGCAAGTGTCAGAGCTGAGTTATCCATGGCCTCTCTGCAGGGGCAGGCAGAGCCTCCCCACTCCAGAGCCTTCATCAGGGATTACAAGAGCTCAGCACCTTTCAAACTCTGTCAGATATAAATCAAAGAACAGTTTGGGTGGAAAAGACCTTAAAGCTCCTCCAGCTCCAACCCCTGCCACGGGCAGGGACACCTTCCCCTAGAGCAGCTTGCTCCAAGCCCCTGTGTCCAACCTGGCCTTGAACACTGCCAGGGATGGGGCAGCCACAGCTTCTCTGGGCACCCTGTGCCAGCGCCTCAGCACCCTCACAGGGAAGAATATGGCATAAAATGGACACACATGAGAACAGTAAATGAAATCGTGGCTCCTTCAACATGGTGTACTCATGCACAGTTCATTTCCCACCACGACTGGGCTGGGGCTGTGTTATAGTCTCTACTTCAGAAGACCAACTTCAGATCCAAGGGAGCAGACCCAAACCTTCTCTTGTTCCTATTAGCATCACTGCATTAGAAAAAGCCAAGGGAGCTGCATGAACAGAAGCTGACAGGAGCAAGAAAAGCCTCCTTCCTCCACATGAAGGACAAAGCCTTGCGATTCCCTGCCACTGGAGAATCCCAGTCATTGCTAGAGCCAGTGCTAAAGCTGATGTGAACCCTGAATGCTTCACACTTCTGGAATCAGGTCTTGGACTCCGACGTACCAGATACTGCAATGAGGTTCAGAGCTTGCAGAGGTTCCAGAGAAGCTGTGGCTGCCCCATCCCTGGCAGTGTTCAAGGCCAGGTTGGACACAGGGGCTTGGAGCAAGCTGCTCTAGTGGAAGGTGTCCCTGCCCGTGGCAGGGGTTGGAACCAGATTGTCTTAAGGTCCTTTCCAGCCCAAACCTTTCTATGATTCTATGATAATAGTAAGTGGGTATGATAATTTCCACTTACTTGCCTCACAAGGAGGCATAGAACTTAATTTTGTTAACATTTTAAACTGAAGGATTCAAAATATAGCAAAACACTAGAAAAAAAAATAGAAAATGCTAAAATCTGATCAGTTTTAGTTTATGGCCATTGTTCCTCATCCTCTCACTAGGCATCACTGGAAAGAGTCTGGCACCATCCTGCTGGCACCCACCTTTGAGATACATGGATGGGATCCCCTCTCTGGCTGCTCTTCTCCAGACTAACCAGGCGCAGCTCCTGTAATCCCTCCTCATCAGAGATGCTCCAGACCCCTGAGCATCCTTGTGGCCTCCACTGGACCCTCTCCAGCAGCTCCTTGTCTGTCTTGTACTGAAGAGCCCAGAACTCCATCAAAAGCATCATGGACCTTTGAAAGCTTCTCCTCATGCAGTGTTACCCAGAGAAAAGAGAAGCAGAAGTGCCTGGCCCTGGTTTGGTAATACCAGAAAGACACAAAATAAAACTCACAGGCAGTAGGAAAAAGAACTAAATCTCAGTATTCTTCTTTTGCAAGAGGAACCCGAATGCTGGTCTTGATCACTGTTGGGCTTCAATGAAACCACGTCAAGTGCTGCCCAAGTCAGCTTCCTGTGCTTGAGCAGCTTTGTATGACATGTGCTTGGTAGCTGCAAGCTCTGGAGGTTCACATGAAACTGATTAGTGGCTGGATCATCCCTGTCACCGACTTCAAGAGATCGCACCAAGACAGCTCCTTCCTGCGTGCCTCTGATTAACAGCTCCTGCTGCACTTGGGGAACTGAATTTCAGCACTGCTTCCATGCACAAGCCAAGGAAAAGCAGCCAGACAGGATCTGGCCCTCCAAGAGGGATTTCCAGGAGTCCCTGCTACTCAGCAGCTAACAATATACAGCTAAGACACAACGAGTGTTGCACAGCATCACCGCGGCACTCTGGTTTCAGTCTGTGGGATGACCCTTCCCCAATGGGTGAGTCCAGTGAAGAGCGGCTGCAGCACCTCTCAGACATCACTTAGCCCTTTCCCTGCCTCCTCGGTGCTTTCAGCTCCCATAACAGACCAACACTGATGTGGGAGCTGCAGCTCTGCCCTGCCAAAGCACCCAGGAGCCGCAAGGACCGGGCTTGCTCCTGACACTCATCCTCCAAACAGCCCCAGTGGATATGAACAGGACTCCTTGAAATCAGAGTCAACCAGGTTGGAAAGGACCTTTACGCTCATCAAGTCCAGCCGTTCCTCAGCACTGCCAAGGCTACCACTAAAGATGCTCCAGGCCCGTCACCAGCTCTGTTGCCCTTCTCTGGACCCACTCCAGCACCTCAATGTCTTAAGTTTCCAGCCACAAACACCAGTCAGAAGAAGGGTTGAGGCTGGTTCCTCCCTGGCCCTGGACCTTTGCTCCCCTGCCCAGCTCACCCACTTGCTTTTGCAGAGGACATTTACAGCAATAACCTCCACCCCATTATGCCTTGCACTGTCACTGGCTTTCTTCCATCACAGATCATTAACAATCCTCATTTATCACCATGTAGCTATTCTCTCAATTAAAATAATAAAGGAAAACGCATTGAAGATGTAGAGGTTTCCTTTCTAAAAAACCCAAACTACTCCACAGAAAATCTGTGCTTTCTTGTAAAGAGGAAAAAAGTAAAGCATGGCTGAATTTGGAGCCCACCAACCTTGCACACTGCCATTTTTACATCTGACAACAGGGACGCCGGAATGCTCTCAAGTCACACACAGGTACTGGCACCACAAGCCTGCTCCATGTCACTTCCCAGGGAGGTGCTCATATTAACACAAGCTGCCACGCAACCACAACAGCCCCAAAACAAAGGGCTGCTAAAATACCCAACCACCCTCATTTTTACCCTTAAACCACGAACGAGGCACCAAAACAGAGCTGCTTTTGCAGTGTGTCAAATTTAAAAGCAAAGAGCCCCCACGCCCCATTATAAACCCACACAGGAGGGATATTTTTGACATGCTCTATATTATGAATGTGTCCCAAGGCACCGCAAGCCCCTTTGCCACCCGCTCCAGCATGCATAACATGAAGCCCTTCCTCGGCACAGCCGCATTTAAAGCAGAAGGAAAGGGGCCCCTGCCTTAGCACGAGGAATTTAACAACTGGGAGGGGGGAAATGAAACCATAATAAATAAATGCTCATCAAGGCAAAGCGCAGCTGCAGGCCAAGGCCTTACCTATGGGGTGGGAGAGGTGCAGCGGGAGCAGCACCCTCAGCACACAGGCTCCATGCTGCTGGAGCCACCGGCGCAGGGTAAAGCTGCTGCGTGCGGCTCAGCCAGTTCAGAGGCATTTTGTCCATCCCAATGGAGTGGGGGATCAACAGTAAAAGCCTCTGAAGGCCAGGCTGGCGTGATGCATAGAGTCATAGAATCAACCAGGGTGGAGAAGCCCTTTAAGCTCATCCAGTCCAACCATTCCCAGCACTGCCAAGGCCACCACTAACCCATGGCACTGAGGCCTCGTCTCCACGCTGTGTGAACACTTGCAGGGACGGTGACTGCAGCCCTGCCCTGGGCAGCCTGTTCCAATGCCTGAGCACCCTCTGGGGCAGGAATTGTTCCTCAGCTCCATCTAAACCTGTCCTGGGGCAGCTTGAGGCCGTTTCCTCTTGTCCCATCCC
This sequence comes from Pezoporus flaviventris, assembly GCF_033815535.1. Lineage (NCBI taxonomy): Eukaryota > Metazoa > Chordata > Aves > Psittaciformes > Psittacidae > Pezoporus > Pezoporus flaviventris. The sequence goes on along the minus strand of NW_026892702.1, from coordinate 2,284,852 downwards.
TTGTTCCTTGGGAGCAGAGCCCAGCCCCTCCTGGCTCCATCCTCCTGTCAGGCACTTGTAGGCAGCGATCAGGTCCCCCCTGAGCCCTCTCTTCTCCAGACTGAACCCCCCCAGGTCCCTCAGCCATTCCTTATCAGACCTGTTTGGCCGTGCTGGCTTTTAGATTCCCATCAAGGATTTGAGGAGGGCTAAAACAGCACATCCATGTGCTCTGCACCATGGGAGGTGACGATGAGTGTGCTCAAAGGGAGCAACGTCCTCCCAGCACACCATTGCCACAGCTCCATCCCACTGCAAGGGAAAGCAAGCAGCCGGGATGCTGCGTTGCTCCCCGAGCCTGGCAGGGGGAAGGAGGCAAATCCAGACCATTTTAAAGCTCTCTTGATCATTCCTTGGAATAAAATTTAGAAAAAGAACTCACGGAGCAATTAAAATGTGCAAACATTCTGCTTGCTGTTCCGACTGCCACCTTTAATGTTTCAAACAACATCCAAGGCCAATATTGTTGCTTAATTTAACATAACTGGATCCCGACTGCATTTCTAACAGATTAAACCACAGAAATATCCACATGTTTTAATGAGGATTTGGCACAACTCGGCGCCAGATTTTAGCAATATTTTTGGACTCCAAGTTCTTGCAGAAGAAAAGAAGCCCCTTTGGTGCTGGACCTGCATTCCCAGCACTGAAGCTTTTTTGGACGTAAGTGGAATTGAAAACCTAAATATTCAACGCTGTCAAAATCTGAGCAACATCTGGGCAATTCTCTTTGCCTCCCAGAAGATTTTAGCCAGCTCTGCAGAGCCTCACTCATGTTGCTGAGGCAGAAGGGCTCCTCTTACATTTGCATGCTTCACCCTCGGTCTGTAGTTTCTATGCCAACAAGCGCTTGTAACTCCTTCCCAAGCACATTTGGAAGTGGGGGACATGGAAGATCTGAAATGGGATAAAGATTATTACCATTTGAGGGGGTTTGTTGTGGTGGGTTTTCCCCCAAATCTAACTCATCCATTCCTCCTGTATTGCTGTGAGCTCTAGAAAGGCCCAATAACCATCACCTCAGTCACAGCAACTCTTCCACCTGCTTCAGAAGACAGTGGTGACTTCCTAAGAGGAAAGTTGCTTCAGTCAATCTCAGGTGTAAAAATATATTCACATCTATAAGAAAGTTGGGGCTGTTCAGCCTGGAGAAGAGGAGCTGCACACAGACCTCAGAGCAGCTTCCAGTGTCTGAAGGGAGCTACAAGGATGCTTGAGAGGGACTCTTCATCAGGGACTGGAGTGACAGGACAAGGGCTGATGGGTTCAAACTGAAACAGGGGAAGTTCAGGTTAGATCTAAGGCAGAAGCTCTTCCCTGTGAGGGTGCTGAGGCGCTGGCACAGGGTGCCCAGAGAAGCTGTGGCTTTTTCGCCTCTGTGGTTGCCTCTGTGCACCTACAAGGTCAGAGCGCTGAGCATGAGCCTTCACTATTAAATTGGTCTGGGGTAGGGAGGAAGGGGAGGCATCACTTTCAAAAACCTGGATAAAACTGAAACTGCTGAGGTCTGAGTGACAGCTCAGTAGTGGCCCTGTACGCTGCAGTGAATAATGGACACATAAATTTGCATGGAGCTGCTGTCTGAAGAGACACATTGATTCATTGGAGAGAAACCTGGAGTAATATATACTTACACATATATTATACATATTTTATATATTTTATATATATATATATGTATATATATATTAATTTATCTGAGTATACAGAATCACGGAATCCCAGCCTGGTTTGTGCTGGAAGGGACCTTAAAACTCCTCCAGCTCCAACCCCTGCCACAGGCAGGGACACCTTCCACTAGAGCAGCTTGCTCCAAGCCCCTGTGTCCAACCTGGCCTTGAACACTGCCAGGGATGGGGCAGCCACAGCTTCGCTGGGCACCCTGTGCCAGCGCCTCAGCACCCTCACAGGGAAGAGCTTCTGCCTAAGAGCTCATCTCAGTCTCCCCTCGGGCAGGTTAAAGCCATTCCCCTTGGCCTGTCCCTACATCCCTTGTCCCAAGCCCCTCTCCAGCTTTCCTGCAGCCCCTTTAGGCACTGGAGCTGCTCTCAGGTCTCCCCTTCAGGAGCCTTCTCTTCTCCAGGCTGCCCCAGCCCAGCTCTCTCAGCCTGGCTCCAGAGCAGAGCTGCTCCAGCCCTCGCAGCATCTCCATGGCCTCCTCTGGCCTCACCCCAACCTAACCACAAGAGCAGGAGAAGATACTCTTGAGGACTCCAATATGATAAACTTCTCCTACTTGAGCTAGATGGGGGATGCAATGGAAGGCAGACTGAGTGCCCTTAGCCCAGGCACAATGTTCATTCCACTGCTGTTCTGGCAGGGCACCAGTTCCTTCCCTCCCTGCACCACCACAGATGCTGCTGCGCATCAGACAGCTGATTTCATCAGCAACTCGGGATTTGTTTTTCCAAAAAGGGATGAGGATGAGATCCAGGAAGGGCAAAACCTCCCTTGGGAACAGGAGACAAAAGGACAAGATTAGCAGTATGGTGGCAGAGACTAAAAACAACCTATGTATTTTCAAAAGCACTATTGTCTGACAGGACTAGTGACAGCCCCCAGCGAGCAACCATAGTCCTGCCAAGAGCCATCAACAGATCAGCAGCAAAGGCTCCATCTGTAAAACTGCTCCCATTTGAGACAGGCCTATAGGTCAGTGCCTAGCACACGAAATGCCTCGAGCACAAAGATGCCTCATAAGCTATCACCATTAACGCCCACTGTCCAGCCTCCGCTGTGCCTCAGGAAGGGGCAGCCTCCTTCTCTTACTCAGCTTCCATCCTCTGAGGTTCCCTGCCCCGCTTTCACAACCTTTGCCATTTCAAGACCTCCTGGCAGCCACGCCAGCGAGCACGGAGCTGCTTTACGCAAGGCTGCGTGACTGATCAATGCAGGCTTCTCCCTCCACGCCATGCACACGCAGCGCACGCTGCCTACGGATCAGGACCATAACTGCTGTAAATGAAAGACTATTTTCACCTAGTGCCATGGGCTGTAGGGGTTTGTACGTGCTGGAAATACAGCTCCATCTGCGAGTGAAGAGACTGAGCCTAAAATACACAACCAAGAGCGACTTTCAGCAGAGGGGGTGGCCAGTGGCGTGTTCTCTGTCTGAGGCAACTTCTTCCATGCTGTGCACGACAAGCCAAGTGCACCCACAGCAAGGCACAGCAATGCCTACCAGGTACAGAAGGAACAAACCCGGGTGGGTTTATGCTGCTGCCTACACCTACACCCCCCTGGGACCTCTCTCTGAGGAGGGAGAGCAAATCTAAATCAATCTTTGGCAGAACGAAGCCTGTCGAGACTGATGCTAATGAATTCCCCTGCCAGGGTTAAGGTGTTTAACAGCAAAGGACTGTGTGTGCCCAGCAGAGCAGGTGAGACCTGGGGAGGATATTCACACACCTGCTTTACATTCCCTGCACTCGCTCTAACCAGGAGAGCCTCCCTCCCTCCCCTGTGCTAAGGGACATGTGGGCCATGAACCACTACTGCAGTCCCTGGAGTTGGGTGATATTAATCTACTTCCACTGTCCTTTTGCTTGAGATGGCAGCACAAAACTCGGGCTGGAAATCATAGAAACATTGAACAATTTGTGTTAGAAGGGACCTTAAAGCTCCTCCAGCTCCAACCCCTGCCACGGGCAGGGACACCTTCCACTAGAGCAGCTTGCACCAAGCCCCTGTGTCCAACCTGGCCTTGAGCACTGCCAGGGATGGGGCAGGTACAAATGCAACAGAAGGTCACATGCGCTCCTCCACTCATGGCAGTACCATGGGGCCATGGGTCCTTGTGCCGAGCCTTCTCCCAGTGGGTCTCTGATGGGATTCCTGCAGCAGCCAAGTAAGACAAATCACTATTAGCAGACCGAGTGCTACAGACAGATCATGAAAATGAATTAACTCCCACCCTTCTCTCATCCATGATGGATTACACTGCCCCTTTGGAGCAATTCGACAGAAGGGGAGAGGGAATCATCCGTCAAATATGAGGAATTTATTGCCATGTGGTTTCCTGTGTTGAAACACAGCCTGAAACTTTCACCAGCACCTCTGATAATGCTACGAGAAGAGGAACGAGCCAGGGCCACATTCAGGTCTGGTGCCAGCACCTTTTTGCTGAATACAGTGGAAATGAGCTCCACCTCTGCTGCCCTACGCCTGGATGAGCAACACTTACAGGGACATGAATCATGGAATCACAGAATCAACCAGGTTGGAAAAGCCCTTTCAGCTCATCCAGTCCAACCGTTGCCAGCACTGCCAAGGCCACCACTAACCCATGACACTGAGGCCTCGTCTCCACGCTGTGTGAACACTTGCAGGGACGGTGACTGCAGCCCTGCCCTGGGCAGCCTGTTCCAATGCCTGAGCACCCTCTGGGCAAGGAATTGTTCCTCAGCTCCATCTAAACCTGCCCTGGGGCAGCTTGAGGCCGTTTCCTCTTGTCCCATCCCTTGTTCCTTGGGAGCAGAGCCCAGCCCCTCCTGGCTCCATCCTCCTGTCAGGCACTTGTAGGGACCATCAGGTCCCCCCTGAGCCTTCTCTTCTCCACACTGAACCCCCCAGGTCCCTCAGCCCTTCCCCATCACACTTGTGCTCCAGGCCCTGCACCAGCTCCGCTGCCCTTCTCTGGCCCTGCTCCAGGCCCTCAATGTCTCACCTGCAGTGATGGGCAGCAAACCCCATTCACTGCACAAGACTTGCTTTAACATTGTGCTTTCTCTCTTCACAAACCCTCAGTGTAATTCCCCATTGGAAGCAGGGCCATCCCTAGCTCCAGGTTTCTATTTCTCAAAGCTTGCTGGAATGAAACTGGAAAGCGGGGTGGAGGACAGGATCACCACTCCCCAGCACCGCTGCAGCTCTGGAGCTGTGCCACTGCTCCCACCCCAGCTTCACCAGCGTGCCCGGCATTCAGGAGCTGGAGTGTGCAGCCTGCTATAGAGAATAAATGTGTTAGCTGATAAAATATGAAACTCCCTTCCTCAACCAACGCACCCACAAAGCTCTAATTTAGCTCTGAGATTCATCACTGAATATTACATCACTTTGGAGCCTTTTTAGGAAGCATCCCAGCATCTTCCCAAATTAATCAGGTAACTTTTGAGCCTTTTAAGGAAGCATTCCCATGTTTTCCCAGATTAATCAGGTAACTGGTTTTTAGCCAGGCAAAGTTTAAAATAAAGAGCCAGATGAGTGTCAGTGAAAAACTCTTGGAGGGAAGAATTTGTTCCATCATACCTGTAAGGAAGCCCTTGCCCTTCATACAATGGTTTGGATTGGAAGGGACCTTAAAGCTCCCCCAACTCCAACCCCTGCCACAGGCAGGGACACCTTCCACTAGAGCAGCTTGCTCCAAGCCCCTGTGTCCAACCTGGCCTTGAACACTGCCAGGGATGGGGCAGCCACAGCTTCTCTGGGCACCCTGTGCCAGCGCCTCAGCACCCTCACAGGGAAGAGCTTCTGCCTAAGAGCTCATCTCAGTCTCCCCTGTTCCAGTCTGACCCCGTTAACCGTTGTCCTATCATTGCAGTCCCTAATGAAGAGTCCCTCTCCAGCATCCTTGCAGCCCTCTTCAGACACTGGAAGCTGCTCTGAGGTCTCCACACAGCTTCTCTTCTCCAGGCTGAACAGCCCCAGTGTTCTGAGCCTGTCTTCATACAGGAGCTGCTCCAGCCCCTGATCATCCTCATGGCCTCCTCCAGACTTGCTCCAACAGCTCCATGTCCTTCTTATGCTGGTGACACCAGAACTGCACACAGTGCTGCAAGTGGGGTCTCACCAGAGCAGAGCAACCACATCCCCAAGCACTTATATTCCTTCCCAGCAAATACCCAAGGACAACTCTCCTCACTAATGCTAAATCACTTGAGGGCTTCCATTGCAGGCAGCCCATATTGCCAGCAAAATCCTAGAGCAGACTTGCACTATCTACCACAGCAGGCTTGACCCCATTTTCATACTGCAGAGCAAAAATATCCCAACAAACCCTCCTAATCCTGCCGGACACAGAGCAAACAGCACTCCAGGACTCCTTCAGTACCACCCGATTAAACACAAACATGCCCCTACAGTAGCTCAATGATTTTAAACATTCACCATCTTTTCATTTCAGATTTAAGCACTTTGCCTGGCAACTGTCTGAAGGGCAAATCATTACAGAACTAGGAGGACAATTCGTTTTCCTTTATTCTGGAAGAGATTATTGGAATAAATAAAATAATCAGCTTAGACAAGAGCACAGTTGACAACTTGTGAAAAACAAAGGACTTCTTTTCATTTTGCTTTCCAAAGGGAAGATGTTCTTGGATGGCGTTTGCAAGGGAAGTGCAGAAGTTCTGGAGTTAAATAACCTTGGGCTGCTAACTCCCAAACAACTCCCTGCACGTCACTTCAGGCTGTCACTTCAGACACTCCCAGAGCCACTTAGTTTTAATATATCTAATATAGAAACTTAGAACACCTCCAGAAAAGATACAAAAGCTGCTTCCCGATCCCATTTTGTACAGAACTACATCCGAAGCAGCCTTAGTCCAAGTGGAAAAGATGTCCTGGGAGTGAGCACAGCCCCAGCACTAGGCACTGACCACAGCAGGTCACTGCCTTTTAGGTTCCCCTTCCCCTCCAAATCTCTGCCCCCCATAAATCCACACTAAGTCCTTTGAGGCTAATGAGTTTATCTGGATTTCAAGCACTGTGGAAGATACTAGAACCAGTTTCAAAACAAGCCAAGAAAGGTTATATGCTAATGCTTGCTGATGAATGCAAAAGAGAGGAGCTGTCTAATCAATGCCAGCCTGTAGCACTTGATGCTCAGCATCATGATTAACATGGTTAAAGGAGCATCAGATACACTATGACTTGCACATAACAGCTACAAATCTGAATTAAGTTAAAGGCAAGGCATTTAACTCCCAAACCCCAAACCTAACTTCTCCCAGAGGGAGAAGTGAACAAGAGGAAAAGGAACCTTTCAGTTTGTATTAGCAAAGAGATGAAGCTGTTATTTACTGAGCAAATCGGGGGGTATCTCTTTCTGAAGGACTCTTCTAATAAGCAGTGTGAGTTATATAAATAGCAGGAAACTGTGGTTCAAGGTTGCTACAGCCTCAAAGAAGAAACAGGGACAATGAACTGATGGAGGCACAGATTCCCGGGAACACTAAGGGCTGTAACAGTACCGAGGAATCAAACTGATGATCTGGAAAATAAGATGAGATTAAGAATGATCAGGTTAGCGCGGGCTCTGGAAGGAGCAAAAGCAGAACACAGACTCCTGGGTTGCAGTGGATTGTTAAGGAGGCTTGGGATGAATATTTTCTGCTGTTCCCATCATGTCCCAGTGATCCATGTCCCCAGACAGGCCAGTCACATAGTGCCCTGCACCCCTCCTGGGGAAGGAGCTCGCTTGTGCATCAAGGAGCCATATCCTTAAATCAGCTCCAAGGCTGGTGCCTGAACCCAGCACTGTTCCCTGTGAGGAACAGAGGGAAATGTGTGACTCGAGATGCTCCCTTTGCTATCTCAAGCAGTGGTTCTGTGGATTCTGGGTGCAGCCACATCACTGCAGCTGGAGACAGTGCCACCAGGAAGAGCTCCCACATGTTCCAGCACTCCTGCCCTTCCCACAGGGAACAGCCATTCCTTGTGTTCCCTTCAGCACCTGTACCCTTCCCACAGGGAATGGCCATTCCTTCTGTTCCCTTCAGCACCTGTACCCTTCCCACAGGGAATGGCCATTCCTTCTGTTCCCTTCAGCACCTGTACCCTTTCCACAGGGAGCAGCCATTCCTTCTCTTTGCTTCTGGAGCTGTAAATCACTGCGGCAGCAAGTAGGTCACGGGGTAGATGATGCTTGAAGAATCACCTGCAGTTCATTTCCTCTTCTTTCCTTCCTCCCCTCCCCTTGTTTTAAGGAGCCACCAAGGCTCCTCACCACCTCCCGTCCTCTCCTCCTCCTCTGCCATGCTCACAGCACCGGCTCCTGCATTCCTGTTCTCTTCCTGCTCTGTTTAATGCCATCTTTCAGCACAGGCAGATGCAGGTCTTTAAAGCAGGATTTCTCTTCCATCTTCCCTTTCTTCACAGACCCTGTTTTTCCAAGCAGAACCTAACACACTGTGTTGCTTCTCTAAAACTCAGAAACCCAAATGTATGTCCTATACACTGATCAATGCAGTATGCCTCATCCACCATAGAAATCCCAGCCTGGTTTGTGTTGGAAGGGACCTTAAAACTCCTCCAGCTCCAACCCCTGCCACAGGCAGGGACACCTTCCACTAGAGCAGCTTGCTCCAAGCCCCTGTGTCCAAGCTGGCCTTGAACACTGCCAGGGATGGGGCAGCCACAGCTTCTCTGGGCACCCTGTGCCAGCACCTCAGCACCCTCACAGGGAAGAGCTTCTTAAATGTCTAATCTCAATCTCCCCTCTCTCAGGTTGAAGCCGTTGTGGAATGCTGTGGAATAATGTGGAATGTGGTTATTCTATTGACTTCACAGCCAGGTTAAAAAATGCAGCTCCTTCCCCTGTGCCTGGAAGTTCACTCAGTAATCCTCAGGGAGATGGGGGGTAGGGAGTCCCCTTTGCTACCTGCTGCTTTCAGGATGCTCCAATGCCTTCCCAGGAGCACAGGAGATGCTGAAAGCCCTTCCTGGCTTCACCCTACAAGCATAGGGAAAGCTCAGAACAACAGGAGGGTACCACAAAAGGGCAAAAGGCAAGGCTGCAGCAGCAAGAAGGCAGTTGAGAGCATTAAGGAAGAAGCTGAGATGCTGCCATGGGCTGGATTTCAAAGTGTCCAGGCAGACAGGAGAGCCAGAGATAAAACCTTTCTTTCAAGAGAGCCTCGTGGAAGCACGAAGGTGGAGGAACACTGTGTGTTACAGAAAACCCTGCTTACAGCAGAATGAGGACTCATCACAGCAAGTAATTACAAGGCTCCTACCGTAATGGCTGGGTTTAAAGTCATTGCCAATTGACTACAGGTTGGCTGAGGCAGTTAGAAGGGAGAGAAGCAAAGACACCAGGCTTTGAAGCAGTCATCATTTGATCGGTAAAGCCTGGGACTTTGATGCAGTGTATTCCCCAGCACAGTGACTTTCTCCTCCCTGTGGCTGCCAGGCCTGCAGAAGGGTTCTTTAGATGCACCTGCAAGATTCAGTTCCAGTTTGTTCTTTCTGTTTTGAACACAGTCCTTGGCTGCTGCAGTACCAGAGGTGAGCAAGTCCCAAAAGCAGGTTTCAGTTCCTCCCCTGAACAAAGTTGCACTGATGGAGAAAGAGACAGAACTGGCCATACATCTAAATGTAAATGTAAATCTAAATCTGAATCTAAATGTAAAGACTGGAGCCTGCAAATTCAGGCAGTGAATCCTCCTGGAAAGTCCAAGTCACCCACCTCCACCAAGGCACACAAGTCCCCAGCGCTGCATTCCCCACATGCACCGCAGTCCACACAGCCCCATCCACACGGAGAGATGAGTTTGACACCCAAGGTCACGGTTTTGGGTGGGATCCACCTCTGCTCTCCCCAGATGACTCCAGCCACAGCACTGGCTGCTTCCTCCACCACTGATCCCCCTGTTCTCTGCAGAAAACAGCTCCCAGCAGCCGCAGTCAAGCTCTGTGCCCTTGGCTGCTGGGGCTCACAGCAGAGCCTGCACCCACACCGGTGAGCTGTGAGCTGCCCAAGCAGAGGAACCAACATAGAATCCCAGCCTGGTTTGTGTTGAAGGGACATTAAAGCTCATCCAGTTCCAACCCCTGCCACTGGCAGGGACCCCTTCTACTAGAGCAGCTTGCTTCAAGCCCCTGTGTCCAACCTGGCCTTGAACATTGCCAGGGATGGGGCATTCACCAGGGACATGCAGAGCTGTCCCAGAGCTGTCATTCACAGAGCCCATGAGCACATCCACAGACCTTAAACCAAACAGAAATGAAATCTGGTTGTAGTTACTTTTTCCTCTCAGACTCCTCAATTCCAGGCTTGCTGGAGAGGAGCTGGATGCTCCAATCTGGAGGACACCAAAGGCATGGCAAGACCAGAGCGTGGTGCTCCATGCTAAGGGCTCTCCTCAGCCACTGAAAATAGCTCATTCACCCCATTTTACTCTAAAATAAGAAGAGGAGGAGGGCTTTACTCTCTAGCTTTGAGACAAAAGGCAGGACACTAAAGAACCAGAGTCACCTCTGTCCTTTCATTGAGCCTCTCCCCATTTTCTAGTGCCAGAGATGCCTGTCCTGGTATTGGAGACCAAAGGAAAAAGTTTAAAGCTGATCCAAATCTATTGTAGAGATGAACTTGATTCCCTTTCCCAGTGAGGTTGCTGGGAAAGACTGAGATGACATCCCCAAGCTTCCGGAAGTCGCACACTGCAAAAGTTATCAACAGTGATGCCCTGCCCTATGGGACCTGGGGACAAGCCCCTTTTCCAGCACATGGACCAGGTCTGGGGCCTCTGGGTCCTGCACTGCTAAAGCAGCTCCCCACCTACTTCAGGTTCAAGATGTATTTGTGCTACATCTTGATCAAGTATTTTAAGACCCAACTTTCTTGCTTTCACCTTTGCTTTTCTGAGAACTATTTCCCAACCCTTCAACCAAATGCAACCAGAATGTGATCGCTCTCCTCCAAACTGACCCCCCCTTGTCATGGTGACTGATACATCACTGGTGTAAGATAAAAATATGACACAGAAAACACTCCTCCACCACTGAGAAGCTGAATCCCGACAGCCACGGTCCTCCAAGAGACAAGTCTTTGTTCCCACGATTTCCAAAACAGCATCCTGAAAACAACATCCCTCTCTGCACGGATTCATATTGCTGTATCTCTATCATTTTCCTTACACCCATCAAAACGAATATGTAATTAACCCACCCTCAATAGAAATTACAATGATTCTGAAACAGCAAGAAACAATCTCTGCATTTGGTAGCTAATTATTCCCCCTACGCACCCAGCCACCAATGTTCCCTAAACCCATCCAGGGAATAGACAAGCTGTGCCAGCCAGAGCTTCTGGAAAGGAGGGGAAAAGGAGGGACTAAGCGAAAACCCTCAACATTGGGGTGGTAAAACTGTCTTCCAATGCTCAGTACCTTGAGCTCAGCTAAGTCTATAGCACTGCCCTTCAGCAGTCACCCACCAGCAGCAGCACCCCATCACACGTGAGCTGACAGACACCATGGGATGGGTCCAGTGGGAGCCACTGACGTGCAAAATGATGGAGTTATTGTTCCCTTCTTCGCACCACTCCAAGGAAACATGGAGCCACTTCCCAATACATGCTACTGGATATAAATTTAACACCAGGACCGCTGTCACAGCCATGCAACACAGGAATTTTCAGCAGCGCAGGCAGAGCTGCACTATTATTCCTATTCCCTGCTCGAAGGAGGAAGGGTGTGCCCTTCTTCCACTGGGACACAGTCCTGGAGACCTGCTAGGAGCGATCTCCAACAGCTCCAGCTCGAGAGGAGCGATTCATTCCACTTAGGTACATACCACTCACACCATGCCCTCCCCACTCCCCACCCCCCCCCCAGCCAGGCAAGGTCTGCTGATGGTTCACCTCCATTTCCTCCTCATCCCATAGGATTAGCTGGATGTTTCTAAGAGGGAAGGACGCAGGCTGTGGTTAGCGAGCACTGCCTCTCCCAGCCCAAGCTCGGCACTGGCTGAGCAGCTGGAGACAAAGCAAAGCACCGTGTACTCTTGCTCCATGTCCTGGCAGCCCCAGGTTGGCTCTCTACCACTCTAAGTACATGGAAGCTCATCCAAAGCACCAAGCAGGTGGTAAATCACCTCCTCCTTCACCCACACCTTCAGAGGCAAGTAGATAAAATGCTGTTCAGTCCCTTGGAAGGAACAGAGGTTTTTCCTTCCTCCAGGATGCACCCACAAAGCAGGGACTGGGAAGGAAGGAGCTCGGGTTCACCTTGACGCAATCCGTGCGCCTGCAACACTTACCTCGCTGGCTTTTCCTCTCCTCAACACGTGAGAAGCGATGGTCCTTTCAAGCAAAGCCAAAACATCTCAACGATTATTCTCCTTCCCACATCTGACACAGGTTTGCAGCTCCTCAGGCATGGGGAGGAGGGGGAGCAAAATCAAAACAAGGCACTATTATTCTGTAGGCAATCCAAGCTAATCCCTTCACATTTTCTTCCCAACAAAAGCATCGAGAGATCAAGTCCCAGTGGGTTTTGATCACAACTAAACAGGACTAAGGTGTTCTCAGCCCCTTGCTGCCAACAGAGCTCAACGTGCAGCAGGCCTCACCTCGTACAAGCATTTCACTCAACACGAAGCCACCCTGGTGCTCTACCCCAGCTCTAGAAAGTCAGCCCGAGCCCCAGTCTGGCCTTGCACGGAAATAGGATTACTTTGGCCTGGAGGAAAAGAAAAAAGAAACCACAACATGAAGGTCACCCATAAAATCATTACACAGCTCCCTCTACCCCAGCGCTTCCGAGAAAACAAAACCTGTATCAAAGCCTCAACCTGCAAGGAGAAACACAAAAAGATAGGTACATTAATCCCATATACCTCCGTCAATTTTTTTCCTCGTGTCTTTAGAGCAGTTGTTTACTGCAGCCAACTGCAGAGAAATTACAGTAGCTTAACTCTCCAACTCCCTCTAAAGGATTAATCTTCCAGTGAGCATGCTCACGCGAGATCTTTCTGCAGCAGTTGCATCCATTTCATGAAATGAAGGGCTGCTGCAGACACGAGGAAATGCCATTTCAGGACGAGAGGCAAAGTGAAAGAGCCCCCCAAAACCAGGGCTCAGCCCTTCCTAGAGCTCCAGAAAGGCTCTTTGCCCAAGCCTCCACCTCCAACGAGGTTTCAAGGTTTCACGTTCATGTGCCCTTTCAGGAAGAGGGGGGGTCAGTGGCTTCCCTGCGACACACGTTTGAAATGGCTGAGCTTGGCTTTCCTCGCCAGGCTGGTGGACACTTCACCCACCGGCCCTGGAGGCACAAAGAGCAGCTTCTCGCTGGCAGATTGTTCTTTTGTGTCACTCGTTGGCTCCTCTTTGCTTTAAAGGAAAAACCAGGAAGATCATTTGGGGTGCAGGGGGGGAGGGGAGGGAAAACATTCCAATGAAGAGGAATAGCTTTAAAAACCTAGCTCCCAACTCAGTACCACAGGAGGTAACAGATCCAGGGACACGTTTAACTCCACGGATTAAGGACCCATGCAAATGAGGATTTGCTGTAGACAACAGATCCAGCGTCTGAACAAGGCTGTTCAAGTAATCGTGTCCATTCCCTGCAGGACCACTGCAGTTAAACTGCTCTGTTGGGGGGATTTCTCCCTCACCCCAAAACCAGGGTGAAAGCAAAGCTCCAAAATGAAGCACTAAATATTTATACTTTCCAATCAGATTCTTCCATTTCCCTCTTCCCACATTCCCAGGGTTCTGCCTTCCCCTTCCCATTTATCTATTTTATGTCCTGGTGCTTAATTGCTCTTTGTAGCTGATGGAGACCCGAGCTCCCCCTCCCCCACGAAAGGCTCTTGTTTCAAGTCTGAAGCCCTGCTTGAGCCCAGGACTCTTGGAGACCAGACTGCAGCCCCGGAGCGAGCACTGGGAACACTGGAGCAGGCTCCAGCCCAAGGGCTGAGATCGCTCCTCGCATCCAGGCACCAGGGCTCACCCCGGCCATCACAAACACCTGAACGTCTCTTCTTTAAACACACCAAGTCTTGAACACCTTTGATGCCAGGAAGCTCCCCCTTTTTTTGGTGAATCCACAAAAAAAGGCAACGTGCCATGAGAGTGTTAACTAAGGGCTATGTCTGCTCTTGAAAACGAACGCTCACCATAGCGACAGGCTCCGTAAGGAGTGATAAAGCCTATGGTGACACTGGATATTTTGTTCTGTTGTCACCTAAATAGAATCACCCACAGAAAGGAAATCTCTGTAACCATGCATTAAAATAGACGCTTTGTTTTATTTATAAAGCATCCAAACTGGTTGGTTTGGATGTGTCACAGCACAGGCTGTTCATCCACCCCTCCCTGCTCTATCCTTTGGGACCTAATGAATGATGCCTGCAGTCATCCTCCCCTCGCCTCCCACTGATCTCAGGTGGTGCTGAGGCTGCTCCAAGCCCTGGGTGGAAGGTTTGGAGCCAGGGTGGGATCTGTCCTGCAAAGGAAAAGCCCAGGCTTTAGAGCATGTGAAAAACCCTTGACGCAGGAAGATCATGTCCTGCACTTCCTCCTCCGTTGCAGGATTACACCTAAACATGAAGTTGGGATCGCAGATATGGAGTTATCCTGACCTGTCATTCCCAATTTGGACACCAGTCATACTCCCGGAGAGCTTCGCCTTTGAAGATTGACTGCTATTGATTCTTCTTCAAGCAAACAGCCCAAGCTGGCAATCAGTCAATAATAAGCAATTACTCGACAGCCTCTTATCTGCAGATGCCAGCCCAGACAGCTCGATGCCGAGAGGCGGCAGGTCAATAAATCAAAGCTGCTCTCCAATTTGAAAATATCATCATTTAACAACTCCCCAGCCTTCAACCTGCCTGAGCAAGCAGCCAGGACACAGGGAGATTCCTGCAGAGCTGGGTGGTGGGGTACTGCTGTTTTACTGAGCAGGAGATGGTGTGTGATGGGGTGAGATCCACCTCCGACACTCCTCATTTGTCATCAGGAGGATGAAAATTGCAGCAGGAGGAGGAGGATGGGAGAGGAGGAAGCAAAGCCCTCCTCCTTCAAACAGGTACTTTTAGGGAAGAAGCAGAACAGCCTTCCCTAAATGACCTCCATTCCTGGCTCGCTTGGACCCACTTTGCTGTTCACAGAGACCCTCAGAATAGCCAACGGAAGCCTGTTTAACTGCACCGTGACAGCCAACTGATGACACCTTTCTGCTGTCCCTGCTGTGACCTATATACTCTGGGTATACAGTTAATCATCTCATCCCCAAAAAGGCACTGCTTTGCTTTTTCATGGACTCAATATGATCCAAGTAGATGAGCCAAAGGCTCCTCCTGCACATTTCACTGCGACCCAGAGGTGATGCTGTGAAATCCAGTGCAACAGAGAGAAAAATCAGGCTCTGCTGAAGGCTTGTGTAGGCATTTTATGCTCCCAGTGCAGACTCCCATTAAAGACTCATTTGTACAAGAAGAGCTAAGAATTGCCTGTATCATTTGCAGGAGAACACTCAGCTGGAATGCAGCCTTCTGTCTAGTGCTGGAACACTGGAACTAGACACTGACACAGGGTGCCCAGAGAAGCTGTGGCTGCCCCATCCCTGGCAGTGCTCAAGGCCAGGTTGGACACAGGGGCTTGGAGCAAGCTGCTCTAGTGGAAGGTGTCCCTGCCCGCGGCAGGGGGTTGGGACTGGATGAGCTTTAAGGTCCCTTCCAACACAAACCATTCTGTGTTTCTACTGCAGAACCTGAAACTCTCGTACCTTCACTGTTTATCCATGGGTTCTCACAAAAGTCATGGGAACAGCCTAAAAGTACCAACAGAACAGATAGTGCTGCACAAATCATTCTGCCTCTGCTGCTAGAGGAGGAAGAAGACCTATAGGATGCTGCATCCTCCATGTCAGGCATTAACCATGGGCACAGAAGGGCACAAGCTCCTCAAGCACAGGAAGTCCAAGACCCTTGGAGACCATGAAGCTTTCTCTCATGCTGCAGAAGCATCCCAGGTTCATGGAGCTTGGGGCAGCTCCACCACCATACACAGCGTAGATGCCACCCCATCGAGGCAGGCTGCCAGAGGTTTAAACAACCCCATATAGATAAGAGAAGGCGGCAGCATGACTTGGGAATGTACTACCAGCAGCTCACAAAGAAGAGAGCACAGACTTCTTGCTTCATTGAACATGACCACTGGTCCCAGGAAGGAATGTATTTGTATAATGATGACCAAACCCCACAGACTGAGCCTCTCCAGTCACACCAGCTTGAAAAGAAAACAGATTTTGAGCCCAGTATCTACACAAAAGGGGAGACCCACTGGAAGCAGGATCAGCCCCAGGCCTGGAACCCACTCTTCACACTCCATGTGCCACAAAATGCAGGTGCCTGAGGACATGTCTTACATGTCCTCAGTCTTCAACACCTGAGTTCTGGAAGGGAAGGTGAGGTGAATTACTTCGACTGTACTTGCCTGCTGGGTCAGACTTCTTGTGGAGGAGCTTACTGAGGCTTTCACCTCTAGCTACACACAGTGCACTTTGTTCTTCCTTTCACCAGAGGCTGGGACAGCAGGAAGCTGTGGGAATGTAAGCCCAAAATCTGAAAAGGATTTCTCTTCTTCTTACCCACAGAGCATCTACAGGTGGCTTTTACACTGTCTGGAGCATCGTGGTGAAGTGTGGAAGGAAACCCACGTCAGCACATCACATTGTATCATTGTCACCTTTACAGAAAAGCCACAAAATGCCAACCCAGCTGACAGGATCCCACAAACCACACTGCAGAGCAACAGCAGGTTCATGGGTCTTGCAGCCTCTCAGTTATTTTCACACATACCTGCATTTTTGGGGGTATAAAATTCCCTTTTCTCCCCCTTCTAAACATGTAGATGAGCAGGGCCAGGAGCAGGTCAGTGGATCCATGCTGTAAGGACAGGCTGGTGGTAGCACAGCTCTGAAGAGGAGCCTGCAAAGCAGCTGGAGTTGCTGAGCACTGAACTAGTTATTTCCCCACAAAGGAGAGCAACCATGCTGTCTGCAGTGGCCTGGCTTCAGTGGATACAGAGCCTCAGCCTAACCTGCCTTGTCATACTCCACAAAAGCAAAACAGTAAGGAAAATAAGCCACATTACACACCATCAATGTGGCAGTAACGTAAGATTATCTCTCATCTTCTATGATGAAAACAATGCCAGTTGCAAGACTATGAGATATCACAACCTGCTGTTCACCCTTCCCATCTCAAGCTGTGACCATATCTTACAAATGCTGGTGAGGATCTGTGGTACTAGATTTCCTTCTTTTAAACCATCACGTTAGCACCAGAATCCTGCTGCTTTGGGTCTTCAAAGTGTTACTAAAGCAAGAAAGGCTAGAAACCAGAGCACAGACCAAAAGGGCTCCACAGCCCCACCAAGGATGTTATCACGGAGGTAGCAAGGACGTAAAAGGGGACCGAGAAACCTCCCTTAGAGCAGGCAGCTGCTATCTCCAACACTTCTGGTGGGTAGAGTGATAATTTAGCAAGCCCATCATCTTGGTAAGAAACCGCAACAGCTCAGCCCCATGTCTGCTTCTTATCAGGAGCTCCACAACTGACCAAGGCATTGTTCCTCTTTATGATCCATTCTGTCATGCCCAGCACGAACATGCCACTGCAGTCCAAGACCTCACAGCTCACTGTGGTGCAGAGAGGCAGGAATTAGGGACATACTTCTGTAAAGGCAAAGGAAATCCCTGCTTGCATATCTGGCAGGCTGCGGGTGCAGAAGGTGATGTGGTCAGAGTACCTCTCACTGGAGAATCCAATTTAGGGTAAATTCCACCACTCCATTGGGCAGGGTAGACAAAATGGGATCTCACTGCATCTTTCAGGGCTTATTAGACTGGCCCATATGGCTGCAATGAATACGGATGCTCTAGAAAGCAATCCTCAAGGCAGACTGATTCTGGGACTTCTAGCATGGAGACACAACTCCAGAGATGTGTGCAGTGCCCTAATTGTAAATACTACACACTGGAGTACAGGGAGGACAGGAAACAGCAGGCAACCCGCTGTCAAAATCAGCCCATGGTGGTTGTGTTTGCTGCATCATGCTGTCTGCAGCACCAGTTCTGATACAGGAGAACTTCAGAAGAGTTCAGAAGATCCCCACACTTCACGTACACAGGGATCTGGTTTGCCCTACACTGGCTGCAAGGATGTGACCGACTCCGATTTGCCTCTCGAGGTAACCAAGGGCTGTTTGAGGGGGTCCTATCTTCATTTAGCAAAACCTGTCCCTCTGCACCAAGGCTTCCTATCACCTACCCCAGGGGCTTTCAACATTTGCCTGCCATTTACTTCCAGGAGGCTCCGAGGGGTAGCTAAGAAAGGCAAACCACTTGCAATAGTCCTATTGCTATAGACATTTACATCCTGCTGGCATGGGATTAAGAACCACTCAGACAAAGGCAGCAGCAGCAGCAGAGAGGAAGTCCTGGAGGCGTCTGGCTTGAAGTACGAAAGCCAAAAAAAATTGAGTAACCTTGTTTTTCAAAGCTTAAGCCAATGGTTTAGTGAAGCTGATAAAGACAAAATTGCTCATGGGGGCTGATGACAGTGAGCATGACAGCTCGCAAAGGGAAGACCAGCTGCAAGGATGAAGGCTCAAAGGTGAACCGGCCTCTCCTCTGGCTTGTAACACATATACAGGTTACCAACCAAGCACAAAGAGGGTGATTATTTATCCATCCTCTGAATTCAAATTCAAAGGTGAAGATACACGAACTAGTGAGGATCACAGCACCGAGTACCTGCCCTGCCCAGAAACCAGAGGCCCGAGCCCAATGCTCCCAAATGCACAGTGAGGATCCGGACCTCAGGAAAATGGAAGGGGTTTGCAGCAACTTCATCCAAAGGCCCTGACAGCCCACGACTGTGACAGTGACCTTCCACCACAGCCAGGTATGGAGGCCCAGATGCCTCCCAGCGTGCCTGCCCACAGCTCTGGAAGTCATTCCCTCCTCTGTTGCGCTCAACCACACACCTTTCACCCAGCAGGCAAAGCAAAGGAGGGTGGGATGTGGTCCAGCCTCACACTGCCTGGATCTACGCTCCAGCTTTTTGTTTCTGTGTTCCCAAAATAGCTTGTTCCCTGTTAAAAAGAAAACCCCAAACACAGAGAAATGCAAACACATGGAATGAGAGACACTGGAATAGTAGAATGTAAAAAATAAGTGAATTAGTTCAAGGACCTGAGAAAGTTGGGGCTGTTCAGCTTGGAGAAGAGAAGCTGCATGGAGATCTCAGAGCAGCTTCCAGTGTCTAAAGGGGGCTACAAGGAGAGGGACTCTTCATCAGGGACTGTAGTGACAGACAGGGGGTGATGGGTTCAATCTGAAGGGAAGATTCAGGTTAGATGTAAGGCAGAAGTTCTTCCCTGTGAGGGTGCTGAGGCACTGGCACAGGGTGCCCAGAGAAGCTGTGGCTGCCCCATCCCTGGCAGTGTTCAAGGCCAGGTTGGACACAGGGCTTGGAGCAAGCTGCTCTAGTGGAAGGTGTCCCTGCCCATGGCAGGGGTTAGAGCTGGAGGAGCTTTAACGTCCCTTCCAACACAAACCAGGCTGGGATTCTACAATTCTATGACCTGACTACTGGTCCAACCACAATTTTAGCATCTTTTAAGCTACACCTGACAGAGGCACCCTTTAGAGCATGACAGTTCTGTTGTGACGATTCAAAGCCTGTTCCAAGTTATACCAACACAAACGTGCTCCTATCAACATGGCTTGGGTCAACACCCTTACGTGATGTGCAGCGCAGCCACATTTATGCCAGCTTATACCAACACAGCTAAACCCTGTCTGCACAGGAATTAGCTACACCAGTAAAAAAGTGCTAACTGCCTGTTAGTGTTTGTAGAAGTTCAGTCTGTGTATGCTAAAAGATGTATGTAAATGAGCTCTCTCAATGCAAAATTAACAGTATTTAATATTATTAATATAATTAATAGCTTTCAACATGCATAGGAACTGCCACGATCATCCCGTCAATGGTTATTTCTACAAATCAAATGGCTCGCGGCCAAAAACCTGCAACTACTGGTTAAAACACACCACCGTCATCTTTCTGGCTTCTCTGCTCTGCTCAGGCGGGCTGTGAGGAACAGATCTCAGTGGGAGCCCTTAGCTGAGAGGTCTTCATGCCACAGAAGCAGCTTGCTCCACTCAACAGGGCTTATTTTGCCAGCAAAACTGCACCCACACTCAACCATTAGAAGAGACCTGCACAGCCTTACCAAGAGACATTCCCAGATGGAGGCATCTACCTGCACATCCAGGGCTTAGACGTGCAACCCTATACCCAAGGCACAGCAGCATCTGAGCCACTATGTCACTGCCAAGCAGCTCCCCCTGTAACACTGAATGCTATGGTGTAGTAATACTTATTACTCAAATGTGTGTTTGCAAGATTAAAACCTACCTGTCTAACCACGCTGTGTAACTACAGCAGAACACCCCACAGCACACAGCTGAGCTCCTCTTCTGCCTGATCTGGACCTGCAATGTCCCATTACAAGAGGCACCACAGGCTCATTCCTACATCGAGTTCATAGAATCCAAGATTTGGTTGCTCCAAGCCCCGTCCAACACTGCCAGGGATGGGGCAGCCACAGCTTCTCTGGGCACCCTGTGCCAGCGCCTCAGCACTCTCACATGAAAGAGCTTCTGTCTAAGAGGTCATCTCAGTCTCCCCTGTGGGAGGTTAAAGCCATTGCCCTTGTCCTGTCCTTTGTCCAAAGCCCCTCTCCAGGTCTCTTGTCAGCCCCTTCAGCTATTGGAAGGCTGCTCTAAGGTCTCCCCAAGGCAACCAAATGGGCAGGTGACTGTATTCCTAGAAATTCATTTGCAGAGGTGGCCTATGCCTAACAGCCCCTGGCCAACAACACTGAAAGAGCAACCTGTTGAGACACATGTGGCTGAAAGCCTACAGAACAGGTCATGTCATGTGGCAGAGGCAGAAAACCCTTTCATCCCGTCTCTGCTGCTCTGGTGCTGTAACACACAAGGATATCTACAGTTAACAGAAGCCATGGCCTACGCTGGCCAACCCTACCCAAAGCTCTGATAATGCAGTGCAAAACAGTTTGGGTTGATTTTCCTTCCACCCAATTTAACTTCTAGCACTCAGTCTAACACACTCCTTCCCACTCTCATGCCCAGAGCCAAGCAAAGCACATCTGCTGGAGCAAGGTTCCATTAGGAACCTGACTGACAGCAGCCCATGAGCACGTGGATCCTACCCAGGCTGAGCAAGAGACTGTAACCACATGGGTTTGTCACGCACAGAGGAAAAAGCATTGTGAATTCAGGCCAAAATATTAAGGGCTTGGTCTCATTCAAAACCATAAAGCAGCTGAACAAAACAGCAGAGCAGAGCTTCCCCCAGTGTGTTTGCCCAGTAAGGCACAGCCACACCATGGCTGGGAGGAACCTGACCCAGAGATGGGCTCTCAGGGTGACAAAGGTGATGCTGCAGGATGCTCGTAGAGGGCTCTGAGTTCCTTTTAGTCCCTTCCCTATTCTCCTCCACTCACTTGCACCCTGAAGCTAGGCCTGACCCTCCAGCTCCAACAGCTCTGCTCTTGCACAGCCACGCAACCAAAAAAGACAAGTTCATCAAAGAGAGACCTTCCTACCCAGTGTTTTGCTCTAGAGAAGTCAGTGGCAGGTTGTCAAAGTGGATTTGTTTATTCAAAAATGGATTTTTCCCAGCAAGGAGCACAGAATGTCTGTACAATAGACACCATATTGTAGTTTTCTCATGACCGCATAGACTGGGACAGGACACGTTCACCTCATCTAAAAATAGAGAAAGAGAACACATGAAATATTACAGATCACACTTCCAAAGTCCAGCGCTGCTATCAGCAGTCCAAAGAAGGGGTGCTGGACACTGGGAGTCAAACTTTGATCACATATAGCTCACGTGTTACAAAGTGATTCTAGAAGTTTTTGATTTCTCTTCATCAGGCCCAAACACGATCTCAAGGAATGAAGCCAGAACCCAGAGCACATGAAACAGTGAACATCAGGACTTGTGTAACTTGCCATCTCTTACCAATGAAGGTAAGCTGCACATTTAAAAACCAACATCCTGCATGTCTACACTTCCAGCTAAAGGCTTCTAGCACCCAGTTAAGCCTTAGAACTTCGTAAAGATAATCCCTCTGTTTTACGGATGGGAAAAGCATCCCAAGCTTACCCCAAGGAGGGGTAATCCTATGATGTCCAGCACACCAGGGACTGAGGGGTATGTTGGGATGAAGAGCCACCTCGCAGGCCTCACTTGATCCCAGTGAATTCATTGGACTACCAAACACCCCAATCCCAATCAGATCCAACACAACAGCTTCAGAGATGAGAGCAGCCACATGGGCACAGGCAGCACATGGCTGCTCCTGGCAGTGGGGCCACTGCCTCAGCAGACAAAGCACTGATGGCTGTGCCAGCGCAATTACCAGAGCTCCCATTCACTGGCATTTGACATGACTACAGAGTGTTTTGGGCACAGCAGCTCTTCAGCAGGGACGCATTCTAAGCCTCATCATCAGGCTCCACCAACCAGTCCTTGAACTTCTCCTGTTTAAACTGTTGCCTGCCCCACACCCGTGGGGCTGGATCAGGTCCCAACACTCTAATGGAACACTCTACTTCAGTCTATGCAATCTTCTGTCTTGAGGAAGGTCAGTGCTGCAAACTCCTTGCACTTAAGTCCTATTATCTGTCCGCATTAATTCTGCCTTCAGGGCATTTACAGGGCCTCAGCTCTCTGCTCGTAGAGCTCCACATTCACCAGCCCCAAAGCCAGATGTCTGCTAAGTAAGAGGAAAAAGAAAACAAAACCCAGAGGTTTACCTTACTTCAACTGCACAGTCAGTTTTTCCAGCACTCTCATCCTGCACAAGGCCCAACACCTACTTCAGAAACTCTGGGAAACAAGCAGGTTCTGCTCTGTGCTTGCAAAGCACCATCTATACTTACAGGGCAATAAAAATTAGCTTAATTAATAATACATCAGCAAGAAAATGGTAATGAGCGCCCAGCAGGGAAAAGGGCTGTTGTCTAATCTCCTTGTGTGGACTCCTTGCTTTGGCAGCAATCAGCAACTGCATCAGCATTACCATCCCAGTGCAAGCTCAGATATCTGACTCACCAGGGAGCCAGGCAGGAGCCAGGCGCTTCCCAACGTCCACATTTCTCTTTCGAAGCTGTTGCATCAGGAGTGGCTCTTGGCAGCTCCAAACCAACTTCCACTTGTGGAGTTTTTGACATTTAAAGAAGAATTCAGAATATCCCTGGGCATCCAATGTATAAATCATAGAATCCCAGCCTGGTTTGTGTTGGAAGGGACCTTAAAGCTCATCCAGTTCCAACCCCCTGCCAACCTTCCACTAGAGCAGCTTGCTCCAAGCCCCTGTGTCCAACCTGGCCTTGAACACTGCCAGGGATGGGGCAGCCACAGCTTCTCTGGGCACCCTGTGCCAGCGCCTCAGCACCCTCACAGGGAAGAGCTTCTGCCTAAGAGCTCATCTCAGTCTCCCCTCTGGCAGGTTAAAGCCATTCCCCTTGGCCTGTCCCTACAGGCCCTTGTCCCAAGCCCCTCTCCAGCTTTCCTGCAGCCCCTTTAGGCACTGGAGCTGCTCTCAGGTCTCCCCTTCAGGAGCCTTCTCTTCTCCAGGCTGACCCAGCCCAGCTCTCTCAGCCTGGCTTCCAGAGCAGAGCTGCTCCAGCCCCTCTGATCACAAATACACACAGACAACACAGCCTCCTGCAAGCAGCTCTTTGGTGATGTCTGCAAATTACACCAACAGAGCCTGCATCAGCATTAAGCTACTGACACAACTATGCTGCTGGGCCACAATCACGCTGTGAGGGATCCAAATCAACCCTCCCTAGCCCTAGGAGCTGGCCAGGAACATCCAAGCCCTTTGTGTCCTGCCACCATCACTGAGCAGAGGCACCACAGGGTGTGCTGCTTGTCTGCGCTAGGTGCATTTCAGGGCACAGGATGTAAAACCCCTCTCCCAGCTGTTTTCCCTCCCAGCTGCAGTTGCAGGAGGCTGTGTTGGCAGAAGCCAGCACCCCAGGAGCTGGAGCCTGGGGCTCACTGCTGCCAGGGCCGCTCTGCACTGGAGCCCATCCACGCTGGCGCCCAGCCGCGGCGCGTGTTCATCAGGGCCTTGTGCCGCATGGGGAGGTGGTTTCCTGCAGCCAATGGAGGAGCCGCTCCTGCCTTTCATCGCGAGCGTGGCTGGAAACAAAGGCCCCGGGAAGAAAGGCTCCTTGGCTGCTACAGCTTCCCAGTGCTCGCCAAGCCTCAGAGCTGACAAATCACCCTCGTTCCTCCTCACCTCCTCCTCCACAGCCTCTGGGATCACACCAAGACCTGTATTTAAGCCCCCATGGTGGCTGGGGGCGAGGAGGATCTTTAGGTCGTGTGTCATCTCTGACGGCAGCCTCGAGCCACAACTCCAGGACAAACAGCAGCAACAGCAATGTAACGCGCGATGTGTCACCATGTAAAGCACCCGCATCTACATCTGAAGCCACAGGTAACATTTTAGTCTACAAAACACAGGGGCAGAGGGTAAATTATGGCTATAAAAGAGCCTCCATGAGGATAGTCTAGAGGTGTGGATTTGAAAAGGCCTCAAACCAATCTGTTTTTAATAAAAGCCATAACTGGCTAACACTAACGTCCTATCAACATCGAGCTCCATGGTAAAAAGCATCAAACTCAAGAAATTCAACTCATTAGAAACCCAAGAATGTAACTATCACCAGCACAAAGGGTACTTTCAATAGGGAAGGAGACTATAAAACAAACAAAGAAATCCCCCAGTGCGGGAGCTGGGCACAGAGCACACTGTGTGTGACAGGCCTAATTACAAAACGAAGATGGGAAATACAACTTGCAGTGAGAGGAAAACCAAGTGGAAATCACCAAGGCAGAATGCGACCCCCGGCTGGCCGTGTCGAAGGCTGCGAGCTGGCGGCTGCATTAACCTCTCCCCATGCACATCCTCACAAGGCAAGCAGAGGCATCTTCACAAACGTGCTCAGCAGCAGTGTGCTTGCTCCCTGGTCCTGGGGATGTTGGTTAAAAGCCAGCATGGCTCTTCCCCACGGGATCTGGCACCACAGCAAGAATAAATATTACCTCAAATAGCACATCTCATCCAAAGGCCATCTTTAAAGGAACATCCGTTGTTGCTCCTCAACGTGTGGTATGAAAGATTAAATATTCCAGATGTCATCCCCAGGTCCTATAGGACATCTGCTTATAAACAGTCATCTTTGCATATTAAAGAGGCATTAAAGCACCAGTGTGAAACAATGCATCCCAGCAATAGTAAGAAACACCCTTCCTAAGCCAAAGAACAAAAGGATTCCTAATGAATGGAATTTGCCAATCCTTAACATTTACCACACAAGAGTTGACAAAAGCTATTACAAACATATTTGCAACTAAAAACCCCTCATGTCTTAGTTACCAGTTCAGCAGTGGTGTTTTGCAAAGCCCTCTGGGTGTTGATTTCATCTATCAAATACTAGCAATGCTCCTCAATTAATAAATTAGTTCATAGAATCCCAGCCTGGTTTGTGTTGGAAGGGTCCTTAAAGCTCACTCAACTCCAACCCCTGCCACAGGCAGGGACACCTTCTACTATGCCAAGTTTCTGTTTAGATTCATTCTTTATGTTCCTGTAATCTGGAGGCTTATGTTCAAACTCACAGGCCGACAGGGTACTAGATGAAAGCAAACAAATCAGCTCATAGCCTGCATGTTAATGCTTTCATCTCCCAAATACAGATACTCTCTTCTTCCCACTGATAAAACCACATCTGACAAGGTGTAAATTTGCCACCTACCCCCTTGGACAGATGAAATGCATCACAAGTTCATTTCTCAGGTCCCAGAAACACAAGTGACTTAAACACCCATCTAGTGCAGGTCCTGATGACCTCCAGGCTGGAGGTGCTACCCTCGCCAGTATTTGAGCACTATCTCACAGCCTGCTGCCAGCCCCCAGCACCTTCCTGTGGGTCCCTTCCCTGTGTCTGAAGCAAAACTCACAGGGAATGAACTTCAGTCAAGGGCAGCATAAAACCATGCCTTGGGTAACCATGCCCCAGGAACTGAGATAATCTAGAGGATAAACTAAAATAAGAAATCCATATGCCTTTGCTGTCCAGTCACACCTGGGCTGAGCTACTGCAGCATCAAAACCTTTGGTCAAAGGCCTTCAAGTATTTGCATTCATGAGACACCAACCAACATCACATTTCAGTAAGCACCTCCTGGTTCTGTGACAGATGTACTTTCAATTCCCAAATCAACAGCAGGGTGAAGCATGTAATTTGGAAACCCAGTAATCCTTCCTACATCATATCCACGTGCATGATTTTGGAGAGAAGCTGACTGTAAGTTCTGAACAGGCTGGGCTGGCAGAATGAAATATCCCCAATGACCACCGAAGTTAGGTAAAACATTTGGGTCATTTGCCTTCTGGCTTTGAGCCTTTAGGAGAAATTACCTATTAAAGCTTGCTCTGACACTGTAAGGAGTAGAAATGCGTGACTGGAGAGGAAGAAGGTAGCTGAGACTCAAGAATCCAGGAGCTCAGGCTTGAAAAGGAAAAGAAGATGGGGAAAACAAAGGATTTCATTGCACTCGGTATTCAGAAGCATCAGCAGGTCACAGGGTTCCTCTGTGCTAGTTAACATGCTAAAATCCATGTCCACGTCAACACGAGTTCTCAAATTCATTACAAAGCATTCTGAACAGCACACAGTTTCTCTCAACATAACCAAGACCAAAACACAGCACATTAAGTCAGACACCTGCACTGCAATCCCCTCCCCACAGAGGTGCCCCTGCTCTCCTGCTGCATTCCCTTTGGCTGTAGGGACGGCTCAAGCATCACATCCATCCTGGCTGCCCTCATTCTCAGCAGCAAGGAGCACTACGATCCTTCTCTTTCTAGCAACGTGACAAGCACAAGGAGACACATTTTGCTGCAGCATCACAAGCCTCTGGGCTTGGCTCAAACACTCTGCCCCAAATCACAGGCAATGAACCTGCTGTGCAGCCTTTGGGAACCACTGTCCTCTCACCTCAGTTTGCTCAGCTCCCCAGCTCTCTGCTGTTGGTTTTGAATGCTGCAGCCACAGCAAGCTCATACCCACCTCCTGGGTCAGATGCTGGCCTGGCTGACCCAAGAGGCTACAACCACTTCCATTAGTTTTATCCCTGTTTGCATCATTTTCCATTTCTCTGTAACAAACAGGAGAAGTCACTTCCTTGGCTTTATTTGGACTTTATCCATTCCGGCCTGGTTATCTTGTTCCGTATTTACTTCCTTCCCACCTGCAACTGTCCTCCCTCTCCCTGTGCTGTCCCTGCAGTATCATCAGTGTATGCAAACAGAAGCAGACCTGAACTTTCTGCTCTACCCATCCACCATCTCCCTGTCCTGAACCAACATTGCTCACCACTGCCTCTGAGGCCACCTCCTTCGCAAGGGGACAGTATATGGAAAAGGATGGATTTAATATTTAATAGCCCACCTCCACCCCCAGGCCAGTCCCTCACTCAGCCCTACGTTGTGTCTGCAGTTTATGTCAGGCATGTGTCTGAATGAAGACTCCCTTGTGGAGCCAAACTATCCTACATGTAAACCTGAGCAGAGCGAGCTGGTATGGAGAGACAGCAAGAGAATGGTGGGGATTGGGCTGGGTATTAAGGAAAAAGGAATCTAATCAGAACATTTCCCACCTGAAAAGAAGATCACAATCAGACTGGCTGGTGTTGGAAGGGAGCTTAAAGCTCTCTGGGCAACCTGTGCCAGGGCCTCACCACTTTCACAGAGAAAAACTTCTGCCTAAGATCTCATCTCAGTCTCCCCTCCATCAGATTAAAGCCATTCCCCCTTTTTCTATCACTATATACCCTTGTCAAAAGTGCCTCTCCAGCTTTCTTGCAGGATATTCTGGATGACCTTCCTTGATGCTTTGCCCATGCTAGAGGTTTTTAATTAAAAGCAAGAAAGCCCTTCTATTTTAGAGCAATACAAGCATCAAGCACTTTCTAAGTACAGTTTATTCTGGGTTTGCTGTGTGTTTCAGAGAGCTTGGCAGCCACGTTAGCCAGCAGGCCTGCAGCAAACTCTTCTACTCCAACCAGTCAGCGGCCATCACCAATGGGACGTGACTGCCCATGCACCAAGGACACACTCATACAACTTCTCCCCGACCCACCTGAGGCACAGACAGGTAAGTGAGCCTTTCATAGAATCACAGAGTGGTTTGGGTTGGAAAGGACCTAAAGATCATCCAGTTTCAACCCCCTGCCATGGTGACATCTGGCTTACAAGGCAGCCAAGGAGAAGGAACTCTCCAGCACATGTATTGAAGTACTCAGAAAGCTCCCTTGAACCTCTCAATGTGCTGCAAAAAAAACATAACCCCCTTTCACCTCCTCTTCTGGAACACAGTAACCCAAACCATAGGCACCAGCTGTGCTCTGCTCCAAGCACTTTGTTAGGGAAAAGCAAGAGGAATAGGACCTCCTGCCATCCCCTCACAGCCCTGCTTCTGTGGGGGGGATATGGACCACATTCAGCAACCTCAGCAGGGGTCTTGCCAGGCAAGATAATAGAGCAAAGCCCCAGATTTGCATTTCAGATCAGCAGCAATTCAACAGTACCCATCAAATCACCACCGTACCAGCTGCACATCTGGAAGTGGGATACCCCTGGGTACCAGCACATCCTCTGTGCCCACAGCAGTACACCCCTGCAGGATGCTAATGCCAACATCTGCTGTCTACAGGTGAGGGTCCTGCCAGCGCAGCTCCAAGCACTTCCCCCATGGAAAAGCTGCCTCTTTGTTTTTCTTGTTGTTGGGGTTTTTGCTGGTACTTGCATCTCTACCGGGAATTGGGCTGACACAGCACTGGTGGAAGGGAGAGCAATTTCTTTGCAGATTAAGTTGGCAAAACTTCTCAAAAGTAGACCAAGCCTCTGCTTTGGAAAGCAAAAAAAAAGAAGCTACTCTGGTCTAAAATCACCTCTAAACTAATACAGCTACATCCACAGCACGGACTTTTATTGGTATGGCTATTTCAGCAAGGGAAAAATGAGAAATCCTCCTCTCCAGCCAGAATAATTATATTGGAAGAGCTTTCTTAAAAGTATAAACCAGGCCTTTGAGTCTGCCTTCACTGACAAAACGTTCTTCAGTCCGGTTGGCTCACAAACGAACACAACTGAAGGGCGCTTTTCAGGCTTTCTTAACACTTCAGAAGCCAGTTGCCCATTCTGTTATTATTTAAAGTTTCTGTAGGTGGAAGAAAAGGGCGAGCTCCCAAAGGGCCTTTGCTAGCCCATAGCTCGCTCAGCATGCAAGAATTCCTGGTAGGAAAGTCAGTCTTAGTCTGTGTTTGACACAGGGTAAAATGTGTAATTTTAACACCTTAACAAAGTAAGCCTTGTGTGGATAAAGTTATAAAATCTCCTTTCTAGGTGTTGTGTATCAGAGAGGGGAAAAAATGTCTTTCTCCACACAAAGACACAGCTCAAGTGGATTAAACCTGGTAGCCCAAAAGGTATTTAACACAACTGGGAACACACATATATTGCCTGTGCTCACGAGCTCATGTCAATGTAGTATCAACATACCTCACTGCGCTAAGGAGCCTGAGGAAAGCAGCCACCAAAGCTCGCAAAGGGGGAAAGATGACGGGGTTTAAGGTGCTCTGAGCTCTCCTGCTGCAGCTTACTGAAACAGACTCAGCATTAAAGGCAGCAAAGCCCTCTCCTCACTGCAGTCCCAACTGGCAGGAGTAAATCAGAGAGGAGGAAGCACAGGGCAGGCCTGAAAGAAGCACTGGATGTCACGTCACCTGCAAAACAGAGTGGGAAACCGAAGGAATCACCTATGTGCTCACTGCTTAAAGGCACCGCTCATTAGGTCCTGCCTTTCCCTATTATCACTCCTGCACTCAGTGGCCTATTATAGCAACCTCCTTCCAGCCAAGGGACCCGTGAATAGGAAGCGCTTTGACATGAGTGAATGTTGCCCCTTAATCCGGTCGGGAGTTCATTGAACAGGCGGAGGGCGGCTGACAGAGCTCCCGGCACCAGCTGGCGCAGGGGAGGAGAGCAAGGATCAAAGGCAGGGCAGAGCCTGAGCACCACCAGCCCGATCTGTGAGGCTGCTCGGCCTCTCGAGTCCTCGCTTTAAGAGGTGGGAGCTGCTGCGGTGCCATACTCCTTGGAGACCCAGCCTCAGCTGAGGGTGCAGAGCAGTGGGGAGACGTGTCCTCTATGTGGCTCACAACTTCACTTGAAAGATCAAAGCTGCATCTCCAGAAAAAAAGATGTTATAGATCAGAACAGATGGGGGGGGAATGATGAAAACTGCAGTGTGAGTTCTGAAGGGAACCACTTCATTCAAAGCCACACACACACCTTGCTTCCTGCTCAGCACCGGCCTTCTTGAGGTGAGCACAAGCCCCAGGGAAGGCAGCATGGCTTGAAACCTCCCTTTTTAACCTCACAGCAAAGCATCGTTTTAGGAAACACAGAAACACAAGGTCAGCTGACTCTCCTCACAGTGATGCAAACTGGAGTAGCAACATCAAATTCAATGAACCTGCACTATAAAAGTGGATGAGGAAGACAAGATTCCATAAACTTTAATCTTCAGTGCTGTACTTGCAGCAGGTCTAAAACACATAAAAGCCCCAAACCTGGCTATGACACCTGCTGAAGAAACTCAACAGCATAACCAGGCTTCTCTGCAGCTACGCAGTTATTGCACCCAGTGACTGCAGCACAGCTACTCACCTGGCAGCTGAAAGCACAGGGACTACTCAGGGCAGCTTCCAAGGCAGCCAGAAAAGAATAACCACCCAAGTTTACAGCTCAGAACTGAGGAGGAACTTGGTGCTCAGAGATTCTCCCTCACCCATCAAACAGTAAGATTTAGCAATAAGCCGGTCTACAGTTTTTGTCTTGCATGAACTGCCTGCCAGCAACTGTCTGCAGAGGTGGTGTGGACTCTCCCTGCAGACACACACACACACATACAGAGAGCACTATTCCAGCCTGCCCCCTCCCACCCAGATCTGATCTGGAGCAAGTATCCCCTCCCAGGAACACACCTCTGCACCTCCCTCAACCAAGTGCAATAACCCCTCACTTCTGCTCCACACTGCCCATGGCAGAACACTGCAGCTGTGGGATGCTCATCCCTGCTCTCCCCCAGCAGCACTGGGGAAGCAAAGAGCAGGTCTGAATTCCAGCCTGATTTATACCAATCTCCTCACCTCTGGCATCAGAAGGGTATAAGCAAAGGCAGATCCAGCCTCAGATTTACTGAGTTTATGGTTGAGGGGAGGAATTAAACTCCAAATGAGGCACCATTCCCTCCCCATAATCCAGGGCAAAATCTGTGGATATTAAGCCTGATTCCAAGAGCCTGTTCCTTGATGCTCTGCACAGCAAGCAGACCCCGCCAGCACTCCTGGAAGATGCTTCCCGAACTAAAAGCTGTGCACCTGCACTGCTAAGACCAACCTGTGCATTAAGTTGATGAGTTATGAGCCAACCCCTGCCCCGGTTCCAGCCATGCCATTCTCCTGAAAGCAATCACCCCGAGCGAGGTATCAAAGGGAAAACCGGACCCTGGCGCCACCGGAGTACCTGAGGGCTGGCTCCTCTGTCACACAGGAAGGTTAACACACGGTCCTCTTCAAAAGCACAAAGGAATGGCAGCAGGATCAGGCCTTGGGTGCAGTTGTGATGGAACAGAACGCATAAAGACAAAGCTCCCACTAGAGATGAGGAATCTTGGCTGAGCAATAAACTCAAGCTGTCCTTGCAGTGCCTTGCAATGAACTGCTGATGCCACCTGTGTGGCCACGCCACAAACTTCATCCCACAGTGAGCAGAGGTTCCCTGCCACAGCACAACCCATATTCCAGAGGGAAAGCCAAGAATGGCTGCGGCACAGCCTGGCACATGGGTCAGGTCTGTCCCAGCTGTCAAAAGATGCTGACTGGTACCTGCTACAGTTATAGAACATCCACTTGTCCCCAGCTCATGGCTAGTTTGTATATGACCATACACCTGCATTATAATCCCCTCTGTGTCTATGAAGGCTCAGCGGGCAGCGTGCTGCAATCCAGTGTTTAACTGAGGGCAGACTTACAGAAACAGTTTATATTCGCTAAGGAAACCAGGAGAAGTTTCAGCCCAGCACACAGAACCACCACAAGCGCAGCTCAGCTCCGTGTGCCACGCGTGGGATTTCACACTGCTCGAGCTGCACGGTGGGCTCTCCGGGACATTCACAGATCTGGCTGATTATGGTTAACTGTCACTACACAGCAAACTTCATTTTCTTGGGGGATCTGGGGAGGATTTTTTCTCCTCAAGCCTTGCATTTTACACCACTATACTGATGATGAGAATAGATCGGGAAGATTTAGGTTGGGTAGAAAGTTCTTCCCTGTGAGGGTGCTGAGGCGCTGGCACAGGGTGCCCAGGGAAGCTGCGGCTGCCCCATCCCTGGCAGTGTTCAAGGCCAGGTTGGACACAGGGGCTTGAAGCAAGCTGCTCTAGTGGAAGGTGTCCCTGCCCGTGGCAGGGGTTGGAGCTGGAGGAGCTTTAGGGTCCCCTCCAACCCAGACCACTATAACCGGATGAACAAGGGCTCTGTGCGGGCCGGCACCCCCAGCCCGCTGCCGTGGAGCCGGGCCCGGGTCACACCGCTGCTGCACAGCAAGGCCGGCGGGCGGCCGCGGGGCGGGTGGAAGTGAAGTCAAGCGGGGTGAGGCAGGGAACGGCGGAACTACCCCTGCCCCCGGAGACTCGAGTTTCCTGAGGTAAAACCCCGCCGCCGCCGCCCCCCGCCCGCAGCCCCGTCTCGTTCCCGTTCCTGGAGCGCCGGGCCCGCCGCACAGGGCACATCCCGCTGCCGGCGCGGTGCCGCCGGGCTCCCCGCGGCGGGCTCCGGGCGGGGCCGCTCCCGCAGCTCCTCCCGCCACGGGGCCGGGCCGGGGCCTCCCCAGCGCCGCCGCCGCGCCGGGCCCGGGACCCTGCATAGCTCATGCCTGCCCCCGCACGGCCGCAGGCCCGCCGCCCGGGACCATGCATAGCGCATACGATGGCCCGGCCGCCGCCGCCGCGCCCGGCGGGCCCTGGACTCTGGATGGCGCCGCGCCAGCGCCGCCCGACGCCGCATGGGAGGCCC
The DNA here is from genome assembly GCF_033815535.1 of Pezoporus flaviventris. Taxonomy (NCBI): domain Eukaryota; kingdom Metazoa; phylum Chordata; class Aves; order Psittaciformes; family Psittacidae; genus Pezoporus; species Pezoporus flaviventris. The sequence goes on along the minus strand of NW_026892702.1, from coordinate 2,251,820 downwards.
CGGAACATGGATAGCGCGATCACCGCTCGACGCCCCCCCCCCGTCCGCCTCCGCCACACGCACTCGCTCCCATTGGGGGGAACCCCGGAATCTGTATGGCCCATACCACTGACTCACCGCGGAGGGGTGTAACTTATACAGAGTCCCGGGCCCCCCTACACACAATGGCAGCAGCTCCCACATTCTTCCCCTCAGAGGAGTTGGACTGAACCATGGGGCGGCGGGGGCACGGCCCCCATCCCGGACTCCGACAGAACCCGCCTGGCCCTGGGCGATACCACTCCACGCTCCCCCATCTTCCTTCCCCCCGCCCGGGTAGATGGACGCCGCCGCTCTCACTCACCTCGGCATCCACTGTGGCCATGGCCGGAGCCCCGGAGCGTAGCCCCGCCCCCTCGGCGGCTCCTCACGCCTCGGCCCCGCCCCTTTCCCCTCATTCTTCTCAATGGAGACGCTCCGCCGGCCAACGCGCATGCGTGCGGCAGCATGGCGGCCCCCATGGGGCTCCTCTGGCCGTACGCTGTGATGGCGGCGCCCGTCAGGAGGCAGCCGTACAGCTGGAACAGGGTCCCACCGACATTCCCAAGCCTTGTGCTCGTTACTGTTGTACCAGGAGCCCCGAGGCGCGGCTGCAGCTCCTCACCCACCATCCACAGCAGTAACTCTGCCCGTCCAGTGCTGCACAGTGAAGAGCAGGAGTTTGCCAGCGCTCAGGAGCATCCCGGCACCCAGAAACCTATAGAAAATCCAGGCAAGATCCCAGGAGGAGTCAAAAAGTCCATCCATGCTCCTGGCAAAGAGCCCACCTTTGAAAATCATCCTTTTGTGCAGCTTCTCCCACTTGCGTGTTATTTCCAGCCCAGGGCTTCGCAACTCCTGGCTAAAGGCTGGGAAAGGGGCTGCCCAGAGGACCCTATAAAGGCGTTGCTCCCAGCCGCTTTCCCCCTCTGCCACAATCAAGTACCCACAGGAGCTGCTTCCATCCTCCCAAATCCCACCCTCCTAATGGCAGGGCCTGTAAAGCCATGATTGCAAAGCAATCAGCTCTTTTACAGCTCTTCAGTAAAGCAGGAGATACCGCAAGGGGGGAGATAAACCCAGCACTGGGGCTTTATTCCCTGGAGGGAAACAGAAGCCTTTGAGTGCCCTGGAGGCAATTTACACCTGACAGTGCTCAAGGCCAGGTTGGACACAGGGGCTTGGAGCAAGCTGCTCCAGTGGAAGGTGTCCCTGCCCGTGGCAGGGGCTGGAGCTGAAGGAGCTTTGAGGTCCCTTCAACCCAAACCAGGCTGGGATTCATTACCAGGAACACCATTCCCTCCCTTCACCCCTGCAGCCCCACACCAGCACCTCACTCCTTTCACTTTCATGTGCTTGTCATCGAAGATCTCCTGCTCCAGCACCTGAGCCCTGCTTGCAGCACCCATGGCAGGCCCTGGCCATGTCTGCTCCTGAGGACTTCCCCACAGCCCCCTTGGTCTAGTGCAGGGGTTCCAGCAGGGATACCACCACGTGTCCCCACACACCCCATGGAGCACAGCTCCATGGGCACCCACAGGGCAGGAGACCATCACCACAGCAGAAGACAGAACCACAAAACCAGCCAGGTTGGAAAAGCCCTTTCAGCTCGTCCAGTCCAACCGTTCCCAGCACTGCCAAGGCCACCACTAACCCATGACACTGAGGCCTCGTCTCCACGCTGTGTGAACACTTGCAGGGACGGTGACTGCAGCCCTGCCCTGGGCAGCCTGTTCCAATGCCTGAGCACCCTCTGGGCAAGGAATTGTTCCTCAGCTCCATCTAAACCTGCCCTGGGGCAGCTTGAGGCCGTTTCCTCTTGTCCCATCCCTTGTTCCTTGGGAGCAGAGCCCAGCCCCTCCTGGCTCCATCCTCCTGTCAGGCACTTGTAGGCAGCGATCAGGTCCCGCGCCCCAGCCCCGTGCCGGGTGCGCTGACACCGCGAGGGACCGCCCAGAGCGCGGCTGCAGGCCGCGAACCCGCGGCCCCGGACTCAGCTCCGCTCCTCCCCGCCCGGCCCGGCCCCGAGCGCCGCGGTCAAAATAAGAGTCCCCGGGCCTGAGGCGGCCCCGCAGCACGCGCCGGGGCAGCGCTGCCTGGGTAGTCCTTGATGAGCCCGTTAATTCACTAATCAGATCATTAATCAATCAATTAATCAATTCATTAACACACACCCCCCTGAGGGCTCCGCACCGCTGGCGGCAACGTCCCTGTGGAGAGCCCGCCATGGGGCCTCCCGCTGTGTGGGGAGAGCCCCGGGCCGCGGCGGGGATGGAGCTGTGGTGGCGGCGCCGGGCGTCCTTCCCCCTGTGTTCCTCCCGCGATGGAGCCACCAGCCCCTCGCAACGGTGGAGCTGGAGCCTTGCGCCCAGCAAGGAGCAGTGTCCCCAGGAACACGGCCCCGTCCCGCAGCGGGGATGCTCAGCTCCACGCTGAGGGGGGAATCACTGAGCCGCCATCCGTGCTCCCGCACCCAGCGCTGCGGACGGGGTGGCCCCGGAGCAGGGCCCGGTGGGTGTTGTCTGCTGGAGCCGGGACAGACAAACCTCCCCTTGGCCATCAGGGAGGGGAGAGGCTCCCACAGGGAGCGGGAGTAACCGGGGGTACATCACAGGGCTCCTGTCCCCGCGCTGGGTTAACAGGAGCAGGGCGAGGACGGGATCTGCTCTGCCACCAAGCGCCCCTTTCCCTGCAGAAGATCCCGAGAGGAGCCGCTGAATGCCCAGCGCCGCGGATCCAGTGCGGGTTCGATGTGGATCCAGCGCGGGTTCGATGTGGATCCAGCGCAGAGCCGCGGCTCAGCCCCACCATGGCGGCGGCTCCCTGGGCTCCCGCAGCCGCGCTGACATCGCCCTCTCCCGCCCCGCTTCGGGACCGGCCTCCACATCCCGGGATTCCTGCCAGCAGGAAGAGCGCGGCCCCGGCGCTTCCTCCGGCCGGAGCGCGGGTCCTTCCCTCCGGACAGAGCGCGGGGCTGCGCTAGTGGAAGAGGTCCCTGCCCGTGGCAGGGGTTGGAGCTGGAGGAGCTTTAGGGTCCCTCCAACCCAGACCACTATGAGCGGTGTCCCCTGGTGCCTCCCCACCGCGGGGCATTGGAGACGTGGCTTGGCTTTGACACCGGCTGTAAGCGTGGCGCTGGGCCAGCAGGAGCCCCTCCTCGCCCGCTGCACCCAGCCCGCAGCGCCCACACAGAGCCCACCCCGCTCCAGCCCGAGCAAAAGCAGCCGCCGGCTTAAAAAAGATCTTTATTTACATTTTCCAGGTCTTTACATGGGGTGGTTTAAAACCAGGGGCACAAACAGGCCCCGGGAGCGGGGGTGAACGCGTAAAACGGGAGGGTTCCACTGCAAAACCCCGTTACAAATGGCACCGAAGCCTGAGCTTGAACAGAGCCATCGAATGCTGTATAAAACCCGCACACCTGGAAAGGGAACCACAGGAGTAAAGAACTGCAGCCATTGGTACGGGTGCAAGAACGGGCACTGAATGTGGAGGGTTTTACCCCCCAGGTATCTCCCTGGGACATTCCTGCTGCAGAACACTGGAAATCTCTAAAAGAGAATAAAACCCAACCGGAGCCCAGAGCACCCTTTATCTCCCCTCATGCTGGCTCAACAGGGAAGTTCCTAGCAGGCAGTATGTTGGTTCAGTGGAAAGCTGAAAGAGAATCGGTGTCCAACACAAAGAAAAGCCTTTGCATCCCCTGTGTCCCCTTTCCCATCTCCCGCAGGCAGTGGGGCATCAGGTGCCAAAGCGGAGTTTAGCAGGACACAAACAGCACTGAAGATGCCCAAAACATAGAAGCAGCACATGTGGAGAATGGGACAAGGACAAAAGAGCAGCAGCAAAGCGGAAAAGGCAGATGATATTTTTGGTATTTTCCATGGAATGCTGAGTTTGGAAACCATTGGCTCACTCGTGCCCCACCGCTTCCCCACTGCAGCACAACCAAATCCAGCTGCTTAAAGCCAGGAATGTGAGTGAATCCCTGTGGATTGGAGTTCTTTATACCCAGAGCTGGGTTTGGGAAAAAGGGGCTTTTCTCCCTCTTCATTCCTGCCTTTGGACTGGGGGAGGCTCAGGGGCGCTCCAGGAGCTCCCCAGGACTTAAAGGTTGAAGCTGGAGAGGCTGCAGAGGAGAGAGACAGCAGCAAGGCCGCTGTTCCTCTCCCAGGGGAACACAAACCCGGACACTGGGGTCTGCCCCGTTGTGTTCACCCAGTGCATGTTGCACCCAGAGCACTGGGGCCACCACTGCAGGCAGGTTGAAGAGCTGGACTAATTCCATCCATCAAAGGGGTCCATGATACATGACCAAGGATGGGACCTGCTGTACCCTGGCCAGAGCCTCCCTGCAGGTCTGAGAGGGACATTTCTCTGCAGGAGCTGTGTGTGCCCAGACCCAGCGTCCAAAATGAGGATCACCACGAGGTTTAGCTGCAGCTCCTTCCTGCTCCCTCCACAGCAGAGATGGACACTCCTCACCAGTGAAGAATAATGATCCCCCTTGTTGCTTTGCCAGAGGGACTTCATGGACAGCAAGAGGTGGTGAAGGACCAGGTTGCGGTAAATGTGATTTGGGACAGCAAGCTCAGGAGCAGGGGAGCACTGCAGAGACAAGGGCACCACAGGAGCTCTGTGAGATACAACTGGCCGCTCCTTGCCATGGTCTCCACTGTGAGCAGTGCATTCCCAACTGCAAAGGTTAAATGAGGACAGATACGGCTGGGGGTGTAGAAGGGCATCCCCGTGGCTCTGGCCACAGTAACCAAACAGCATCCAAGTTTTCCAGCAGAGGAACATGGGCTGGACATGACACCAGTAGCTCAGCTCCAGGGATGAACAAGGAAGCGGGAACCCAACCCCAGCCCACGCTGCCTCTCTTGGCCCCCAGCTGCGCCAGGAGCATGTGAGGCCAACCCAGCAGGGCCAGGAGCATTGACAGCTCCCTGGGATTTGTTCAGAAGTGTGGAAGGGGTTTGGGTTGAGGAAAGGAGGGATACAAACTGCTGACAGCAAGGAAGGCCACGGGAGCTATGGGCTGAGCCAGGCACAACAGGTTCAGGTAACTGGGAGGAAGAGGAAGAGCGCTGGGAAGAGCGGCACCATCACAACCAAGCTCCTGCCTTTGACCCCCTGCGTATCAAGAATGCTTTTGATGGCAGGCACAGAGCAGCAGGCAAAGGAATAATAAAGCTGTGCAGAAGCATGAATTGAGCAGAGTGAAGCAGCATCCTCATGTCTGAGACCCAGCTCACACCTCGGGCTACTCACAGTGACAGTACTTAGCACCTGTGCACCTCAGCCATGGTGTCACCAAACTGCGTGTGGGGAGGAACCTTCTTCCAGTTTTAACACGTTGATTCCAAATGGAATCAGAGAAAGGGCAGGGGCAGGTGGTGTCCAGCCCCTCCAGCCAGACCCTGGCTGCTCCATCTCCATCCTCCTGAAGGGAGAGCCAGTGCTCCCATCCCTCTCCTGTTGGACAGCAAAGAGAAGTGCCCAAGAGGGCCACTTGGACAAACCATGGCTTTGGGACACTGGACAGGCTGCACTGTGCTGGGTGTCAGCAGAAGTCACCATCTCCTGTGGCCAGAGTAAAAACGTGCTTCACTTTGTCACACCCCAGCACAGTGCATCCCTGGGTTTGGCATGAAGAGGCACATGGATAAGCATCAGCAATGGATGAAAAAGCACAGCGTTTCTCTTAGAATAATTTATTAAATACAGCATTAAAATTTGTATTTCTGAATTCAATCATTAAAAACAAAACATCTCATATATATATATATATTCGGGGACAATGACAATCATTCTATCGCCAGCGGTGCATGTTGTGCCAGCACTGCTCAGAACGGCACCTTCTCTATCCTTAAAGCAGTTCAACACTTAAAATGAACCAAACTAAAAGCATTTGCAAAGGAAGAGTGCAAAGCAGGCTTGTCCCCAGCTGCAGCGGGTGTGCGGGGCGGAGGGGAGGCTGTGTTGCTCCCCAGAGCTTTGTCCCATACTGCCCGGAGTGAGACCGGTGCTCAGAGGGGCCCAAGCTCTGCACCAGCCGTGCCCTGGGGTTGTGGTTTCCTCAGCTTGGGCAGTTGATACTAAAACAGCTTAAAAAAGGAGGTGAGGAGAGAGAAGCACGGAAGAAAAAGGTTTCCATCCATCAGCTTCAGCCCTGACCTGCCGGGTCCAGGAGCGCAGCGCTTTCTGTTCCCTCTCCTCATCCAGCTCAGGAGGCAAGTGGTCAACCAGCACCCAGAGAGCAGTGCCAGGCCAAGCACCCTTGTGCCCTGGCTTGGCTGTGCTGGGTGCTCCTGTGAGACACCAGGCTGAGCCTCCAGGGAGGGTCATCCCAAAGGAAAGGGCTTCCATGGGCAGGGATTCAGAGGTAGCATCAGACAGGACTTTTCTAACTTGATCGTCATGGAGTTCTGGCCTGCTGAAGGCAGCTGGGATGGAGCAGGCACCCTGCAGGGTGGGAGATGGGACACGGGGATCTGGGGTGTCCCATCACTGCAGCCTGACGAGTGCTGCTCATCCCAAGTGATGCAGCCTGCAGCGAGCCAGGATGGATTGTCTCTTACAGGGCTTTCCAGAGGAGTCACCCTTTGCTGAGAAAGGCCAGAGGCTGGGTGATGGGCACCCAGGGTAACACTGGGCTCCCTCCACAGCTCGCAGGGCCTCCTGGGTTAGGAGTGAGTGCCCCAGCCTGCTCTCCTCCCCTCACAGACTGTGAGAGGACCAAAGGCTGCAGGTCCCTCACCCCACAGCACAGGTACAGGGAGGACTTTTGGCTCTTGAAGAGTCCCTGACCTTCCAAACCTGCTCACTCCAAGAAACCTCCTGTTTCAGCTACCCTTAGGCCCTATGAGGACAGGGTTCTCAAAACCACTTGTGGAGAGCACACGGCCCCTAAAGACAAGAGGAAAGTCCACCCAGCCCAGCCTTCACCTACAGTGGAGACATGCCAAGTCAGGAGCATTTCAGATAAGGCATCGCAGGTGCTTTGATAGTAAAGCAGTTAGTGTTGACTACAGTACTTTAAACACAGGCTGCTGCAGAGGCCACCCCTGGGGCTAAACCAGTCCTCCAGCCCTTAGTGTAGCAGCAGGTGAGCTTCCCAGACCTCTCCTATGCACACACAGGCTGCTCCAGCTGCACTTTTTGGTTTTCCTACCCCCCTCCCTAGAAAGAGACTTAAAAAGCCCAGGCTGGGCCCTGCCATTTACCCCACCAAACAGCCAGAGAGATAGAGACGCCTCGTGCTGTACCAGACCTCGGTGTAGGCAGCTGAACCGTGGCACTGGGGTGGGCAGCACCAGCAGGACTCAGAGCAGGGGAGGTCAGTTGCCGTTGCTGATGCTGGAGTTGGCACTGCTGCAGCTCTGCTCATAGGATGGAGGTGCCTCTGCAGGGAGAAGAAGGAATAAAGTGGTTGTGGTGGGTGTTCGGGAGGTTCCCTTCACCCCGTGTGTGCTAACACGTGGCATGGGACTCTCTGACAGTAACTTCAAAGCTGTTGAGTTAAATTCTGCCCTGTGAGGGTGCTGAGGCGCTGGCACAGGGTGCCCAGAGAAGCTGTGGCTGCCCCATCCCTGGCAGTGTTCAAGGCTGGGTTGGACACAGGGCTTGGAGCAAGCTGCTCTAGTGGAAGGTGTCCCTGACCATGGCAGGGGTTGGAGCTGGAGGAGCTTTAAGGTCCCTTCCAACCCAAACCACTCTGTGATTCTATGTAGTGCACAGGCAGGGTTTGAGTGAGGCAGCCCCATCCCTGTCCCGATGCCTGCAGGGGTTAAAAGCACCTCCAAGTCCTGTCTCTTCCCTCTTCTTCACAAGCATCCTCGCGTACCTCCGTTACCTGCAGACCACAAGTGCCTCGTGCTCCCTGCACCCTGAGCCAGGGCTGAGGTGACCCATCTCATTCCCCCAGTGCTAACAGATGGGTTTATTCAGGTAGGACTGTGCTAACAGACACCGCCGGCCTCTTCCACCCCAGCTGCCTGGAGAAGCACAGCTCCAGGAATCCATCACGCTGGGATTTCCCAAGCTTTTCCAGCCTGGGCAGTCTCGCAGCTCCCACCCTCACAGCTGCAGGCCCACTCCAGCTCAGACTGAAGATTCCAGTTACATCACTTTCCTGGCTCGGCTCCCACCAGCCTCACCACAAGCCAAGGAGTTTTTCTCTCAGTGGGAGGCTGGAAGCTCAGTTAAGAACAGGGAGATCCTCTCACAACAACGAGCCCAGGGCAGGCCTGGGTACACATGTGGGAATGGGCAGCAGTTTGACAGCTGTGAGAGGGGACTTCTCCAGAGGCTAAAGCAGGCAGAGAGACCCAGTGATCCCCTCTGCCATGACTGCAGGCTGACTGACATCCCTGTATCCCCCCCCAGCTCACAGCTAGCAGAGACTCTTGTGGCAGGAGATGTTTCCTAGCACACTGCCAGGCTGTCTGGATCCTCACCATAGGGGTAGCCCCACGTGCTGTACTCCGGAGGCAAAATGAGGGAGCTGGCGGTGGGGACAGGCACCACGTTCCCCTCGGCATAGTAAGGGACAGTGGCCCCCGTTGACAGGCAGAGCGTGGGGTGGTTTGGGGAGCCCGTCTGCTCTGAGTCCACCCGTATCTCCTGGAAGCTCAGTCCTGGGGCGTAGCTAAAGGGCTGCTGCTGAGAATGGCTTTTGGTGGGGATGGAGACATTGTCCATGGAGTGGTAACCGCTGGCAGCCTCCTCTTCCTCCGGGGGGGCACTGGGTACCACTGCAGATGGGACATGCTGGATGGGCCGGGAGGGGCTCAGGGGCACCCTGTTCACAGCAATGTTACCGATGTAAATGGGGAGCGTGACTGAAACCTCTGGAGACTTGAGGGACACCTGGAAGAGAAGGAAAAACAGTGGTGTCCTCTTCATCATACATTGCACTGAGAAGGTTCACCTGGTGCAAGGGCCACCCACATCACCCACAGAGTTCAGCAGCTGAGCTCAACCCAGCCCACTGGGGCTCCCAGGAGCACAGATGGACTCACCTGGATGTAGTAATCGATATGGATGAGGCTACAGCCCTGCAGAATGGATTGGGGCAGCGCTGGAACAAGGATCTGCTCCTTCCACTCTGCACATTTCCAGGCTTTCACTCCTGAGCCTTCCACCTCTGCAATGGTCCTGAGGTCGTAAATCCAGCGCTTGGATTTATAAGCCACTTTCTGTACAGACAGGAGAAAACACAGCTAGCAGAAAGATTGCAGGTGGTCTCAAGACAGACTGAGAGCTGGGCTGGGTCAGCCTGGAGAAGAGAAGGCTCCTGAAGGGGAGACCTGAGAGCAGCTCCAGTGCCTAAAGGGGCTGCAGGAAAGCTGGAGAGGGGCTTGGGACAAGGGATGTAGGGACAGGCCAAGGGGAATGGCTTTAACCTGCCAGAGGGGAGACTGAGATGAGCTCTTAGGCAGAAGCTCTTCCCTGTGAGGGTGCTGAGGCGCTGGCACAGGGTGCCCAGAGAAGCTGTGGCTGCCCCATCCCTGGCAGTGTTCAAGGCCAGGTTGGACACAGGGGCTTGGAGCAAGCTGCTCCAGTGGAAGGTGTCCCTGCCTGTGGCAGGGGTTGGAGCTGGGTGAGCTTTAAGGTCCCTTCCAACACAAACCAGGCTGGGATTCTGTCTCCCACAAAAGTCAGGAAACAAAACCACCCAACTGCTGTCTAAAGCAGGAGCACAAACCTCACGTGCGTATTAGAGCAGAAATACCCATCATTACCTGACCGAGTCGGTACAAGCAAGACAAGTTCTACCACCTCTTTCCCCAGTAAGGCAGGGAGAATCAGATGTAGCCAGGGGCTTGAACTCCTCACTGTCCCCTCCCAGCCACACGCAGCAGAGATGCACAGGGGTGAGGGTGAGAACTGCCCCAGTTTCCTAGAGACCTCGGGGCGTGCAGTGCCAGCACAAGCCCAGAACCAGCCTTTAGATGCTCACCTGGAGCAGACTGGCTACCACAGCCCCTGTGTCCCGGCCCGACTTGTTCTCGATGTCGGTGCGGAGCTGGATAGCCTGGCCCACGATGTACCCTTTCAGATCCGAGGTGGCAGTCAGGATGATGTTACCACTTTTCACAAGCTTGTAGTTGAACTTCTTGGTGATTGACATCGTGTTGGGCTGCTGCAGGACAGCGAAAGACAGAGATGTTGGCTCAAGAGACTCAGAGAGCCCCCAAGAAAACAAGAGGTTGAAAACACACAAGCAGAAATATCTGGTCTAAAAGGATGCAAAGAACCACCACTACCACAGACAACAGCTCTCACTCCTCCATCTCCCCAGTTTTGCTATTAGTCCTATTAGTTGCTCTTCCCTCCAAAGCAAGTTCCCCAAAGAGGGTTCTTCACAAGCACCTGGTGCTGTTGGCCAACACCTCCCTCTGCGTGCTGAAAATTCACCTAAAGCTTTTAAAACAACAGATGGAAGACTGAAAAATCCCTTGGAGCAGGGACTGACATCAAGGTAGGAGGGATCAGGACTCCCTGTCCTGCTCTTGCACAGTCAGGGAGTTGTCCAACCCCACAATTACTCTCCAGACAGCACACAGGACACACGACAAGTGCCGAAGCCTCGGCACGTCCCAGCCATGCTCCTTGTTCTTACCTCGATGTCAGGGATGTCATTCAAGTTGAGAGGGCAGAGAATGTAGAAAATCTTGCTGCACTTGTAGTCCTTGGAGAAGCGAGGTGTGTCTATCACAGCCTTCACCTGATGGAGGACCTTGCCGAAAGGCCCTTCAAAGGATGTAGGAGCAGAGGCTGGAGTCGAGAGGGAAAGAAGAGGATCATAAGGCTGAGCCAGGCCAAGTGTTTCTGGGCTGGAAGCACAGTCCCTTTAAGCAGCTTTTGTCCTCCCCTGAGCAGTTCTGCAAGGACCCAAGAGACAGAGCCCATGGGAAATCCCCCCAAAAGACTGGGGCTGAACGCTTGAGGTCACTTGGAGACCTTGATGCAACCTCCTTGCAAGAAGAGATCCTCTGCAAGTACAGGTGCCAGAGCACAGATCCTCTCTCCAAGCCACAGGCCAGGGCCCCAGTGCACACCAGAGAGCCCACAGGGTCACGCTTGGAGAGGCATCAGCCACAGCTCAGACCTGGCTTTGCACCAACACAGAAGGTACCTGCTTGTCCAAGCTCCCTCTCGTGTCTCTGGGCCAAGCCACCTCTGCCATGCCCCCAGTCCTGCTCAGCACACCCCGAGAGGCTGCACAAGCCAAGGCTCCCATGGAAGTGCCTTCAGCCCTTTATCTACATCATACCTGGCAGCAGGAACTGGAAGGGAAAGTTGTGCTCTCCAGCTGTCAGGACCCCTGTGGGAAACAAGAGTAGGAGGTCAGTGGGGCAGGCTGTGGCCATGGGATGGTGTCACCTTCTGGTGAGGGAGGCCACCAGACAGGGACCACCACACAACTTGTTCTGCCTGCAGCCCACTGGGCAACTCCAGATCCAACGAGAGAGCCTGAGTCAACATGAGCCTCTGCGGCCACACACCCCTCCTGGGGATGGGAGATGTCTCCATTCCCAACGACTGATCTCCATTGATATCCTATAAATGAGGTAGTTTGGGGCAGGGTTTAAGGGATCCCAGCACCGTAGCACATGATTAGCCCACACTGCTGACACAGGGCATGGAGAAGGGATGCTGTGTGCTTACCTACCCTCAAGCAGGCTAAAGCCAGCTGGGAGAAAGGCAAGAAAGCACAGGCACTGTCTGAGGGTGGAAGGGAGGGCTGGTGGGCTTCGAGCTGCCTTAGCCACCCACCCAGCTCTGTGCAGACTGCAGAGTGCTCAGGAGCTGGAACCAGAGGTCCATCTCCCAGAGCTAAACCCACTCCTGGTCCCAAGAAAGGACCTGCAATACCTCAGCCCAACAGAATCAGAGAATCCCAGCCTGGTTTGTGTTGGAAGGGACGTTAAAGCTCCTCCAGCTCCAACCCCTGCCACGGGCAGGGACCCCTTCCACTAGAGCAGCTTGCTCCAAGCCCCTGTGTCCAACCTGGCCTTGAACACTGCCAGGGATGGGGCAGCCACAGCTTCTCTGGGCACCCTGTGCCAGCGCCTCAGCACCCTCACAAGGAAGAGCTTCTTTATCTCTAAGGACCTGAGAAGAAGATTTCCACAGCGTTAAAACCTCAGCACTGGTTTTCTTCAACCATACCCTGCTCTGCAATGGCAGCCTCAAGGGTGCAGACCATGCACCCCCAAGCCTCAGCCCATGGCTAAAACAACAGCTACAGACTCAGACACCCCAACCCCATCCACCCTCCAGCACTCCCATCTGGATTCCGATTCCCTCCCAGGGCAGTGTGATGGCTGAACTGGACCTGCACTGTGATCTGGTGACATCAGGCACCTCCCAGAGTTGCCTTCAGTAAGAAAAGCACCAAAGTTCACCCACATGTTTACGTGCAAAGAGGAATGGCAGTGCTGAGAGCAGACCTGGGCTCCCAGCCAGCCAGCCTGCGTTTATGCTGCTTTGTAAGACTATTGCTGGGGGAACCAAGACTCAATCTGGCCAGCTCTTGTGTAGAGGAGGCAGCTTGCTCCTCGGCAACACTGGCACCACAGAGCTGACAGCACGTCCTGTTGTCAGGGGATAAAGTGACATGGGAAGGTGGGGGAAAAAGGAAGGTAAAGCCATCCCATTGACACTGCTGCCAGGGGGAGCTGGTGTGTGACTCAGCGCATCCTTCACGTTACGGAGAGCTGCAACTCTGCCCCCTGCTCGCTCAGCCATTCCTCAGGGACACCCCCGTCAGTGAGCACCCTGTCTGCAGGGCAAGGGCAGGCAAAGTATAAGCTTCAGGGCAGGGCTGCAGTCACCGTCCCTGCAAGTGTTCACACCCCGTGGAGACGAGGCCTCAGTGCCATGGGTCAGTGGTGGCCTTGGCAGTGCTGGGGTAAGGGTTGGAGTGGATGAGCTTAAAGGGCTTCTGCAGCCTGGCTGGTTCTGTGACAGGACAGACATCCCGCCGGGTACCGCTGCAAAGGCAACACAGGAGAGACCCGAGGTGCGCGTTCACGTGCTTTGTCCTGCCGGGAGGAGCGGGCTGCTCCCTGCACCCCCGCACCGCGGCCACCTCCCGCTCACCCCGGCCCCCACGCAAACCCGGGTCGCGGCGCCCACGCTGCAACGCCCGCTCTTGCCACCAGGTGGAGACACAGAGCCACCGCTGCCGCCCTGCCTGCGGCGCTGGGGACCTGCTCCCGGCCCCCTGGGGAAGCCCCGCTCCGTTAACGGCGGCCGCTGAGGTGCCCTCGCGTGTTGGGGACAGGGTAAAGCCTGGCCAAGATGCCTCAAGGGCACCTGCCTTTTACTGGGCACCATTCAGCGTTATCCTTACTGCTGGAAAGCGGACTGACACATCGGAGTGCACCAACTCTCCGGCGCAGCTTCTGCACTGCAGCGAGGGGACTCGCTCCATCTGGGAGGGAGAGGGAGCAAGTGCTGGTATTGCCGTGCAGAAAGGAGATGGGAGTCTCTGAGGGCAGGGGCCACTGAGTTTCCACTGACAGCTGGAGGCTTTCCAGCTCTCTGACCCGCAGACGGACACACAAACAGTGATTTCAAGCCTCCTGCTACGAGCATGAAACCTCACAGCCTTTCCAGGACCCTTAGGGTAAGTCCAGACTCCACAAAGTAGAATTCCCCCTTCTGCACTATAGACAGCACGACCCAAGAAGTCATTTTGGTTGAGATCCTGCCCAGCTCATGTGCACCAACAAAACCAGCTGGAAGTGAACCTGTGAGCACCTGGCATTCACGGTTTCTAACACCCTGCAGAAACCCAGGGGTTCTCAAGGTCTCTCCCAACTGCAGCAAGCAAGGCACTCGATACGCTCTCCCAGCAATACATATGGCCAGCATCACTCACAGAGAATCCCAGCCTGGTTTGTGTTGGAAGGGACCTTAAAGCTCCTCCAGCTCCAACCCCTGCCACGGGCAGGGACACCTTCCACTAGAGCAGCTTGCTCCAAGCCCCTGTGTCCAACCTGCCCTTGAACACTGCCAGGGATGGGGCAGCCACAGCTTCTCTGGGCACCCTGTGCCAGCGCCTCAGCACCCTCACAGGGAAGAGCTTCTGCCTAAGAGCTCAGCTCAGTCTCCCCTCGGGCAGGTTAAAGCCATTCCCCTTGGCCTGTCCCTACATCCCTTGTCCCAAGCCCCTCTCCAGCTCTCCTGGAGCCCCTTTAGGCACTGGGGCTGCTCTCAGGTCTCCCCTTCAGGAGCTTTCTCTTCTCCAGGCTGACCCAGCCCAGCTCTCAGCCTGTTGGATGCAGTCCAGCTGTTGGAGCCACCGTGTGACTCAGTGGCACTGATGCAGTTTCCACGCAGGTAGCCCAGCCTCTGACTAAGTCACCAGATGAGAACTGCCCACAGGACAGCACAGAGCACCCTAATAGCTCAGGCCAAGCCTGAGCACACCAAGACCATGCTCAGACCTGCTCTGACCCCATCTGCAGCCTACAAATCCCTCCTGCAGCTCCTGCCTGCAACAAGCTGCCCACGAGGGCTGGAAAAGCCCATTCCTGCTCTTCACAGCCAGTGAGGAGTACCAAGAGCAGCTACTCCAGACTGCAGCCGTGCCCTCTCACAGCTCACACAGACCAAGGGTGCAGGAACAATGGCACTCAGCCCATGGCCATCAGAGCCCAGACTGCAGCCCTGTGCTGAGCCAGGGGAACGCAGCATGCTCTTGCTCTGTTCTTCACTCCATTGAGCAAAGAGATGCTGCAGGCAATAAGCAATAGCTCTTGTTTTCAGACCTACTCCTTCCAGCCCACAATCTCATCCCAAAGGGAGAGAAGCATCTTTATGCCTCGAGATCCTCCACATACAGGGATTCTCCAGGAGGCTGGACCAAGCACCCAGATCCTACACACCGGTACAGATACCACTGCATAGGGGTTCGTTTGCTAGACAGCGGGCAAACAGGTTGGACTTGATGATCTTAAAGGTCTTTTCCAACCTGGTTGATTCTATGATAACTCCCAGCTGAGCCCCTGCTCTTCCTGCCCTTACTGCAAGCACAGAAGCTGTTAGGAAGGTCACTGGTGAAGGGGCTATCATGGGTGGCATCATGCTCAGCCTGTGTCTGGCTGGGGACACCCTCGGCAGCCTGGAGTGGGCATTTCCAGAAGTCACTGGTGTGGAAGCAGAAAGCACCGGAGCTATTTATCACAGAACGGTTTGGGTTGGAAAGGACCTGAAGTTCCAACTCCCTGCCACAGAACAGGACATTTAATGTACCAACTGCACAAGCAAGTTGACTTTGCAACAGACAGTGGTTGGCAGCGGGCAGAGGTGAGATGGTTTCCTTTGATGGACACCCCAGCATGCCCAGGAGGAGCAGCCTTTGTGACAGCTCCTTTCCAAGCTGCTCCTGAACCAGCAGCTTTGCCAAACCAAGCCAGAGACTGCATGGGTGTGAGCAGGTCAGCATCACTCGCGGGGGTCTCTACAGCCCCACGGACCAGGCTGGAAGGCTCCTGAGCCGTTTGTGAGCAACCACACTGTGAGGGGAATGGGCTGTGCCAGCCACTGCAGCCGCTCTGAGCCATTACCTCCCCATTCCCAGAAACCTGAACAAAGGCCACAGTGTGCTTGGCTGCAGAAAAGCTTTTCCTGAAGTTTACGTGCAGCTAAAAATACCTTGGGAAAGTCATTAGGCAGCAGAGGCGGCTGCAGCAGCAGAGCGCTGCGGCGGGGCCGTACCTGCTGCAGCCTTTCCTCCGATAGGAGCCGAGCCAGCAGCCACCAGCGGCCCCCGCACGGCCTCTGGAAACATCCTCCCTAAACGTTCCTGGAGGGAAAGGAGCTGCTGCCCCGGACAGGCTGGGAAACAAACCAACCCAGGCAGCAGGAGCAGCAGCAACAGCCAGCAGTGTGGAAAGAGCAGTCCTCGAGTGCACAGCGGAGAGAGTGACCTTGGAGATGTCCCTAAATCCGGTGGGGAAATCCAGCCTGGAAGCAAACAGACTCTCCCTTTCCCAGCTCAGCTGCTCCCCTCCACACCGGGATGAGGGGTGGTTCTAGAGGGTATTAGAGGACATGAAAGAGGTTTGATCGTGTAGAGAAGAAACACCTTGATCCAGAGGGGTAACCCCAGTCCTCTGCTGGGTCCCCAGGAGGTGACCTGGTGATGCCAGGCCCAAGGGTGCTCTGCTCTGCAATCAGAGCCTGTAGAACGTCACCAGTAACGGGGAGCACATCCCAGCCCAGCACGAAACACCAGACCCCAGCGGTGCAGCACCATCCTGCAGCACTCGGGGCATCTGTGGTCACCCTCGTGTGCGGTGCAGGGACAGAAACACAGGGGTTTTCCCTAGGGTTTATGGGGTTTCTAGGCAAAGCTCAAGCTGGCCTTGCCCCTGAGCCCACCCAGGGCTGGATGCACCATCCTCTCCCTGCAGACAGCTCTGCTGCAACCCACAAAGGTTTCCCTGTGCTCATCTCACTGCAAACCGGCACACCACTGCTCAACCACAGGGAAAACATGACACCATCGTAACCCTGTGTGGGCGAGATGACCACGTCTCTATTTACACTGTTAAATCCAAGTCGAGCTTACTCCACCACAGCTCAGGTGCTGAAAGACTTGGCTCTGAGCAGCACAGGCAGAGGAAGTGGCCAGCCCTTCAAAGCCATCATCTCTCCAAGAGCAAGGAGAAGCAGCTGAGGCTGGGCAAGGTCCTCTGGCAGCCTCTGCCCTGGCATGAGAGCAGGAACCTCCTGGGGCCAGGAGGAACCAACCACACACGCACAAGGACGCTGAGCCCTACCTGCTGCATCCTGCCTGTGCTTCCCAGGGCTTGTCTGCAGCTTTCTCCTTTAGTGGCCCAAGAAAACAGGCCAGCCTTACCAGAGAGCCAGGTTCAAACCAGTGCCACCACAGTGACATCACCAAACACCTTGTCCCAGGCTGGCTCCTCCATCCCTGTGGAGCTGGAAGCCACAGGCAGTCACAAGCAGCTCTCCACAAGGCTGACCAGCACCATGACACAGCCAGGACCTCCAGGTTGGGGGCAGCAGGGGGAAGGCACTGGAGAGGATCCAGAGGAGGGTTGGGAGATGCCTTGATCACTGATGCACAAACGCAACAGGCTCAGCCGAGCCTTGTTACCCCTGTGAACTCACCCCCTGGTGTGCTGGGAGAGACAGCCCAGAGCTCTGAGCACGCAGCAGGCTGCAGGCCGGCAACCACAGTGTGTGATACCACACACACCTCTGCTCACCAACCTTCATCCATGGCCAGACTAGGGCGAAAGAGATGCATATTCCATACACTGCTCCCCCTGTTCCCCAAAGAGGATACCATTTGCTCCATAACCACAGCAAGGAGCCTGGAAGGTGACCCTGCACCGCAGGCACAGGAGCCAGGAGTGGCTGAAATCATAGAATCCCAGCCTGGGTTGGGTTGGAAGGGACATTAAAGCTCCTCCAGCTCCAACCCCTGCCACGGGCAGGGACACCTTCCACTAGAGCAGCTTGCTCCAAGCCCCTGTGTCCAACCTGGCCTTGAACACTGCCAGGGATGGGGCAGCCACAGCTTCTCTGGGCACCCTGTGCCAGCGCCTCAGCACCCTCACAGGGAAGCGCTTCTGCCTAAGAGCTCATCTCAGTCTCCCCTCTGGCAGGTTAAAGCCATTCCCCCTTGGCCTGTCCCTACAGGCCCCTGTAATAGGGCTCCTGACCCAACCTCCACCCCTCCTGGCCAGTACCTGCCAAGCAGACGGCAGTGGCTCTGCTCCCTGCTGCTGCACATGCGGATGCTGGAGCAGGAACAAGCTGTGCCTTTGGAGCACACATATTTCCTGGTTCTTCTAGCAGAGGAACAGCAGGCCAGGCCATATGGCATTTTCTCTCTGGCTACTTAGCAAGTGATGCATTAAGTGCTGGCCAAATCACGCAGTACAGGGAAGATACCTGCTGGTCCTCCTGCCACTGCCTGTAGCAGTACAGTCTTCCTGCTGCCTAAAATCAGCCCTCTGTCTCTCACGGGGAAGGTGAGTTCCTCTGAAGATGCTGAGAGTGATGCCAGTGTTGCTGATGCACAGCTCAGGTGCTCTCCTCTCACTGTCCAGGCAGAGAGCAGGAAAGCAGCAGGTTTGTGGCTTCCACTTCGAGGTGGAGAACAGGCAGCCCTGCGCCCACACTGTGCCACAGGACAGTGGTCCCCCAGGTACAGGAAGCACCAGCACTCACTGCAGCCCTGGCTGCAGCACCCTGCTCCCCCTGCCCTCCTCATCCACCTTCACAACCCAGAAAATCGAATACTGGATGTAAAAGCAAGAAGGTCAGAGCTCTTGCAGCCTGCAAGAGGCTGGATCAGGGACGTCAGATGAGAAGCATGAATTTTGGCTGTGCCAGGGCACTCCAGGCAATGCCCAGCCATTGCAGCTTCAGAGCGAGGACTCCAGCTCAGCCTCGGGGGGATGAGGTGAACACAGGATTACAAACTGCAGCGAATGAGGGGAAATGCACACGTTTGCTTGTGCCATCCCTGCAGCAGGCACAGGGGCCTCACAGGGAGCCAGAATGTGCCCTGCCAGCGAGCACAGCCAAAGCTGCTGGGGAAGGCTCAGTGTTCAGCTCAGCTTAGCTCTGCTCAAACAAGAGCTGTCCTGCTCCCCAGCAGAGCTGGTGTGCAGCAGCAAGGGAGCAGTCCCCAGCTGGCTCCAAGCTCCTGTTCAAAGCAGCAGCTCAGAATCCCAGCATCACCTGTGATGGAAGGGACCTCTGGAGATGATCCAGTGCAACCCCCTGCCAGGGCAGGGCCACCCAGAGCAGGGCACATGGGAACGTGTCCATGGTGGGTTTGGGATGGCTCCAGAGAGGGAGACTCCACAACCCCCTGGGCAGCCTGTGCCAGGGCTCTGCCACCCTCAAAGGAAACAAGTTCTTGCTCATGTTGAGGTGACACTTGTTAGTTTATGGCCATTGCTCCTCGTACTGTCACTGGGCACCACTGGAAAGAGTCTGGCACCATCCTGCTGGCACCCATCTTTGAGATACTGATCTGCATGGATGGGATCCCCTCTCAGGCTGCTCTTCTCCAGACTAACCAGGCCCAGCTCCCACAATCTCTCCTCATCAGAGAGATGCTTCAGACCCCTGAGCATCCTTGTGGCTTCCACTGGACCTCCTCCAGCAGTTCCTTGTCTGGAGAAGCCCAGCACTGGATGCAGTTCTCCAGATGCAGCCTCACCAGGGTCAGCAGAGGAGAAGGAATCACCTCCCTTCATCTGCTGCCACACTGCTCCCCATGCACCCCAGGATCCTCTTGGCCCTACTACTCGCTCACACAGGATTTGCATTCATACCAACACGCAGTAGGTACAACCTTCAGTGCTCCAATGTGGTTAATGCAGCAGACACAAACCTTTGTAACACAGGAGGTGCAGTGAAAGGAGGAAAACACCCCAGAAAGCCCAGCGCTGAGCCTGGGGCTCTGCTGCTCAGAAATCCCTGTGCCAGCGGTTTCCAGGGCCATTTTTAGGGAATTAGCAGGATGTGGCAGTACAGCAACGCTGCAAAAATCCTCCAAGGATTAACACTGATCTATTCAGGCAAGAAACTGGGAAGTGCTGAGGAAGCTGCTGCGACCCAAGGCAATTGCAGCTCCTTCCACATGGTTTTCCTGGGCTCAACCTGCAGTTACTGCTGCTGTGGCCAGGAGCTGGCAC
Organism: Pezoporus flaviventris; assembly: GCF_033815535.1. Taxonomy (NCBI): domain Eukaryota; kingdom Metazoa; phylum Chordata; class Aves; order Psittaciformes; family Psittacidae; genus Pezoporus; species Pezoporus flaviventris. The sequence continues at coordinate 2,232,090 of NW_026892702.1, read as the reverse complement.
CAGCGCATCCTTAACAGCGCAGCAGTGTCCATGGGCACCCTCCAGCCCTCACCATGGGCTGGGCAGGAGCATCCCTGCTGTCACCTCCACCGATCCCTGAGCACAGAACAGAGCACAGTCTCCCAGTGCCTGCTCTGTGGTCACTGAGCTTTCGCAGTTCAGCTGCAAGCCAGGATCCTGACCCTGTGCCAGCTCTTGGCTGTGAAGGTGTTGTGCCAGGCCGGCACAGAACCACCCCAGGGAGGAGGTGATGCACATCTGCCCCTCTTTAGCTCTTTGTGCAAGAAATGTGTGAGTGGAGCAGCCAGGAATTCCCACTGAGGAACAAGCTGCCAGAGGTCAGGTCAGCTGGGAATTGCAGCCAGCTCCCTGCACAGCTCAGCTCAGGTGCAAGCAGGGTTTAAAGGGAATGAAAACCTTTGCATGCACAACCCATCCACAGGGCAGGAGCTGTGTGTGCAGGGATACAGGGTGTACAAGGAGAGCAGCCCGTGTGGGTACCAGCACACAAAGGACTTGCTCCTCTGCCTGAATAAGGCTGTAGCTGCAGTAAGGGAGGGGAGAGGAGCAGGAGAGAGGCCCCACAGAGCTGAATTACTCCATTATATCGCATCAAAAGAGGCAGCTCTGTCAGAGAGCAGCACTGTGGGCACAAGTGGTGCTATTCTGTACTCAGTGCAACCGGTGCACTGTAGTGCACTGCTGACACCTACAGAAACCAACACCCCCCACACGTGCACGGTTCCCCAGCCCCTACTGCATTTCTTTGTAAGAGGGGAACCCAAGAGAAACCAGCATCAGGAACAGAGACTCAGAGCATGGTTTGTGTTGGAAGGGACCTTAAAGCTCACTCAGCTCCAACCCCTGCCACGGGCAGGGACACCTTCCACTAGAGCAGCTTGCTCCAAGCCCCTGTGTCCAACCTGCCCTTGAACACTGCCAGGGATGGGGCAGCCACAGCTTCTCTGGGCACCCTGTGCCAGCGCCTCAGCACCCTCACAGGGAAGAGCTTCTGCCTAAGAGCTCATCTCAGTCTCCCATCTGGCAGGTTAAAGCCATTCCCCTTGGCCTGTCCCTACATCCCTTGTCCCAAGCCCCTCTCCAGCTTTCCTGCAGCCCCTTTAGGCACTGGAGCTGCTCTCAGGTCTCCCCTTCAGGAGCCTTCTCTTCTCCAGGCTGACCCAGCCCAGCTCTCTCAGCCTGGCTCCAGAGCAGAGCTGCTCCAGCCCTCACAGCATCTCCATGGCCTCCTCTGGCCTCGCTCCAGCAGCTCCAAGTACCCTCTGCTGCCTCACACTGAGCTTTCCATCACCCTCCACCCCCAAGTCCTTCTCCTCAGGGCTGCTCCACCCAGTCTCCCCCAGCCCGTGTTTGTGCTGGGGATTGCCCCGACCCAGGAGCAGCGCCTTGCACTTGGCCTTGCTTTGCTCCAGGAGTTTTGCTCTGTTCCAGCTCCCCGGCTGTCAAGTGGGAAAAGCAAATCACGCCTCAGCCTCCCCCGAGGGCTGTGTGACCTCCCTGCTGCCTCCAGCGCCTGCTCAGCCCCAGCCAGAGGCTTTCCCGGAGCACAGACACCGCTGTGCTCGAGCGGGGACAAGCACCAGGGACAAGCAGGGACACGAGCGGGGTTCCCTGCAGCGAAAGCACCCATCACCAACCTGCAGATGCTCAGAGCAAGGCTGAGTCCCCCTCACCACAGATGCTGCTTCGAGGTGGGGGATGAGAAGGGAAATTAAGGATGAGGCCAGTGCCTTAAATAAGTGCCTTATGTTGCAAAGCAGGCTGTATCTGGGTTATTTCAGGGCCTGCCTCCTTTCTCATACAGTGTACACCCCTAAAATACCCCAACCCAGTGTGTAATACAGCAACAGCTGATGCGATAGAGGACGAGGTGCCCCCTCACTTATTTCAGTGCAGAGGCATGTGGGTGAAGTACACAGTCATCCCTAGCTGCTTAAAGAGCAATCCAAGCCTCCCTAGCTCTGCAAACCCCCTCTCCCCTTCCCCTCTCGTGTCCTCAAAAGCACAGATCACTGATTTTCGGTTCCTGCTCAGGATGTGGGCAGGGAAGCAGTGAGGTGGGCTGTTTTCCAGGCTGAGCCTGCCTCCTGCACTCCTCCAGGTTCATGAGCCACGTGCCAGGGCAAGCCAGAGGTGCATTGGCTGCATGGCCTTGGGGAGACCAGGGACCTCCTCTAACATAAGGTGATGCTATCAGGCTGGATGAGGCCTCTGCAAGAGGGCTGGGGATGGTGCCACAGGGAGCCTGGCATCACCCTGCACCCCAGGGCACGGCCCTGCTGCCAGCTCCCCCCCAGCAGCTGCTGCTTCCCCTTGATGCACAAGTTCAGAAACAGAGGTAATAGCATTGCTGTAAGGGGGAACCAGGAACTGCAGAGTCCTCTGAGCTCTCCCCTTCCTCCATTTTCCATTTGTGCTGCTGGGAGGTGACACTGGGCAGCTCTGTGAGGGTGCTGAGGCGCTGGCACAGGGTGCCCAGAGAAGCTGTGGCTGCCCCATCCCTGGCAGTGTTCAAGGCCAGGTTGGACACAGGGGCTTGGAGCAAGCTGCTCTAGTGGAAGGTGTCCCTGCCTGTGGCAGGGGTTGGAGCTGGAGGAGCTTTAAGGCCCCTTCCAACACACACTGATCTGTGATTGTATCCCTTGATGGATGCTTTCACAGCGCTCCTCCACCTGACACATGGGGCCTCCCATGGTCCTGCCCTGCCTTCTGCCCCTCAAGGTGTGAGGGGGAAGGGTTGGCACAGCCAGCCCTCACCTGAGGAATGGGCACATATTCACCCCAGGGGGTGACAGCACTGTCCCATATACCACCACAGCACTTGTTCATTGTAATCTCTTCTTGTGATGCTGCTTTTCACTGGTGGCTGTCAAACGCTGGCCAGGGAAAGAGTCATGGGCTGGCCCCATGTTCTATGCTCAAAATGCTTCTGACTCCATTAACTCACCTGGGCTCCTGCCATCACCCATCAGGGAGCTCAACACCCTGAGCCCCAAGAGCCACGAGTGTTTCCTGCCTCAGTTTCCCCTGCCTGCCAGGTGTCAGACCTACAGGGGGGCACCCAGGGAGCATCCACGAGCACAGGGTGCAGGTCCCCAGAGGCAGCTCCCCTCAAACAGCTTCTCTGGCAGACACCGGAGCAGCTCGTCCCTGTGGAATGCTCCTGCCTGGAATCACAGGGAATGGGACAACTTTGAGCAGAGCAGGCACCAAGGGAGGGTCTACCCGTCTGGAGCTGCTTCACACTGGTCAGGAAAGGCCAGAGCAGCTGAGAGCTATTCCAGGGGAGCCTAAAAATGCTGTGGCTGAGTCAGTGCTGAGGCCCTGACTGCACCAGGCCATTGCACGAGCCCCATAGCAAACCCCTGCCCTGCTGCTGCTGTGCCGAGCCAGGCACCACGCTGCCAGCAGCCCCCTTGGAGCAGGCAGGCAGGCAGAGCCAGGCACGTGTGGAGGCACGGACATGGAGAAGCAGCCTGGCTTCTTGCAGCCCCACCAGCCCAGACACGCACCAGTGTCAAGCCAGGCTGTGACAGCAGTTATCTTGCTCCCCATGCTACAGGCTGGGGCAGTGCCAGCCCCAAGGCTCTTGTTTCCACTCCCCACAGCCCAGTGTAACTGCAAGAGACAGCTTCAAACCCATCTCTGCTGGAGGACACGGGTCCAAAGGCAGATCCATGCTGTCCCCTACCATGTACATCCCACTACTCGCTCTGCTGTGTCATCGCTGGGACCAGCCATCCTGCCTGAAGACAGACATGGGACAAGCACTACAAGTCCAGGACAACTCCTGCCCTTGGTTACAGTCCCATGCACAGACATGCCCACCCTGTCCGTAGCTGCATCCCTGCAATGGGAGCCAGAGGCTGGCTGGTCCCAGTGGCTGTGTCCCCTTAGCAGAAGAGCACACACAGGTCAGTGACCAGGTACCTGGTACAATGCCCCGGATTGATTGCTGGTAGCTGGGACCAGGCTTTTCTCCATAATTACATTGTAGGTTTGCAACACCAGACAGTAACCACAGTACAACACACCTCAGCTTTCAAGCACAGGACTCTACAGTCCTAAAGGACACGTTTTCCCTTCAATTCATTACATCTCTCATAAGTCACAACAGAATAACAATGATTTGCGTTGGACCTTAAAGCTCCTCCAGCTCCAACCCCTGCCACGGCCAGGGACCCCTTCCACTAGAGCAGCTTGCTCCAAGCCCCTGTGTCCAACCTGCCCTTGAACACTGCCAGGGATGGGGCAGCCACAGCTTCTCTGGGCACCCTGTGCCAGCGCCTCAGCACCCTCACAGGGAAGAGCTTCTGCCTAAGAGCTCATCTCAGTCTCCCCTCTGGCAGGTTAAAGCCATTCCCCTCATCCCTTACATGTCCTTACAAGTCCTCCACTGCCGTTTCTCTCCTCACTGGCCTGGAGCTGTGACAGCTCTGGAAGCCCTCAGCCAGCCCGGTCTGTCCCATCACACCCCTGGCACCGAGCTGGGCAGCTCCAGGAGCAGCTCCAGCACAGAGCTCAGCCCTGCCCTGGGCACCCGTTCAAGTCTCAGGCTGGCAGTCTGTAACAGTGGCAGTTCACAGATAGCAGCACTGCACCGGGTGATACACAGAGCCTCGGGCCAGAAATTAACAGCTAAAAGACTAGGGCTGCCCATGAACTGGAAAACCAGCTGGGAATACCAGCTTTAGGCTGTCTGTGGAATTCAGAGCCATGAAAGGGTGTAGCCATTAATGTATTTCCCTTGCATCCTTCCACACTGGCCCTAGTTGTCAAGGGGATAGCTCCCAAGGGCCGCTTCGCAAGACCTGACTATCAAACTCTCCCAGGGCTGCCCAGCCAACGAACAGCACATCCACCCTTCCCACTCCTACCTCCTGCTTGGCTTTTGCCACTGCTCAGCTTTACCAGCACAGAACCAACCACAGCATCACAGCTCTCCCTTGGATCTTTAAATCCTAGAAACAAAAGCTGGCAGGTGGGGTTTTCAGTGCAGTTCAGGTTTAAACCTCTCCAGAACACCACAATCATTCGCAGCCTGCAGCTCCCACCTCAGCTCGGTGGCCTGCAGCACCTTATATCCTCTGGGACTTTGCTACCCTGACATTCACAGCTGGGCTCTCTGCCTGTGATCAGCACCACAACCAGACCCAGGCAGGAAGGTTTCTCATTGCCCTCCCTGGCAGTTCACGTCCAGCTGCAGCCCCTGGGCTATGAGCCAGGCACAGGGCTGTCTCCCTTCCCCAGCCCTGGGAGCAAGCAGTGCTCCTGCCACTTGCTGTGAGGATGAGGTCAGTCTCCCCTCAATGCTAAAGCTCTACTTGGAAAACTGCTGAGCCAGCAGGAACTGCCACTTCAGGTTTACCCATTTCCTGTTACGAGATAAACCAGCAGTGCAGGGCTGAGCTCCTGCCACCCTTGGCTTTTGCCATGGCTCAGTTACTGCTACAGCCACTGCCTTTGGCAGGTGAACACTGGCCCGTCTTGATTTCAACAGGAGCCAGAGCACAGCATGAATTATTTGTGGTGAGCTGACCTATTTACCAGCAGAAAGACAGCATTCATTCCAGGCCAGAGTCCCCAGAGCCTGCTGGTGTCGATTTACCCCACAGGATAACACAATCCCACTGCTATCTCTGGGCATCTCACCTCATGAGGGTAACTTGTCCTAGGCTGTTCCTGCCATGTCTCTTGGAGGACAAGCAACAGCTCCGCAGCCCTTTCAGTGCAAACTGCTCCTGGCCTGCAAGCGGGCTCTGCTGACCAGCTCTGATCAGTGTTTTGTGACCACCACAGCCAACACACATAGAAAGCAGAGCAGAGTGAGCCCAAAAGGCCTTGAAACAGTGGAGAAGTGACTGCTGGCAGCTCAGTTTCAGGCAGAGCAGGGCCAGAGCATGGGAGCAGTGTTAGCGGGGTGGCTGCCAAGTTCTGCAGCTACTCAGGATGCTTCTCTGCACAGCTCCTTCTAAGCTATTCTCATCTCTAATACTGGCTCCCATCCTCTGTGCACAGTCCTAGGCAGCCTGTGAAGGGGTACTGCACATCGAGAAGACGCTGAAATCTTGGCAACTCATTCCTGTTGAGCATCTCAGAATCACAGATCACCACATCGCTGTGGACCTTACCTTTGTCTGCCAGCGACAGCGTGCTGTTAAAGTACTGCTCCTCCACGGTCCATGCTGTGTCATTGATCTTGTTAGATACCCCACAGGATCCAACGCAGCTCACCTTGATGGCTGTGGAGAGAAAGCACGCCCATAAGCTCTGGGAGAAAGCAAAACCTCAAGTTCAGACTTGCTTCAGGTACTTGTGCAGGAGCAAGGCCTCATGAAACACACACAAGGTGCAAACACAGAGCAAAGGAATCGGGTCATGTTTTCATTCCATTTCAGAAGCATGTTTTCCCTTTACTCTCAACACTATTGCATGCTCCCTGCTACTCCAGTGCTATTCCCAGACGTTATCACCTTAAGTCCTGGCCTCCTTGCACTGTGAAACCCTCAGCAGCACTGATTCCAGCTCTCCAAGAGATAACCCTCTTAGTTCGCTCCCAGATGAAGCAACATGCACGTCAGCCTCAGCACTCAGGCTCACAGCAAAGACTTTGTGGCTTCTTCCTCCAGTTAGAGACTCAGGACTCACAGCAAAGCCACACAGCAAGGTCTGGGAGCACCAGAGATGCCATCTGATGGTCCCAAAGCAAGGAGGGTAAAACTGAGCTATGCTTGTGCCTTGCCTTGGGAAAGCCACCCCAGAGCCCACCCTGCAGAATGGCATTCAGAAGAGGTACCCACAGTACCTTTTCAGTTAGCCTTGGCCAGCTCACAGCAGGCTGAAATCAAGCTCTGATGTTAACACTGGACCACAGAGACAAATGTGATGGCCTGGCCTTGTTTCACAGCAGATAATCTGCAGCCTGCCCCCATGCAGGGGGGATGCAGACAGACCGGTCACAGCACAAACCGGGCCTTCAGCTTTCTCCCAGCTGAACATCTCCTGTCCTCATTGTCACTGGCTTCTGCAGCAGCTTCAATGGATCCCACAGAACTCCCTCACTGGATTTGCTGTGCGACTGCTTCTCCTGGCAGGAGCTACCAGACAGACTCTTCTCCCGTTTCACCCATCTGCTCCCCTCTATCCAAACCGTGTCTCACAGGAAGCATCTCCCTGGGAGGCAGGAGGCCAATCCATGTTGGCTTCAGAGCTCTCCCCTTCCCCACGCCTCCTCAGCCGTGCGCCTCCCCAGACACCAAGGGCTGTGTGATGCTGCACACAACCACCCCAAAAGCTCTCTAGAGCTCCTGCCTGGCTGGTATGACCTTGTTCCGCACCCTGACTGAGGACAGGGCGGAAAGAAACCCAAACCCAGGCTTCTCTGCAGGGGGAATGGGTTGTTCTTACCCCAGTGCCCTACTGGTGCTTTGCTGCGTGCATTCAGGTGAAACGGGCTCCTCAGGGCTTGAAGTCTCTCATCCCACAATGAAGAACAGCCTCCCCCCATCAGATCTCCTACTGTACCTTCCCAGCCTGATCACGACCCTGAACACCAGAGCCTGTTGCAGTCAAAGCACTGTTTTATACTCAAGGGCAACAGATAAACAGCTCCAGATGCCAACTCTCATTAACACACAGCAACAGAGCAGCAATGCTGACTCAGCAGCTCACCTGTGTGTGTCTGGGATGTGCACTGCCATGTCCAAGGCGCTTCCAGGGGAGCGTGGCCTCCAACTGGAGCTGCCCACATCACAGCATGTGGTCTGAGCAGACACCAGTCCCCTCTGGAAGAAAACCATCACCCCAAACCCCTCTGCAGGTCTGGGACATCCAACCCTCTCTTTTGCCAGATGGCAGAGCCAAAACCATGCAGGGCCTTCTGCATCCGAAGGAGCAGGGAATGGTACCCACACATTGGTACCAGCTCACGTGTTTCCGCCTCAGACACACTGCCACATCTCTGGATTCACAACAAGCCTGTCCCACTTCAGGTTAGCCCAGAACTTGGATGGCTTAAGTCAAATCAAGCCCAGACTCAACTGCTCCACTCCCACATTTTCACACGGGAGATGAGAGCAAGAAAAACCCAACCAAGAACTGGAGAACATCCACAGAACATTCACATCCTTCAGGAGCAACAGGCTCCCCCTCAGGCTCCCTTCACCACAGGAGTTTATAGATCACCACCATCTGCTGCAACGCCCAGATACAGGGATGATGGTCTTGAATGTGAGCTTGCTGCATTGCGGTGCTGAGGCATTCCTGCTCCTGGGAGGCAGGTGGGAGGAATGTTCAGGCACATACATGTTAGAGACCATCTCCCTTCCCGCAGCAGACAGACTCAGTGAGCAAAGGCAGTGGGTTTGCAGTAGGACGTGCAGAGCCAGCCTTTGCCTGGTGGCCCCTGCTGTGATGATGGAAGCCCTGTAACCAGCATCAGGGCTGCACTTAACTGTGTCTCAAGGTCTCACTGCGTGTTGTAAGGAGTTGCCCATCACAGGCACAGGAGTTGTCAGCTCCAGAGCTTCTCAACAACCAGCATCCCAAACTGGTGTGGTCGCAGCCAGCTTCTGCCTATGGAAGAGGGACAGGTCCTGGAGGAAGGAGAGGTCTGGGGCTCTTGGGGGTCCCAGTCCTGCTGCCCTCTCCAGTGGCATTCCTGGCCATCACAGACCCTGGGCCTGCCAGCCCAGATGCAAGGGGACAAGCAAAGAGCCAGACAGCAACATCTCAGGCTGAAAAGCTTGAAGGCAGTTTCACACTAATGGAGAAACCCTCCCCTTTATGCTCTCCAGAGCTGCCAGTGTAGCGTTACCAGGCACACCGAGTCACTAGGTATAGGGCAAGCCTCGGAGCAGTTCAGGTGGCAGAGGATTTGCTATGGAGCATCTTCTCCAACCTATTTCAGAAGCATGAGCTTCTTGCACCTCACTGGGGGAGAAATGGGGTGGACAACGTCTGCATTGCTCCATGGCTGAGACAGGCGCTGTGGCTGGATACAGGGATCACCCCACAGCTCATCCCACAGGCTCCTGGAGGAGGCAGCAGATCCCCAGCTCTCCCCAGGGTGGGCAAAGCAGGGGGACAGCAGATCCAGGGCAGCCCGAAAGCCCCCACATTTCATTGCCACAACCACAGAGCAAGCAAGCAGGAAAGCCTGGCAGCTACAGGGCTCTTGTTCCTCCAGGTTATCTTGAGAGGTGCCAGGTTCCACAGGTCAGATCAGCAGCTCTGCTCTGGAGCCAGGCTGAGAGAGCTGGGCTGGGGCAGCCTGGAGAAGGCTCCTGAAGGGGAGACCTGAGAGCAGCTCCAGTGCCTAAAGGGGCTGCAGGAAACCTGGAGAGGGGCTTGGGACAAGGGCCTGGAGGGACAGGCCAAGGGGAATGGCTTTAACCTGCCAGAGGGGAGACTGAGATGAGCTCTTAGGCAGAAGCTCTTCCCTGTGAGGGTGCTGAGGCGCTGGCACAGGGTGCCCAGAGAAGCTGTGGCTGCCCCATCCCTGGCAGTGTTCAAGGCCAGGTTGGACACAGGGGCTTGGAGCAAGCTGCTCTAGTGGAAGGTGTCCCTGCCCATGGCAGGGGTTGGAGCTGGAGGAGCTTTAAGGTCCCTTCCAATACAAACCAGGCTGGGATTCTATATCTCTAACCAGGTTTTGGAGCAGCCTCACCATGAAATCCACAAGCATCCCACAGGCAGAGGAAGATACTGGGGACTTTCCTGGCAATCCGTATGGGCTCCTGCTCACAGGCAGGAGGAGGGATGGGGGCAGCTGATGGCCACAGCTTAGGCAGGTGGAGCTGGGGCAGCTGCAAGCTAAAAAGGGACAGTGGGACAGCTCTGGGAAACCAGCACCACTGGAGCTGCAACTGGAGCCACCTGAGGGGCAAAGCTGCTCAGCATCACTGTCAGGAAGCAGAATGCACAGCCTGAACCTTCCCAAGGAAACCTCTGTGCCAAGCTGCAGACAAAGCAAACGAGACGTTTCCACAACAGAACAGGCCGGTTCCAGTTAAAAGGAACCCATAAATGCCTCTGGAATCCAGTGCTACCAGTGCCCAGGTTACCATGCTCCTGCTCCCTGTGCACCCAGGCTGCTCTGAATAAATAGAGAAGGGAAGTGGAGGGAGGAGGCAAAGAGCAGCAAGCAGAGAAGAAATGAATTATGAAGCCTTGCACCCTGCAGTCCCGCAGGGATTTGGGAAGTGGGCAGCTTCACATCCAGCCAGATACATCCTTAGCAACATACTATGTGCCATAGGCTGGAAATAAAAGGAGACAGTTGAGACCTATCCATCTCTGCAGGAAGTAAAAATAGAGATGCCAGGAGCTGGGCATGTCTGCCGCCTTCCAAGGTGATTTGAGAGCAGTCTTAGACCTCAAGTTACTGCTGCTGGTGACCCAGTGAGATGCCCTCCTCGGGAGAGCTGGTATTGCAGCTGCTGGACGTGCACATCCCTGCTTCCAAAACCCAGCCATGTGCTGAGCAAGCAGAGTGTCACCAGCACAGTGAATGGGGCAGCAGGACCAGCCCTGTCCAGCTTCAAGTCCCATCCACGTCACACACCCACTGCAGCAGGCAGCGGAAGAGGGAAGGAGGCACCACCAGCCTCGGTGTGGGGGCTCTGGGGTGGGGAGGGGAGCAGCAGAAGTCAAGGGTGGTGGTTGTTGCACTGAGCAGCAGTTTACACAGGACAAACAGACCAACCTGTCATTCGAGTGTGAGGTGTCCCTGCCCATGGCAGGGGGTTGGAACTGGATGACCTTAAGGTCCTTTCCAACCCAAACCATCCTATGATTGCCCTTCCACTGCAAGGTGAGCCAAAGAGCTGGTGCTGAGCTCTGGACCAGCACCTGCAGCCAGTCCTGGGTTTCACAAGCTGAAGCCCACTCGGATGTGGCCTCAGCCGTGTCTGTTGGACAGAGGCTCCAGCCCCATGAGCATGGGATGAGTGGGATGGCACAAAGCCACCCTTTTCCTGTGCCATGACCTCCTGCAGGACCGGGATGTGTATTCCCAATGGGCTCAGAGGTACCTGCAGACATGAGAGGTGCTTTGGAAAACATGCTCACCTGGAGCAGATGAGGGAGCAGAGGGAGAAAGTGCTGGGGAGACAAGTGACTGTGCATCGGAGACTTACTCCCATAGAAACCAGAGCCCCCTTCCTCCTCCCTGCCCATCAGAGCCGGGGCAGGCAGGATCACCACAATGTAATTAGATTGCCTCAAGCTGCTGTGTGCATGCACGGAGCTGCAGGGACTCAGCACCTCGTGAGCTAGGAACGGGATGCATTTCCCTGCCCCAGCCCTGCATGTCTCAGGGGCCAGAAACAGCCCCAGGAGAAGGGTGCCCAGTGCCCTTCACAGAGCGATGGCTGGCACAGCAGCAGGGCCAGCTCAGCACACAGCACCGCAGCTCCACCCTGCAGTGAAACCTGGCTTCAGAGATGGCACCTTTTGGTACACCCTCAGAGCTCCGGGCCCGGGAAGTCCCTGCCCTCGATGTGATGATGTGTTTGGGGTCACACACAGAGCCAACAAAGCAGGACCAGATGGTGTGGGGAAAAGGGAAAGCCCATAGACAGAGGGAGTTACTGTCAACCAGTTGAGGAGACTGGGGGATTCCTAGAAAAGCTCCATGAGCAGTGGATGCTGAGGAAGCCAAAACCCCACAGAGGGGGCAGGATGAGGCCTTTGTACTGACGGCCTTTACACAGAAACACCCCAGCACCACCTCAGACACAAAGGGCTCACATCTGCTAAGCAGGAAGGCTGGAAGCTCCCGAGATCTGCTACTCCCTCAGCGCCCAGCCCTCACGCACGAGTACTGTGACACTACTTCATAATACTAAATACTAACACTGTGACACTACCAATTAAACCAACAGCTCCTAATTCACTCAGCTGGCCCCATCCTTCTGGGGCCATCCTGTCAGCTCCTGAGACACAAAGAGTCATGAGCCAGTGAGGCAAGAGCAGAGCTTACACCGGCTGCTGGAGGCAGCGGAGGGTTCAGTGCAAGGTTAAGGATTGTCTGGGGAGGATTTTATCCTCTTCCTTCCCAAGAGCCCAGCACAGGGGCAGGGAGGGCTCCCGGCCTCTAGTGTGGAAGGAGAGGAGTTGTCGAGAGGAGTAGTTCACGCTTTCCAGCTCAAGTCAAACCCAAGCCTGCAGCCAGGCCCCCCGGAGGTGACTTGCCTGGACCTGACACACACTGAGCACATCTCCCAGCCCAGCAGCAGCCTCCAGCACACCAGGACTTGCCTGCTGCTCCCTGTGACCCGGGGGGGGCATCCCACCTCCCCCAGTCCATCACACAAAGTGACCCCAATACAGCTCTGCTCAGAGACTCCAGTGAACCACCACTGAAACACTGCTACGGTTTGACCGGTCTGTGCCCCTGTGCTGCTGCCCATGGGCAATGCTGCTGCCATGCACAAGCCCAGCTGGGGCTCAGGACCACCCCTCTGCAGTGCACAAGCTTTAGCACCATTTAGTGTCCAGGAGCAAGAGATGCTCAGCCATTCCTTCCCGAGGTTTGCACTGGCCCCCTGCACCTTGCAAGAAGAATCACTCACACCATGGAAGAGACAGTCCCTTCCTAGCCCTGACCTTCCAGCAAAGCAAGCCCAAGCCCAGCAACACCCATCCTAAGCACCACCAGGGCCTGTTCTCCCCGGCTACAGGACAGGGCTGTATTTGCTGCTGCCAGGCTAAGGCAGGGGGACCCAGCCCCACACAACCTACAGGAAGCCCAGACCCACCCAACACAGCCCCACACTGGGGGAAGGCTGGACACAGCCTGTAGCAACAAGGCAGTGCCAGCTCTGCCACAGGGACAGTGACCCACAGCCATTATTTTTTGGCTGCACATGAGTTATTTTAGCCAGAGCCCACACCAGCATGGGGAGGGCACGTCCATGTAGGCAGGATCGACACAGGGAGGATGTTCTAGCAGATGCTGAAGTCTGAACAAAAGCAGAGCAGCAAATTGTCTCCGAGTCCATCCCCAGGCAGGTTGGTCCTGCCCCTCTGCAACCACTTTCTTCCATCGAGCTGAGCCTAACAAGTTAACCTACATTTTCCATTTTCTCCCCAAAAGCAGGGGTCAACACACATCCCAGGGGAAGCAAGCAGGCTCTTGGGCTCCTCTTCAGAGCAACGTCCTGTTTAAACCGAAAGCTTCTCTCCCCTGTAGAGCTGGCAGGTTTATTTATAGCAGCCCGGTGTCTCATCGCAGTGTGCTGATAGAACAGTGGCTGCCCTCGGAGGCAGGGGTCACCTCAAACATGTGGGATGAAATCCCGGGCTGAGCGTCTTTAACAAGCCCGGCTCTGCAGGTGTCAGGCTGCAGGGGCAAAACCCACCAGTGAACAAGGCCACAGGGGCCGTGGGAGGGGGCAGCCACATGCCACAAAGCCTTGGATCTGCCACTCCTGCTGCCAAAGGCAACCGCAGCTCCTTAGCAACAGGCAGGGAAAGAGGCAGCATCCACATGCAGGGCATCGCGATGGGCTGCACCCATCCAGCCCTTCATCAACCCAGTCCCCACCATGCTGCTGATGCCACAACCCCCTCTCTGCTCACCAAACATGCTCCAAAAGGGCTGCCCCAGCATCACCCCCTTTCTCCAGAACTGCCTTTTATAAAAAAAAAAAAAGGTGAGTTTGGCTGGGTTTGTGGTTTTTTTTAGCTCCAGATGGATCTTGGGCTGGTTCAGCCTGGAGAAGGCTCAAGGGGAGACCTTAGAGCAGCTCCAGTGCCTAAAGGGGCTGCAGGAAACCTGGAGAGGGCTTAGGACAAGGGCCTGTAGGGACAGGCCAAGGGGAATGGCTTTAACCTGCCCGAGGGGAGACTGAGATGAGCTCTTAGGCAGAAGCTCTTCCCTGGGAGGGTGCTGAGGCGCTGGCACAGGGTGCCCAGAGAAGCTGTGGCTGCCCCATCCCTGGCAGTGTTCAAGGCCAGGTTGGACACAGGGGCTTGGAGCAAGCTGCTCTAGTGGAAGGTGTCCCTGCCTGTGGCAGGGGTTGGAGCTGGAGGAGCTTTAAGGTCCCTTCCAGCAAAAACCAGTCTGGGATTCTATGTTTTCTCCTGTGACACCCAGAGGGATGGATATCAGGAGAGGAGGCTGAGTGCTGGCAGTGCAGCTGAGGTGGGTGGCTGGCACAGAGATATTCCTAGTGAGTGTGAGATCCGCCTCTGCCAGTTACTCCCCAGTACAGATGGGACCGAGCTCCCATCAGAGCTTGCAGCAAGAGTCCCACACTGGCCCCAGAAGCTCTCAGCTCCCAGTGCTCTCAAGTGCAAAGCAGCAGATGCTGCCAGCTTGGTACAGAAACATCTCGTATTTAGGATCTCAGTGAGGTCCAGGAGAGTTATACTCACAACCTCTTAACAAGACAGATTCTAATTTCCTGCCACCCTTCTTAGGGAACCTGGGCAACTTAAACTCACTTGTCAGCCTTGGACAACCCGAATTTAAGCAAGTTATTCTCTTCAAAACAGAACAAGGCTGCATACATAAGCACTCAACATCTTCATCTGCAGTGTTTGGTTCCTAGAAGAGCCCTGTGGGAGGGGAATGCAAGTCCAGATGCCCATAAAGCAGCCAGGCAAGCGGAGCAGAGCCAGCCACTCGCCCCGGCACACAGGAATGCTGACAGACACCAGGACCTGGCAGGACTCGGCACCGCAGCCAGCCAGGGACCACAGCCACCCTTCAGCAGCACTCAGACAGCAGGGGAACCTCGTTTTTTATAGCTTGCCCATACCAAACTAGGTTTCCACCCTGCACTTAGCAGTACTTCAGGCCACAGCAGTGGAGATATTCCAGTACACTTGGGTGGTTAAAAAAGAACCGGGCAAGAAACCCCACCGCAGCCGACCACACAGCGCTGCAGGTCACTGGGTGCTGCAAGACCAGTCCACGCTGCAACAAACTGCCCCTTTAAACCTATTAACAAACTGGATTGTTCTTTGCCAGCAAGTGCAGAGCCTCCTCCCAGCTCGCTGGCACAACAAGCCGTGATGGAGGGGCAGGCTGAGCTCCCTGCTGTGCTGGGAACACACCTCTGCGCTGCTTGCCACCTCCACCAGCTCCGCTCCCACACACCGGAGCAGGTTCAGCGGGCTCGGCCCCCCGCCCCCGACAGCCCCTCTGCAGGAGCATCACCCCTAGTGCAGGCAGATAAACAGCGACTGATCAGGTTTCTCTGCTTAACCACAAAGAGGTTGATTCACCAGAGCCTACTCCCTTTTCAGGCTCTCTCGAAATAAAGGCTTCAAAGAGTTCTGGAAATTCATGCTTAACAGGCTTACTGTAATACCCGGGCTCCTGTGGGCCAGACACTGCTGCGGGACTGAGTCAGGCTCCTTTCCTCCTGGGACTCTCGGATACACTTGTCTGGGAGTTAAGGTGTGGACAAGTCCTGTTGGCCGATGCTCACGTTGGCAGATCCTCACTGCCACCCACAACACAGCGCTCCTGGTCTCCTCAGCAACAGCCAGCCCTGCAGATGCTCAGGAAAGGGGGTGATGCTCCTCCAGCCCCTCCTGGGCATGAGCCCCCCAGCACCCACTGCTTGTCCTCAGAGAGGAATCACAAGGCACTCATAGAACGGGCTGGGTTGGAAGGGACCTTAAAGCTCATCCAGTTCCAACTCCTGCCACAGGCAGGGACACCTTCCACTAGAGCAGCTTGCTCCAAGCCCCTGTGTCCAACCTGGCCTTGAGCACTCCCCAAGTCAGCTCAGCACCCAACTGACCAGGAAAAGGCCTGTTACAGGCTGGACACCCCCCACCACATGCGTCTGGGGCACACACAGTACTGCCATAACCAGGCACCCTGAGCAAGCCTCTGCCTCCAAGGCACCAAGGACTAAAGCAGCAGGCTGAGTGCTCTGGAAACAACAGTCCTGATGTGAGGGGTCAGAGCCTGCATATGAGGGGAGGACACAAGAGCACAGGGGACAAGCAACTGTGCATAGCTGCACTGAGGCCCATCACCCTGCTGCTCTACTCCCGGCGCTGAACTCGCAAGTCAGCAGCTAGAATTTGCTGAGACACCTCCAAATGATTTAATGCTGCTGCAGCCCCCAACACGAGCCCAGAGCCAGCTCGCCCCTCCTAGCAGGTGAGGTTTCAAATGTCTTTTCCTTAGGAGCCTTATTTACAAGCAGTAAAACCACCCTGCATTTAGTGACTCTTTTCTAGTCTGCATACCAGCTTCTCCAGCGGGGGGGCAGGAGGTGCAGTGTGGCACAGCACAATGGGAGAACCCAGCCACATCCCCTCCCTTGCTCTCCACTGAACACGTCACACGCCACATCGAGCTCTCGAGCGTTGCTTTCACACACGTCAGTTGTCAAGAAACCCCTCTGCCCCAGCATCCTCAAAGAAAGCAGCTAGAATCCACTTCATTCTGCATTAGAGCTGCTCCTATGATTTTCTCTGATGCCATTCAATACAAGCAGCTGGATTCTCTATTTATAGCAAGATCATCAGTTTGGAAAGACAACTTATGTTCTTGTTATTACCAGAGCAGCAGACAGGTGAATCCCTGCTATGCTAGGAGTACTACCAGACGTTCTTCATGGTCAGGCTGGACACCTGCAGAGGTCGGAGCAGATAGAAAATGAAGCATTTGGGACCAAGACCTAAACCCCTGGACCTGACATTCAGTCCCATGTCGACACTCCCCATCAAAGCAGCACCACCCGATACCCACACACTGAGCTTTCCTTCCTGGAATGTTGCCTTCCGAGCCAATTTTATTCAAGTCTTACTGCAGGAAGCATTTGGGATTCAGCTCAGGAGGGATGGACAGCAAGCTGTTACCTCTGGCCAGAGCTGCTGGAGCCGGAACGACCGAGAGCACAGCTCCTCAGCAAGAACAAAGGATTGGAAGTTCCAAGCATTAGTGTTCCAGAAATGATTCATGCTTCTTGGAAACAGCCTTTTTGCTGCAGATATCTGGTAAGATCTGGTTTTTAATCAATAAGGTGCTCAGAGGTCAGGGTGTTTTCAAACTAGGTCTCCAAACAATCCTAGGCTGGCACTCAGCCTGACACCCTCATTTTGCCAAGGGGGTCAAAAGCAGCATCCACTCTCACCTCAGGACACCCCATATGCTCTTCACTTGACACTGGCACCCCATCAGCTCATTTTAACTGGCCATCAGGAGGCATTTGGGCTTGTAGAGTTGCTGTTCAAAAGCCATCACGAGGAGACAGAAGCCTGCCCATCTCTGTGGTCTGAAGCCATTTCACCTCCTGTATCAGATCCTGGACATGACCCAGGGACTCAGAGCACACACAGGAACAACTGTGCATAAGGGAAAAATCCTGCTGACTGGCAGCACTCTGGTCCTTTCTCATTTTCTCCTCTCCTAAGCAGTCTGCTCTTCTACACAAGAGATTTGAAGAGTGACAGGTTTTAAGAGCAGCACAAAGAGGTAATTAACTTCCACAGCAATCCCTATTGCCAGACTTCAGAGGTCACAACAGTAGCCTAAAGGCTGTACAGTGGTTATCTGGGCAATCAGCCCTCAAGAAAAGAGGCACCAAACTAAACCCCAGCCCCTGGTGCGCTTGCCAGGCTGACCCAGGAGCAGCTGCCCTGAGCAGGACGAGGAAAGACCTGCCCCAATGCCAGGCAGAGCACCTTCCGAGAGAGGCTGCCCATAGCAGCCTTGCAGCACAACTCAACTCACCCACCGACCTCCTTCTCTTGGAAGAGCCTGAGCATTCTCTTCTCCAGACAGCAGAGGACAGTCTCCATGTCCATTGTACTCTTCCTGGCCTAGACTTCACCAAGTCAAGTGACAGCTACATGTCCTTTAAGATGTACTTCCTCCTCTTTCCCAAGAATGACTTTCAGCAATAGGCATTCCCTGACACACCAGAGCAGAACATGCCCATCCATGCACCCGCACCTCCCTTGGCAGAGGGGCTGCCCCAACCATCACCTTCCTTGGCTGCTCCAGCTCACCCAGCCCTGCCTGTGGGGCCATGCTAGGGATGGGGACTTGCCTCCAGAGGGGAGGGATGGGAACACACAGACTTCATCCTTGCAGCCAAGGAGCCTCCCTGCTGCCTACCTGACTCCAGCCCTGAAAGACAACCTACGTCTCCGACAGCTCTGCGCTGCTCCGGGGAAGGGATAAGCACTCACACCCCATTTGTCACACTTGGAAGCAAATCAGACAGACAGAACTCTGCTCCACTTGTTCTCCCATTGTGTTAACAAGAGATGTGAGGCCGCAGCATGTCTCCTGGCCACAGAAAGCAGCAAACGAGGTTTCTGGATGAGCACAAGTGGTGTACAAGTGGGGGAGCGGCAGAGAGAGGCACACACTGCAAAGACAGGAGACACAACAATCTCGTGATTAGTTATTGACTCCAGAGGACTTGGAGCTCTAGCAGCAAGCCAGCCAGGAGAGCAGAAATCCCTCTTTTGTTCCCCAGCCTCAGACAGACTTGGCCACACAGCTCCCTGCTGTCTCGCTCCAGACAATGAGAAAAGAAAGTTAATCCACTTCCCCTGCAGCAGGAGCCATCCAGCCTCCCAGGGAGATGCTGCAGAATACATGAGCATTCCTGTGCATCAGCACCAGCCTCATCCCAGCACCCACCGCTGCCAGGGAATGCCAGACGGCTGGAGGACCCCACCAGGCACTGCCAGCGTTCCCAAGGAT
The DNA here is from genome assembly GCF_033815535.1 of Pezoporus flaviventris. NCBI lineage: Eukaryota > Metazoa > Chordata > Aves > Psittaciformes > Psittacidae > Pezoporus > Pezoporus flaviventris. Next base: position 2,213,378 of record NW_026892702.1, on the reverse strand, counting down.
AGGGACAGCTTTGGATCTGCTCCTGCCTTCTGAACCCTTTGGGCCCTGATCAGCTCTGCACTGCAGGCACCGCTCCCTTGCCACGCAGCACCCAGAGCAGAGACCAGCTGTGGGGTCCCTCCTGCCCCAGTGATGTCCAGATGAGCACAGCAATGTCAAACCCACCTTTACAGAAGGCAAACTTCCGACCTGGGATAGAGCAAGCTTCAGCCTGCTAACAGAGATTGAATCCATCCTTTCACCATCACTTTCCCAAGCAGCCCAAGCCACAGCCCTTCCGCTGGAACAACGTTTTCCTCTGTATCAAGTGGCAGAGAGGATCGCGACCAACAAAGTCCTTTTGTGTCACCTCTTCCCCTCAGGAAGGGCACAGGTTACTCGCACATCAGACCCACCGTGCATGTGAACCAACCCCAAACTTCTCCCTGCTGCCCTTCTAGGGAAACAGAGGTCATCTTTTACTTTGGGCTCATGCCTCAGGATTTGAGTCACCTGCTTTTCAACCCCCTTGTCACCACCAGCTTTCTCAGTTCTCGTGAGAAGTGAGGATGTTTACTACACTGAAGATGAAAGAAGGCAATCAGGATTCAGCGGCACTCTGCTCTGCAGAGGGAATGTGGTACCCAGGTACTTCTAGAGCACAAACAGACATCAGTACTTGTGTCGGGAGCTTTGTAGGTCAAGGGAGTGATTTTCAAAGTCATCGTGGCATAAACTCGAACAGCTAAATACCAGAGAACAGCAAAGTGCTGAAACCTGCTCCGGAAGGCACTTGCCGTTTCTTTTACCAGCGACACAGGAGAGGGCTGGTGCTTTACCACTGCACTTCCGGACACGAGAGCCTGGCAGCAGGGCTGGAATAATCTGCACTGGCCCTGGAAGCCACAGAGCTGGGAGGAAAGTGCTCCAGCATCCCCAAGCAGCTCAAGCCTTTGTTCCAGCACACTCCCGCCAGCGGCCAGGGCTGCCAGCCCTGCTCCGAGCACACTTCTCTCCCTCCTCCCCCCAAATTACCTCCATCTCCAGCTGTCCCAGTGCCAGCTTCCTGTTTGGATTAATTATTCTTTGTGCACCCGTGTTTGACGATTTACCCAGCGAGCCAGGCACACACAACATGAGGAATTCTGCCTTCCCATTAGCGCCCTCCCCTGAGGCTCACAAGTTCTCCGGGAAGGACCTGCACCCTGGCACAGCCAAGTGTGCCTCCCCAGAAGGTCTGCTGGGCCACCACAGGCCACTTGTGACGCTGCTCCAAGGTCAGCTGCAGAAGGTGTGCTCCTGAGCAGCCTTTCCTGCTAGTCAGCAGGGCTGGCACGGAAGCCGGCGTAGGTGGGAGCGCTTGCGATCCCGAAAGGTGCGTCTCCAGTGAGGTCTTCCTATGACCCAAGATTTCCAGCGTGTTTAGCCAGGCAGAACAGAGCTTTGTTTGTAGTGTCTGCCTTTCAGAAGGTGCAATTTTCAAGAGCCATCAAAGGAGTGACCGTGTGAAGCGCTCGTCTACAGACTTGTTTGCATTTGTGATCTCAGAAAGCCACAATGCTGAGAGAAGCCACCACACGGGCTGGTCCAGCTCAGGCAATGGAAAGCACCAAGCCTCAGTGCTGGGGACCAGACGTGCAATGGGGGAGGACTTGGTGTCTCCTCCTGGGAGCCGTTTCCTAGTCTGAGAAGTGAGCTGATCACAGAAGGTGTAGGTGTACATACCAGATAAGGGGATGCCACCCACCTCTCCCCACACTCCACCAGAAAGCCACAGCATGTCAGGGTTGTCTGATTCCTTTGCTTCTGAGCCCATGGAGCTCTCAACAGGGCTGAGCAGCCCCTTTAAGACCTCTTGCCAGCAGGTAGCTGCCTGCTGTCACACCAAGAAGGATGTTTCAGCAGCTACATGAGACTCCTCCTCCTCTGAGGGTGAGGCATTTCCTTCAGCCAGAAGGAAGAGAGTGCCCATCTGGGAGATCCCCAGCCCCAGTGTGGAGGGATTAAACACCAGAGACTAAGATACAGAGCAGCAGGGAGGAGAGGTAGCAAAGAGCAAAGAGCTCTGCAGATGCTGGTGTCCCAGCCCAACGTGACTTATTTGGGTAGATTCACTTATCAGTTACAGGAAGTTTCCACCCCAGCTGGTGAACCAATGTACAGGGATCTCAGCCCAAAACAGCAGCTCAGGTCACCTCTGCACAGAAGCAAAAGGAAGAGCTACACACGGCCCACCTCGCATTCCAGCTGGATGCTTCTGCCAGCACTCCTAGAGCCTTGCTCAGCTGCTCCTGCCTCTTACCAAGATCAAACACCAACAGCAAACCCCCTCCTGGCTTCAGGACCAATCCTTACACTGGGCCCCAACGTTTCACAGGGTCAAAGCAATGAGGAAGCAGAAAGAAGGTCTGGAACAAAGAGACACATTCCTCCTGCCCCACCACAACCAGCTGCAGCACACCAGGAAGCAAAGGAGATCTGGTGTGAAGGAGAACGTGCAGTTCCTCTCCAACATGGGAGTCGTAGAGGCAACAGCAAGGTGGAAGCATAACCGAGCCCTCGGAAACCAAACACTCATCTTGCCCAAGAGGCGTCTTCAGGAACAGGCGTGGAAGTGAACGGGATGGGCTGAGGATGGAAGTCAGCCACGCTTTGTTAACATCTTTGCTGGAAGAAGCATGTTTGGGAGTACCCTCCAAAACATGCAACTGTTTCGCTCCAACAGGAGTTGAACAGGCTGCAAGTCTGCACTTGTCCAGGATACTGTTTTCCTCGGGAAGCTTCCAAAAAGCTCTCGCAGACAACTGGGAATGGTGCTCACAAAAGCAAGACATAGACAAGCATAGGCACCACCATCCAGGCTGACGTCTCTGTTCAAGAGAGACTTTGCATTTCGCATTCTTTGGTCTTTCTTCCCCATAATAATTTGTTACAAAGGCAGAGCCAAGACAACCTCAGGGAAAACAGCAAATCAGCCTGCATTTCCACAGCACTGAGCACAACAACTAACTTGTAATGCAAATGACTTCTCCGGGCTGGGGGGAGCAAAGTTCCTGGTTTGGAAGGTCTGAACCAGCTGCTCATCATCCCCCAGCCCATCCCTGTCCCTCTGCCCCGAGGGACCGCAGCAGTCCCCATGGGGGCCCGGGGCTCACCTGGAGCAACCCCGATACCTCCTGCACCATGAGCACAGTGGGGGCTGCTGCTGCTGCTGCCTGCCCCACCGCGGGCACCCTCTCCCCAACACGCACAGGACCACAGGCACAGCCTGGACGCCTCCAAACCGGTGCTTCCACAACTCAAAACGCCCAAGTTCATTCCAGATGGAATAGAACGGATGCTCGCCTCGGACTGTGGTTGCAAACGGGCGGGCATCCTTCCTGCGGGGGCATGGCACAGGGCACCCTCCCCGCTGGGGTATCATCCTCTAGCTCTCCCCATGGCCCTGCCATACAGATCACACACTCCAGCGCAGGGGCCCGCTGTTGAGGGACCGCTGGCACCGCGATGCCGCAGCCCAGGGAGGCCGCGGGGCGCCGGGGGAGGCTGGACACGGAGCGCGGCTCCTCCGGCAGCCTCCCGGTGCCACTAACCGGGGCACCGCCGGGTGCTGTGAAACGAGCGTGCACCGCCAGGGTTTGCTGGGGTTTTAGGGGGTGTGGGGCTGCTTGCTTATGGGATGGGAGCAGAAAGTACGAGGAAGCGGAGGAGGAAATAATTCAGCAGGTTGCTGCTGCCGCCGCTCCCTTGCCCGCAGCGCCCGCTCCCCAGCGCCGGAGAACCGGCTCCTCCGCGCCCCCCCCCCGGCCCCGCCACCAGCCCCACGGGTGAGGGCAGGCCCCGGGGACACCCCATGCGGGGAGCGGCGGGCAGGCCGCGGGCTCACCTCGGTACTGCAGCGAGCCCGAGAGCCGCACGGTGACGGTGCCCGCCAGCGGCTCGCCGGGGCCGTACACGACGCGGCTGTCGCCCAGGCGGATCTCGAAGAGCTGCACCTTCCCCATGGCCCCGCCGGCCCCCGCCGACCGGCCCGGCCCGGCCCTGCGCGCTCCGCCGGCAGCGGTACCTGCGCCCTCCGCCGCGCCGACCCGCGATGTCCCTGCCCCGCCGGGCCGCCCCCTTCCCGCCCCGCACCGCCCCTTCCCGCCCCAGCCCCACAGCGCGGCCGAGCCGGGGCGGGCCCGCAGGGACGGGGCGGTTTGTGAGGGGCGGGCTGCGAGGGAAGGAGGCGGCTGTGGGGTCGAGCTGTGAGGGAAGGGGGCGGTAGTGTGTGTGGTGTGTGAGGGAAGGCGCCGGTTGTGGGGCCGGCTGTGGGTCTGGGGTGTGAGGGAAGGCGCCGGTTGCGGGTCTGGGGTGTGAGGGGAGGCGCTGGCTGTCCCAGCATCGGGCCATATTTTCTCCTGGTGATCCCTGCTCCCTCTAATCCGATCTGCCCCCTGTAATTCCCTGGCCCAGCTGTCACCTCTCTCCCTCCTATTTTTATAACCCCAATCGCTTTAAGTGCCCGGTGAGAAGCAAATACAGGCGACCCGCCGCGTCCTGGGGCTGAGGGGTGAGCGACGGCCCCACGCTCCCCATGGATGAGTGGGGTGAAGGTGTCTGAGCCAGCCGGGGGTGAGCAGCGGGCTCCCCCGCCCCGCTCTACATCATGGAATAAACCCCACCTGCAAAACCCGCAGGAAGGCAGCGCCGGGGAAGGCACCGCTGCGAGCCCGCTGCGTGCACAGGCAGCAGGAGCACGTGTGGAAGGAAGGGCTGTTTGTCTGCAGAGCACACCCAGCTCGGACCCGGCCCGACACACACAGACATCCGTCCTGCCGTGGCCCTGCAGCGACACCAGCGCGGGCATGCGGGAGGCAGGACCCCCCCATGCTGCCTTAGGGTGGGTGCTGCGATACCGAACCCTTCACAGAGCACCAGAGGAGTTGGGGTGCCTAGAGCACAGGGCTCCTGCTGGGCACTGCCTCCTCTGGTGCTGCAAGCTACCTCGTTTCCAGCCTGTGTGTAGTCACAGGCAATACAAACCTCGTTCCATGGTCTCCAGCAGCTCATCTCCTTGTACCCCACGCACGTCTCGCCTTGCGCTGCCCTTCACTTTTGTTTTGCCAGGCTACATGCACTGATTTTCTCCAGTCTCTGGTGTTGTAACGCCAGCCTGAAGCAGCTTCCATCAGTCCCTGTTTAGCTGTGACCCAACAAACTGGAGAGGGGCTCTTCATCAGGGACTGTAGTGATAGGACAAGGGGTGATGGGTTCAAACTGGAACAGGGGAAGCTGAGGTTGGATGTAAGGCAGAAGCTCTTCCCTGGGAGAGTGCTGAGGCGCTGGCACAGGGTGCCCAGAGAAGCTGTGGCTGCCCCATCCCTGGCAGTGTTCAAGGCCAGGTTGGACACAGGGGCTTGGAGCAAGCTGCTCTAGTGGAAGGTGTCCCTGCCCGTGGCAGGGGTTGGAGCTGGGTGAGCTTTTGGGTCCCTTCCAACCCAAACCAGGCTGGGATTCTATGATATTACTAAGCACCCTTTCCCCATGGAAAGTGGCCAAAGACTCAGGGCTTCATGCACTGCTGGAGCTACCCCAGAGGGACACCGCACGTGCAACAGCTCAGGGTGAATAAAACCCTTCACCAGGCTCCTCTCTCCTGATACAAAGGGGTTTGTGCACCTTGTTTGCAAAAAAAAGTTGACTTTAAGCATGGTAAAAGTTGCTCACCCAAGGTCACAACGTGAGTGAAAAGGATTCCTGTGCCAGGAGCTGAACAAAGGCGCTGGGCTCCAGCCACGCACGCTGTGGCATGGCTGCAGCACGGTGGGGCAGGCACTGTGTGCTTCACACAGGCACGGGAGCCCTTCTCGTGACATGACCAGTGATGCCACAGCGTTAGTCCATCACCCAGCCCACGGCTATGGTGTGCATGGCAGCTTGTAAGGCATAACTAGGTGGGTATAGAATAATAGAATCCCAGCCTGGTTTGTGTTGGAAGGGATCTTAAAGCTCATTCAGCTCCAACCCCTGCCATGGGTGTTTGGGAAACTGCAAAAGATCCACTTTCATGTGATTTTGGATCATTGTTTTGCTTTAAATTGCTTTGAAGGGTTTGATGTGGTGGGAAATCTCACTTCTGCCTGCTCTCCCATCCTTTTTCCCTTAGTAAAAGGGAAATTTCTAAAGAGAAAACTGTCAACCCTGGGTTTAGAGTAAAATTTTCCTATCACATATCATCACGTTCCCCTCACTTCAAGGAATATGACATTTCTTGACAAAGAACATGGTAGTTATTAAAAAACCACAACATGTATCAGTACCCCACGCACTGTCACCTGAGTGTGCCCTGCCTGCAGCAGACATGAGCTTCAACCATGGGCCCTGGGAGAGCGGCCGTGGGTGCCCGCGCGCAGGGATCGGCTGTAGCTGCATGCTGTGCACTCCCCTCACATGTATGGTTATAGCAAACCTCCAAAGTTGAGTCACAGGCGCTGTCTTGTGACTTAAATTTGTTCCTCTTTTGGCCTCAGATGTTGTCCTGCAGCTGCGCCTGGTGACAAGCTGGTGGCACAGCCCCACCTGACCGTGCCTCAGTTTCCCCATGCAGGACACCGTGATCCTGCCTGGCAGTGCCTGTGCTGAGCCAGGAGCCGGGTGTCCTGAGGGAGAGGCACTGCGGAAATGCCCGAGCATAGCCCAGCTGTGACTGGCAGAGGCTGAGCGATGGGAATGCTTCCAGGTGAGGCTCAGCACGGTACCCCTGGGGCAGGGAGGAGCTGGCACCATCGTTCCACCCTCTCGGTGCTCTCAGACACCCCTGTGGCTGCTGGGGAGAGGAACCAGCCTCGCACCCAGCACCCTGGGGACACCCTGGTCTCCTCTGTCACACGGGATGAGGAGCCCTTCTCTCAACCCTCAAGTTTTCTTGCTTCTGCTGTTCCAACCTCTCCCCCATCCTCCTGATGGGAGGACATGATGGGGGCTTTACTGCTGGCTGGGTGAGCTCCCTGCACCCCATGAGGCTGTGGCAGAGGAAGAGAGGAAGCAGCACAGCCACAGCAAGCGGCCATAAGGTTTGTCTGGACATGAGGGACGCATTTTACAATGAGGGTGGTAAGACACTGGCACACGTTGCCCAGAAAGGTGGTGGATGCACCATCCCTGGAGACATTCAAGGCCAGGCTGGATGTAGGTCTGGGCAACCTGATCTAGTTGAAGATGTCCCTGTTCATTGCAGGGGGTTGGAATACATGAGCTTTGAAGGTGCCTTCCAACCCAAATCATTCTCTGATTCTGAAGCTTCCCTTGGACTCACACACTTTCATCAATGAGCCCGTGGAAGGTTCGCTGCTACTATATACATCTATTCTATATACCTATATATGTATAGAAAATCCATATTGATATATTTATGTTACACTTACATTCGTTCTTTCCAGATCACTTCCCTGCCTCGCTCGGTGCCTCCCTGCTCCTCAGCTGATTCCGTGGCCATTCAACCACGTCATCTGATGCGACAGCAGCAACCATTACTCATTTGTTCCAGGCTGACACCTCTCACCAGCTCACCTGGGTTTGGTGGCGTTCAGCCGCACCTTCCTGCACAGCCATCCTTCACCCCGCAGGAGGCCACAAACCAAGGTCCCCAGCAACCTCCTATGGGTTCACGGGCTTGGCTGTGGGCAGCCGAGGCAGCTTCCCGAGGGCACGTGCTGGGATTGGAGCCAAGTGTCCCATCAGCGGTGGCTGAAGCTCTGGGATCTCAAGTTCCAGAGCATTGCAGCAGCTCCTTGAACTAGCATCTGCCTGATAACCCCGTGGTTGCACCAGCTCTCCCAGAGTCCCACTCCTTGGGATGATGAGAGATCAGGATCAGCCACACAGCAGAGCCAGGCTCTGTGAGGAGCCAGGGGCAGCTTTGGGCTTCATCCCAGGGGTGCTTCATGACCCTGTATCCTGAGACAGTGTCCCAGGCCTCGTTTGTAGGCTCATGGAATGATTTGTGTTGGAAGAGTCCCAACCCCTGCCCCGGGCAGGGACACCTTCCACTAGAGCAGCTTGCTCCAAGCCCCTGTGTCCAACCTGGCCTTGAACACTGCCAGGGATGGGGCAGCCACAGCTTCTCTGGGCACCCTGTGCCAGCGCCTCAGCACCCTCACAGGGAAGAGCTTCTGCCTAAGAGCTCATCTCAGTCTCCCCTCTGGCAGGTTAAAGCCATTCCCCTTGGCCTGTCCCTACAGGCCCTTGGCCAAAGCCCCTCTCCAGAGGATAAAAAACTCAAAGGGGCTGTAACAGCGTAATAAATACCATCCCCTTACCCTCATACCATGTGCCTGACTGTAGAATAACCTCACTGAGCCATCTCCACCAGACTTCCCTTCCGCAAGGGACAAACCCTATGTGGCCCTGGGCAGTTTGCTTCTGCTGACAACCTTTTTGCTGCTAACACCCACACTTGCCTTTTAGTCCAGCTTTGGCAGGCTTCAGCCACTGGTTCTTGTCCTGGCTTTCTCCGACATTAAAGAGTCCTTGAGTGCCAAGTAATTTCCCCTCGAGGTGGTACTTACACACCAGAATCAAGGCACCTCTCCATTTCTGTGATAAGCTGAGCTTGTCAGGCCCCTCTCTGCATGGTGCTTTATCCAGCCTTTGTGTTCCTGTGCTGGTTTGTGCCTCTGCAAACCCACGTTCTGGCATTTGTGTGTGGATGGGAATCTGTGTGCGGGAGCAGCCTCCCCCCACACACACACGTGCACGCACAGGAGCTGAGGCATTAATTTATCCCCAAATGCACATGGGGTACGCACAAGCCCTTTAGATCACATCATGAGGGACCAGGTGAGCACCCACAGGTAACACACAGGCTGCTCCTGACCTGTTCTCCCCCATACGTTAACCCTCACCCCTGGGGAAGGGCTGATTTAGGGCCATTCCTCCCAAGCCGTCTCCTCCCTTTCAGTCTTCCCCCCAAGCCATGAAGGAAGATGAAGGCAGGGAGAGCCCCTACCTGAGCCAGTGTAGCCTGTGACCCAGCTGGCACCCATCCCCTTCTCGTGGGTGCTACTGCTTTAATCTCCTAATGCCAGCCAGCACCTGGCGAGCCTCACCGAATCCTTCGAGAGAGGCAAGGCATCCATTACTGTTATCATTCACATCCTGCTGCCTGGATTTCTGATCTCCTCCCCTGCTGGAGGAGCCTCTTGCTCAGTGCAGGACTGGGGAGGAGGATCTGGTGGCAGGATTCATGTCTTCCCTTCCCCACAGCATCCATGCACAGGCAGAGTGGCGAGGATGGTTTGCTGCGCTCACCTACAGGCTCTGGGAGCAGGAGGATTCGCTCACTCAGCCCCAGTGATCCCAGCAGGGCCTCACCTGAGAAAAGGGCCAAATTGAACCCAAAACCTGACTCTCGTGCCCCCAGCACCAGGCAGGATTTTGCAGCTCTCCCTCACTGCAAAGCTACACAGAGTCGGGGTCAGGTTCCCACAACACCAGGGCAGGCAGCAGTCGCTGTTCAACACGTATGAGCAGGATGAGGTTCCCCCCAGGCTCATGGGGACCCTTTTCAGAGCTGTGCTGCAGGCAGTACCCAGTGCCTGCTTCCCAGGAGATGCCCTGGGCAAGCAGAGGGTCCAACAGCAGCAGCATCACTCACCCTGCCTGATCCCCACCTGAGGTGCACCTCACCTGTATTTGCCCTGGCTCTACTTTTTCCCCTACACAGGTTCCTCTAACACCACAGCCTGGCTGCCCAGGACAGCAGCCCCATGCAACCCAGCCATCAGCTCTTTGACACTGGTGATGTTTGGTACCCTTCCTCACAGTGGGGATCGCTGCCCCACCACAGGCTCACCACTGGGGATGCAATGTCCCATCAGCCACTCCCATGCAAGGTCCGCAATCACACCTGCAGCGCTTCCACCTAAATCCACTGGATTTCCCCCAGAAACGGGAGGGGAGCACTTCCATGTTTGGATGTGGAGGAGATAGCTCCCAGCAGAGAGGCAGTGACAAATATCCATGGACAGAAGGCAGCAGTGGTGATATCCAAGACCGTACCACAGCTGCTACCTAGAGGAGTGGATTGCCATGCTGCTCAGAAGGCGGCTAGGGTTAATTTGCCCAAGCAGCCCAGGTGTCCCTCTTCCAGCTGATAAAAAGCTGTGGAGCAGACCCTGTCCTAGATGCCATGGCCTGAAATCAAATTCCCCCAACCCTCCAGGAAGCTCATGAGGAGGGTCTGGGGAGAGATCATGCACCCAGCTTGAGAGCCTTGGGGTGCAGCCCAGCACCTGGTGACAGAGCTCCCTTCTGAGCAAACCCCACCTCCATAGCGTGAGCCCCTTCCCTACCACCAGGGCCTGGGTAAGGGGCAGGACATCACACCAGCAGTGCTGATCCCAAGGACACCTCATGGGCTGGGCCAGAAACCACCCAGACCCAGGCGAGCAGGGGAAGGAGTTAATGCCTCGGCACAAGCTGCGGCAGCAGCAGCAGCACTGCCCGAGGGCACCATCAGCACTGAAGGGTTTTCTCTGTGAAGCAGTGCTTTCCAAAAGCATTTGCTGGCTGGCTGCATCCGGGTGGATGCCGTGTGGAAAGCAGTGGGGAAACGGGCATCCCCTATCACTGTACCTGGCTGTTCTTTACCCGTGCTCATCCAAGCTCCCTTGCCCATGGCTAAGATATCCCGGGATTGGCCCTCATCAGCTCTCCCTTCCCCTAGTCATTATTGATCTGGGGTTCTATGAGCTAATACGCAAGACCCAGAGGTCACTGGTCCAAGGCCAGCCGGATGTGTCACACAGCAGCTGAGTCACATCCGACAGCCCTGCCTTGGCCAGAGCAGGAGTCATTAAAGAGCCCTTCACCACCACACCATGAGCAATGCCTGCCCCAGCCACACATGGGTACGATGCTGCTGACACAAGGAGCTGATGGAGGCTTTGCCCGCACTACAACCATGTGCTGGACAGCTGCCAAATGAGTTGGTGGCAAGTGGAGTCTACAACCCATTTACACCAGGCAACGACGCTGCTTGTGCGGGCAGTTACACCTGGATGTGCAAATGCCCTGGGGAAGCAGCCAGCACCTCCCACCGTGGGATAAGAGAAGGCAGAGAGCTGTCTGCCTCCACGCCTCTCGCAACAGTGGGAGCTGAGCGTGATGAGCTTCTGCGTGTCCGTGTCTGCTACCCCTACACTGCCTCTGCAGGGCAACCTGCCGAGCTACTGCCACCCAGTGTACCCGCTGGGACAGCAGGAGCTGAAGGCACTGTGCCACCCCAGGGACCTGTCCTGGCACAGGGCCTCGAAGGGGCTGGGGCAAGCAGCACAACAGAGGCTGCAGCAAGAGCCTCCAGCACCCAGGGGTGGTACAAGGGTGCAGTCCGGCAGGGAAGAAGCACAGAAGGGCAGAGCACATCCCTTGGAGTTTAGACTGCAAGCCAGCAGCAGGTCAGTGTGTTACAGCAGCGCAGCTGGTCAGGAAGCACTGCAAGGCAGCTCAGGGCAGACCAGCAGTGAGCTGGGTACAGACCCGTCAGCATTTCCCTTCCACAAAAGCCTGAGGAGGTGGGAGAAGGACATGCTGGGCACTGAGGAGCTGGTGCAACAAACCATGGGGCCCTTGTCTGAGGGCCAGGAGGGACGAGACGTGGTATGCCTGATTTAACCCAGCCAGGATGGCTGTTAAGTGTGCTTCGGGTCCCTGTGAGCTCATGGGGGAGGTGGAAACATCCCAGACACAGTGTGGGTCCATGTCCTGGATTAAGCTCCATGAAGACAGTTATCCAAGCTAAACCAATCCAGATTGATCTTATTTCATCTTCCTCCTCGGGGTGTTTCTCTTACAGATCAGCTGTTGCCAGATCTGCCAAAGCCTCCTGTACTTCCCTGCACTGTAACATCACATGTGTCTTCCCTCACCCTCCCTGTATTCTGTGAGTTTGAGCTGGTTTAGGATGAAATCAGTTCTTTCACTTGCAGCTCTGGTTCCCGACAGCACCACCTTCACACACTCCTCCCATGGGCAAATATTCCAAGCCCAGCCCTATCTACAGCTATTTTCGGAGTCCTCCTAAAACTTGCCTTGCATTGACATTTCAGCCCCTGAAAACACCTACTGTGATGTGAATCGAGGCCAACAAATGCGCTACATGTGTTACCACAGCTATCAGGCTAGAGCAGCACCACAAGAAATCGCTTCATTTGGGTTTGAATCATGTCTCCACCAGCCACGTCTGACTGCAGCACAGCTACAGCTCAGCCTGCCCCTGCTTCTCTTAGCAAGCTCTGCCATTACGGCTTAACCACTTGCCTTCCTTGCAACAACCCAAGGACCTGCAGGAACTTAAATAGGCTTGAAAAAGAGAAAGGCATTATAGGAGAGGGGCTTTGGCCAAGTGCCTGTAGGGACAGGCCAAGGGGAATGGCTTTAACCTGCCAGAGGGGAGACTGAGCTGAGCTCTGAGGCAGAAGCTCTTCCCTGTGAGGGTGCTGAGGCGCTGGCACAGGGTGCCCAGAGAAGCTGTGGCTGCCCCATCCCTGGCAGTGTTCAAGGCCAGGTTGGACACAGGGGCTTGGAGCAAGCTGCTCTAGTGGAAGGTGTTCCTGCCCGTGGCAGGGGTTGGAGCTAGGTGAGGTCCCTTCCAGCACAAACCAGGCTGGGATGATTCTATGGTTATGTCAGTGCCATCTCACCATCCTCCACAGGCACATCCCTGCCCATGGCATCCCACCACCACCATCATTTCTCTGCAGCTGCAGGAAATAAGGATTGAAGAAGAAATTGAACTCTCCAGGCCCAGTTTGCTACCCCCTGCCCCCATGCACAGCGAGGGGACTTCCTTGGTGTGAACACTTCATAATAGCCAAGTCTATGTTTCCCAGCTCCTCACACGGGTGCCTGTGCACAAGGTAACTCCATGGGGGAGCTGACTGCCTATTTCAGCATATGTTTCAAAAGGCAGCACAACAGAGACAGATACCAGTGAGGAACCTGGTCCTGCACCCACAAATACATCTGTATCCCCCCATCAGCCTGAGGAACCAGCTCCACAGCTCAACCCCTCCTCACAGCATCACCTCCCTCCTCTGCACCAGGCACGCAGCCGTGGGTACCACCAGCCTCCAAGGAGCTCACACAGCAGAAACATTGGCTAAGACTGGAAGGGACACCACAGGGGAGATTGTCCTACCCCATCCCTGCACATATCCCACACAGCCCCCCTCTCTCCCAACTGTATTTTCTCCTGTAGCCCCTTCTACAACCACTACCACCCACCAGGGTACAGCAAGGGCCAGGAGCACCCAAAGGTCCAAGAAGCCAGAAGAAACACCACAATTACAGGCAGGGTCTCCCCAGCAATGGCCTTGTCCCTCTGCTCCCAAGCAGAACAGACCTAGACATGATAGAAACATACAATCAGGAGTGAGGAGCACCAGGAAAGGTCCCCATGAGGGAGATCTAAAAGGCAGAAAGTCAACCTGCAGTTCAGGATCAGTGAAGGCAACCAAGGTGAGACAGAGCCTGGTGATCTTCTGGCAGGCCTACAGTGGTGAGACACAGCAAGCTGGGCAGTGAGCTCATGGTTAGAGGCTGGATGATCACAAGAGAAGACCAGTACTCCTCAATACAGCTCAGGCAGGGACTGACCCCTCTGGCAGAGCTTAAATGGACCCATGGGCTGGGGGTCCAGGTGAAGCTGGTCAGAGCCGTTAAAGCCTATTAGCGCCTCGACACCCTGTGTAGGTCCTGCCCCCGTGCAGCCCCCAGCCTGCAGTAGGGAGCTTTTGATGGCTCATCTGGCCTTGTTCACCCACCATAGGCCTGGGTGCTCAGGAGTGGGGCTGGGCCCTGGGGTGGCTGCTGTGGGACATTGAGGACTCGTTTGTGAAGGCTGCTCTAGGGGCACCTGCAAGAGGGGGATTCCTTGCAGACCTTTCTCAAGCCATCCATCAGCCCTGCTGTGGCTTCACAGCTCTGCTCTGTGAGTCTTGACTGAGCAAAGCAGCAGCCCCACTGCAGCAGGGAGCACAAGGAAGACCCTGTCCTATCCTCACCAGGGTGCCAGGGAGTCTTTGCCCATCCCAGCATGGCTGGGATGAGCAGGGACAGTGCAGGGCTGATGGGAACAGGCAGCAGATCTACCGAGTTGCTCCATCCTCTGCTGCTTTCTCTGCCAGGAGCAGGAGTGCAGACCCATGGGCTCTTCTTACACCTGGGTGCAAGCTCCAGCTCAGCACTCACTCATCCTTCCCCAGTGCTCCTACAAACACCCCCCTGGACTCTGGATGCTGCCACTGACCATCACATCACCCACTCATCCTTCCCCAGTGCTCCTACAAACACCCCCCTGGACTCTGGATGCTGCCACTGACCATCACATCACCCATGACTGCTCGGTGTTGCACCATCCAGGCACAGAGCAGGCAGGAGGCAAAGCTGCAGCTGCTGGGCCCTGCCATGGGAACAGGCTTTCCTGGGAAGTCTCCTTGCTCTATCTGCCCAGCACTGAGTGGGCAGCAGGTCCCCAGCAGCCGGCATGGCCCCTTCCCCACGCCATGTGGGCTGGTCACACAGATGGGAAAACCCACCCTGCATTGCAGGTTATTGGCTGTGTCACCCTCAGCAAGATGCTGCTCACCCAGGGTGTCCTGGGGGCTCCCCAAACACCCCACCTGCAGCTCAGGTTGGGCTGCTGGGGCTCTTCCATCCCATACTTTTAGGGACTAAGCTGAAAGCAGCCACTGCAAACCCAGCACCAGCCCAGTGGAGGCTGACCTGATAGACGGGCTCCCAGGAGCAAGGCTTGGACCAGGAATGCTGCACAGGGCTAGTGGGGGACCAAGCACCCCCCAGCCAAACCTCTCTCTACCTCATCTTCTGGCCCGTTGGGTGCTGCTATTGTGCCTGTCCCTCTCCAGTTGTGGCTGCATTTCAGCAGCAGTGAATTGCTGGTAATGAGCCTTTGAGACCAAAGATGCTCATATCCAAACCCAGAATGTGGTCACTGGCCTTTAAAGGCCAGACTAAGCTTCTGAGGGAACAGAACTTCAATTTTCTGTAGCTCTAATTTGAAACCACTTTAATGCTCATTAAGATAGAGAGACCCGAGCCGCTTGTGCAGGCTGGGGGACAGCGAGGGGAAGAAAGAAGTTATTATTGACATTTCAGTTTAGGTCTTTATTCTACCCAGAGCTCCCCACTTCTGGCCAGCAGCTTTGAGTAATGCTATTGTTAGCACCAGGATTGTAATTCTAATGTCCTTTTTATAGCTGGCTTGGGAAAAAATGATCCTGAAGGCCTCGAATGATTTCAAAGTAATGGAATTTATAGTGATAAAAAGAGACCTGAACACAGAGAAACCTGCAAGCTCCTCTGCCGTTGCTCCCTGTCATGGGGTGATCACGATGCTCACCCGCCCTGGGTGTTCCCCTCTGCAGCAGGGTGCTCAACGGTGGGGGACGAAGGAAGGGACCACAGTGGATGCCTGCTGCTTGTGTGCCCCAGCTCAGCAGCCCACTGGAGCCATCTGCCAGAACCACTTGGCCATCAGTCAGGTCACAGCCCTGGGAATGACTGCCCCGAGGGATAACACACCCCTGGGCAGCTCCGTGCCCCTGGCCGAGGGGTGGCGTGGGTATGGAAAAGAGCCCAAAGTCTCATGAGACCCCCCCTGCAGCCCTGATCCAGCTCTGGGGCAGCAGCACAAGAGGGACGTGGAGCTGTTGGAGTGAGGCCAGAGGAGGCCATGGAGATGCTGCGAGGGCTGCAGCAGCTCTGCTCTGGAGCCAGGCTGAGAGAGCTGGGCTGGGGCAGCCTGGGGAAGAGAAGGCTCCTGAAGAGGAGACCTGAGAGCAGCTCCAGTGCCTGAAGGGGCTGCAGGAAAGCTGGAGAGGGGCTTGGGACAAGGGATGTAGGGACAGGCCAAGGGGAATGGCTTTAACCTGCCAGAGGGGAGACTGAGATGAGCTCTTAGGCAGAAGCTCTTCCCTGTGAGGGTGCTGAGGTGCTGGCACAGGGTGCCCAGAGAAGCTGTGGCTGCCCCATCCCTGGCAGTGTTCAAGGCCAGGTTGGACACAGGGGCTTGGAGCAAGCTGCTCTAGTGGAAGGTGTCCCTGCCCGTGGCAGGGGTTGGAGCTGGGTGAACTTTAAGGTCCCTTCCAACACAAACCAGGCTCTATTCTATGATTTGCTGCTGTCTGTGAGCGCTCGTGTGGGAGCAGAGGCTCGGGTGAAGGTGGGTGCGTCTGTGCAGCGGGCGAGGGCTCAGGGTGGTCCTGAGGCAGGTGGGTTTAGAGCCCCCAGCACCGTTCACCCAAAGCTCCTTTAGGAACCAGCCGTCACCCCCCTCGCCCGCTCGCTGTTACTCGCGGCTCCGCCTGCGGAGGGCAGCAATCCCCAGGGAAGCGCCTCCAGATCCCGATCCCTTCTCGCTCCCAGCTCCCAGCGCCATCTCCCTGCGGTGCTTCCCCGGGAAAGCCCTGCGGGTGGCTGGTTACCTGCAGTGGCCCCGGATGGAGCGGATGCCACCGAGGGTCCCACCGCTGCTCCCACCCATCCTGGTTGAGCCTGGAGCACTGGAGAACCTCCTCCCGGCACTGTGCAACCCTCGGATGGGGATGGGTGCACTGTCCCCTCACAGTGGTCTCAAGCCCCAGCCTGAAGGCTGGCCGACCCCAACAACCCACCTTCAACAGGGGGGAACACAGCAAGACTATAAGCAAAGCTGTTGTGGGAAGTTGCTGGTGTCCTCATTTCCCCTGTGCTGCAGGCCCCGGGGGTGGGAATCACTCCTGCTTTAGGAAAAAGAAACCCAGGACATATGGTTTCTGGCCTGTTTTAACCTCAAAGTACAAGCAAGAGGATTTTTGTTCTGGCAAAGGAGAGGATGAGAATGTCCAAGCACGCAGCAGCTCCAGGGAGTGGGCAGCAGCATCCCCAGAGAACAGTGGCCAGGTCCTGGATCTCCCCTGGAGCCCCGCTCATTCCCTGAAGAGGAGGGTCCTTCCTCAGAGGGGAATTGCAGGGTGAGATCCAGGAACGGGTACAAAGTGTTTGGAGGTACCACGGTGCTGTGTCTGGTCAAAGATGTTTGCAGTGTGGATTCACACGATCCCCCAGATTTAGCAGTGGCTGCACAACACAGTATGATGAAAGCTGAAGTCCTTTAAGCCACTAGTACAGCCCAGGAAACAAACATGCATCTTCCTGCTCCAGATTTAGCGCATTATTGATTTTCCAGCTGCATCCATCAGTCATTGTCCCAAGGCTCAAATTACCCATTAAAGACATCATAGAAATGAGAGGAGAAGAAGACTGTTGTGGTTTTGGTGAAAAACATTAAACATCTCAAACAGCAACTTCTGGAAGGAAAATGTGTCCTTCTTAGGGAGGGGATGGCTTACATTTGTTCTTGAACAGCTCAGAGACACCGAGGGCTCCTGGATGCTTGCAGCACAGCTCCCAGCCCCCGCTCCCTGCTCCACTGGCAGCACCGTGACCCACAGGAGGGACTTGGAGATCTGCATTTCAGCTTGTCACCTGCTTCAGATCGAGAGAGAAACATCAAACCAGTTTCTAAATCCTCATGACTGCACTGGAGTGGACAAACGAGTCCAGAGGAGGCCATGGAGATGCTGCGAGGGCTGGAGCAGCTCTGCTCTGGAGCCAGGCTGAGAGAGCTGGGCTGGGGCAGCCTGGAGAAGAGAAGGCTCCTGAAGGGGAGACCTGAGAGCAGCTCCAGTGCCTAAAGGGGCTGCAGGAAACCTGGAGAGGGGCTTGGGACAAGGGATGTAGGGACAGGCCAAGGGGAATGGCTTTAACCTGCCCGAGGGTAGACTGAGCTGAGCTCTTCCCTGTGAGGGTGCTGAGGCGCTGGCACAGGGTGCCCAGAGAAGCTGTGGCTGCCCCATCCCTGGCAGTGTTCAAGGCCAGGTTGGACACAGGGGCTTGGAGCAAGCTGCTCTAGTGGAAGGTGTCCCTGCCCGTGGCAGGGGTTGGAGCTGGGTGAGCTTTAAGGTCCTTCCCAACACAAACCAGGCTGGGATTCCATGAAGTTGTTCCCTGTCCATGCTGCTCCTTCCCTTCACCTGCAGGTAACCCCTCATGGCTACTTCCTGCTCAAGGTGTCCCTGCCATCAGAGCTGTCCGCTGTGATTGCAGCTAGCTCCTCCCCACTGCTGTAGCATGGAGGGTCCCGAAGGACCAGGCCATTGGAGATGCTGTTGACACCGCATCTTCATGCAAATGCCCTACCTGGGGGCTTGACTCCATGAATACAACCCAAGACCCCTCCTGCAAAGAGAATCCCACTCCAGGAGCTGCACCGTGTGTCTCTCTTCAGCACAGCATCACTCAGGGTGCAGCAGGAAGTATCCCAGGCTCTCCTCCCTCACCCAAAGGTGTCCCCAGAGGGAAAGGCTGCTGCTCACCGTGCCCAGCGCTGGATGTGCTGACTCAGCAGCGCACACCCTATGTAAACCCAGCCAGCTGCTGCCCCTGTTTGCTCAGCCTGCGCCTCTCTGTTTGCTTTCAGGGATCACGATGGAAGGAGATGGCCTTTCAGCGCCGGGAAATGGGGAAAGGCAGCTCCAGGCAGCTTCCCCAAGGATCCTCCAGCGAGACCCAAACGCAATCCCCCCTGGAGCTCAAGGAGCTACAGAACAACGCACCCATTACAGCACAACCCGGCTGCCAAGAGCCAGGAGATTTATTACCATTTCCTTGCAACAGAGAGATGCAATAAAGCACCAGCCCTCCCCAGGTGCCACCAGCAGCAGCCGCAGCTTCCACATAGGGATCTCTGCACATCCCAGCGTAAAGTCCATTGGGAAAATCTCAATCCAAGTTTAAAAAACCCTCCCCACATACAACCTAAAACCAGGAACCAGAAAAAAAAAAAAGGTGGTTGAGAAAATAGGTTGCCCCCTCCCTCCTGCTATAAAATATTTATATATTTATATATTCCTAAGGCGACGTTTCACAAGACCAGAAGCAAGGCTCCGAAAAGGCTGAGCTTGCAGCCCAGGGCACCGCAGAGCACACATCCCACATGAGAAGCTAGTGTAGAAACCAAAGCCTCCACCCGCCCCGTGCCTCAGTGGTCAGCATAGTCCTTGGTCTCCACCCCGGTCTCATTGAGCACCGTGGTCCTCATGATGGCCTCGGTGACCGCATAGGGGTCGCAGTTGGCCGCCGGCCGCCGGTCCTCGAAGTATCCGTACCCATCCTGGCCGACCTGGCGCGGGATGCGGATGCTGGCGCCTCGGTTGGCCACGCCGGCGGAGAACTCGAAGATGTTGGAGGTCTCGTGGTGGCCGGTGAGGCGCCGGGAGTTGTCCCTGCCGCCCCGCGGGTCGTACACACAGATGTGGTAGTCGTGCCGCTTGCTCAGCTTCTCGATGGCAGCTTCGATGTGTCTGTGGGAGAGGAGAACAGGGATGGGTTTGTCAGCTGGTCCGTTTGGGGGGGTGTTCCTATGGGCAGGAAGGGTGGTATCCCCTCCTCGGTGCACCTCTGTCATGAGGACACCCCAGGGGACAATCTGACATGACCCAGGCATGGTCTAGGGTGAGGTGTCCCTGCCCATGGCAGCGGTTGGAACTGGGTGATCTTAAGGTTCTTTCCAACCCAAACCATTCCATGATCCTATGACAGGCCCAGCCCTGCCTGGTGCAGCCACCCAGGCACAGAGACTTACACTTTACAGAGCCAAGGACACTCCAAACCTCCCTGGGACCCCCCAGGACTCACTTGAGGCCCCCTTCTCTCCGCATCTCCTCGGTGCTGTAGTTGGTGTGACAGCCGGCACCGTTCCAGTTCCCGGTCATCGGTTTGGGGTCCAGAGTAGCCACAACCCCAAAGTCCTCACAGACACGGTGCAGGATGAACCGAGCCATCCAGAGGTGATCCCCCATCTCAATGCCTTCACACGGGCCCACCTGGAATTCCCACTGGAAGGAGCAAGCAAGTACTAGTGAGGATGGGCAGGTTTGTGCCTCCCCGTCCATCACACCCCTAACAACCCCTCAGGGAGAGCTGCCAGCCTGGGCAACAGCTGAGCTTTACCCTTGGGTATCAGCAACAGGGATGGGAAGCATGGAGTTAAGCAACAGGACAGCTTTGGCATGCAAAAAACTAGGAATAACCAGCTAAAACTAGAGCAAATCAGAAGGGTTTTAATAAAAAGGAGGTAAACAAACACGACTCCTGCCTTCGAGGCTGCTGCTGGAGCTGCTGGCATGAAGAATCCCCCAACCCACACTGCAGAGGGCAGGGGACCAAGGAGGAGCCCATGAGTCCCCCCCCAGGGCTGTTCTGTCCCGGCTGGAGCTGGGGTTGCGCCATCCACAGTGACTAAGCAGCGGGTGACGCATTCATGGCTGCTGCCATGGCCCGGCCAGATGGAGCCCGGGATGCAGGAAGCAGCCAAGAAGGACCCTGGAGAAGCCCAGGCAAACAGCAGGGTCGTTAGTCCTGGCCCAGATAAGCCCCTGCTTATCACCACCACATCAGGAGAGCCTGCGGGGCCACAGCGCGTCCCTCAGTCTGGCCACCCACCTAATGCAATCAGGGGCTCCTCCAGCTAACTCCTGACTGACCCCAGGTCCCCCCCAGCTGCTTCCCAAGGCCACGTCCCACTCTAGTTTCCCAGCTCCCGGGATGGAGGAGCAGGATGCACCCACTGCTCCATGTGCTGCTCCCATAGCCCGTCCTGGCTCCCACTGTCGCCCACAGCCCTGCTCTGTGGTGAAGAAGAGCACCCAGGGAAGCACCCAGCTCCACACTGGCTGCCACCTCTGTGAGGAGCTTCCCTGCACTGTGCCCCAGCTGTGATTTCACTTGCCTGTCCCAAAAAGCAGGGATTTGCATATCAGGATGAGTTAGGAGGACATCAAACACGGACATTTTCATCCTATCACCCATGCAACTGCTCCCATCTAGACAAAACCCACGTGGGGAGTCACTGGATTTGGCATCCCAGAGGAGCTGCTGGGTTATTTCAGCCTCACAGTAACTCATATCCATCACCATAAAGAGGAGCTGCACAGGGCCAGCCACACATACCTGGGAGGGCATCACCTCTGCATTGGTGCCACAGATCTTCACCCCTGCGTAGAGACATGCCTTGTAGTGGGACTCCACAATGTCACGCCCATACACCTTGTCTGCTCCAACCCCACAGTAATAGGGACCTGGAAAGGAAGGAGTCACCACCAAAGTAAAGCTTTTGGCACCACCAGCAGCAGCGCAGCATAACCCCCCAGCTCCCAGGTACCAGCCATCATCTGCAGAGGATTTATGGGAATTAAACAGTGTTTCCCCTCCATGGTGCATCAAGCCACTGACCCCTACTCCAAGAGTGTGAGCAATTCATCTCTGCAACCTCAGCCTTATCTAGGCAGTTAAACAGGACTTGTAATGCATCAACCAGGAGGTGGCCGGGAGATAAGGGCAGCTTGGTCTGCCCCGCAGCCCTCGGGACCCTCTGAGCACATCAAGCAGCCGAGATTGTTTTGACAACAGCCCACACTGCTCATGGCTGTGGTTTTGTGCAGCTCCTCAAGCAGGTCAGGCCCAGATCTCCTCCCCGCCTGCGGCAAGGGAGATGTTGAAAGCGGCCGGTCCCCACAACAGGCTGCTGATGCGGGTTGGGAAACCCCTGGCCCTGTCCCAGGCAGCAGCAGAGGCGCTGGGGCTCGCTCCGGAGGGCTCCATGAGCCGGCCCTTGCCGAGCAGCCACGGGAGGAGTTGGCTTTCCCAGCCCCTGCCAAACAAGTGGTGCCGCTGGGCTGAGCTGTTTGCGCTCCGCGGGGAGCCCGGCAGGAGCAGCCCTGCCGCGCGGCTCACCTGAGCCAAGGGCTCCCTGCAAACGGCTCCTAACCCCATCCCAGTGCCAGGCACCATGGGGAAGCTGCACCGAGGATGGGGATGGGATGCTCACAGCCAGGCAGAAGGGTGGGAGCCAAGGGGAGCGCTGGGGTTGGGGAAGGGATGAACACTCACCTTGTGGGCCGGGGAAGCCGTTGTCGGGCCAGCCATAGGGGTGGCCGTTGATGCCCAGCAGTGTGTACTCCTGCTCCATCCCAAACCAGGGGCGGCTGTCCTTAACCAAGTCCATGATCTTCTTGCATGTGTGTCTCAGGTTGGTCTCTGGGAGCAGAGAGGGCTGGGTTAGACCTGTGCCGTGGGCAGGCACGCACCATGCTCTGCTCCATCCTACCTCGCTCCACCACTGCCAAGTGCTTCCCACAGAAGCCTTAAGAGAACCAGTGAGGAAATCCCCTCTTCCTGCAAAGCTCCCTGCTCACCCAGCCCCTTCTTGCAGAGCTACTCCATCACCACAGCATCAGGCCATGGACCAAGAGTGTGTGTAATTAGCCTGCTCCCCAAACCACCAATGGTCCATGAACATCCTCCCCCTCTTACAAACCAAGAGATCAGGAGCTATCCCCCAGCCCTGTCCTACAGGTATCTAGCAGATCTGGGAACAGGGACTATACATCTCCCATCACTACTTCACCCCCAGCTTAATCATCTTTCTCTTTCTCCAGCTCCAGGCTGGCTGGTGGAGCTCAGGGCAATCAGAGCTTTGCCAGGAAAGACAGCAGAGAACCATCCTAACACGGGCAACATGCCAGGATAGGGGAATGAGGACTCAGACCAAAACTGAGGGAAAACACAGCTGAAAAACTGTTGTGACAGGGACAGGCAGCCTCCAGGCTGCAAATTCTGCCTTTAAATCACAGTAAAAGACCCCAAAGCAGCTACAACACATGCCCATAGCGTGGGGCTGGAGAAGAGCAGTGACATCCCCCTTGCACTGATGGGAGAAGGGGGAAGGAAGTTACCACCCACCCAGAGCCCACAGAGTCTTTAACGTCCATGGAGACCCCCCTGGGAAGAGCTGGAGGGTGCACCCCTTATCTGTGGGGCTCTGGGCTGAGCTCTCTGCCTTGGCTCCAGCCCCAGGAGCTCCAGGGCCTGGGGGTCTCTTTACAAAGAGCTGCCATGGAGGAGCTGCCGGGCAGGAATCTCAACCAAGACTGAAAGCCATGGTGCTGTCTGAGGAGGAACCAGCTCTGTCTTTCACCATCGCTGCCCGCAGCCTCTCCTCTGCATCACCCCGCAGATGCTGCCTCCCTCCCTGATGCACCCACCACAGACATGGCCCCGCTTCACTGGTAAATAACCAGTTGGTTGCTGACAGAACCCCCTCTGGGAGCCCCTCAGCACGTCCCTGCACACCGTCTGCTTGTCCTGTCTGGGGCTTTATCAGAGGAACAAGACAGACACTGGGACTGCCGGCTTCTGCCTGCGGTGATAAGAGACCAAGAGCCAGCGTGCTCCAGGGCTGCTTGCGAAAGGTCAGCACCTTCTGCCTCCTTCTCTACAGCTGCCCATCAGCAAGGAAAGCAGCCACAAACCCGGCACTCTAAAACTCCCACCGCTCCCCGGGTTAACCCCAGCCCCAGGGCTGGATGTGCTCGGGCTCAAAAGCCAGGTGACGCCTTCAGCACACTTGAGCTGGCAAGCACCATGAGCTCCACAGCTCCCTGCTCTTCTCTTCGCCCTGCACCTCCAGAACAGGTTCCTGCAAGCAACCGCCACCACCAGCACTTGAATTTCAGAGCCTCAGGCCAAGCACCCAGTGCTGAGCTGCTCCCCAGGACCAGCGGCGCAGAGCGAGCAGCGCCTCGGAGGGATGGCACCCGAAACAGTAAGTGGGTAACCCGTGGAAGCCGGGGCGCGTGCTGGAGGTGCTCACCTGCGGGTTTCCTGTTGTACTTCAGCACTTCGCAGAGCACCAGCTTGTTGGGGTCCAGGCAGAAAGGGTCCCTGAACATGCGGACGGGCACCAGGAACATGTCGCTGTTGGAGCCCTCTGCCTGTGCCGTGCTGGAGCCATCGAAATTCCATTCAGGGACATCTACGAGGCAGGAGGGAGACAGAGAGAGGAGTGGGATTGCGAAAAGGTATCTCACATAGGGATTGTGCCAAGTGTTGGTGGCCTAGACCCAGGATGGAGAACCCAGAGGGCACTGAGTGCTGTGGGATGAGGATGGCCAAAAGGTTTTCCTGCCCAGCAGTGCTCCTCAGCATCGGTGTGTTCACCCCCCCAGCATGACGAGGGGCAGGCAGGATCAGCCTCAGCCACTTCACCCTCCCCCAAACCCCATCCAGATGCTGACACATCTCCGTGCCTGTTCCCTGGTGGAGAGGGGTGAGGATCTCATCCTCCCCTTCCCACCCAATGCTACTGGCACAGATTAAGCAAACCACAGCAACACGCTTGATACAACCCCGTGAGATAACTAAAGTATCATCAGTGCCACACAATCAGGGACAGCAAGTGCCAGCCCCCAGAGCACCCCAGAACTTTTCCCCAGCCCTGCACGCAGAGGGACAAGCAGCCGCCTTACCTTCGATGCTCTTGGGCTCCTTGTCGAGGGTCCTGCTCTTGCAGCGCACGCCCTCGCCGCTGCCGTCGATCCAGACGTAGGTGACCTGCACCAGCCCGTCCTGGGGCAGCCGCACGTACTGCTCCCGCACCAGCTTGTTCAGCCTGGAGCTGTGCGACACCGACATGGCGACGGCCCTGCGGGAGCGTGCAGGTGAGCGCGGCATCACCCCCGGCCCGGCCCCCACCCGTTAAAGAGCCTCCAAACAAACCCCCGGAACGAACCGCCCCGAACGGCGCCCAGGCAGCACCCCCCCACCGAGCGTCCCCCCGCGGGCATCGAACCCGCGGCCCCGCCGCTCACCGGCCCCAGCGCTGCCCACGCCCGCGTCCGCCGCGCTTTATACGCGCCCGCGGCCGGAGAGCAGGGGGCGGGGGCGGCTCCGCCCCGGGAGGCTGCGGCACCGCGGCGGGACCCCGAGAGCAGCCTTCGGTGTGCGCTGCGCTTCCCATCCACACACGGAAACAGCGGGAAAGCTCTGCCCTGTGAGGGTGCTGAGGCGCTGGCACAGGGTGCCCAGAGAAGCTGTGGCTGCCCCATCCCTGGCAGTGTTCAAGGCCAGGTTGGACACAGGGGCTTGGAGCAAGCTGCTCCAGTGGAAGGTGTCCCTGCCTGTGGCAGGGGTTGGAGCTGGAGGAGCTTTAAGGTCCCTGCCAGCACAAACCGGTCTGGGATCCTTTGATTACTTATTAAAGCAATAACTCAGGGTGAAAATCTCTATTGATCAACAAGTTCTTGGCGAATAACTTGTTATTAAACACCATGTATTATTCAGCGAAAATATAATTTACAGCCTCCTGCTCCCTCGCTGCCGCATCCCCCCTCCTGACACGTTGTTTTTGTAGGGTCAGCTCCTGCATGCCAGCGGGAACTCTGCCCAGTGAGGCTGGCTCAGTGCATGCCCCCCTTGAAAGTCCCCCAAAAGCCTCAACGGGCCTATGCCCTGTGGATGCCTCAGAGTGGAGTAAGGTGTCTGGCTGGCCCATGGTCCACATCCCTGGGCCATGGGCATCCAGATCCCTGGGGACAGCGACAATTGGGTCCCTTGGGGATGTGGGTATCCACATCCCTGGAGACAGGGACATCTGCATCCCTGGGGACAGGGATAACCACATCCCTGGCAGCCCTACCAGCACCCATGTACCCCTACCCAACCCCGGACGCCCCCAGGACAACTCCAGCCCCTTGCTGCTGCAGGGCTGCATTTGCCTCCTGGGTGTCTGTGCTTTGAAAGAACAAGAAACACAGGAGCAGAAATCAGCTGCAGCCCCTCGCTACCGTACAGTGTTGAGCTGAAGTACAACTTTCGCATTTGTAAGCACTGGGACACGGTTAAGTACCCTTAAACCCAAACGCTCTCCACGCTCAGCAATGGCTCTGATCTGGTTTACACTCAATACCCCTCAGCCGACAGCTGGGAATTGGAAGAGGTTATTTCAATCCAGCCCCACCGTGCAGCTCTGCAGGCGGTCCCAAAGCTCTCTCGGGTTAAACGGGGCTCTGCCTTCCCTGCTTTCCATCGGTGCGCCCCGGGGCCCGCGGCTGTTGGAGCAGAGGGATCCACACCGCGCCCGCGCACAGCCCAGCGCAGCGCAAACAGCCGGCGCCTCCCGGCTGTTATCACAAAGACTCCGGTGTTTTCCTTCTGGGAGGAGGGCAGGAGCCAAACAACCCCCAGCAAACGCGGCCGGGTGAGCGCACCACGACCCTTCAGCCCCGGTCCGGGAGCAGTTTCCCAACGCTGCAGATGAGAAAAGGCTTTAAAGCACAACCAGGCTCTGGGTTTTGCCGATTCCCCTGGTCCTTGAGGCAGACTCATGCTTGTGGCTGCCTGACTCACCCCCAGGAATGTTTTTCTGCAAAACAGTAAAACATCTGCATTGGGGCAGCGCAAAAATCCTCTTGACAGTCAGTGTCCCCCCATCAGGACACCTCCTTGCTAGGCACAGACCCACAGACTGCCCCCATTGCACCTCCTCACCGGGCACTGACCCCAAACCTCCACCCCTGTTTTCCTTCTGAAGGTGTTTTGGTCCCACGGGCAGATCAAGAACCCGGAAGAAACCCGAAAGCATCTGGGATTGCACAAGAACCAGGAAATGAGATTGGCAGAGAGAGAAGCAAAACTTAATGAGCAATTTTGGTCCCGGGGTGCTGACATCAGTGGCAGTGGGCTGCGGGCAGGCTGGACGTCACCATCACCAGCCCCACTGCCCCTGCCTGCTGCCTCCAGCTCTCGTGCCAAGGAGGTGGCACCCAGGGATGTGCCCGAGGTTCCCCAGAGCAGCAGTGGCAGAGCCATGTGTATCTCCTCTGTGTCACCCTTGTGCCACCCAGGGCTCCTGTAGCTGGAGCTGGGGTGCAGCTCAGAAACAGCCACCTCCCTCTCCGGGGTATTTTAGGGTCACATCCATGAGTGCAGTT
Organism: Pezoporus flaviventris; assembly: GCF_033815535.1. Taxonomy (NCBI): domain Eukaryota; kingdom Metazoa; phylum Chordata; class Aves; order Psittaciformes; family Psittacidae; genus Pezoporus; species Pezoporus flaviventris. The sequence continues at coordinate 2,186,526 of NW_026892702.1, read as the reverse complement.
GCAGGGCTCACTGTTTCCTCATTCCTGTTTGGAAATCATCCCAGCACAGGAGGAAGCGTACCCCTGGGTGTGCAGCCCAGCAGCAATGCTTCCCGGAGCCGTTGCAACACAAGTGATGGAGCATCAGCGGCTCTGCCAGGTCTCTTGGCCTGGCGCACACATCCCTGTCCTGCTGGAGTTCATGGGACTGGCCTCAGGGCTGATGGAGCAGTGCTGATGGTGAGCTTTCATGGAAAGCAGGAAGAATGGAGACGGACCTGCATCCCCTGGGGAGCATCACAAACCCAACCGAGGGAGAGCTGAGCCATCTCTCTGGAGCCTGATGGGTTCCATCCTTCCAGCAGACAGCAGGGCCAGCACCAGTGTGTTCATGTGAGATGCGAGGGTTCACATCCCTGAGATGGGTATGGGAGAGCCTCTTTTTATTGCCAGTGAAAGCCCCAGTTTCCCTCCTGGAATCACCCAGCTGGGCAGAAACACCCCAAAGCATGAGCGGGCTCAGACCCATGGAGAAACCAAGCAAGCTTCAGGCTGTGTTAACACTCACTGGTAACTGGCTTGGGGAGCAGAGCTCCTCTTTGAGTGACTGAAACCACCGAGCACCAAAGTACCCAAATGGGGCAGTCAGAGCAAACACAATAATCCCTCACGCGGTCAAAGCCCATCCGGCTCCAGGAGGACAAACACGGGCTGTTTACGGCTGTTTGGGGATCAGCCCGCGGCTGCATGGCCACATCCCATCCCTGCCCCAACCCTGCAGCCGAGCAGCTCACCAGGTATGTGCTTGATGCCAAATTGTTTCATGTCAAGAGGGATTTCAGGGAGCACAAAAGGATTTCTGCCATGGAGTGCTGGGAATCTGCTCATTCAGGTTTTCTTAGGATCAGGACTTGCCTCTCCTCAGTCTAATTCCAGCTGTTTCTATAGCATCAACTCCACGTTACACCAGTAACACCGGACACAATCCATGCCTGGATCCTTGAGCTCCTCAACAACATTTCATCCCCCAAGCCAGCCCATGCTCTGCAATCAGCAGGTTCCTGCCTGCTCCCCTCCACACCAGGTACAGTAAATATTAACCATCACAAGGCATCGGACTCAGAATCAGTGACTGGCCCAAGGTCAGCAGCCGGAGGAGATGGAAGCAGAAGGGAGCAGCGATGTCCTTGTAGAAGTAAAAAGTGACACATTAAATCTCCAGAGGCCTTTGATGAAGCCCATTCAGAGCTGTAGCACGGTGCTGGAGATAGCACATGGCAGGAAGAGAAGCTGGTTCTGCTTCATTGCTGCAGCACAGCCCAACCATCACCTCCACCACGGTGAAGGAGATGCCATCCAGTGCCCACCGATATCACCCAGCAGCTGCAGATGATGCTGCAGGATGCAGCAGGGCTGTTCCCTTTCCCAGCACTGTTGTTTGGGGTGATGGCCATGGACCTGCAGCCGGATGCCCACAGAGCTCTCCTGGGGAGACCTGGCCAAGGCCTAAACATTTTCAGTTCTTATCTCTCTGACTTTGAGACTTTATCAGCACAAGTGTTCTCCAGCCGTGCCAGAATACACCAGAGATGTTATTAAAGCCTTTGCTTTAATAGTAATAAAAGCCTTAGGAAATTTGCCAGGTTGAAACACTTCAGTAACACAACAGGCTTTACCAAGAAAGGGTTAAACAGGGGCTAACTTACCTGCTGTGGTTAAACAGGGATTAACTTGCTTCCTGGGGTGACTTTTAACACCTTCACCCCAGCTACAACAAGGCAGGGATTGAGCTGGGGACCCTGCAGCCTTGGCTCTCAGATCCCACCCCACACCAGCCTGGAGGCATCACTGGAGGGATCACCCCTGGGCACAGCACAAAGCAGAGCTGTTGGGATGCAGATGTGTCCTACTCCAGGTCACCCTCCAGGGCTCAGGATGTGGCTCAGAGCCGAGGTTGTTAAAGCCCAGGAGCATCCCCCGGAGCCTTGGGTACCACGGAGCCCGGGCAGGAGCGTTTCCTCTCGCAGGTTCAGTGGGATCAGCCCGTGTCTGTGTCCTGCCCAGGCTGTTTGGTGGTGAGATTAGAGGGGAGGCAAAGAGCAGGGTCGGTGCAAACACCATAAAGGGATTAGAGAGGCCGGGGGGAGTGGGGAGGGGAATGTTCCTGAGCGCTGCTGGGAGGAGGCAGTTTCAGAGCTGAGGAAACGCTGTGAAGAAAGGGCCTGTGGGGCAGCAGTGCCAAGGTGAGGGGCCGGGGGTGCTGCTGGGGTGCAGCAGGAGAGGACCAAGGTGGGGCAGGTCAGTGCTGGAGCGGAGACCACCCAGCCCCGTGCTCAGGGAGGGCTGTGCTGGCGTTTCCCTGTCCCAAATACACCCTCACTTTTACACCTTTCCTACAAAACAGCTGAACTGACAGTTTCCCTTTACAGTTGAGACATATTTAAGCAACAGCAAATCTCCTTATGTCTACATGTTTGCACCCAAACCACTTCCTCTTCATTCAAAGAGAATGATAGATCTTTTTATGTACACACACACACACACACGTCATAAAATCATAGAATCCCAGCCTGCTTTGGGTTGGAAGGGACCTGAAAGCTCCTCCAGCTCCAACCCCTGCCACGGGGCTGCTCCTACCCCGGGGGGAGCCCAGGAGACCACAGACCCCGATTTTCCTCCTCTACTCACCCTGGCTCGGCTGGGTCTGGAGGATGCTTCCCCCCCCACTCCTCTTCCCAGCCTCCCCTGTGCAACATGGAAATAACCCCTTGGAACAGCTCCTGGAGGGGGGGGGAGTGAGAACCTGCTCCAGGTCTCAGAGCAACCCCACTGTGAAGCCAGCGACTCCCTTCCAGCCTTGCAGCTCCCGTGTGGGCTGCCCAAAGAAGCCCAGGCTCCCCCGCAGCACAGGCTGTGCACTGGGGGCTGTCTGCAGGAAGCTCAGCTCCAGGAGTAAGGGGTAAGCTTGGGGTAAGGTTGATCTGAAGAGGCAGCAGAAAGGGCTCACAGAGCAGCAGCACTGGGTAAGAGCTGCCCTGAGCATCCCCATAGAGCCCCAGAGCTCCCCCACTCCTCCAGCCCACAGGCAGAATAAATCTGGGGATGAACCCCGAGCTGTGTTCATAGAACCCCAGCCTGGTTAGGGTTGGAAAGGACCTGAAGATCATCCGGTTCCAGCCCCCCTGCCATGGGCAGGGACACCTCACACTAAACCGTGGCACCCAGGGCTCTGTCCAACCTGGCCTTGAGGGTTTCCTCCGCAAGGATTTGGGTTGAATTTACCTTTAATCCCCCGGCAGTCACTTCAGGCTGCAGGGAAAGCGGCTGGGGGGATGAAAGGGGACGTGCGGCACCCGCCTGACCTCGGGAAGCTCAACGGGACAGGAGCCAACAGCGCAGGAGCAGGAGCACAAAACCCCTTAGCGAGGAGCAGGGCTGGGCTCAGTTCCCCTCAGGGTCACCACAGCCCAGGGCTGATGAGGGCAGGCTGCTGCACGGGGCCTGAGGGGTGCCTGGCCATGGAGAGGGACCAGTTCCCTGGGTGGGCTCTGAACCACGGGGGGAGTTTCTTCTCATCTCTTTCGAGGAAGAAATCACGACTCGGATCCACCCAGATCCATCCCTGTCCCACAAGGATCTCACCCGGCTCCCAGCTTTTCCTGCAGCCCTTCGCTTCAGGGACAGGAGCAAAGGTCCCATTGCCACCGGGCTCCAGCCAGGCTCCTGGGATGTAAAACTCCATCTGAAACACATCCAAACTCCCATAGCACAAAGGGCTCCGAGCAGGGACCCGCCAGAGGTGAACCTCCACATGTGGCGGATGGGACGAGAAGCACCAGCAAGCGATGCACCCAAGCAGGAGGGCAGCTGGCCGCGGCCTCCTCACCCAGCTGGTTTCCCAGCCCTATATCCTGTTTGGCAACCCGACTTTGTACTCAACACACATGCAAAAGCTTTTTCACTTATCTTGCTCGCATCCAGCCCGGGCATTCAAACCCATGAGGCTTCCTTGGCTGGAGCCAAAGGAGGGGGTTCCTGTGATGCCGGTGCTTTCCCAAAAGCAGTGCTTTTCTCTGCAGCAGCATTGTCATCTCCTTGCAATCACGTGCTTCCAAGAGCTGGAACTTTGAAGCAATTCAGCATTTTTAAGGCAATTCCTACAGCTGCAGGGTTTGGCTTTAGATGCCCAGAATAAGGCTGCCTTGGGCAGGTGCTGTGCAGTCTGAGGCCATTGGTGCAGCTGGGGAGACATCTGGGGGCAGAAGCTTTGGTTTTAAAGGAAAACACCTTCTTGCCAGCTCGTTGGAGCCTTTTGCACAAAGGCAAATCCTTTGCTCAGCAGGGTTGGAGCTTGCAGTCTGTAGCTCATTTCATATCCTACAAAGGGAAAACCAGGAGGGCCTTTATGTGAACTTAAACCAAACCTGCCAGATTAAGAAACTCCCTTGTTCTGAGGGGAAAGGCCCTCTAAGCCCTTCATTTTTGGTCTCATTTAACCCATTTTGGAAGTAGATTGATACAAAAGGAATTACTTCTCTTCCCTAGCAGAGCATCCCATCCACGAGGGCTGTCACACCCTCCCGGCAGAGCTTAAACTGATCCAAGTGTGGTCTTCTGAAATACCACCCACCACCTGGAGTCGTCACCCCATGGCAGTGCTCATCTCGTGCCCCACAACGTGAACCCCATCCAAACACGCTGGAGACCAGAACGGCTTCTTTCATTCCCAAAATCTTCAGAGCCTCTTCCAGCATGGCCATGGGGTGGGCTGGGGATGCAGCCCCTGGTGCTCACTTTGACTTCGAGGAGAGATCAGAGAGACCGTTGTGTTCAGGCTGTTTCCTGAGGGCTTGCCAGGGGAGGATCTTGTGTTGATGGTGTAGGAAGGGAAGAAAACAAAAGCTGCCTTCTCCCCATCTCCTGCTGCTCCGCTCACCCTTCCCTCCCAGCTCCACTGGCCCTGAGGTGTCTGGTGGGAGAGGGGATGAGATCCAAGCCTTGAGCCATGGCTGCTGCACGGGGTGTGGAGCATCCCAAAGCTGTTCAAGCCACCGAGAGCTCTGTGATCTCGCTCTGTGTCTTTTCCTGGGCTCCCCAGGACAAGAGAGGGACATGGGACCATACGAGCTCCAGAGGCCCCATCCCACCTCAACCACTCTGGAAGAAGAAGGAAGCTTTCACAACAGCATCGAGCCAAGGCAGCAGCCGCCGAATGCCTTCGGAGGGGGATGAGCCGAGCTTTGGCATGGCACGTTCATTTAGGCTGTGGTTAGATTTTGTCGTGTCATAAACAGGAAGCACGTTTCCAAGTCACCAGCTAAAAATGTGGGTAAGTGGCCGTGGTTCTTGCTGGGCAAGCAGGCTCTGTCAGCACGGGCTGCCCACGCACCGCATCGGTGCTGCCAGGATGCCAATGCTGTGGATGAAATAGATCCTCAGCCCTGCACAGCGGGGAGAAGCTGAGGGCTTTCCCCAGGCCTGTGTCAGCAACGCTTCCTCCCGGGGGTGACCACTGGAAATGCTCAGAAGGGCTCTGATACCATGAGAAAAACCTCTCACTATGGCTCATTATCCATCGTCATCCATCATCTTAATATGCAAATAGGCTGATATTCCCCTGGGGGAGGAAGGGCTCTGGGAAATCCAGGGAATCTGCGGAATGAGGTGTTTGTACCCAGGGTGAGAGCTTTCTGCTGAAGCACTGAGGAATGGATCTCCATCCCCTGGGACCCATCCATAGCACCCCTGCTCCCATGTGTGCCGTGTGCTGCAGCACCATAGAATCACAGAATCCCAGCCTGGTTTGTGTTGGAAGGGACCTTAAAGCCCATTCAGCTCCAGCCACTGCCACAGGCAGGGACACCTTCCACTAGAGCAGCTTGCTTCAAGCCCCTGTGTCCAACCTGGCCTTGAACACTGCCAGGGATGGGGCAGCCACAGCTTCTCTGGGCACCCTGTGCCAGCGCCTCAGCACCCTCATAATAAGGAATTTATTATCTCCAACCTGAACATCCCCTGTTTCAGTTTGAATCCATCACCTCTTCTGTTGCTAAAGCCCCTGATGAAGAGCCCCTCTCCAGCATCCCTGTAGGTCCCCTTCAGATACTGGAAGTGCACAGGGTGCAAACCTCAATGCAATGCTCCACACAGCACTAAAGCACACAGTGCAAACCCCGATAGAACACTGCTGTACTTCACAAAGCCTGACACACGCTTTGGCTTTGGTGGCATCTGGAAAGAAACCACTGGCTTAACCCAAACCTTGAACCCAGCTTCACCATGGGCAGGCACCATCTGCCCAACCCCAAGGCTCTTTCACCATTTACAGTCTTTTACCAAGCTTCTCCCCCCCATCACCACCTTTGCTGTGCTCCCAGTGAGCTCAGTACCACAAAGCATCATCACAGGACCAGGACCTCCACGCTGCCAGGTCATAGAGGGGGACTTGGTGCCATGATCTAACCCTTTCCAGCCCTGATCAGGCTATGATTCCATGGTGAGGTTTTGGGCCTGGGCTCCCCAGGGCTGCTCCAGAAGCTCACAGTGCTCCACAGAAAACCAGCTCAGGTCAGACTCCTGGTTATTTGCCTGTCACTTGTGAGGGCAAGGACCCAGGCCACTGATGGGACACTGCACATGCTCCTGCAGTGGACTCCCAGCCCAAGCCCAGCTGAGGTCCATCACAGCACCACCAACAGCCATTCTCTACATGGTCAAGAAGACTTAGGACACCAGTAACAGGGTTATAAAGCCCATTCCCCAGGTCATCACTGTTCACAAGAGCTCAGCCAGTGACCAAGCCCCTTACAGCCTGCCCCATTAAAGCCTGTATGTGCGCCAGGAGTGAGGACCTGATGCCTCTTCCCTGACCCAAACAGAATCCCTCTCTAGGGAATATTACTGGAAATCACAGGCTGCTTCCGTGCTTTTTTAGCGCAAGGGGATCTCACCTGATGGCGCTGTGGGAGGGTCAGCAGCCCCTGCAGCGCTCACTCATCCCCGTCTGTGCAGAGCAGGTGATGCCGATTCGCCTCCTTGGGTGGGTGAGGGATCGGTCAGCCCTGGAATAGCCATTTCCATGTGTGAACCACCCGGCGATGGGTGCCCGACACCAGCCACAGCCTGTAATGTTCCTGTAATGTTCCTGAAACGTTCCTGTAACGTTCCTGAAACGTTCCTGTAACGTTCCTGTAACGTTCCTGCTGCCTTCCCTCTCCCCTCTGCCCAGGCTCAGGCGATTCCCGTTTCCCAGTCTCAGCCCTCAGTTGCTCTTGGGGGTGAACCAGAGCTTGGGGCTGAGGTGGGACCAAAGTCAGTTTAAATCAAGCTGGAAAAGGTGGTGCCAGGAGCTGGGAGCCTGCAAGTGGCCACCCAAAGCCATTGGTGACTTCGTCTTTGCCCACAGCTGGGGATCAACTGTGTTGTTTGCCTTGTGAGCCTTTAGCACTAGTGCTCTGCCTGGTTCCTCCATGGTGAGGGGCCAGATGCAGTGAAGACACAGCCATGGGGCAGTGGTAAACTGGGTTGGACCAAGGAACGGTATGGCCGTGCTCCTTATAAATGCACGAGTTCGTCTCAGGCATAAGAAAATCACCTTTAAACAGAAAAGGTTCACAACCATTTTCCTCACAGCAAGTGAAAAGGGACCATATTCCCAAATGGGTTTTTTCAAACCAAACATGTCAGGAATGGGATGACTTTACTGGATTTACTGAATACTCAGGACCACTCAAACCAAGGAAGGGCAATGGGATTTGTGGTGTTGCTTAGGTTTAAAATGTAGGATGAGATACAGTCCTTTGCAGGACTGAAGATACATTTTAGTTCCTGATTATTTGCCCCATCTGTTTTCGAACAACTATGGGATGTAAAGCTGGGGGTCCAGGTGAATTACTGGCAGTTAGGTAAGAGCAGATGGGTGAATGTTGACCTGCAGAAGGGCTTAGCATCAAAATCATGACAGTTATGCTCCCTGGTGGAATAAAGGGGCATTATCCTCACCGCTTCCTCCCCATCACTTGCTTCCCTGCGTTCAGAAAGATCAGGCTTCATCTTTTTGCTGGGCGCTTTGGCAGACGTTGTGGTGGGGATGGGAACAGGCACCTTTCCCCCAGACATTTACAAGTGTCCCCTCACTTATGCATCGAACCAGTAACGCAAAAGCATTTCCTCCTCTAAGTCAGAGCCCGAAACCAAGGTGCTGTTTGCTGCCACCCACACGCCTGTGTGAGGCAGGGCCCTGGGGCCTGCCTGGGTTTTGCAATAGGATTTATCCCATAGGAGTGTTACCACCAGCAGGGAACTGCAGCTTGGCTGAGCTTGCGAGGTGCGCTGTAGACACAAGCTCAGCCAAGCTGCCCAGCAAGCCCTGGTAGGGCAGGCAGGGGCTTAGCCAGAGAATTAACTGGGAGAGAGAAGCCAAGGCAGAAAATGAGCCTCTCAGTCACTCGCACCCTGCCCTTGAGGCAGGTTTGTAGGATAAATGTGTTATTAGATGGGGCACGTTGGAGCAGACCCCTGCAAGAGGCCTTCCTGCACCTACTGCTGCCCTAGAAGCCTCCTGAGACCCTGCCTGGTGCCAGGGAGAGCCCATCCAGCTCAGAAATGCTGCCCCCCACAACTCCTCCTCCTCCATCCCATCACCCCAGCTCCCCATGAGCTCAGTCCCTTCCACTCCCCCTGCTCCTGCTCCCTCCCCAGGTAACAGAGTGCAGCCACTTCCCACCACCCAGGAGGAGCTGCTTGTCCCGGGGCTGTTGGGCTCCCAGGGCCCAGGCACCCGCCTGCATAGGAAGGAGGTAAAGGGACCACTGAGTGGGAGCAGACAGGGGTCTGGCCCTGCTCACCTTCACCTTCACGAGAACCAGGCGACAGCACAAGGTGGGCACGGGGTTTGCATCTGGTCTCCAGGCTCCTGCATCCTCCATCCATGCTCTTGTAAGGGACCTTGTTCTCCCCTGGGTGTCACCCTGGGATGGAGGCAGCTCCTTGCAGGCTTCAGACCCATCCCTCTGGGGTTAAGGCTGCGCTCCCGTTTCTCAGGAAGCTCCTGGCTCATAAAGCACCATCCTCACATCTGCCTCCTGCACTGAGGAAAGACCCAGCTGATGGTTGGAGCGTGCCTGATCCCATCACAACACGCTCAGGTTGGGATTGCCTCCAGGGCTGGGGAGCTCCCCACTTCTGGGTGGCCAAAGGGATGGCCTGGTCAGAGCTCCCTCACAGCCCAGGGAGTCCCTGCCCACAGGAACAACCCCTCGATAACACCAAAGGATCCCAGAGAAGCCCTGAAACCCCCACAGCCCTGCTACCAGCTCCAGGGACACGGGGCACAATGGGAGGAGGAGGAACCTCAGGGTCTGGATCTTCAGCAGCCGCCCCACAGAAGCCCCTGGGAAGCTCTGGGGTGGCTCTTTCACACTCACCTGGTGCCTCAGCATTTGCAAAAGAAGTCAGCAAAGCTCCTCTTAAACTCATCATTGGCAGCCACACACACCTGGGCATCCAGGCAGGTGTTTGCCTGGCGTAGTCAGCACCTTCTCCTGGGTGCAAGAGCTCGCAAGGCATGCCAGAGTGCTTCCCATCACACCCATGGCCCTGGAGATGGGCAGGGGCCAAAGCGGGCAGCAAAAGCCTCCAGTCGCTGTTATCATCTGCAGAGCCCTGCACCGCTTCTTGCCTCGGGAGCTTTCCTTTGCTGCTTCAGCAATGGCAGCTCCCAACAGAGCTCCTCAAGTCAAGGCAACAGCAAAGGGCAGCACACGCAGAGCTCAGGCCGTGAGCAGGACGCAGCCCAGCAGGAGAAGGGTCCCCAGGGCAGGGATGGAGGGTGCAGCCCCCGGGGCACGCGGTCCATGTTAGTGTTCATGGAGATGAGGGAAGCCAAAGCCCCAAGGACCTGGAGCAGCCCCCGTGCTGACCTGCAAGGGGTGGAACAGAGAAAGCAGCAAAACCAGGCGAGCTCATCCTCCGAAGGCTGAGCTGGGTCAGAGGCTGCAGCAGCAGGAGCAGGGGTTGGGGGACCTCTGGTCCTGCGGCTGTCACCATGGGTTGGCTGCTCTGCGTCCCGGCCCTCAGTAGGTGACCTGGCAGGTGGAAAGGGGAGAGTCTTGCTTTTCACATGTCAATATGTGACCTCAGAGCTGCCACACTGGGCTGGACTTGCCCTGATTGTGCTGCAAAGGAAAGAGAAAGGGCCCAAAGGAACTGCAGGAGCAGCTGAAATGTTCCCTACTGCCAAGAGCTGATGGGGGAAGGTGAAATAGATGATGCTGTGCTTGGCTCCCAAAGCCTCTGTGCTGAAAATCACCAGTGAGATCCCAGCATCACCCACACTGCCGTTGCTTCAGCCTGCTTTGTTACAGAGCTGCCCACAGACCTGCTCCCCCTCCTGCTGCAGACAGAGCAGCCCCAAGCAGCCTCTGTGCACGTCGCTCAGCCACCAGATACCCAAACTTCTCCCCCTGCCCACCAAGCAGGACACCCCACTGGGCGTGAGGTGCTGCTGTTTATTCACAGCCTGTTGAAGGGAGCATCTCTGCCGCATGAGCTGGGTCTCCCTCCTGCAGGGAGGACCACAGAGGGGGTGGTTGATGCTGCTCCCTCCACTCACACCAGCTCATGCTCTTCAGGTACCTCATCATTGCTGGGGACCTCCCCTGGCTGGGGACTCAGCATCCTCCAAAGCTGCTCTTTTCCATTGAGCACAACTGTGACCCAGACCCACCCATAGCCCAGAGGGTGAAATCCTGATGCTTCATCCTAAAGAACTCCTTGGGACCAGGTGCAACCAGTCCCTGCAGGAAGGTTCAAGCATCAAGAGCTGATGCTTTACAACCTCCCTGCAGGCTCCTGTCAGCAGCCAGCACCAGGGGGACAGGGGCTCTCACTTCCTCATGTGGAATGTTCTCTGAACCATGTCAAGCCAAAAGGGATTTTTTCTTGGAAAAGCAGGGTTTAGCACAGAGCCTATGGCCCACGAGGCTATGCAGAGCAGAGCCAAGAGCCTCCCGACCCAGGACTTCATCTAATGCAGTCTGCAGCCACACGAGGTGACTTCCAGTGCTCAGGAGCAGTGCTGCACATCCTAGCCACAGCACTGGGGGGGTGAAGTTCTTTGTTTCCCCCAGTGCTGTGGCTGTGCTGGGTTTGTGGTGCAGTCATTGCTGGGTACAGCCCATGGGACATGGGTTTGTGGTGGCCTTGGCAGTGCTGGGGCAAGGGTTGGACTTCATGATCTTAAAGGTCTTTTCCAACTGGTTGGCTCTATGAGCTCTATGAGCTCCATGGCTCTATGGCTCTATGAGCTCTATGAGCTCTATGGCTCTATAGCACTATGAGCTCTATGGCTCTATGGGTCTATGGGCTCTATGGCTCTATGAGCTCTATGGGTCTATGAGCTCCATGGCTCTATGGCTCTATGAGCTCTATGAGCTCTATGGCTCTATGGGTCTATGAGCTCTATGGCTCTATGAGCTCCATGGCTCTATGGCTCTATGAGCTCTATGGCTCTATGGGTCTATGAGCTCTATGGGTCTATGAGCTCTATGGCTCTATGAGCTCCATGGCTCTATGGCTCTATGAGCTCTATGAGCTCTGTGGCTCTATGGGTCTATGAGCTCTATGGCTCTATGAGCTCTATGGCTCTATGAGCTCCATGGCTCTATGGCTCTATGGCTCTATGAGCTCTATGGGTCTATGAGCTCTATGGCTCTATGGGTCTATGAGCTCTATGGGTCTATGAGCTCCATGGCTCTATGAGCTGTCTTCTTGGGAGTTCCTGTTTGGAGTCATTTCTTGTGTTGTGGCACATCCCTTCCTCCCTGTGGGGTCATCGCTTCTGCACGGGGGTGAGTTTGTCCAAGGGTGCTATGGCAGAACAGTGGGGTGAAAATGTAGAATCAGACCCAAACCCCGCAGGAAACCTTGGTTACCTCATCACAGAGATGGAAGCCGCCCACCCTTGGCTACACCTTCATCCAGCCCAGTTAACTGCAAATCCCAAGTGGGAGGTGAGCCCCTCATGGGGGGCTGGATGCAGACTGCTGGGTTGCATCGCTCGCTCAGGTCTCTGGGCTCCACGCCACCGATGCTGGATCCCGAGTTCTCCATCATCACCAGCTCCCATCTCGAGGTGAGCTTCTTGGGCCGGATTTTCTTCACCAGAGCTGCAAAGCAACTGGAATGGCTGCAAATAAGCAAAGCCAAGCCTACAGCATCCAAACCAAGAGTCTGGTCTGCAGACGTGTTCCTCTGCATAAAGGATGAGAGGACAAATATCTGTGCTATAGAAGCAGCATCAAAGATGCTTTTCACCACACTGGATCATCCCTTACCCCACCAGCTGTCCCTCTGGGGTGGCTCCCAGGCTGAGAAAGCCAAAACCAGCAGAGAGATGCAAGGCCTAATAGAGAGTGGAGACAACCTATACACCGTGTATGTAAAAGGGTTTATTGGAGGTAACCATGATGGCGTTTACAGGGATAAATCCAGCATGTGATCAGCAGAGCGAGGCATCCCTGCCCCTTCATTCCCTAAGGGTGCAGCAGTGAGGACATCTGCCTGCCCTGTTCAGGTCAGTCTGTCCCCATTCAGGTGCATCTGTTCAGCTTGTGCACTGAGGACAGTCCTACCCCGCAGCACTTCAGTGGTTAATTCAAACACACTCGAGCAGAGAGCAGGGAGAACACCCAGCTCCATGTCCTGCCTAGGACCAGGGCAGGCTCCGCTCCAGGAAAACAAAGTCCCCACCACCCAGAAACACCTTCTGAACAGTTTCCCTCCTGCCACCTTCTGCATTTGTTGCTCTGTTACCAGTGGGGTGCCTGCATCTACTGGGATGAGCAGTGGATGCCTCGGGAAATAGCCCCAGTGTCCCAGAGCTGGGGCACTTCTTTGCAGAGGGTTTATGCTATGCAATGTGCAGAAAGTGTTAACTGCTGCTCCTGCCTCTTTTCCCCAAAACATCCAAGGACAAGGCATGAACTCCATCTCCCACGCCAAAAGCTTCATCTCCCCTAAGAGTAGAGGTCTGCATCTGAGCTGCTTCCCCAGCCCGCCTGGGGTAAAGGATGGGGCACCTCAAGAGCAGGGTTCAGCCGGCTTCCTTTTGATGTTTATCTTTGGAGGAGACAACTCACAGCCCCTCACGTGCCCCTCTGTGCTCACAGGGGTCTGGGGGCCTAATTCAGTGCAGGGGCAACTCCTGCCATGGGTGAGCCAACACCACAACAGGAACAATTTGCAAACAACTGAGCAGGAGGCAAATCCCAGCCTGGTTTGGGTTGGAAGGGACCTTAAAGCCCATCCAGCTCCAACCCCTGCCACGGGCAGGGACACCTTCCACTAGAGCAGCTTGCTCCAAGCCCCTGTGTCCAACCTGGCCTTGAACACTGCCAGGGATGGGGCAGCCACAGCTTCTCTGGGCACCCTGTGCCAGCGCCTCAGCACCCTCCCAGGGAAGAGCTTCTGTCTAAGAGCTCATCTCAGTCTCCCCTCTGGCAGGTTAAAGCCATTCCCCTTGGCCTGTCCCTACAGGCCCTTGTCCCAAGCCCCTCTCCAGCTTTCCTGGAGCTTTAGGTATTAGAAGGCTAAAATGACGCACATCTGCAATGTATCTACATTTGTATCTGGTGGCTACTTCTGGATAATGAATACATCATCTATTCCAGCTCCCTTCCCTACCTACTCCTGGGTAATGCCTCTGTGAGCCTGAGTCAGGTTTATAAACGGTTGGCAAGGAGAAGAACAGGCAGCACTTGAGCCAAACATTATGTTCAGCAAATAAGGTTGTTTTGCCATGGCCAGTTGCTGCTAGAGCTCAGTGTCAGCTCTCAGCACTTCCCATCCCACATAAAACTGCTATATGGGGTGGCAGGACACAACAACTGATTTCACCTCTAAAATCTCATTTCATGCCCGAAGAATAGACTCGAATAAAAGGGCAATATTTTATTCCCTCCCCATCTAGCTGCTCATTAGAAAGTCACTCTTACATTTGGCTCGACTGCTGGGAATGCTCCAAAGCAAGCTAATTACAAGGCCATTGCACTTGGTGGCATAACTCCAAATCACCAGCTCAATGCTTTCCCCCTTCCACCCTGGAGTAACTCATTTAATAAGGGTGAAGAAAAGCAGAAAGAACTTGACAGACTCCCAGTGAATAAGACTTAATGGGGAGCCAGCGTTCCCAAACTGTCCTGAGCCCTGGGTGCAAGTTCTCTTGGGAATGGTGGCAACCTGGACACCAAAGAGCTTCCAGTCGCTTTGGGAAATGCTGCTTACCAGCCACAGAGCCCTCGCGGGGAAGGAGAGGAGCCTGAAACCATTCAGAGGCCTCCCAGGGTTGCCCATGCAGGAGCAAGTTTCTTTCTTCCCCCCAGGAATCTACTCAACCCTTTGGGAAGAAGAAGGAAAAGTCACTTCTGTGTGTCGGGTGGTCAAAGCCTCATCCCACCGCTGCTGATCCCGCTGCTGGCTGAGGTGTTTCCACCCTGGTTCCTCACCACGCAGGGACGGGTTCGCAGGAGGAAGGGGTTGTTCCTCCTCATCACGCCAGGCTCGGCGAGGAGAAGCAGGCTGCAGGTTGCAGATCACGGTGCCTGGAGGATGCCTCCTGCCGGCTGCTGCGAGGTGGTAAGTGGGTGCAGACCTCGTGAGCGATGGGTGCCTCGGCTCCGTCAGCTCTCCCCACGCTCCCAGCGGATGCATCCTCACGCTTTCCGGATGATCCGCCCCGGTTTCCTCCAGTCCCTGTACCTCTCCCTGCGCACCGAGTGCACCAGCGGCCTGGAGAAGCTGGAGTGGTTTGATCTGGTGGTGCTGCTGCTGAGGAGCAAAGCGAGACAGGGTTAAAGTGGTGTGGGGCAGAGCTGGGGCACGTCTCCTGCATCTGGGCTGTAGGGACCCGGGTGAGCCTCTCTGTGCGCCTGAAGCAGTGATGGGGGCCCTCCCTGTCTCACCTACCGGAGGCTTTGGGTCACCGCTGAAATACAAGTGCACAACACCCCATGAACAGCCTGTCAGAGCCGCAAGGACCGTCCCCTCCGGCCAGGTGGGTCACTGAAAACAAACCCCTTGGCTCTGAAACTTCCACTTCCAATACCTTTGAGCAGTTTTCCTTACACCCACCAAACACAGCAACGTGCTTTCTTTGGGCTTCTGCCACCCTTTGTTACAGTCCATGTTCCACCAGGGGGTTATCCAGGGGGAGAACCAACCACACCACATGCAGAGATGCCCAGGACACTCCAGGCTGCTGGAGCAGTGGGGCCGGGTCCACCTCAGGCTCTTTTGGGATGCCTGAATGCTCAGCCCCACTTGCCCTGGGCATTTCCACTCTCCCTGGGCACCGTGCCTCGGGCTTTTCTTTCTTTCCTCCTGGCTAACACCTTCTCTACCTCTTTTTATCTCTAGCTTTTGCTAGCCTGGCACAGTGAGCGTGCCTGTTCCGCTGCCAGAGCAGGGGGTGATGTGGGACACAACGGAATCTGCAGCAGAGCTCCTGCAGGGTGAATTCCCCCCCACATCCCTGCACAAAGGGCTGGGTCTGCCTCTTAGGGACCCCTTCCCAGGTCCCGCTCAGTCCCGCGATCCCAGGGGTCGATAAACACCACGCAGGCACCATCTCCCCCGTGCCCGTACGCGGTGCCGGCAAGGCTCCCGGCCGGCGGAGCCATGTGGATGAATGGAGCAGGGCGTGGGGAGCGCCAGCCGCGCCGGGAGCGGAGGAAGGCAGCGCTGGGGGAAAGCTGTGAATGTGAGAAGAGCTGCTCTACAACAGCTTGCTACTACCGAGCAGCCCCGGGACGAGGAAGGGCCCCGCCGTCCCTGGCCGCGCCGCGGCTGCAGCCGGCAGAGCGCTCCCGTGTCCTCGTTAACTCGCTGCTTTGTGACTTCATTTCCTAATTGCTTTGCAAGTTAATTACTTTGACCGGGGGAGGCGGCAGCTCGGGCGCTGCGGCAGGAGATCAAGCCTCGCTCCACAGCTCCAGGCCGTGCTGGGAGGCAGAGTGGCCTTAATCCACCTCTTCCAAGGAGGTCTTGCTGGTGGCTCAGGTTTAAGCTCTTAGGGGAAGGGTCTGGGACAAGGCAAATCCTTCCTAAAGCGACAGCAACCCATGGATCCCAGACTACACCAGCCCCTCGCTCGCGTTCCTCCCAGCTGCAGATGGTACCCAGCAGGGCTGAAGCGTGCCCAGGGGGAGCAGACATCACATTCCAGCACACAGGAATGAGCTCACCCGGGTGCCCCAGATCCGTACTCCCAATGTGGTGCAGGTGTGGGCGTACAGACACTTCCTGACAATTCAATCCAAGCTGATACTGCAGCTTTCTTTATGCTTTCATGTTTGTGCTGCTTCAGCTGCGCGAGGACGCGTGATTCTGGAGCTGGGCTGCAGTGAAGGGATGGTCCCCGGTCCAGCGTTAAACCAACTATGCGAGCCCCACTTGTGAGCTGGCTTTGTGCTGTGCTGCTCCTGGCCTAATACAAGGCACGAGGAAGCTTTCCTGCACTGCTGAGCCACAGCTTGGACCCTGGAGAGCCAGACCACAAATGTGGCAATCACTTCAGAGCATTTCCTAAGCCTGTACTGATGGGTGAACATCTGGCTGTGCTGCTTGAGCATTGGAAACCTGTCCCTGAGGGCTCATCACTCAAGAAAGCTTCAGCATCATTGCATGAGCCCAGGCTACACCACATTCAGGGTGTCCATACAGGACAATCTCAAGTCCACCAAGAAGATCCCAGTTCATCCTGTAATTTTCCAGTTTCTGGGCAAGGAGCTTCACTTGTTCATGGTACAACCTGTGACCAACCCGTGCAGCACACACAGACCTGCTGGCTCTGCCTTCCCAAGCTGGCTGGAATCAGGAGGGGGTTTAGGGCAGGGACAGGCTGGGCACAGCCGGTTGTGACCACAGGCAGGGCAGGCTGTGTGATCCACTTGGATGGAGATGGCTGGGATGCCCTGCACAACTCATCCAGCTTGGTCCCACTTCCCCAGATGAGGCTGGGTTAGATGGCAACCCCTGGAGATGTCCAGGGGGGTACCTAATTCCCTCAGGTCCTCTTAAACCCCCCCATAATGAGTCCTGTGACACTAATCCTGGCTGTCTCATGAAAATTCCTTGCTGGCCTTTAGTAAATAAACTGATTCCTTCAGGTTTTCTGCATTGCATCTGTTTTGCTAGCGCTGGGGTACCTCAGACCTCAGTGTAAGTTACTGCCAATGCCTCCCTGCGCTCCTCCCTGACAGCAGGGAATCTGCCTCTAACCTCAGCTATCAGCAGCCAGCTCTGTCGCCTTCAAGCTATTTCTGCTCCGGAGCCGTCTCCACCCATGGCTGCGCTCCCAGGGCTCATCATTTCACTTGTACCACACCAGACAGTGCAAGGTGCACTCCGGCTTTGCTGGGCTATAAAAGCAGCCACTGCATTTAGCCCTGAGCTGCAGACAGAGGCCGGTGTCTGCTGGCTGCTGTCTCCAGCAAGCCATGGCTGCATCCTGGCTCCTGCTTCCTCTTGGTGCTCTCACCTATGTGCAGCACCAAGCACCGTGGGGCTGGAACTGCGGTGGGGATTGCTGCGCATCAGAGGATTAGGATAAGGAGCTGTGAGCTCTGCATGCTGCTGCTGTCAGATCCAGAGCAAACTGGGTCACGGGCATCTTTTCATGTCCAAAGGTACTAGATGTTGGTCTGTCATTGCCCAAGAGCCAGCAGGAGGTGAATTTGGGGTTCTGGGGGGCAGATCTTTAATCTGTCAATATCTTTCTTTATAAGACCCCAACAATATTAAGACCAATTATTACAAGTGAACCAGGGGTAAGCAGTATTTGCAGAAACAGCTGACTTTTAAGGGCATGCAGCGCTTATCTTTAATGTCCTTGTTTCTCCAGCTCCTTCCTGTTGTTGGGCAGAAAACAAGGCAGGGATTAGTGTAGTGGGCACAGCCCAGAGAGTGGGAGGAGACGGTGAGATAGTGACATGCACGCTAGTGATTTAACATGAAACACTCGCGTTGTGGGGAGTCTCTAGAGGTTTGTACCTCATTGATGAATATCATGCATGAAGCGTAACTCCTTTTGCTACCCACAGTTTTCTCTTGCAGGTATGCTGATGGGGAACCTGAGTCAGGGGAAACGTGCTGAGTTACAGCACATTTCCACACACAAAACCCCCAAATCACAGGCATTTTGTCTGCAAGTGTGTCAAAGGCACAGTCTGTGCAGACAATGCAGGCTCAAAAGATTAACAGACCTTAATCCTACACCTCTGTGGTTCGCACGCAGTGGATGATACCCACACATACGCAGCTATAAGGACTGAGGTACACGCACAAAAGGCAATCTTCCCCTTCAAAGCACACCTGAGCTATTCCCCTTTTGGATGCATAAGAGGCATTAACTCACCTAGAAGACCAAACTGGACCCGCCTGCTTCTTTGGCTTGGCTATCTGCTTCTGGTACTCCATCCAGCCGCTCACCAGCTCGTGAAGGATCATCACGTACAGGAGGAAAATGAGAATCCTGGGATCCATCCGTGGCACTTCGGGGTCTGCTTCATTGGGTCCAGGTGACATTGGATCGAGAGCAGGGGAGGGCAGCCGGAGGTCTGGGAGCTGGAGGGATGGGGAGACTGCTGCTGGAGAGGAGCCTTTGCAGGCTGGGCTTTGTGCAGAGTGAATTAGCGCTGTCGGAACCTCCCGGGGGATGAGAGGCTGGTGCCTGGGGCGTGGAGCGGCACGAACACAGCTGCAGGGGCTACGGCCGCTTCCTTTCACGGCCAGGATCACATCTTGCGGGACTCCATCCCTCCCGTTCCCCCTCACTCCTGCTTTGCCTGCATCATCCCTGCACTGGGGCGGCAGGAGCAGCCCTGCGAGCGGCGCGGGGGGAGAGCTGCCTGCGGAGCCGGCACCGGGAGCACCGGCTGCCTGCGAGGGATGAATTCAACGCCTTCAGTGACTCGGGATCCTCCGGCTGCCTCTCCCCCGTGGCTCAGGGTTTGGGCTGCACTGAGCCAGTGTTGACTGGGAGCGTTTCCAAGTATTCTATCGCTGAAGAACCTTGTCTCCTGCTCACTTCTCTCACACTGATTTTGCTCTCCTCGTTATTATTCCTTACCTAAACCTTCCGATGCTGTAAAGCTCTGGAGGGGTATCCAGTGTGCAGGACAACCCTGCTGCCACAGCTTCCTGTCTTTTCCCTACTACAGCTCCTCTCCCAGCCCCTCGACCTCTTTTTGTTTAGCAGTGTAGCATCGTGCTCCATTGAGACCTTGTTGTGACACCAAATCCCCTCAGCATCTCCCTTCCTTCCCCAGTGGAGACCCCCAGGACACAAGGCAATACACGTACCTGGTATTTCTAGCAGGACAAAAGCACAACCCACTGCCGTTTAGACACCTGCGTAAGCCAAGCAAAAAATCACCCCAACTCTAAGACCATCTTGCTCAAAGTTCAGGTTACTCCAGTGAAGTTCTTCAATAAGTGAAACAGTGAACCCTCAGCAATGATTTAATTACCAGGATCACCTAGAAGCAAGAAGGCAGACTGATCAACCTACCTTTGCTTAATGGAGTTGAAAGGGCTGTATCTAAAGGCACTACAAGAAACCTGGAGAGGGGCTTTGGCCAAGGGCCTGTAGGGACAGGCCAAGGGGAATGGCTTTAACCTGCCAGAGGGGAGACTGAGATGAGCTCTTAGGCAGAAGCTCTTCCCTGGGAGGGTGCTGAGGCGCTGGCACAGGGTGCCCAGAGAAGCTGTGGCTGCCCCATCCCTGGCAGTGTTCAAGGCCAGGTTGGACACAGGGGCTTGGAGCAAGCTGCTCTAGTGGAAGGTGTCCCTGCCCGTGGCAGGGGTTGGAGCTGGAGGAGCTTTAAGGTCCCTCCCAGCACAAACCAGGCTGGGACTCCATGAGCTGCACCAATTCAGTGCAGAGAAAGCGGTCCAGGTGAGGGGCAGATCCAGCAACACCCATGATCTTCAGCTCCACAGCTCCTCCGTGAACACAGGGACCGCTGGGCTTGCTCTCCACACAGAGCAGGGCTCAATGTGATGGTCACTGGGGTTCCTCAAGGATGTGACAGACACATAATACACAGTGTCACAGTAAATGTACCACGAGGAAGCTGCTTCCCACTAACTCAGGTTACGTTACCTGTGGGTTTAACACCTGAGGTTAGGATTTTCTCAGCAGCTTTTGCCCTTTGGGATATAACTGCAGACAAGTGTGCAGAAGCGAGAGATTAAGCACCATCTCAATGCCCATTAGGGGATGCTAACTGTACAGTACATCTGCATATTTAACAAACCCAAGGGCAGTATCAGTGTCCCAGTCAGATGTGCACCTCAACGCATGGAGTGACTTTCCCTCAGCTAACTAATGTTCTTTCATTATGACTCCAGAAGCGTTGAGTAACTATATTGGGAGGAGAGGATCTCATGGATGGGAGTAAGCAAATGAATGAAACCAGCGGGGTCTGGAGGTGTTCCAACAGCTACAAAAAGCGGGACACTTGAGGTTCTCCACCAAAGGATAACGGAGCCGTTCCTATAGCAACAGAGAGAGTTGCCAGGCTGCAGGAGATGGGTTCTGATGCTTGGTACAAGTCATTCGTAGTGAGGGAGTTTAAAGACAACACTGATATTTGATACATATGCAATTAGCAGTGAGTAAAGAAAACGTGACTGCTTTGTTCCAGGGGAGAGCAAAAAAACAGAGAGAGATGACGGGGGTGAAGCTGCAGGATAACTCACTGCACCTCGCTCCTAGTTTGCATGAGGGCTCCATCTTATGAATACAAACACATACATAAACATCTGCTGCTTGCTGGACATCACAGTCCTGGCTGCCTGCTGCTCCTTTTACACCCTGCAGACTGCCTCTGCCCTTTTACCACTGTCAGTGCTCAAGCAAACATCTCCTAGGGCTGACGAGTCTTAAAAGACTTGAAGCTTATAAGTTCTTGAGTCTTACAAAAGTTCTTTGAACTTCCACACACCGTTTTTTGTTCAAAGTTTCACCAATTCATCCTTAATACTACATAAGGCAGCAAAGCCACGAGCTGTGAGTTACTGCCAGAGCCCACAGCTTCAACTCAGCACTTGGTTTCCAAACAGGTGGGTGACACTCACAAGGAAGTTCTTTGACAAATGATTCAGAAAAGGAACTGGAAAGGCTGATTTTAGGGTGATTACAGCCCAATTTGGGAGGGCAGGGCAGGGCGGGAGGTGGATGTGGTGTTGTTCCCCTCTGCCCCCCCCTGCACTGG
Source organism: Pezoporus flaviventris (assembly GCF_033815535.1). Lineage (NCBI taxonomy): Eukaryota > Metazoa > Chordata > Aves > Psittaciformes > Psittacidae > Pezoporus > Pezoporus flaviventris. Next base: position 2,165,272 of record NW_026892702.1, on the reverse strand, counting down.
TGCATGAATTCAGCCCAAGGGCACAGCCTCGGCGTTGCCCTGGACAGGTTTGGTGGGAGCAGAAGCGCCTGTGTGGGCTCTTTGATTTGTGCAGATGCTCTGACAGTAGAGACCAGCAGCACTCGGCAAGCTCAGGGGGGACTTACCAAGGGTTTGGAGCACTTGACACCTGGGCTGTGCACACCTTCACAGACTGGGTTTGGCTGGAAGGGACCTTAAAGCTCCTCCAGCTCCAACCCCTGCCATGGGCAGGGACACCTTCCACTAGAGCAGCTTGCTCCAAGCCCCTGTGTCCAACCTGGCCTTGAACACTGCCAGGGATGGGGCAGCCACAGCTTCTCTGGGCACCCTGTGCCAGCGCCTCAGCACCCTCACAGGGAAGAAGATAGTGAGAGTCATCAGTACAAGACAGATATGCCAATAAAATGCATATACAAGGCTATCGTGTAACATAGGCACCTGAGTGCTGAAGCAGACCTTACCTACAGACCAGAGCCTTGATCTGCTTCTCAAGTTGTCCATCGTTCTGCAAATGGTTTTAATCAGGAGCCAGCATCCTCAGACACATCATGGCAACAAATAGGTCAAATACAGGTGAAGTTTGTGTGAAAGATGTGGCACGGGAAGAAGCTTCCCCAAGCTTGAAGTGAGCAGGGAGCAGAACCTGGTGAGGTCAGAGAGCCTGGAGCTCAGGTGGGCTCTGAAGAGCAAAAGCAAATGGAAAGCAGGCTCTGGAACACAAAGTTTAGTTGGGCAGAAACCCCTGCAGGGGACTCCTCTTTCCACTCCCAGTTTAAGCAGACACAAAAGGAATGGTGACAAAGCCGGGCCACTGATGCATTCATCAAACCTCATTCCGAAGCAGCAGAAGCAGCAGCATGTGCAGGTTTGTGATTCCTTTGTGAATCCAGGCTGGAAACGAGGCACTCCGTCCAGGCAGTTGGGCTGGAATAAAAACCCAGAGTACTTGAATAGTTACTGAGCCTTTCTTCCTGACTGCTGCAGCATTCCCACTCTTCTGGGCTGTGTATTGTTGGAGCAAAGGCACTGAGGAACAGGACTCTGTCATTCTGCTACTTGGTGCCTATTCCGCTCTCTGCTGGGTGACAATCTGGGCCTCTTTACTACTAAAGAGATTTTAAACCACAGAGGTGAGTAGATGCCAGTCAGTGTTAATATTCATTGCAGCCCCAAGGGCAGCACCAAAGATCACTTCCTTCATCTCCTCATTCTTCCACTTGGAATGCAGCACTACGGACTGGAAACCCACCCTCCCAAGGCTCACCACTGACCCAGAGCTCACACAGTCTCCAAAGTGCATCACGGCTGTTTTGTTGCAGTAAATCAGGGTTGACCTCAACTGTGTGTTTGACCTGTTGCATTTACTGGCTGTTTAGAAGGAACTTCACTGAAAGGGCAGTGACCTGCATTCCCCTTGTGCAGGGCCCAAAGGCTGCAGGGTTCCTCTAGCTCACAGGATGACCAAGGACTGGGAACATCAAACCTGCCCCACAAGTCAAACTGAAGGATCAGGCAGAGCAGCTCCTACAGCAGGCCATGGGGTCATGGTCCAAAATCCCTCTGGCATCCAGAAGATACAGGGACAAGCCCAGGCTGCAGTCAGGCCACAAGCACCCACAATGTGAAGTACCTCTACATAGACACAGTGTGAGTAAAGGTGCATCTGAGGTCTTAGGGTTTTCAAATACCCCAGGCAGGAGCCCATTAGCTGCTGGCATGCTTTCTGCATCTCCACACACACCTGTCCTCAGCCAGAGCCCATGAGTGCTGTCCTGCCGGGACAGGTGAGATGGAAAACAGATTGCCCTTTGTCTGCTCGTCAAGGAACCTGCCTGGAAAGAGCCCTCTGTAATTATATGTTTCATCTCTACTGAGATTAAATCTCTATATCAGAGACCATGGTGCTCATTTGGAGCAGGCCATGGGCTGGTAACAAGCCTATGACCTACTGGACCAGATGTTTTGCTATTGCTGCCCAGGTTTTGTTTCACAGGTCAGTAATGACTCTGCCCCAGCAACTCTGACATCTCCAGTGGGGCTTCATGGGCAGTGCAGAGGAATAAACATCACCTGCAGACACATAGCATTGCACAGCATGGTTTGCGTGGGAAGGGACCTTAAAGCTCCTCCAGCTCCAACCCCTGCCACAGGCAGGGACCCCTTCCACTAGAGCAGCTTGCTCCAAGCCCCTGTGTCCAACCTGGCCTTGAACACTGCCAGGGATGGGGCAGCCACAGCTTCTCTGGGCACCCTGTGCCAGCGCCTCAGCACCCTCACAGGGAAGAGCTTCTGCCTAAGAGCTCATCTCAGTCTGCCCTGTTTCAGTTTGAACCTGTTATCCATTGTCCTATCACTGCAGTGCCTGATGAAGAATCCCCCTCCAGCATCCTTGCAGCCCCCTTCAGACACTGGAAGCTGCTCTGAGGTCTCCACACAGCTTCTCTTCTCCAGGCTGAACAGCCCCAATGCTCTCAGCCTGCAGAAACCTCACACAGGAGGTGCTCCAGCCCCTGAGCATCCTCATGGCCACCTCTGGACTTGCTCCAACAGTTCTATGGCCTTCTTATGTTGAGGACACCAGAACTGCACAGTGCTCTCCTTCCCCTCTCACTGACATCAGTGCTGCCTTCCTAAGCTCAGTAGTGGTCAAACCGATCTGGAAATAGAGCAGCAAACAGAGCCAGAAGAGAACAGATCTCAGCAGATCTCGGCCTTCACAGCAGACAGGAAAATGGATTTTCAGAGTTCTAAAGAGAAAAGCGGCACTGCAGAATCTGTCAGCAGCTTCCACAGCCTCACACAAGCCCTCAGTGAATAAAAGACAACAGACGCTGTGAGACACAGTTATTCAGAGGGGTTTCAATTGCTTCTACCTACAGATGGAGTTGGAAACGTGGCAATGTGAAACTTGCACGCTTCACCACCAGATTGCTTTGTATCAGATTGCTCATGACTCAGCTCCAGGGTTTTACAAACATTTCACCACTTTTCATTCTGTTAACCCTGATCAGACAACACAGCTTTGGCACAGCAAACGGGTGCTAGTCTGAGGGAAAACATACTATTAATAATAATAATTGTGTCCCCAGTTCTGGACTGCTCTTCTAGGACAATACACAAGAACCAGGAAGGCTTTAGTGTGACTCGAACTGCAGGACTGGTTACAGGGGTTATCTTATTTCATTGCATAGACTGACATTCAGAGCACCTGGAGGAGATAAAGGCACAGATACCCACTTCTTGGCTGCTGCCTTTAGCACAGATGCAGAAGCTGTGGTCAAATACTGATGCTTTTCCCCTTCCCTGAGCAGATCAGGGGCAGCAGCAATCTATGAGGTGAGATACCTTTGCCCCTTGTGCAATTGTTTTGCAAGGAAAGGAAGCTGGTTTCACTGCATCCACTTGTTCAGCTCTGTCCTTCCCATCAGACTCCCCTTGCAGGTCCAGCAGCCCCAAACGCACCCACCCTGATGGTTTAGTCGCTTTCTGTGAAGTTATCCTTCAAGCTGGACTGACGTTGGTATCTTCAGTATGGTCTTTGCAGGCTGATGGATACTCCATTCACTGCTGGTCCTTCTTGCACTCCGGAGGTATTAGCCAGGTTCAAAATTCCCCTACAAAGCAAGAAACTTTCCAAAATCAGTGTCTCCTGCCAGAAAAATATGATTATTAAGTAGTGAAGATGGTGAAGATGAAGACAATGGAGCTGAAGATGATGGCAATAAGTGCCAGGCACCCAAGAGCGAGAAGCAGAGAAGAAAGGACCTGGGAAAGAGCAGTGAATGCAGAGGATACTCATGAATGGCAAAGCCTGGAGCAACCATAGAACTGAAACCCTGTCCTCCACACTAAGAGTAACCTGAACCTGGGTGCAGCTGCCCTTAATCCAGGTTTTAAACCCACCTGAAGCTGTGAGGAGCTGATTTGCCCCTTGTTGTTAACGCTGAACCTGGCTGGTGGAGGGGCATGCTGCAAGGACACCCAGAGCATGTCTGTGGGTTCACAGCTTGGGCTGGTCCCTGAGTGCTGCTGGGCTCAGCCCTTCCTGATGTAACAGCCTGAAGGGGAAAGGAAGGGGAGAAAGCAAGCGGGGACTGCAGAGGTTCTGTGGTCACAGTGGGATCTACCAGAGCTGCAAACTGCAGAAGTACTTACTTGTCCTGAAGAGCTGCTCCACCAGGACCTTTCTCCAGGCAGAGCTGGATTATAATGGCATTTGTATGCCAGGAGAGGCTTGTACCAAAGAGAACATAAGGCAGCACCTGTGTGTCACCCATCACAATTGCAATAAGGGTCAGAAAGTCTCTAAACCACCCTGTGGTGTTGTCTCTTGCTCCACAGAGTCCTGCTGCAGGTCACCTACAGGCACCACCTCCCGTTGCCTGACACACCGCTCCAGCTTAAGGAGTTCTACGCTAGAACTATAGACACCTGCAGGCAAAACTGGTGTAATTGTCCATCCTCAAATGGATTAACTGGTCTGAAAAAGGAATTAACAAGACTGTCCATGACACTTCATTTTCTGTGCCAAATGCAGCTCTTCCACAGTCAAAGCCAAACAAATCCCAAGGAAGATGGGCAAGGGGATCCTTGCGTACAGGGGAAGCCACATACCAAGTACCCAACCATGCACAACTCATCAGTTAACCTACAGGCAACTGTAAAGCCTGAACCATACAGCAGCTACACCAGATAATTCGCTTTGCTGCTGCGCAGCTTCTGCTCCAGACTCAGACACTCCTTTTAGATGTCCATCTTCCCTCCAGCCATCTGCATCACAGCCCATTGCTCCCCACCACGTCTCCATGGATCCACTGCCCACAGCACTAAGAGCAGGGTGTTCTGCCAACAAGCAGATGTTCTTGAGCATTTAGCCTTGTAAAGATACAGGACAATGCCTTTCAACTGCTGGGTCCCCACCTCTCATTATCCTGCAAGTCACAGCCTTCCAGAGCTGCCCTTACAAGGATCCCAGCTGTGGCTCTTGTGGGAGCATTTGGGAAATACAGGTTGGAAACCAGAAGCTGGCAGCCAGGGCTCTCCAAGAGGGTGATTTCAGGGCTATTCTGTTCCACCAGTTCAGGTTTAATCCAGAGAAGAGCAGGAGCTGCAGGCTGTCAGCATACAGCCCTCTTTTTGAATAAGAGGCTTCCTCTCGTAGGTAGAAATTGGTGGCATGAAACTTCTCCCTGCACCACTAAGGATCCTACTGAGGCTATGGCACAACCAGAGGCTTCTTCAAAACAAAGACTTCTGAATGCTCTGTCCTAACGGGAGCTATTCCCTACCTGCCAGGCTCCTTGTTCTCCTTGTTCCTTGTTCTGTGATTCTCCTTTCACTGCTTCAGGGCAAAGGAGCTCTGAAAGATAAAGCATCTAAACCTCATGAGATGGCTCCTAAAGGCACTGGGTGGACACACATGGTCCCTTGTCAAAACACCAAGGTTTAAATGCCTAAATTGGATGGATCTCAGTGGGGAAATCAGGCACCTGAGTAGCAGAGAAGTGCTAAATGCTCATGTTCTTGTTGAGCACATTCCAGCCAAGCAGGACCTGGTAGATGGGCACCAAGGCACTGAATCAGCATCAGCAAGCATCACACCAGTGTCTTCTTTCTGCCTGCCAGGCTGCAGGGTGGCTCTGCAGGCAGGGAGGGTGCTGCCGTCCCATTGCTCCTCTTTCCATTCCTCCTGGATAAATCCACTGAGCAACACCCCTGGTGAGCTGCAGGAAGAGCCCTGAAGGTCAGGCACAGCTCACAGCATACAGAGCTGCGGCAGCAGGTCAGGGAGCTGCTGCTGGTCAGTGAGGGCTCTGCATCACCAAGTGAAGGTCACAGACTTCCCCAAAAGCAGAGCAGTAAACCAAGGACAGAGGTGTCACCCAGCCCCAGGGACCTCCAGGGAAGCAGGAACACACTTGCTGAACAGAGCCAGGATGGCCAGAGCCCCCAACAGCACAGGACAACCAGGGTGATGGTCACACCATACCCTGGTTTAACCTCCCAGATGAAGGTGCACACTGAGAACTAGTACCTGCCATGCAGTCTTGCACTTCTCCACAGCAGAAGGCCAGAAGACACATCTAACTGCTCCCACCACACACTGCCTCAGCAGTCAACCTTTAAAGTCATTGCAAGAACAATTTGGTGAGGCTCCAGGCATTCCAGCAGTAAGGAGTAATCCTGTCCATCTGCACAGAACCATCACTCCACAGGCAAGGCGGAGTTGCACTGCAGGAGGAGCAGTGAGGGAGTCGGCACCAGTGCCTGGTTCATCCGTCCCTGCAGAGCAGCTCCAGCCCACAGACCTGAGCTGCTCCAGAGCCAGAGCATGGGGACCACAGGGTGAAGTTCAGACAATCCAAGCTTTGTGTTCCCCCACACAAACAGGTCAGACATGGAGATGTGCCTTCCTGAACCCAGCCACTTCAGTTCAGCATGGGAATCAAACTGATCTGGGCAGAACACATGAGAAACCTGGAGAGGGGCTTTGGCCAAGGGCCTGTAGGGACAGGCCAAGGGGAATGGCTTTAACCTGCCAGAGGGGAGACTGAGATGAGCTCTTAGGCAGAAGCTCTTCCCTGTGAGGGTGCTGAGGCGCTGGCACAGGGTGCCCAGAGAAGCTGTGGCTGCCCCATCCCTGGCAGTGTTCAAGGCCAGGTTGGACACAGGGGCTTGGAGCAAGCTGCTCTAGTGGAAGGTGTCCCTGCCCGTGGCAGGGGTTGGAGCTGGAGGAGCTTTAAGGTCCCTGCCAGCACAAACTATTCTCTGATCCCACACACAGCTCCAGCTCCTGCTCTGTGGAGGTTCACACATCCCACAGGTGGGTGTGTGGTTTCTGACACTGGGATGAAATCATTGGCACCGCAAAGGACGGAAGCAGACCCTGATGTTCACTGCTAAAAGGATATTTTCTGGAAAGTATCCCTTATATTGCTCCCATTCTCAGCTGCCCATGTTCCCCCCCCCCTTCCCCCCCCCAGCCCAAACAGCCACCAGCACAGGTAATGGGCAGTTTGTGCTCTGCGACTCCATTCCCTTATGGATTTAAACAACCTGGGAAAACCCCCGGCATGTATCTCTGTGTACAGGCTGAAGCACAAGAGCCCTTTCCACCAAGCAGTAAACCACACAGCCTGGATTAAAAGGAGTTTGTGCTGCAGGAGTGGTCAGCATGTGGGTAAGGGAAACCTTTAGTAACCAAGAGAACCCCGCCACAAACCTACAATACACTTTTGAGTCTGAGCAGAGCGTGGAGCCTGAGCAAGTTCACTGTGAAAGCTTTGCCAGCAGCGTGGGATGTTATTGTGTGTCAGTTACCATGACAGTTTCAATGGTTTAAAACAAAACTTTGCAAGAAAAACATGATTGTTATACCCAGATCCTGCTTCCAACAAGTCTGATGCCTGCACTGCTGTGAGCTGCCAAAGGCAACACCGACCCCAGGAGTTGGAGTGGAGGTGCACAGAGGTGGTGGGGATCAGAGGCACCAGTATGAGTGCATCCACAAACCTAACCCAGCTTCCCATTGCCACAAGATACAGACAGGTCCCTGCATGAAAAGGGAAATAAAGCCCCAAGGTGATGAAGAGAAGTGACACTCACTTTCCTGACACAGCATCTGAGAGCTCAGAAGGAAGAAAACCACCCCAAGAGGGAGACAGCAGCTCTGGGGAGGGATGTCCATCTCTACTTAACCAGCACCTGGTTTTTGATTTCAGGAAATGAAGCCTCACAAGCAGGATTTGGCACTGGGAGTGCTCAAGTCCCAGGAAACATGGAGTGATGAGGGGCAAAAATCATATCCAGAAACATGATGGAGAAGGAAGTGACAGGGCATGGCCAGAACAGAGGAGAAATTCCAAGGGTTAACTGTGCCTGACAAACCCAATAACCTGCTCTGAAGAGATGCCTGGCTTGCTGGATGGGGGAGCACAGTGTGTAGCTTACCTTGACTTTAAAAGGGCTTTTGACACAGCTGTCTGAGGAATTCACACAGGCACATCACCTTGAGACAGTTCAGATGGCTGCATGGAACCAGGCAGGATATCCTCAGAGGGCTGTGAGCTATAGCACGAAGCCCCATTGGCAGCCCACTACTCACAGCATTCCTCAGGGGGCATCAATGGGGCTAATATCCTTCATTGCCTCTATTTAGAGCCTGAAGACAGAACACAGCCTCAGCAAAGGACACCAGGTTGCGGGCATGGCTGACACATGGGGCAGGGCTGTTCAAAGGGACCCCCTTCCTCAACAGGCTGGACAAGTGACCCACCAGAAACCTCACGAAACTCAAAGGTAAAGGTAAATACAAAGTCCTGCTCTTGGGCAACCTCACCAAGGCTGGTCCTGCTCCGAGTCACGACCACACATCCTCAGAGGTGCCTTCCTACCTGAATTACTCTGCCATTCAGAGTATGCCATGCAGACAGCTTCCTGCTTACGGGGGACTGGCAAGACACTCTTCAGGCACATGGTACCTGCTGAAATCCATGTAAAGTGCATTGTAAACTAGCCCTACCCATTCTTCTCCCATGTCCAGCTTCCTGCACACTCTACCTGGGGTTGTGGTAACAGTAGAACAGGAATTAACTGTAGCAGTACAGATAGCAACACAAAAAACAGCCATGAAGAACAGGCTATGTTTTCAATGACAGAATTTTACCCCACCTACACTCAAACTTTTGTCACTGGGGAACGTGCTAGTGTCTTGGTTTTCTCTTCCCCCACTGGCTCCAGGACTCATTTCAAGCTACTCCTTTGGAGAAAAGGGGAGAGAATGATTCAGTCTCTGGCCTCCTTTGCAAGAGCCTAGCTGAGAAGATGGCTTTTGACTGCTGCTTGGTCTGGTGACAGTGGTGGGCATCTCTGACTAATGCAGCATGTCCTACCATGCATCAGAAGAGCTAAAACCTCAAACAGGGAATGGTATCAGTGGAGCTTTTCTCCTCTGACATTTCTTTCTGTGAACATCTTATCCAAAGAGCCAGAGAGCCAGAGGAGGCCATGGAGATGCTGCGAGGGCTGGAGCAGCTCTGCTCTGGAGCCAGGCTGAGAGAGCTGGGCTGGGTCAGCCTGGAGAAGACAAGGCTCCTGAAGGGGAGACCTGAGAGCAGCTCCAGTGCCTAAAGGGGCTGCAGGAAAGCTGGAGAGGGGCTTGGGACAAGGGATGTAGGGACAGGCCAAGGGGAATGGCTTTAACCTGCCAGAGGGGAGACTGAGATGAGCTCTTAGGCAGAAGCTCTTCCCTGGGAGGGTGCTGAGGCGCTGGCACAGGGTGCCCAGAGAAGCTGTGGCTGCCCCATCCCTGGCAGTGTTCAAGGCCACGTTGGACACAGGGGCTTGGAGCAAGCTGCTCTAGTGGAAGGTGTCCCTGCCTGTGGCAGGGGTTGGAGCTGGAGGAGCTTTTGGGTCCCTTCCAACCCAACCCAGGCTGGGATTCTATGAAGAAAGTTATGGTTAACCTGTCGGAGTTCACACTACCTGCTCAACTATAACAGAGCTAAACACTCATTGATCAGCTCTTAAAGGAGAGTTTAAAAATACAAGATGCCAAGCTTAAAAATACGCCTTTTTTTGGGAAGTAAAAAAAACAAAACTGAACCCCAAAGTCAGATTTTAAAGTGAATCTAAAAGACGACACTCAACTATCTTTAAGAAAAGTAAACCTTTGCAATGCACTGCATACAGAGTTTTCTAACCAGCAAGAGCCAGTGGGGTGGTGTAAACTGCAGTGTTTCCTGAAAGAGCTTCAATGGCTTTTGGTTTGGTTTCCACCCCGTAGGCAGAGACACTTGAAAGGCAGCACAGTGCCTTCACGCTGCAGAGCACGAGGTTAGTTCCTCTCCTGTGTCACTCAGGGAGAGCTCAGCGTGAGGCTGGTGTGGGCACAGTGGGCAGGGGCAGCTCCATAGAGGGGGTCTCAGTCACTTCAGCTGGACTTGGCTTCCGAAGCTCCAGTTTCTCAGTGAGCTGGTTGTAAAGCTCCTTCACAGCTTCCCCACTCTGTAGAATGAGAATTAGGAGGAACAAATAGAAGAGTTACACTTCATTCTTCATCAGAAAGTATAGTGATGGGACAAGGGGTGATGGGTTCAAACTGAAACAGGGGAAGTTCAGGTTAGATCTAAGGCAGAAGCTCTTCCCTGGGAGGGTGCTGAGGCGCTGGCACAGGGTGCCCAGAGAAGCTGTGGCTGCCCCATCCCTGGCAGTGTTCAAGGCCAGGTTGGACAGAGCCTTGGGTGACATCGCCTAATGTGAGGCATCTGTGCCCATGGCAGGGGGTTGGATCTTGATGATCTTAAGGCCCTTTCCAACCTAAACCAGTCTATGATTCTAGTCACTATGAACTACAACACTAAGCATGCAATTACCCTGTGTGTTTTAACACAAAGCAACAGAGAAAGAGGAAGTTCCAAGCTAATTAACACAAATCGTGGTACAGTTGGAAAGCAGAGCACATGTTCCATTAAGCAATGTCCGGAAAGGAAGCTGCTTTCATTTGCTATTAATTTTCCCTTTCTCCTGCTTCCTTTCTTACCTGCTTGGTGGGTTCCAAAGCCTTCTGGAGAGACTCTAACTTGGCAGGTGCCACTTTGTGATGCAGATGAAGCAGCAGCCTTAGCACATGTCTGTGTACATTCTCCTTTCTGCAAAAAGCAATTTAAAGCAGAGGAGCTGATATCAACAAACACCATCTTGAGAACAACAGAGCTACAGCAACAGCACCAGAATAATTCACACCCCCACAGACTGTTGTAATTTTTCCAGACACCTGAGAACTGTAGCCTGTGTGCTACAGAGTACTAACTCTGCCTTAGACTTTCAAGGAATTCAGGTAATTCTTCAACAGGAGTGAACTGGAGCACCCATGAGGAAGGAGGGAGAAATACTGAGCACAGCACGTGGCAGCAGCTGGTCTCTGCTGGACAGGCCACATTGTACATGCAGGAGGATGTTTGTGTCTCAGTTTGTGTGGAAGGGGTGGCGGCAGCATGTGCTGCTGTGCCTGAACAGCAGCCCTGGTCACTTTGGGAAAGCCTCCTGGGGGTTGGAGCTGGGCTGCAGGTCTCCACCTGAACCACTGAATTAACAAACAGATTATCTGTATGCAAAGAGCTAAGCTGGCTCTTCATCTTCAGAGCTACTGAGAAACAGGATGGATACTGTCTTTTGCAACTGCAATTTAGGAATAATGAGTTACAGTTTAGGTAATAATTCATAAATCTGAATTAATCTGTGGGGCATCCACAGCTTCTCTGGGCAACCTGTGCCACTTCCCAGTTTTGCTGATAAAAACTCGGGCACAAAATATAAGCGTTTCCTTAAAGAAGAACAGCATTAGGGCAACATTCCCACTGTACGTGAAGAGTTTGCTGAACCAGAACTAAAGTTCAAAGCAGTACAACCTCTCTCACGTATCCTGCAAACTCATTTCCCTCACTTTCCCCCGAGGAAAATCCAACTTACTTTGAGCAGGCAGTGAGAAAGAAGTTGTCAAAGAGACTGGTGCAGAACTCCTCAAGTGCAAATTCCTCACCCAGCAGCGTGAGGTTTCCAGTAAGCAGATGCAGAAAGATATCACCAAAGGCCAAGTCACTGAATGTTTCAACTGTATAACATGAAAAGGAAACAGACTGAGACACAGGTACCAAAACCTGGTTACAGAGCAGATGTTCCTGCTGAAAACTTTGCAGTGAGATTCCCTTTTCAAACATGTAGCCTAGGCAGGTGGCTTTGACCTTTCAGACATAAAAGATTAGGAACAGAGAGGTGAGAATACACAGAAAGCCATGTCTTCAGCAAGGCTGAAGTCTTGCTCCTGCCAATATTACAAAGTCCCCTGCTCCAGCATCCTCTGCTCATGGCCACATCCCTCTCCTACACTCCTCAGACCCCACAGGGAGCAGATGCAAACCACGCATGTAAATGAGCTGACAAATGATCTAAGGAACTACAGACCATCAGGCACTGCCCCTAAGTTCTCAGATCAGCAGAGAAGTATCCTAATTGCAGACAAAAAAAGACCAACCACTCTCCTGCTCTTTTATCATTCAGATTTATTCCAGGCAGTTGTTAACTCATTTCATTGTTAATACAGCTTTTGATCTAAGGAACTACTGACCATCAGCCACTGCCTCTAAGTTTGGAGATCAGCAGAGAAGTATCCTAATTGCAGACAAAAAAAGACCAACCACCTCTACAGGGCCTTACAACTAAGTCACTAGAAGAGCCAAAGGCAGGACATCATGTCCTTGATGCTGAAATCACTTTCACTCCAGGTTTGCTTGCCTCCTGGGTGTCCTGGCAAACAGCTACAGAAAATGAGACAAAAACTTACCTAGTGCAGGCAGGAGCCTAAGGAAAGCATTCTTGTTCCTCTGTTTAGTGATGTGAAGGACGTAATACAGCCCAATCTCACAAGCTATTCTGTTCTCCTGCAAGAATCTGTTATGGTAGAAGGAAAGTTTCTTAATGAATAAAGCTAAAATAAATTCTGTATTAAGAGGGCTTAAAATACCACACCAAGCACTTACAGCAGTGGCCAACCTCGGACCCACTGAAGAGCAGCTACTCAGTGACTGAGCACATGATGATCACTGTGTTCACTACCATGGTCCAGAAAAATCTACCATTCAACAAACACAGCACAGTCTTGCAATCAAACAGTTGGATTTGATTACCAGCATTTAGAATATTATTTATGATCAAAGTGCTCTTCAAAATGGGTTTCAGAAGCAGCCCAAATGCTCAAAAATTACATAAAACCCAATATTGTTTTGTTATAACAAAATCAGGTCAAATACCAGCACTGTCATAGCAGAGAATACAACCCTGAGGATACAACTCCAGATTCTGGCATGCTGGTAAGAGCTGTGCTGGAAATTAGTGCAAGATCTGAATACCAGAGAGCACAAAAAGGTTTTCTTTATCTTTTTGAGGCCCCTGGAGTGTCAGCTTATCAACAGAGCATGAGTGTGTGACAAAAATGCCAACTTCACAATTTACAACAGCCCTCTTCAGAACCAAGCACAGGCACTCATCCAGCTGCACCCAAGTATCACCCACTCCTTGTTCACTGCTTGGGAAGCTACACAAGTAGTGTATTTGGAAGCAGCAACACCAAATACTTCCATATTCAACCTGCCAAAAGAATGGTTACTACAAGAAATATTACTTTATGTAGATTTTACTTGAGGAACATAATGGAAACCTGTTCTGCTAAAGGAGAAGTTCAGGTCTGATTAACTGGCACTAAATCTTACCCCAAGGAAGTCTTCATTTTACCACAAAGAGTATCTTCCCCTGTCTGTTGGCTGGCTCCTTGCTGCTCTGCTTTGGTAGCAACACTCTATGTAACAACACAAAATCAGTAAGGCAGGTTACATACTTGGTGAAAGCTTCAGGGATGGTGCTGGGGTAGGGAGTTGGTCCTTTCTCCTCTGAGGGCAGTTTCTGATCTACGTTGAACATCTGGTCGTCCACCACAAAGGACATCAGCATAGGCAAGAACCTGGTGATCAACTCAACTTCCTTGGAGGGATGGAAGAAGAGAGGGAAAAGAACAAACAATGATTTCATCAGTCACCTCATGCCACCTAATGGTCCCAGAGTGCTGTAACAGACAGTGAGGCACTCGCATGAGCCCCATCCTACACTTGGGAAAACAAGCTTCCACTTTCCAGTTCTAGTCAAAATTCTTAAGCAATTCATTTCCACATGTTCCACTGGTAATTTGGAAAACTACTTCACCTCATCTGTAGAAACACTCCTGCTCAACTCCTTTCTCTTGACAATTACTTAGCATTTCTTCTGTGAGACCTTTCCCAATGCTGCTGCAAGCACTGCATGTTAAGGATGATACCAACTGCTTTTATCAACAATAACAAATCATTTTGTCCATTCCCTAAGCTGACAGGGATCAGTGCACAGCTAGAAGAGCAACAATAAAGAGCAGCTCCTCACACAAGGCGGATCAGCCTGTGTTGTATGATATTCACAGAATGGGAAGTTACAGCTTGTGACAATAACAGATAAAACAGATTTTAAATACAGATTTAGAGATTCCCTTCAGGAAAAGCTTCACAGTTCCTTTCTAAGAGATTCATGAGAGCCCCTCTGCAAGTCAAATCAGTCACACTCAGTGTTACAATCTCAGGATGAATGCACACCCTGTGGTAAATTTAAACATGCAGTCAACCTGTAATATATATTTTGGAGCCTTCAAATGCCCCCCAAGGTAGATATTTGCTGCTTTATAGTACAGAACAGAAACAGCAAGTTTCTCTTGAGAAACAGCCCTGGTGTGCAGTTTCCTGTCACCAGCTGAACATACCAGCTCCCAAACTACATCAGAGCTGCCCTTTGGAAAAGTATTTCCAAAGCAGGAAAGACTGTAGCTAAATGTGGCAGTACAAAACACTGCTATAAGATAGCTGGAAGGGAACAACTTCTTCATCTCAATGAAAAGCTGTTACACTGCTTCCAGTTTCAGACCAGCCTCTGAAATCCCTCTTTGCTTATCCAAGATGTGTTTTACAAATGCATCAGTTGTGTAGTGATGCATCCAGGAATAACGTTCTGTACACAGTTGTGTTGCCCGGATCAATGAGCACCCAGTGCAGAACCTAACATAGGTACAGTCTGATTTAAAACAGCAGGGCCAGGCATTCATGTAAAGAAAAAAGCAAGTAAATTAAGCTAAATTAAGCGGGTAAGTAAGCTTACAGTGTGCCTGCTTAAGCTGCTGCTGTGACCACTTACATGCTTTGTCTAAGGAAGCTGTGATGAGAGGTATGTTAAATCAGGGATGCAATAAAACAATGATCAACTCTAAATTTGTTTCATTAAATGTGTTAAATTCTACACATCAAAATGACTCACCATTTTTGGTTCCTTGAAGACTTGACTGTCAATCATGTCCCAGGCCCCCTGGCCCAAAGACAGCATCCTGAGGAGCAGCAGCATATCTGGGCTTTCCTTGGATTTTTAAGGGGAGCATAAAAACAGCTGTTTTGATCTTCCACAACTTGCACATACAGATATTGACTTGGAAGTGGTGCTTTACATTCAAAGCTCTCCAAGACTGCTAAGGGCATTCAGTTCTCCCATTTATTGACAACTGATTCCTCAAATGGGACTCAAATAACAGACACACCTGATGGTTTGTGGGTTTTAGTAACATTTGAGAATGCACCAAGAAGTATGCAGCCAATCTGACCTTATTTTTAAAGGTGTAAAGCCAAATCAGTACACTGAAATATAACGGATGACAAGACAAATCATGTCATCTCAGCAGAAGTAAGGAGGAGAAAGTATAAGGAGGACAATGGGGTTTTGGTTATATTGTGCCCTGAAATCAAGACAATTTTCAATCTTACACTGGAAGTTATTCAATCCAACAATCAAATTTAACTCAGGGATAAACCCACCAAATGCCTTACACTGTTCAGACACCTGTAAGGTTACATTCCTTTCGCTATTAGCTTAATTTAAGCACCTCCTGCAGTGACTGCTTGCAGGAAGTGCATTATACCACAGCCAACAGACCAGAACAGTGTAAACTAATTCTCTGTATTTACCATGGTGGGGACAAAAGGCTGCTGCTATTAGGCAAACTGATGGAAGGACAAAGCAGGAAGGCACCTATTCTATGTGTGCATAGCTGCTAGGATAGAATGAGCTCTGCAAAGAATTCACAGTCATTTCAGAGAGCTCCAAAACGCCTGTCTCCAAACAGCGCTCCTGCAGAGCTCTGTGATACATGCTGCAGATGGAGAGGGAGCATCTTGTTTCCCCTATCTCAGTTTACACGTGCATTTGAGAACTTAAATGTACTTCTACAGCACCAGTCCTGTGTTTACGGATGCTGTTCAGTTAAAACTACAGTTCAGATTAGGAACACAAGCTGCAACACTCACCCTGGGTAAGGTGTCCTGCCCAACCAGGTCTTGCACGTGCCTTATGGTACTCAAGGCTAAGGTGTTAACGGCAAAGGGATCACACAGGATCATTGATAAGTCCCTGAGAAGTAAAAATCAACTATGTGTCATACAAAACAAAGACCCCAACCATACAGTTCCAGACCCAGCTGTAGATACCAGCTTCCTGAACATGTGTTTCACTAAATGAAGATATCTGAGCCCACTCTTTGTTGCCATCCTGTCAACTATCAGATATCACATCAAAGTAGTGTACGTGTGTGCGTGTGCATGTAGGTAGACAAAGGGCAAGTACTGTAACAATACCCTTACTATGATAACGTAAAACCTGAGGTTCTCTCTTTTGTTACCTACAGCTATCCACCAATGAACCTTCTCCTGCCTTGTAAAAACACCATTAATGTTATTTCTTCAAATTGAATGTTATCTGAAAACAATTACTACAAGTCTTCTGCACTGAAATCACACAGATCTCCCACAGTCAGTTACCACAGGCCACAGGGGAGACTCAAAGAGTGGTAATTTAATACAAGCTGTGTTGCCACAATGCCCTAGGGCTATGCCCTAGTGCATTAATGCTTGTGGATGTACTGGATGTGACTGCACAGAAGAGCAACTGGCTGTCAGTGAGGTCTGGGGAAGAATTAACAACTGCAATACCTGCCAGATGCTGTGACTGACAGGCTACTTATTCAGTTTCTCAATAAACAGCCCAAGCACCGTACCCCAACACTTGTTCTTGTCCTTTCTTCACCCCATCCAGAAATCCCTGCAATTCCCGAGCTCTCTTGTTGTCTACAAACTTCTCCCGAATGCAAGCATCAAGGCACCAGGTGAACTGTCAGAGAAACAGAGAAAGCTTTATGAAGCACAGCCTCTCATGAAACCAGCAGTAAGATACACCATGTCAGACAAATCTGGCTCAGAATGACTGGGACCACCAACACAGGAGGGATGTGGAGGGAGGAGGCCATGGAGATGCTGTGAGGGCCGGAGCAGCTCTGCTCCGGAGCCAGGATGAGAGAGCGGGGCTGGTTCAGCCTGGAAGTGAAGGCTCCTTAAGGGGAGACCTTAGAGCAGCTCCAGTGCCTAAAGAGGTTCCAGGAAACCTGGAAAGGGGCTTTGGACAAGAGCCTGCAGGGACAGGCCAAGGGGAATGGCTTTAACCTGCCAGAGGGGAGACTGAGATGAGCTCTTAGGCAGAAGCTCTTCCCTGTGAGGGTGCTGAGGCGCTGGCACAGGGTGCCCAGAGAAGCTGTGGCTGCCCCATCCCTGGCAGTGTTCAAGGCCAGGTTGGACACAGGGGCTTGGAGCAAGCTGCTCTAGTGGAAGGTGTCCCTGCCCGTGGCAGGGGTTGGAGCTGGATGGGCTTTAAGGTCCCTTCCAACACAAACCAGTCTGGGATTCTATGACCTCCAAATATGTGGCATTAATACACTTTAATAATACAGTTAGGTATAGTACCAAGCTGGTCACAAATACTGGAGGTCAGAAATACAAACCCCAAAAAGAGGACAAAGCAATGTCAAGAAAGGCATTCCTTGGCAATCAAGGAGCAGGCATGTATAAAATACACCACTGCCCAGGCCAATGGGTCAATGTGGATTTACACAAGCAGGAGACCAAGAAAGAAGCAGCAGCACTTAGCAAAAACAGCAAGGATATTTTAGCTACTGCAATACCACTCCCACCTTCTAAGTAGGGGATACTAACAGTGGAGGTGCTTCTGCTTTATAGCTGTACTATCAAAATGGAAAAAGACAGTCAAACATCCTATTTGACTCAAAATCAAGGGCTTTTTCTCCCCTTTCAGAAAACAATATGTATTTTACAGTAAAACAGAAAACAATAGATATATTACAGTATTTTCCCACAACAATTCAGCAAGAACAACTTGTTGAATTTGCTGCAATGCTTTCAGCAGGCTCCCTGCCTTGCAGCAGTAACTGCATGTTGCAGTGGCAAAATGAGGTTGATAAAAATGATCTGTAGCTTGAATAAGAACTTTCCTTTTCTAGCCAGTCACTGCCTGCATACTGATTTTGGGAGTCTTGATCAGAAGACATTAAAAGCATGCAGTAACATTTATTGTCACTCTAGGATATAATCTCTATAAGCAGAATACACATAAAACAGCAATTTTACTCAAGAGAAAAGGCCTTGTTCTAGATCAGAGTGATGTTAACTATGGACAAAGACTGTAACAAGATGCTGGTGTGACATTAACACAGCTGTTACCTCCTAACATTTTAGTATTTTCTTATAATTCAAGATCCAAAGTATTTATTGTTACACACAAGTTTACCAACAGATGGAGTGTATCACACCCAGCACAGCAGGGAAGGAAGCAAGATCTGATTAAGAACCTGGGTCTGGCTAATGTTTTTGATCACTTTTTGCAGCATCTCCATAGGTCAGATTAGGCTTTGTTCTTACCACTGCACAAGTACCATAAACTTGAATGATTTATGGGTTATGAAATGAAAGCAAGCTGCTGGTTAACCAACATGAGATTTTCACCTAAGTTCCGAGGAATTTAAGATGACTTTTGCATTCAAGGTCTGAGCTCTCTTCACAGAGAGGAGTCACCTTCTCTGGGCTGAAGTCCTGCTGGGCAGCAGGTATGGGGGAAACAAAATTCTCCAGTAATGCTCTCATGTGTCCCACATGATTAATACCTTATGACAGGGGTCAACAGTGCAGATTTCACTGATTTCCAGGTCGTGCAGTGACATGAGGAGCTCTGCCCGTAGTGTGCAGTAATGAATATTCCTTGTGCGGAGGAACAGGGTTCTCAGAAACTGCAACACCATGTCATAGAGCTTCACGTTCTTCCCAATCATCTGGGTCAGCTTCTGAACCACCTAAACAAAGCAGAAAAAACGTGCACTCATTACCAAGAGATGCTGTTATTTCACACACACACAATGTGAATTCTTTCTTTTATCTGATTTATTGAGACTGAACCATCTGCACTGAGAGGAACTCCTGGAAAGGAACTATTTATACCAAGATTTCCAAGAGCATTTGTTCAAGATATGTTCACCAAATCTTTCATAGCCATAATGAAATAGAAAATGCCCAGAAAAGGTTCTCTTGCCAAAGGAAATTGAAGCATTTGTAGAATAAGGTGCTCAGCTATGTGAAAGAAGCAGTACCTGTTATTGATGAGTCACAGAAACAGCTGATTGCTTCTCTGAGTGGATCCAACTCACTCTCTTGGAAAATTACTCACTGGTTTTATTTGCTAGAGTTTCCATAGCAATTATTGAGCTGAATCAGGGTGACAAGCACCAGAGCTACATGTACAGAGGAGCAGCCCCTGCCCTTCCTGTGGCTCAGTGTTGGATCAGCCCAGACACCTCCAGTAATGCCATTCAAACAGCAACCTCTCTGAATGCCTTAGCTGCAACTTGCCATGTCCCTTTCCATTTGTGCAAAATAAATGAGTAACTAAAGTTTTTGCTGGTCTATGTCCTCAAGAAAAGCAATTTAATATACTCAAACTGATTTGATAGAGAACCTCAGCCTTTAAAACAGCTTAGCAACACTAAGCAACAAAGGAAATTTGGCCTTGCCTTTTTTTTTTAAAGCACATAAACAGCTCAGAACATTAATGAGTTATTGCTCAGCACTGAGTAACTACAGTTACATCAAGAGATGTAGGAAGAATCAGCTTGGTACTTCTGGCAAATACTTTTTCTAGTTAAAGAGCTTCAGTAACGAAGCTGAGTGGGTGAAATGGACACCGTTATTTGCTGAGGTGGACTGAAAGCTAGTGAATTCCACTAACAAGCCTGTTGACAGGGGTTTCCTTGTCCTTACCTCTCCCTGACGCCTTGTTTTGGGAGATGGACTGAAGAAATTGTGCAAGACAGAAATGTCACTGCTGAAGAGAACGTTCTCCTTCTCCAGGATGTATTGCTTCAGCAGTGGAGAAACCTCATCACCAAACAGAGCCTGGTTGTCCTGCCAAATCTGGCGCTTCACCTCCACTGCACATGCTTTATACAAGTCCTTATCAGCCATTACCAACTTCAGCTTCTTTTCGGGGACCTGAAATCAACAGAGCAGTTACCAAGTGCAGAGCAGCTCACCTACCTGACTGTGCAAGGAGTAAGGAACTGACTGCAGAGGACATCTAAATCATAATCTGGTAATCTGCACAAGAATGCAATTTAACACCAGGCAGCATGAGACTCATCTTTTGCCTCACCTACCCCTGTAAAAGCCAGTCCTCAGACACTTAACTTTTTCAACAACAAAATGACACCTCAAGCTTTTCTTTACTTCTTTCAGAGGACAAAAGACTTCCTTTAAACCTCTGATGCTGAGATCTGGGACGATGTTCCAGTAGCAGTTTTGAAGCCATTACCATAAATACAAGACGATGCTCTTAGTAAGGCTACTCTGAGATTTCATTCACAGATCTGAATGTCACTCCTGTCTACCTCTAATTGTGGTCTTCAAATCTCATTTTCCAGTTGTCATTACATCAGCTGTGGAAACCTTCACCTGTAAGTGAACTTGACAACGTTTAGGAAGCTGCCTATATTGAATAAAGCTGGGAAATAGCCTCATCTAACTATGAAAATGTAAAATGCTTTTTGAATTACCAGATAATGTAGTAAATCTTCAGCCAGCTCCTAACACTGAATGACAAACTTGCATTTGGCTGCAGATGGAGCACACAGCCCATCCAACAGCACAGCTAAGAGAAACTGCACAACAGAGATGGCTTTACCTTGGGCAAGTGCTTCATGACACACATGACCACAGGCTGGATGGAAGGCATCTTGACCAGGGAAAAGCTCTTCTCTAGGAGATCTTCCAGCTTTTTATATCTGAAAACACAGAAGCGCAAGAGACTAAGTACCACATAACAGTTAAGCATCAAAGTGGCTCATCCCAAAGCCACCAGAACTTGATCCCTGAAGAACCCAGCCCTTGCAGAAGTCACTCATCCACTCTAACTCGTGTTCACGCAGACCTCCCAGCTCACTCCGAGCAACCAGCACGCCTTAACAAACCTCTCCTCGACCTTCCCTTCCAAGGCGATGGCAGAGACCCTCTCCAGCAGCTTCTCCCTCAGCTCATCGAAAACCGACTGGTGGAACTCCAGCCGGGGGGTGCCGTGCAGGTCCAGGAAGGGCAGCGCCGACTGCAGCGAGGGCAGCAGCACCCCATTCTCTGTCTGCCAACACAAACACCATGCGAAAGGACAAACCCCACAGAGCAGAGCCCTCCTCGGGCCCTCCCGCTCTCCCACCACCCCGCAGCGCCGGCCCCGCCGCTCGGGCACCTTGTCCCACCGCACCTGGAACTGCTCGATGGCCTTCAGCGGCTCCGTGCAGTTGGTGAGCGTCTCCTTCAGGTCCTCGCCGTTGGCCACCCCCAGCTCCTGCAGCCCCGCGTACATGGCGGCTGCCGGGCCCCCCCCGGGCCCGCTCCCACAGCGCCGCGGTCCGACCCACCGCGGGTCCCCCAGCGGAGCGCGGTCCGGCGCTGCGCCCCGCCCCGCGGAACCCGCTCCAGCACACAAAGGTTCCGCCACACAAAGGCTCCGCCGCCGCTGCCGCGGGGTACCCGGGCTGCCCGCACCCCCGCCGGCACCGGGGAGCCCCAGGGCACGCTGCTGCGGCAGCAGCGTTAGGGCAGCGCGGTCGGGGTTGGAGCGGGGCGAGGGGAATCCCTCCCTGCGGGGCAGCCGCAGCTTCTGGCTGATCCCTGGCAGACAGCGATGGAAAGGGGAAATGGAACCAAAACCGGTCTCATAAAGGAGAAGTGGCCTTTTCCCGTTCATGGTTTGAGATCTGCAGGCTCGTACTTTCGGGACAGCTGGTACAGAGCGAGGAAACAAATCTTACCGTGTCTTTCACAAGGGGTGCGGCCAGGCGCCAGGGTTGTATTAAGCTGCATCAGTCTGATCCACTGCAGAAACACCCTTGGCATCTTCCCACCACATCTAGTGGCAAACCAATAGTGGCAACTAATATCTAGGCAAATCTAATGGATTTAGAGCTTCCCCACACCCCCAAACCATTCTAAGGTTGGGCTGCTGTTGACAGACCCCTGTAAACCTGGATATCCAAGCAGAACAGATGCTCTCCACTATTCCCAGCCATGAGCTGCTGCAATGCCCTTCAGTCCCATGTTTCCCCTCTCTATGTCCCAGCTGTCAAAGCAGCCCCTGAATGGATTAAAGGGCATGGGGGTGGGTTCTATGGGAGCAAAGCAGAACTGGCCAGACCACAGCAGCATCTGGCAGCTCCTCAGTGGCTGCTGGCCATCCTTTGGTTCTGATGATATATTATGATATTGTATAAACTATCGTGAGCAGCCCATGGGCATGAGCAATTAGCCAACACCTCCACACAACCCATGTACAGCATTCCTTTGAGGCAGGAGGACACCTGGGGCACCATTTCATTTGCAAGACTGCAGCAAGATGAGCTGCTGTGCAAATCCTTCCCACCGCAGCACTTGAAAGCCTGCCTGTCTTCATGGGCAAATGGGAAAGCAGGGCCATGAGGATTGTCAGCACTCTGGAGATTTAATCCTATTGCCCTTTGCAAAGCAGAGCATTGTCAGCCCAAGTGCAGGCAAAACAAAGAATCCAGCCTGGTTTGTGTTGGAAGGGACCTTAAAGCCCATCCAGCTCCAACCCCTGCCACGGGCAGGGACACCTTCCACTAGAGCAGCTTGCTCCAAGCCCCTGTGTCCAACCTGGCCTTGAACACTGCCAGGGATGGGGCAGCCACAGCTTCTCTGGGCACCCTGTGCCCGTGCCTCAGCACCCTCATCATCAAACAAGTCTTCCTTATGTGCAATCTAAACCTGTCTTCTTTTAGTTTAAGAGCATTCCCCCTTGTCCTGTCACATCTGTAGATGCATTCTAGTCACTGACCAGCAAAATCAGAACTGGAGTCTAAAGTCTGCAGGAAGAGGAGGGAATTCTGGCACTTTGCTTAAAACAACACTAAGATGGAGAAGTGCATCTCCAAATACCCCTGCAAAGCCAGTAAGGTGTTCTGCAAACAGAGGCCTGGCTGGTGAACTCCTCTGGGGGGGACAAGATGGCCTTGCCAATAAATGGTCCAGCTCACACACACAAAAGCTTTTCTTTAAGGAGTAGCACTTTTATTCCTAGCCCCAGTCCCTGGAACCAGATGGGGACAGGCTGAAGGGAGCCCATCTCCTGGGAACAACACATTTTTCTCCAGAAATTCTGGTTTGGGGGACATGTCTTTGTGGCACCAGAAAGTAGAAAGCAGGCACATGGTTTGTAAAGTCTGGGGGTTGGTTATCCTTCACGGAAAGGCTGTGGAAAGGGTGTACAGACACCTATGCTGACACTGACCTTCTGGAGGCAAAGTTTCAAGCACCCCTGCTGTCTCCTACCCACAGCAAAGGCCAAACCAGCCAGAGTATCCTGTAGGTATAAACACAAATGTGCATGGGTTTTCGTGTCCCAAGTGCCACCTGATATGAGGCAGGAGCAGCCTGCAGGAACTGTGCTCTGCCCCAGTCCAGTGCACACATGCTTGTGGAGAAGCACCCCAGGTTCACCCTGGAGCCCTCAGACCTAAGTAAACCCAGCATAAGGAGTTTTCCCACTTCTAATTTTGACAGCTAGCACTGCCAGGAGCAGAATACCAAACACATGAGTTCTGCCTGCTGCCTGCTCATCACACAGCTGAGTTAACCCCACAGGTCTGTTTACCTCAACCCCATCGCCCAGGGCAGTTTCGAGGTTGCACTGATGCCTTTGCACTGGAGCAGGCACGAAGCCATCATTGTATTTACTGTGTGGAGGGATGGAAGGAGAACTGCTTGAGTCATCGCTCCCTGTGGTCCCCGTGGCTTGGGGCTGGGCTGAACCCAGAGCGTGGCCCCAGCTCCGCCTTTCTTCTCTTTTAAAGGTTGTGGAAGTAGCCGCTGTCAGTTCACTGCTCCACTGCTTCCTCTCGTGTCTCTCTGTAGGGAGAAAGCACTTCATGTCTTGGCGTGAACTGCTTCCCCCCTGGCTGGTGATCGTGGCAGGACTGACGGGCATCGTGCTGCTCTGCGTCTCCACTAAAGATGTGCCCTACACCCCTCTCAGGACCAAGGTAAGAGCATCCACCTAAGGGGTGGCCAAACTGGGGTCAGGTGGGACAATAAGCAGAAGACCTTCTCCTTGCCTATGGGGCCACTTCTTAAGGAGAACCTGCTGTTTCCTTGTGCAAGCTGGGCATTTGAACTGGTGTGTTTTGTTGCTTTTTACATTCATTGCACTACTGAGTTATTTACTAGCCTGAAACAAACTGAGGAAGGGACTACAATAAGACTATGAGGACAGATTGGCATACTTTAACATGCTGTAGCTTTTCAAAGTGAAAAAACAAACCAACCCCTTTGGCTGGACTGGGAAATACAAGCTGGATGTGGGCCATGGATCAGCAGAGATGCTCACCACAGGCTGGGGAGCTCATGTCAGAAGCTACCCCAAGAGTCCAGAGGTGTTAGGGGTGGGAAAGAGCTAGATCCCTCTTCAAAGTTGGTAGGAATCTGGGCCTGAACTGCTGCTTCTCTATTAAATATATGTATTATATATATTTTATATGTGTATATCTATCTATCTATCTATATATCTATGTATCTTCCATGCCTTCTCCTCTTCTGTTCTCTCTTGATTTTAACCAAAGAGCCAACCTGTTCTACATGGCAGGGTCAGATCTGCCTGGTGACCAGGGGGTTAATGCCCACCCGCTCTGCCTCTTGATGTACCCGCTGCTGAGGTGGGAGCAGTTGGCACGCTGTGGTTGAATCAACCAGAAGCAGGTTAACCTGTGTGGTTAGAGACACTGCCCCTCCTCCACACTCCTCTAAGGGACAAAACTGGATTTAAAACAAAAAAAAAAAAAACAAACCCTTACTGCTGCGTGCTCTGTCCTTCCCTGGGGCCGAGCTGGGGCAGAAGCGCCATGATCCTTCCTCCTCCCTTGCGCTCCCAGCAGCCTCTCCTTTTGTGAAGGAGGAAGAACCCCAGGTTCCTCTGCCAACACCACCCGTTCCTTCCTCTTCTGCAGCAGCCGACGTGTCCCTATGAGCAATAGGAGCTGTCACTCATGTGGGCAGATGCCAGCAGGCTCAGGCAGGGAGCTCCGTCCTCCTTCCGCATTTCTGCTCCAGCTCCAGTCCCAGGCACTGTGTCTGGTGCAGCTTGGACTCCCAAGGGAAGAGGCAGCCAGCTTGGCTCTGAGGCTGCAGCCATGCTCTGTCTTGTGCTAAAACCCTGCTGATGGTGTCAACATCAAACCTCTCGGGAGGTTTCTCCTCCCACTCAGTCACAGCTACAACTATTTCTGTGCAAGATAACAGCTTAGAACATGTGTGTCATCGTGTGTCCCCCCCCCCCCAGATCTCATGAGTTTCTTCTCCATCTGTGTAAATACCCATTTGTGGTCATGTAATAGTGGGAGGAGAGAAGGAGACCCTAGGATAGCACTAGGGCTATTTTGAGTCTGAGGACGTCCAGAACAGCCACAGAGCTGCACTGCAGGGTACACCAGTGGCCTCTCACTACCCAATCCTCATATATGAGCTGCAGCTCAGCAAAGCTTGGTCAGCAGCAAACAGCCCAGACGCTGGGCTGCAAAGAGACTAAGCAAGCCCTTGGCCTCCCTGCTAGGTAACAGGATGACTGTCAGTGGACAAGGTGTTGAGAAATCCCATGCTCGCTGCTCCTCTTTCCACCAAGATGCTATCTTGGTCTCAGTGGGGCTGCTGCACTGGACAGTGTATGTGCTGGATGGTCCCAGTGTGCTGCAGCTCCTGCCCATGTCACACCATCTCCACAGTGGGGCATCAAGGGGATGTGGGATTCAGGTTCCTCAGAAGTAGGAACAAGCCACAGCCCTCTAATTCCTGCACAAAAGCTGTAGCAAACCAATCCAGCAGCAGCCTGAGTCCCAGAATCAGTCAAAAGCCTGGATACTGCCATCTCCCACTGGTTTAAGACCTGTTTTTCCTGAGCTCCAGGTGGCTAAGCTCAGTGGAAGCCCTCTGCCTGGTTTCAAGAACACAGCACACCACTGTAGTTCTGAAGGATTTCTGGGTGTCTCCACTCCTGCTGCTCCTCATGTATATTCAGAAATGCAGATGGTTCGCTGCAAATCCACATCATCTTCTGGCTTCACCCTTTCTTTGCATGTAAAAAGCTAACTCAGACACTGCAGTGCAGGCCCATGGGTTACCTACACAATGCTACAGTAACAAAGCAGCACACATTCAGTGGTGTTGATCTGGAATGTTTTTGGGGTTTTCCAGTATGGCATTGTTCTGGATGCTGGCCCATCCTGCACCAACCTGTTCATCTACCAGTGGACCACCACCAAGGCAAATAAGACCGGGGTGATCAGAGAATGTAGTTCCTGTCCTGTGCAAGGTAAGGTGTCCGATTCATGCTGGCTGGGCTGT
The DNA here is from genome assembly GCF_033815535.1 of Pezoporus flaviventris. Classification (NCBI taxonomy): domain Eukaryota; kingdom Metazoa; phylum Chordata; class Aves; order Psittaciformes; family Psittacidae; genus Pezoporus; species Pezoporus flaviventris. The sequence goes on along the minus strand of NW_026892702.1, from coordinate 2,138,849 downwards.
GGGACTGGCTTGGGATGGATAGAAACAGAGATCTGTGCATGGACCATTATTGCGATGTCCTTGGCTCCTCTATCATCAGGCTGTATGCTGAAACAGTGGTGATAGTGAAGCAAAAGCTGCTTATTTCCACCATGAGTCTTCTCAACGTGGGCAGATTTAGCCATACACAGCTGGACATCAACAGCAGGTGACAGTTTCTTTAGCCTGCTGCAGGCACAGAAGCTCAGAGAGGGGACAGGGCTCATCCCCATGTCCATGTGGATCAGTGGCACAGCCAAAGTTGCTGAGCTTCTTACCAAGTGAACAGCAACAGAGACAAACCTGGCTGCAGGGTGACATTTTGCTTCCTCCTGACTGTACTCTGGGCTCTAATGTGTGTAGCTGGTGTAGCTCCGGAGCAACAGAAGTACAAAGACTCCAGCCCCCTATGTAGGGTTTGATAGCACAAGCATGAGTACAGTGTGGGTTTAGGTGTCAAATTTTGGAGAATATTGGGGTCTTCCTCACTAGTTTGAACCAGTTTAGCCCTGCCAATGCCAGCTGATAAGGTTTCATGCAGTAATGCTTGGGGTTTTCCTTCCCTATCTCTGAATCTTGCTCTGATGTTGAAGCCTGATTATAGCAGGATGCTGGGAAACCCTGAACTCCCAGTAGCAGTATGCTGTGGGAGGGCAGCTGCACAGCAAGCAGGGAAGAGGGTTTGTGCCCTTGCAGGCTGTAGGCAATACAAACCATGTAGAGAAGATGCAGTAAGGGCTCCCTGAAACCTTGTACATGTCCCTTGCCTGCTGCCACCTTCACCAGATGGCTTAAAACCAACAACTACAGCTCAGAGCAGCAGTTTGCAGCAGCAGCAATAAGAGGTGCAGGGAGCTCTCTCACCCACATGTGAGAATTCATCCTTTGCCTACACCCTCTACAGCCTTGGAGTAGCTGCAGACAAGCTGCAGCTCAGCCCTACACAGGGCCCAGGAAAGCAAAGCAGGGAGTCACACAGCCAGGAAGATGATGGGCAGAGGATGGGGAAGTGAAGCTCTTTCTGGGTAGTAGTTCAAAGCCAGCATGTAAGACTCCATTGAATCTTGCTGGAAAGACGAGGCAGGGCTTGCACACAGCTTCTGTCTGCGCAGCAACAGCTTCCTCTAGAGCAGAGGTGTCTTGTGGTGGCTCAGAAGCCACCTTTGTCGGCACAAGAGGAAGTGGCTGGAGGAGAGAGGTGACACATCAGCCTCAGCTCTGTCTGCATGGCAGCATGTCCTTTTGCTTATCTTTTACAGTGGCTAAAGCCACATTTTTCCTCTTGTGGCCTCAGCTGCTGAACTGCCCTTTGATTGATAAATGGTCACTTGTAGGACATCTCGGCAGCAGAGCTAGGTTCCTCTCAGTGTGATTTGGGATTTACATGCACGTGTTTCCCTCCCAGTACCATATTTCAGCAGGATGGGTACATGGAGGAACTCCATTCCACCTGTGGCAGGTCCTGACTTTAGCCATGCCCTAGGATAGCAACCTCCTGGGTAACAGCTCTCACACTTCTTCCATGCCTTTCCTTAGAAAATGCCAATTTTATCCCTGGTCCTCAGGTCTGGGAGTCTCCAATTACGCAGATTCTCCTCAGAAAGTCATGGAGAGCCTGCAGCCCTGTTTGACCTGGGCCCAGCAAGAGATCCCAGCAGAGCAGCACAGCCAAACCCCACTCTACCTGGGAGCAACCGCCAGCACGAGGCCATTGAAGTGAGTGAACATTGCAAACCCATCCCCAGCCATCAGCACACGCCATGGGATCAGTCTGTGGCTGCATGCCAGCCTGCCTGCTGTGCAGTGCTCCATCCCTGGCCTGGTAGCCAGGTAAACCTTCCCCAGGTCCTGATGTACCCCAGGGGACTGCGGCTGTGTGTCCACAGTGTCCCCCCAAGCAGCCATGAGGATGACAGTCTTGCTATTGCTACCAGTCTGTGTTGTGTCCTTCACAGCTGTGCTTGGGAAAACACCCATCAGTCTGGAAGTTGAAGTTTATGTGACAGCCCACCTGGGCTTGCAGGGGTGCTTCTTGTCAGCAGCCTGGGAATGGTGGTGGGGAGATCCACCTCATCATACACACTTTTGTGGATCCTGTTCTCAGTTACCTCATTACTGGGACTTTTATCAGCTTTAGACACTGGGGAAAAGTAAAGCCTGGAGGGGACCTGGTCAGGGGAGCAAGGCCACAGGACTCCCTCAGTGGCACAGGGTACAAAGCTCTCAAATGGTGGCACAACTGCTCAAACCACCCCTCTGCTCTTCTCACCCTTAGTGCCATGTGAAGAGAGAGGGAAGCAGCAGCAGGAGTGGGATTGTCATTTTGTCTCCGTGCTGCTACCCAAAGCAGGAGCACAGCAAAAGCCCTGCAGCTATGCCTCCAATACAGGTTGCTCCTGCAGGGTCCTGCAGCAACAAATGTGCCTTTTTCTTTTCTGTTTAGCCTCACCCATCCCATCCTCTCTGATGGTCTCCTTGCAGCCCTGAAGTCATCTCCTTTCAAGTTTCAGGGGGCACAAATCCTGTCCAGTCCAGAAAAGGAAGCATTCAATTGGGTTGCTGTTAACTATGTCCTGGAGAACTTCTTCAAGGTAAAGGACAATCCTACCTGGGGAGTAGAGAACTGAACAACTCCCATTAGCAAACAGCCATACAGACATGTATGTACGTTGAAATCCTGTAGCTTAAACAATGCTTAAGCACAACTTGCACTGCCTTTCAGAGGAGGAAGGTTATATCCAGCACCAGCTGGTTGGGGGACAGAGTATGAGATGGTTATAACTAGGATGAAGGACTAAAGCTCTAATATAGCTTGTCATGGTCATACTCACACAGTTGCCCTAACAGACGTGAGACTTCCTGGACAACACATCCCATGCTTGCATAACCTGGCCCTGGGGTGTCAGTAACAACTCCACTGCTCCAAGTCCCTGCAGCTCTAGCTCAGCACCACTGTCAAACAGGCATTGCTGCTGTTTGTGGCATTGCCCCTGGAGACCAGCAGTCCCACAGGATATCCTGTGGATGGTGGACAGAGAAGCAGTCTTTTGCTGCCAAAGCAAAAGCCTCTTATGGAGATGCCAGTGAGAGTAAATCTGAGTGTCCCCAGCACAGGGGACTGGTCAGTATTCAGAAGGCACACTAAACAGAAAGAATACACAGGAGTTTCCTTGCTGTCCCCTCAAGCCAAAGCCTTTGAGTTCTTCTTAAGAACTCAAAGGGCAGGAGAAAGGCAGGTTAGGCCAAGTGATTCCACATCAGCAAAGTGAAAGGCAGTTCTGATTACCAGCAGCAAGCATGCACTGGTTAGGGAATTGCTAGCAAATTCCAGCACAGCCTCCCCCAGCCAGGGCAGAGCATTTCCACCCATGTAAACCTGCCTGCCTGCACTGCTAACTTCAGCATCCCCAAAATCAGTTCTGCAAGACTGCAGGAGATGAAACATCAGGGCTCATCTGACAGCAGGGTCACTTTAGTACCAAGGCAGCACTTGAAGCCCATACCTTCCCACCTAGAAACCTCCTTTCCACCACCCTCTCTTCTTTCCCCTGCTCCTACCTGCCAAGACCACTGCTTGCTGAGCCCCGTTTGCTCTCACTGGCTGTGGGGAGCTCTCAGTGCAGATGGCAGTGCTTGTTCAATGGCTCCTCTGTTCCCTGCCAAGCCACCACTTCAGCATCCTTATATCCTGTGGGCAAAACAAGAAGTTGGGCTGTACTGCACCAAAGAGCTTTCTCTCTCTGTGCACTAATGCTTGCACTGTGACTGCGACCAGATGCAGATGTTTTAAGAACTGACCTCTCTGGTTCCTTTTGGGTCAGTACGACTGGCGAGGACAGTTGGTCCCCTCCGGGAAGGGGATGGCAGGAGTCCTGTTGGTGGGAGGAACCTCAGCACTGCTCACTGCCAAGGTAGAAGAGGAGAACCAGGCACCTACAGAGGAGGTGAAGCTGCAGCTGTATGGTCAGACACACAGAGTGTACACTCATCACTGCCCCTGCCACGGCACAGCCCAGCTCCGCAGCAGGCTACTCGCTCTGCTCATTCAAGTGAGTATCAACAGAGGGTGTTTGCAGGGTTCCTGACTACAACAGTACTATACAAAAGTTGCACAAGGTGTAGCTTCTAACAGGCAAAATGTCAATCACTGTCTTTAACACAGGGAATTTGCATATACTTTAAAAAAGCCAAATGCATTGGTAGAACATACTCCCTATGCCTGAATCAATGCCCTCCAAGCAGACACACAGGCACCCATTCAGGGGTTTCCTACTTGCAGGCTCTATTTGGCTTCTTTCTTAATACACATGAGCACAAAACTGCTCTCCAGAGGTGCTAAGATCACCTTCAGGGTGAAGAACAGCAGCACCCAGGAACCAACGGGGACCTTCCATTTGGGGTATTTCCTTTGCTGACTTAAACCCTGAAGCATCTTTAAAAGAGCACTATTTCACCTGGAAAACATACAGGTCCTTTGGTTCTTCCAAACTTTATTATACTTGGCAGGAGGCAGGATCTGATGTAAAGTCAGGAATCACCTTAGTCTCCACCAAACCTGGTTTTTTTTTGTCAGAAATAAACTACCTGCTGCCCATCCACTTGTCCCCTTCTAAACCACACCTCTTATATGAGACCTGAATGTCCTACATAGAGACCCACTTCACCACAGTTATATTGAGAATTCCTAGAGATCCCAGACTGGTTTGTGTTGGTAGGGACCTTAAAGCTCATCCAGCTCCAACCCCTGCCATAGGCAGGGACACCTTCCACTAGAGCAGCTTGCTCCAAGCCCCTGTGTCCAACCTGGCCTTGAACACTGCCAGGGATGGGGCAGCCACAGCTTCTCTGGGCACCCTGTGCCAGCGCCTCAGCACCCTCACAGGGAAGAGCTTCTGCCTAAGAGCTCATCTCAGTCTCCCCTCTGGCAGGTTAAAGCCATTCCCCTTATCTCCTGATAAGAAACACTGGTTCTTGAGGTGTTGAGCCATCTGGATGGTGGACCTGAACAGCATCTTTCTTGCAACTAGAAAGAGTACAGGATCCATTGAAACTGTATTTCTGGTTTAAGGGAGAGCAGGTAGCACTGGGACTCCTCAGCCTCCCATAGCAGGCCCAGTCATTGCAGCTTGCCTGGACCCTGCGGGAGCTGGGAGGCTGCTGCATTGGTCTGGGACTTCCAGCTGAGTGCCTGAGACAAGGTTTGCAAACATTTGCAGCCTGTTTGCTCATTACAATACCCTGGTGGCAGAGGAAAACCATTCTTCACTCTGTCCCATTTTGTCTTCCTTCGTGAAGCCCTGGGATGCCAGCCCGTTCCCTTGCTGCCTCTGTCCTTGTTTTATTCTGCCTCTAGGATCAGAGAGGGGCTAAAACTGTGTTTAATCCTTGCTGGCCCATCTCCTACTCCCGGGAAGTGCAGTGGCAATCGGTGCATGCTGGGCCTTGTGCTGTCAGTGAGGACACATCAGACATCTCTGGCCCTGAGGTCTTCAATATCACCGGCTCCAGCAATCCCACCGCCTGCATGAGACTCATGCAGAGCCTGCTCAACTCTTCCTCTTCCTGCAACTTCTTCAAGCATTCCCTCAGCGGAGTCTTCAAGCCTCTCCGGACCAGGTTTCTGGTGAGTTCTCATCTACACTGGGGTAGGCAACTGGTGTGGAGAATCCATGCCATGGGACCAGTTTGATCATTAAGAAGTACAGTGGGAGTTGCCACACCGTGCCCTCTGCTTTGGGTAATGCTCTACAGGTGCTCTCCTGCCCTCTCCTCCTCATTGACACACAGCTGGTCAAATATGGACCACAGGCTTCCTACCAGTGACTGTGACAGGGCTTTGCTCATCCATGTCTCAGCAGTGCTTGCTGCAAGACAAATGCTGGGGCTCCACAGAGCCAGCCGCAATAGAACAGCCAAGAGTCTCCTGCTGAGCAGGTCTGCTCACATGAAGTCTGTGGTGAAGCTGAAGATCTTCTGTCACTTCCTCAGCAAACATTTGGGCACGTTCCACCACAAGCATCCTTGTATCTGAGACCCTGGATCTAGCGTCCAAAGTCATTGGGTTGTTAAGTCAGGACTAGCTCAAGATCCCAGGACAATCCGAGTGCATTTCAAGGAAGGAATTACAAACATTTCCTCAGCTTCCTGCTCCTGAGAGCCTCCCATGGACACAGTGCCAAGGAGCAGAAGGACTAGTCTACTTATCCAGGCAGGGCACAAAAGCTAGAAACAGTCCTGTGTCTATCTCCAGAGAGTAACAGGTCTGCTTGTCCTCCTTGCACACATCAGAAACACCATAACCACCAATACAGGCACATGGAGAGGGCACCCTGGCCACACACCCCACGGCTACTGCCACTTTCTTTCCTATAGGCACTGTATGTGATGTGAGGATGCAAAATGCAGTGTGACCTGATGATTATTTCTGTTGCAGGTGATTTCTGAGGCCATGGACTTCATGAGAGAAACCGTGCCCTCTCCTGACTTGGGTCAGGCAGTCAACAGGCTTTGTGGGATGTCCATCAATGAGGTAACTGGAATAACTCAGTGTGCAAGGAGAGTGCAAAGCAAGGAACAGGCTGTTGTAAAACCCCATAGGGCTCAGACTGACAGAGCTTAATTGACTGGCTCCCTCAAGGAAAAACCTGGATTTTCCTGTTTGCTGTTTACATTCACTTTGAGGAAACAGGCTCCCCTTATTTTCTTTCAAATCCCAGCTGCTGGTAACGCCTGGACTGAGTTAAATGAAAAGCCACAAGTAGCTTTTGCTGCATATTAAGGAGTAAACAGGAAGGCTGTCTACTCACTCCTGCACATCACCCTTCTCTCCTTAAGCACAAGGAACATTCACTCAAATGCCAGCAGCTTTCCCATTTCACCTAGGTCCATGCAGGCCAAGCCAGGGAGAAGTTGCAAGTTCTCTCCCTCAGTTTATGGCTTAGAGGTCACACTCATTTGTGCCTACACTGACCAGCATCCACAGTAACATTCAAACTGGACAGTTTGCTAATGGGGTAGCAAAGCTGTTTCTTAGAACTTTCTCTTCTGGACAGAAGAAACAGATCTTGTTCATGTTCCTGCTGAGAGAAAGGCTGCAGCATTAGCTCAACCTAATTAGAGAGCAGATGATCATACCAAGCAGTGCACCTGCAAGGCAACTGCAGGAGACCTGCCTGCCACCCTTGCTGCTCTTGAACTGCCTGGGCTTTAATAAGATGGGAACAAAGGCACATAGAGATGACACCAGTTCCCAGACTGCATTCCAGAAGGTGCAGGAAACATGGTTTCAGTCTGCACAGGACACAAAGCCTTCCTGCAGTCCCACAGGTCACCCCAGAGCAGGAAAGGAGAGGTTATAGCAGGGCTGAAATTCTGCTACTGAATATTTGCTTTATTTTTTTCCTCATCTTCTTTTGGAAATGACACCAGCTGCTGAAGGAGTCCCAGACAAGCCTGGATACACTTGCAGATTACTGCCTTGTGTCTGCCTTCATCTTTCACCTCAGTACAAAGGGATACACCTTTGACTTCAATGGGTCTGTCTGGACTTCATTCCAGAAGAAGGTCAGTTACCTACAGTGTGTACTTCCAGTTACAAGGGAGGGGCGTTTTCAGCAAAGCCAACCTGTCCCCATTCCTGCAAGCCCAAACCAGCCAGGTTTCTCCAGCAAGATGCTTTTGCAAAATAAATTCATAACTGTGATAAGCAAGAAAGACAGTGACAGAAAGCTAGAGATTGCACTGTCCTCTCTGAAAAACAGATGGGTCAAAACCCTACCTGGAGCAGTGTTATCCTTTAGAGCTTGTATCCAACAGGCAGACATTGCTTGAGTGACACTTTATGCTAAGGACAAGCTGCTGATATTTTCTGAGCCAAAAGATGTTGCCCTACCTCTTTATACCAGTGAGGCTTTATAACTGGATTACAAGGTATGAAATTGCTTCAGGATCTGGAGCCCCCAAGAAAAGGAGGATTGGATTCAGGTTCTCCCCTTCACAAATGAAAAGAAAGCCTATTCCCAGACCCTGTCACAACTCACCAGTAAAGCACAGTCCCAGTGAGCAGGGCTGCAGCAGTGACAGCAGTTCAGTCAGCCATCACGCTAAGGCAAGGTAAGGAGGTAGGACCAGGGCACATCCAGGGAGCCCAGTCTGGGAAGCCTGTAACATAGGTCTGAGGTGGCAACCAGGCAACAGGGCCAGAGACAGAACTAAAGACTTAAGATCCACCTGGGAAAACCAGATAGCAAGAAGCAAAGGAACAGCACACACCTACAGCCTAGCTCAGGGAAGAAGGGGCTGCCCAGGCCAGAGCTTAAATGGAGCTCCCAGGCCCACGGGCAGAGGCAGGGGGGCAGAAGTGTCAGGTGAGGCTGGTTGGGGCAATGAAGGCCTGTTAGTTCACTCAGGGCACCGGGAGTGCGATTGCCTCTCATTTCAAACCTTGGATCAATCTCAAATAAAGTATATGAGGCCTTAGGCCTGTGCACAGAAATACAGTTGAGGTCCAGAGTGTCTCCTCTTCTCACCTCTCCTCCTTTTTCTTTCAATAGATGGGTGATAGATCCTCTGGCTGGAGTCTGGGATACCTGCTGAGTCTGACCAACACTATCCCCCAGGACAGCCCGAGCTTTCTCAAGGGGATTGAACCGGGGGTCTGGTCTTTGCTCCTCATCCTCTTTGTCGTGCTGCTCACTGGCTCTTTCATGCGCATCTCATACCGAGTGATGGTGAAGGAGAACAGCTTCAGTAACAGGAACAGCAGGGTCTTTGATGACATCTGACCGTTACTCTGGGACTCAATAATTCTGCCAGAGGGCAGTTCATAGGGCACATACAGAAACCACACCACTGTAAGTCACTGGAGGATGCAAGTGATTTTCCTGCAGGACTCCCAGAGCCTCAGTGCCTTACTTCAACTTGCTAGCACTTGCACTGCCATACTTTGAGACAATGGATCCTGCTCTACAGGAAACTTGTGATTCCTGGTGGATGGCAAGCTGTTCGTTATCCAAATGAGGCAGCCTGCACTGATCTTGCTTGGGCTGCAACTGGGATTACTCATGTCAATGTAATGGAATGATGCCTCTGGGCAGTCAGGCCCTGAGCTAATACAGACTTAATACTGAATAACACTGTCAAATCAGGAGAGGACGTGTCTGAAGAAAGTGCTGTGTCCTCTTCTGTGGCAAGAGAGACACCACCTGCAGTACTGCCACCAGCAAAGACTGGAACAGCATTAAATACAGTCAGAACACAACAGGCAACTTGCTCCCACATTCTAGAGAAAAAGCAGGGGTTTTCTGCCTGCCTCTACTGATTGTCTTTGCTCTATCTCAGTGATGGTATCTATGTGGCCCTTCAAGAACTCTCCAAAAGCAAAGCTTTTTACACTTGGCCTCTACAAAATGCACAGAGCATCGAAGGAAAAACAAAGGGCAGCTGAGTTCCAGTCTCTTGGCTGAGTCGTGGCAACTCAGGGTTAACACTGTCTATTTAAAATCTTTAACCAGGACTTGGAATTAGATGATCTTTAAAGTCCCTTCCAACCCAAACCATTCTATGACTTGAATTAACACATTTAATTTCACATCTGCTAAAACAAGGTGCAGGGGAGGCTGAGGATCACCAGTCTGGTCATTTGCACTGAACTGCTTGACTCTGAAAGGGCAGTAGCTCATCTAACACTGTCCCTCAGACAGGAGCAGACCCAAGAAGACCTTTCCTAATTGACTTTCATATTAGTCTGTGACTAGATATACTTTATAATCCAACACTCCAGTTTCCTCTGGGCATTGGCAGTCATTCCAAGATGCCCTGCTTGTCTAAGAGCTGAGGCACTGTATAAACTCTGTGTTATTGTGAAGAAAGGGATCAATTCAGACAAACACTGTCCTTTGACTAAAGCACTCAGAGTTCACCTCTGCTTCAAAGCAACAAACAGGCTGCTAAAAGCCCAAAGGACAAGTGTCTCCAGCTCTTTTCAGACCACTTGAAAGAGAAATTTAAATGCTCACAGATATAATGATGTGCCTGGCAGGATTTTTAAAGCTACCATGGAACCCAAATCCTTTCAAATCTGATTATTAATTCTTTGTGCTCCCAACTCATATACATGGACACCCCCATAATATTGGGGCATTCATAAATTTTCAGGCCATTAATGAAGGTTTGGAACCTGTCAGTCAAGTTTGGAGGGGTGTGGAAAGAGATTTAAATGAACTTCATATTCATTTCTTGGAGTTGCACATTAGATATTTTTAATTACATCATGGTATTAAAGATGTTTTAATAGACTGTCTGTGTTATTCTTGGCAAGAGATCACAGGGGGGTGTTATTGTGCATACAGCATGTCCCAGTGAGGAGGATGGGGGGTGCTGGGTTTGCCTCTGTTTACTTCAGAGCTGTTTTACTGTGTACTTTCGGGGTACACAATGAGATACCCTGAAGGCACTTTCTCCCCAGTGGAAGGCAGACAGAAAATGACTTCAGATAACCTGGCTGCTGGTATTCAGTTGATGAAAGACATGTCTACATCTTTGATGTGTTCTTTGCTCCAACCATCTGAAGAAGGTAGGAGGGATTCAGGCAAGCCTGCATAGGAAAACAAAAGAGGTTATCAGGGAATCAGTGATACCAGGAAAATCCCTGAGACTTCATTTGTCCCGTATATGGAAATGCAATTCTTAACAGAGCTCTGGCTCTGTGACCTGTCAGCACACAGGAGAACTGTGGGATTCCCTGTGGAGATGTGCAACCTGCCCAAGAGGAATCCTACCACTGTCAGGAATGGAAATAAGCCAGTGAGATGCCAGGAACCCCAGGACTGGGTGTTCTGGCCTGCTCAGTCATTACAACTTCTTGACTTTGGATACTAGATCACAGGCTCCAAGAGAAAAGGACACTGGCTGCAACTTCCCCAAGCCCTTGTTTAGAAGCTTTGGGTCTTCCATGTAGATAATAAGTGAGCAATTAGACAAGAAGCTCAGCATGTCCTCCAACACTTTAGTTTTGCCTGTACTGAGCCCTGTCCTGAGCTCTACTGAGCGATGGCACGTACAGATGCCTAACTGGACCCATTAAATGCATGATACTTGAGGCACCATTTGACACTGAGTGCACTGCAGTGCAAAGACAACCCACAACCACTTGATTTCAAGCAGATCTTAAAGTCTTGACCTAAAAGCTGCTGTTCTCACCAAATGCACAGTGAGATGTTTCAATGGCTGAAGTTCTTTCCTCGGTTGTTCACACACTGCAGGTGGCAGCTCCGCTCTCTCCTTTCCCACCTCTCCTTCCAGATACCAACACTACTGCCTCCTCCAGCAGGCAGGTCATGGGGACAGGCAGGGGCAGGAGTTCTCATGTAATGATTGTGCTGCCCACCTCGAGCTGCAGCCCCCAGCATAAGGGCTCCCAGTGCACTGGGCTTGGGCTGGGCAGTCTTGATGGTGCATATCATTCTCTTCCTATCTGGCAGAAGAAAACCCACTTACAGATGTATTTAGCAGACTATGAGCTAGATTGGTATTTTTAAATCCCTGAAGTGTGTTTTTAGTCATAAAAAGGCAAAATAGAACCCAAAATTGGGAACCCTTGAGAAGAATGGAAACTAAGAAAAGATATTCCTTTCTCCCAGCTCTCTATGGAAGCAGATTCTTCATGTTAGCACTATGTAGCTTTGCAGAATTAACCCCCAGATTACCTGGACAGAGAAGACCTACTTAAAATGAGATTCTAGATTAACTCACTGACTTTGAAATGAAGATGCTTGAGCCCTTTGGTAACAATGCAATTGTGGAAATGCTTATTAATGAGGATTTTCTATCTGTCCATAAATTCTTTATGTTTATGCATAGCTGCCTCGCTACCCCCTCAGGCTGAACCATTGGAGAGCTCTTCTGGCAAATAATGTTTGCTCATGTGTAATTGCAGTTCTCCTGCTGTTGACAAGTACCAATAAGAAGGAATCAAAAGCATTAGATATAAAAAATGACACCAGAAAAGCCCTTTGACTATTTTAGCTCCAGAAACACACTAGGTTATGTGACATGCTGCTGGCTACAGCAGCCTAAATTTCATTTAGGCATGTTTGGAGTATATTAGGTCCTGTCTTTCTTCCAGCTTGTACCATTTCCAAAGCATCATGGATTCCCAAAAGTACATCCCCTGGGTTGTTTCAATGAATTCTCATGAAAGCTGAGAGAAATAATGGTTTATTGCCTGCAGTCCTGTTCTGCAGTACAGAATTCACCACTTTGCTTTTTGAGTATAGGTATTTCACAGGATGCTTACAGATGGATTAGTTCACCAGGATTTCACAGGGCTGGAATCTCTACCCAGTGCTGTCACAGACCTCCTGGATTATCTTGGTGAGTGATGAGAAGGTCATTCACGCTTCAAGGACTCTTCCAAAACTTGCCACACGGCTGAGCTCCAGCTTTCCATTAGTAACGCAGTGACTGTAACTCTTCCTCTCCCTGAGATGTGGAGATATCCAGTTCAGTAGTTAAGCGAAGGCCTCTGGAATAGCAAGGGCAGAAATGATGTATAGCACCAGGAACTGCACTCAGTTTAGTTAGAACAATAATGAAATAACTTAAAATCCACAACCACTGGTGGAGCAAATCCAGAATAGGAAAGGAATGGAATCATAGAATCACTTAGGTTGGAAAAGACTTCAGAAAAGATCATCAGATCTAACCATAGAACACCTTTTGGAATGGCTGGATTAGAGACTGATCAGAACATTTCATTTTGTTACTATACCATAACTATGATCATGTATCTGGGTATCTTCCAGAGAAGTAGGAAGCCATATGATGTTTATATGCTACCTCATGGACTGTCACTCCTACTTCAAGAACTAATTCAGAACACACCAAAGCAGATGGAAATGCTATCAGAACAAACCCAGATGAATACTGGGGTCAGTAAAACCCCAATTTTGCCACATATCTCCTAATGTAAAAGTCCTTTCATAAGGGTGGTGAGGCGCTGACAAGGGCCTGTAGGAACAGGACAAGGGGGAATGGCTTTAAGCTGCCAGAGGGGAGACTGAGATGAGCTCTTAGGCAGAAGTTCTTCCCTGTGAGGGTGCTGAGGCGCTGGCACAGGGTGCCCAGAGAAGCTGTGGCTGCCCCATCCCCTGGCAGTGTTCGAGGTCAGATTGGACACAGGGGCTTGGAGCAAGCTGCTCTAGTGGAAGGTGTCCCTGCCTGTGGCAGGGGTTGATACTGGATGAGTTTTAAAGTCCCTTCCAACCCAAACCAGGCTGGGATTCTGTGATAATCCATCAAAGCCAGGCAAGTTAAAGTTTTGCACAGTGGAAACCCGGCATAAGAAGTGTCTTTGACCTGTTTTTCACCATGCTCTCGATACGAGAGAGTCAGAGCCTCGCTGCAGTAGATGCTTTTAGATCCCTGATCAAGTGAGATCAACACAGAACGTTGAGCTGTTGCTCCCCTGAGCGTGTAATGACAGGGACTAGTCACAAGAGGGAGAACGGCAGAATAGCGCCTTAAGCTTCAGGAAATCTCCAACGCAGCGAGTAGCTGGTCCCACCACAAATGAAAATGAGCAAGCAGGCGTGTCTGGAGACTTGTCAAGGAGACTTCTGATGCGGACACAGATGAAAGACACATTGTAGCATGGAAGCTGTCTACGTGTAGGATGTGAGAGCAGCACTGATCAGTGATTTAAGAAGCCACAGCATTAGTGGAAGGCAGCCTCTGTGCAGGGAGGTAGGCACTAGCATGGAGTGTGGATGAAAACTTTTCTGGAAGCAAGAGGGAGAAAGAATAATCCCCAATAGAGAGAGAGGACTGTGTTGGGAATGAAGAAGAGGGGGGTTGAGATAGAAAGGAATGATAAAATCAACTCTTGTGTGAAGGAAAGCTTATTTTTGCTCACAGCAGGGGGGTGTCACCATATGTGCACCTCACGATGGAATTAGTCACCACTTCTTGGTGGAAATTCTCCAGAGGAATAGATCTCCTGAGTGAAAGAAGGTGCTGCCTCTAGGGCTCATCACCGACCACAGCCACAGAGCTGTGGGACTGAGTGAAGGAAACTCTATGCGAACAGTGTTCAAAGTTCACTGGATTTAATCATAAAGGAGACGTAAACTGCTGATTAATGCTGACCCTTATGTCAAGTACAAGCTGGTTTAGTATTACCTCCCGTTCCATGGTAATCATTGACAGTGGTTACGACTCTCTTGAGTGCAAGCTTTGAAGTGACAGGCTCATAGCCACCTTCTGACCTGAGGAGCTCAGTGGAAACCATCAAACCAAATGGAATGAGTTCTTCTTCTACACAGGGTGTGGTTAAACCATGGGCCTCATCGTGACAGGAGGTTGTTTATGCCAACAGTTTACATGGCTGTAATAGGTGATTAGATAAATTCATAATAATCCTTTGGGGGTATTAAACAAAAGTTACTTGCTTGTGGCTAAAGAATTGCCTGAACAACCTGCCACATCCATACGTGTTTGCCCTGTTCTTTGGCAACTGCTGCTAATCGCTGGAGACAAGACTGTCCCAGAGGGACTTGTGGCTCATTCCCCTTCAGCTGCTCCTACTTTTCCCAAGCAGGAATCCACCCACTGCACCTCTCACCCATCACTCTCTGGAAGCAGTCCCTCACCTTCAACAACCTCGCTCTTTTGAGAGCAATAGTTTCTAGAAATGAAGTACTGTTTATCCTTAGAAGTAACAATCAGAAAGACTGGAATGACAAAAGGTCTGCACCTACCCAGGTCATAAGTGTTGTCATAAACCTGGGACGACTCCAACACCATAAGCTCTTCCATTCTGGAGGCAGGCTTCTACTCACATACACTCTGCAGTGTCCCTCTCAAACTCAGGGCTTCAGATTTTACCTGTATAAACAGAATTAGTTCTGTGACTTCTGTTTGGGCTCCTGCCAGCCCCAGGTACTAGGCTGAGCTTAGACCAGGATACTTATTCAGAGGCACAGACTGCTATCATGCTGGGTAAGCATCAAGAGAAGGATCACAGCCATTGTCTGCTTGCCTGCTGAGAGGAGGGATCCTCTCTGTATGCTCCATGCAATGGTTCAGTAAAAGGAGAATGCAATACTCAAAAGTATCTCCCCACTATGCTCAAAACAACTGTATTTGCAGTAAAATCTGTTTCCATGCTGACAGCAGTAAAGAGTTTAAAAAAATCAACAAAACAATAAGTTAAAAAAGAACTAATATATAGTTCAACAAAACAGAAATGCAATTTCCATCTTAGTTTTACCTCCACTACCATGCCTTTTGCTGGATTATACCCAGGAACTTTGGCCGTGTAATACTCATCCCTAGCATTTTCTAGTATCCCAGCCATTACCTGATACAGTGAACTTCCAGCTGGGAAATTCAGATGCACCTGAATGAGGTAAAACCTTCTTGCACTTGCAGCAGGGTTTGAGGAGAGCTCTCAAAGGATCAAATACCAGCTAAAAGCAATGAAAACACAATGTGGGAGCCACATACTTTCCCATATGGGTAGGATTCTTCTCTCCTCTGCTACCCCAACTGCTTTCCAACCATAGCTGGCAATGTGCAGCAGTGCCTCTAAAACCAAAGAGAACCAGGAATGCACTTCAGCATTGAGCTCAGGCAGGACCATGGAATGCTCTTTTTTGATCCCCAGATTTGCCCAGTTGTCAATGTTTCATACAGAGCTTTGCCTCTCAAGGAATGCTTCATGTGAGACAAGGTCCTGGCAGAAACCTGCCTTGTTATTCCCTAGCTCACCTACGGCTACACACTAATCCGGTTGCTGGGTTGCCACAGCATTAGAAGTCACAGGGTAAGACAGTCACAGCTCCAGCAGCTCTCCATGGAGATTCCTGGCAGTTTGGCTGTGTTCCTCCTCACAGAGAGCTCAGAACTGGCATTTCACTTCCATTTTAAAAAACGCAAAAGTATTTAAAATAGAATAGTCATTTCCTGTGGATCTGCGTGTAGCCAAGAACACAAGAACACAAGTACTCACTGACTGGTGTGGAATTAGCAAAAGGAAATGTTGCACAAATAATGTGAAATGCCTCCTAACCCATCGGTCTGCAGGTGCTGCATCTCCCAGGGAAACCTCTGGAGGCTGGACCACAGGAGCAAAGTTTGAGGGTACATCCCCTGCTCTGCTGGCTGTGATCCTGCCACCCTTTTGGAGATAGATACTGGAAGTCTTAACTGGGCAGAGTATTTCCACTCTTTTGCTGCCACTGGGAATGCTGGGGGTGGCAACCATGTCTCACTACACATTACAGAGCAGCTGCCCTAATATTAAAAGCAGAGCAGGCTGAAGCACAAGCAGTGAGAAGCATTGGCTATAAAGGTTCCCAACGTCTAATAAATTAAGGAAGCAGATCCTTGTCACTGCTGCACAGTCGTGTGCTTGCTGGCCCTGGCTGAAAAAAGCAACAAACCACAACTGTACCTGCATTAACTGCAGCAGCGCTTGTACTAGCAAACCTCCAGCCAGCCCTGCAGTGGTTCTCCCTGCTCCATTCTGGGAATGGTTTTCCATGAGCACAGGAGCTGGCTAATGCTGTTCTGAGTATGTCTCGATGAGAATTTTTGCTGAGTGTGCTTTCCTAGACAGCAAAACACAAACAAGATGTTCCACAGTCTCTTTGTAATTAGGAATAAGCCAGAATTCCTTTTTAATGTTACTCTGAAGGGATGGCGTTGCATCCTGGAGGAAAAGCTGTCTTTACTGAATGATTACAGCCTTGTATGAAATCTTCAGCAAGTCTGATCCAGATTCATCCTGGCTGCCTTTGGTACCTCAGAGATACTGAGATTTTGGATTTGGTCATTTTAAGCACCTTTACAGAGAGCAGAAAGGTGGTGTTAAGAGTGCTATGCAGAGCTGGAATGGGCACAGCCATCCCTTTCCGCTGACTCTGGTATGAGCACAGCCCCGAGTTAGCTTTTGAAATCAATGTCTATAATTAGGTGGGATAAATCTGGACCCTAAAGCCTGTGCATTACTCAGCTATCTCAAACCAAACTGCATAAACCTCCTGCATTCTGGCTTCCAATGTGGGGGATGAGCCATGTACGTGTCTGGCCAGGGTCCTCTCAGGTCACTCCTGATGCTCTGGGGCTCCTCCCAGGGTCTTGGGGGCTGCTCCAAGTGCTCCTGGGTTCCTTCCAGCATCTCTGCGGGGGAAGATGTTATTTACATGCCAAAAGTAGCAATCACCATAACCTTTGTACTAAGCCAGCTATTTGATCTCCAGCAAGAGCCTTCACAGGGCTATTCTGCCCACCTCACAGAAGCAGCTGGACTCTGTTCTCCAAGCACAGACCATGGTGTGTGCACAAGCCTTAAAGTACCTCTGTCTGGTAGGAATGACACAGAGTGCCAGCCCCATGTGTTCTGTGTAGAGAGAATCGAGGTCATCTGCTGCTCCCGCCTCAGTCCACTCCCACATCAAGGCAACAGTCTGAGCCCAGCCAGGCTTGAAGAACTCAATTAGAGGCCACTTTCAAGTTTTAGGTGCATTATGGAACAAGAAGAGGTGCCAGGACTTGCAGACATCACTGTCATCCTAACGAGCACGTATAATCATAAATGGCTCTGCTAAAACAACCACCAAAGTACGCTCAGCAGAAGCTGCGACCAACACAGGAACTGCCCATGCAAGAGCGCGCTACCGAAGGTGGATGGTAGAAGGTGAACAGCGCGGCGAGGGTGGTGTTTATCCAGACTGGTATGCTCGGCTGCCGGGCTGCCGGGCTGCCATAGGAGCAGCCGCTCAGGACTGAGCAGCCACCTCACGGGGCACGGCTGTGCTCAGCACCGGCCCGAGAGCGGGCTCCATGCCCGGCACTCCCCGCCTCACAGCGGCGCGGGCCGCCCGCCACAGACCGCCGAGCGGCGCGGTTGCCATAACAACAGCCGCCGGCCCCCGCCGCCTCAGGCGGCTGCGCGCCAGAAAGTGCTAGAAAGGCGCTGCAGCCCGCGCATGCGCAAGCGGGTGCGCTCCCCACCTCCGTCTCCGCCGCAGCGCTCCGGGGGTAACGGAGGGCGGCGGGGACGGGTTGGGAGAGGGGAGCTCTCCCGGAGGAGCGGTGGTGGCGGGAGGCAGCGGCGTGCCCGTGACCCGCGGGGGAACGGCGGGCTGAGGTTTCCCTGGAAACCGCCCTCTCCCGCAGTGAGGAGGAGCTGCCGCCTACGCTGCGCAAAGTGCGCACCCGGCTTCGGGAATGGGCGGCTGCGCGAGCCACCGCCCAGCGCCCGCTGCGGAGTCATTGCGACGGTTACTAGGACACTTCGTGCTCAGCCAATCGGCTGGCGTTAGCTCATCCCGGGGGCCGGCAGCCAATCACGTTCGACATCAATCATTCAATTAAGCCAATCGGGAGCGTCTCTAGCGAGGAGGGCGGGCACTCGCGAGCCCCGGTTGCCTAACAGTAAAATCAACAGACAGCTGGGCGGAGCTAATAGGAGAGGGTGGCTTGAATGACAGTCTTTTTGGCCAATAAGATCTCCTCTTTCGCAGAGCCTCGTTATAAGTAGCCAATAGCCACTGCAACTGGCCGTCTGGGAGGGGAGAGGAAAGCTGCGCGCGCATTCCGCTGCTATATAAGGGTTGGCGGTTTACTTCACGCAGCCAGAGTCGGTTGGGAGCAGGGTGATTTTAGGTGGAAGTGACCGGTGTCGCCGCCATCATGAGGGAGATCGTGCACCTGCAGGCCGGGCAGTGCGGGAACCAGATCGGAGCCAAGGTCCGGGCGGTGGGCAGAGGGCGGCTGCAGGAGGGGGGGGGACACTGATGGGTGGCGCCGGGCGCGCCCGGCCCGGCCGCTCCTGACGCGGTTTTCCCTGGCAGTTCTGGGAGGTGATCAGCGACGAGCATGGCATCGATCCAACCGGTACCTACCATGGAGACAGCGACCTGCAGCTGGAGCGCATTAACGTCTATTACAACGAGGCCACAGGTAGGGCCTGTCCCGCCTCCCCCTCTTCCCGATCTGCCCCCGGCGCCGCAGTCACGGCTTCTCCTCGTTTTGCAGGTGGCAAGTACGTGCCCCGCGCCGTACTGGTGGACCTGGAGCCCGGCACCATGGACTCCGTGCGCTCCGGGCCCTTCGGCCAGATATTCAGGCCAGACAACTTCGTGTTCGGTGAGTGCGCCGGGAGCGGGGGAGGGACCTGTCGTGTAACCGGCTCGGGGTGGGGTGGGCAGGGCAGGGACGCTGCACTGCGGGCTTTGCCGCTGCACATGCTCCTGAGGCGAGCGCGGCCCCGGGGAGGGGGTTAATCCTGGCGCTGCGTGACGGGTGCGAAATACCGGCGAGCC
Source organism: Pezoporus flaviventris (assembly GCF_033815535.1). NCBI lineage: Eukaryota > Metazoa > Chordata > Aves > Psittaciformes > Psittacidae > Pezoporus > Pezoporus flaviventris. The sequence goes on along the minus strand of NW_026892702.1, from coordinate 2,119,503 downwards.
TGCGGGCGGTGCGGGATGGCAGCTGCGGGGGAGCCGTCCGAGGAGGCGCAAGGGGTCGTTGCTCTTCCGAGTCTCGTTACCTCCTCCGCATCAACAGGAGCAATCAAACGGCTGCTGTGTCATTAGTAATAAATGTTTTCTGTGTATCCGCCGAGCCATTTCAGAGGTGCTTGTGTGAAACCACAGCTCAGTGCTGGCTAAAAGGAAGCTCTCCTGGGGGTGGGGTTCTGTGTAGCCTGATGCGCCCTTGCTTGCAAGCAATAAGCAGGAAGCAGTGACCGTAATCTAATACGAAAATGGCTCTCTTCCAGGTCAGAGCGGCGCAGGAAACAACTGGGCAAAGGGCCATTATACGGAAGGTGCTGAATTAGTTGATTCTGTGTTAGATGTTGTAAGGAAGGAGGCAGAAAGCTGTGATTGTCTCCAGGGCTTTCAGCTTACTCACTCCCTCGGTGGTGGTACGGGCTCAGGTATGGGTACCCTCCTCATCAGCAAAATCCGTGAAGAGTACCCAGACCGAATTATGAATACTTTCAGTGTTGTTCCATCCCCTAAAGTGTCAGATACTGTAGTAGAGCCCTACAATGCCACACTCTCGGTTCACCAGCTTGTGGAGAACACAGATGAAACATACTGTATTGATAACGAAGCTCTCTATGACATATGCTTCAGAACACTGAAGTTAACCACTCCAACCTACGGTGATCTGAACCATTTAGTGTCAGCCACCATGAGCGGTGTTACCACCTGCCTGCGGTTCCCAGGCCAGCTCAATGCTGACCTGCGGAAGCTGGCAGTCAACATGGTTCCCTTCCCCCGTTTGCACTTCTTCATGCCTGGCTTTGCCCCTCTCACCAGCCGTGGGAGCCAACAGTACCGGGCTCTGACAGTGCCAGAGCTGACACAGCAGATGTTCGACGCAAAGAACATGATGGCTGCTTGTGACCCGCGGCACGGCCGCTACCTGACCGTGGCTGCTGTGTTCAGAGGCCGTATGTCCATGAAAGAGGTGGATGAGCAAATGCTAAATGTTCAGAACAAAAATAGCAGCTATTTTGTGGAATGGATCCCTAATAACGTTAAAACGGCAGTCTGTGACATTCCACCTCGTGGCCTGAAAATGTCTGCCACCTTCATTGGGAACAGCACAGCCATCCAGGAGCTGTTCAAACGCATTTCTGAGCAGTTCACAGCCATGTTCCGCCGAAAGGCGTTCTTGCACTGGTACACAGGCGAGGGCATGGACGAGATGGAATTCACAGAAGCTGAGAGCAACATGAATGACCTGGTGTCTGAGTATCAGCAGTACCAGGATGCTACAGCTGAGGAGGAGGGGGAGTTTGAGGAGGAGGCTGAGGAAGAGGCTGAGTAACAGCTATGCAGATGAATACCTGTAAATTTTGTTTAAAGCTGTATGAACTCTCATCAAACCTCTGTCTGTGTTGTGTTCCTCTTTATGTCTCAAAAGTCACTTCAACTGCTGTACAGGCACCATTAAAGCATTTTTCACAGTGCACGAGCTCGTCTCTCTTGTTCCTTTTGGTAAGCTTTTCGGGTGCTGTTTCCGTAAGTCAGTGCGTAGATGTTCTGGAGCTCTGGAAAAGAGAAGCAAAGGACTTGGGGTGAGCCCTGGCTGAGGCAGCCGGGCTTCTGCCTCTCAGCCTGGTGTGGGTGTCACTGGATGTGGTGAACTGATGTTGCTTTACAATCCAAGTGTGCTGGTGGTGGGGATAACACCTCCTGAGAGGATGGAATTCAGCTTTGAGCTGCATCTAAATTTAGGTACCTGTGTGTGGACTCCTGTTACAGGCTCAGCGGGAGCTGAGCCGCTCTCTAGTAGATACAGGTTCTGTCTCCCTGACAACACCTTCCCAAGGCAGGCAGGGCTCCAGCAGATGAGGAGCCAGGCTGATGGGCTCAGCAGTGCCAAACGGGCAGGTAGCCACGACCTGTGCCAGCAGCGCTGTGGACGGCAGTGCCACACCACACTGCTGAGGAGGAGCTGAGCCTCTGTGTGCACAGCCGTGTTTTCAAATCGTATATGGAGAGTTTAAACCTCCGAGTGTTACTGCAGGCTCTGCTGCTGAGGTGGGCTGAGCGCCCGCTAGCACATCAGGGGGGTGTTTTCATGGCACTCCTGTATTAACACCACATTCCTATTGTGGTAGCCATGGTGTCAGCTAAAGCGACTGACCCGCTGCTGGGGAGCTGGGCAGGGGAGCAGGCTGCTTTCCTGGTGAAGAAACCCTGCTCACTGCTCTTAAATTCTGAATTGTTTTGTGCAGAGTTTGTGTGCCTTGAAAACAATTTCTCCTTCCAGTGCCTGAGCTGCTTGGAGTCCAAATGGCACCAACTGGAAACTGTCTGCAAGAATGGGTGGCTGGCTCCAGACCTACCTGGGAGGGAGCTGCTGTAGGTGTAAAGGTGGCAGCAGATAGTGAAAGCATGAAGTAAAGACATGAGGGTGGGTGACCAAAGCCCTCCCCAAGCAGCCCTACGCAGAGGAAACAGCCCCTGGAACAGTCTGGGCTACACTGAGACACCCCAGAGCTGCCATGCAAAGGATGTGTGCTTCCCCACTCCTGGCTTTCATTTCTACCAAGTTTTCTGCTTCTAGCATTTTCCTCCTCTGCACTGCATTAAGTACAAGCTGTGAGGTTAGTTCTTTCTCCCTGATTTCCCAGCCCACATTACTGAGCTCTGGGTAGGGAAGGGACAAGACAGTTGCTGATTTGTTGACATTTTAGCTTGATACCTTAATGCTTTCAGGTGCACGGGCAGAGCTTCCCCTTCACATGCACAAAAATCACTTCAGCCCTCTCTGTTTAGGCAACAGCACTGAGGATCAGGCAGACAGTGCAGGGTAGCCACTGCCTGTCTCTATGGCTAATACCATTTCACTGCTATTATTCTGTGCATTCTCATCCCATTTGTATAATTTGCATCTTGCTTTTTATCAGACTTTAAGGACATGGAGCTGCTGGAGAGACTCCAGAGGAGGCCATGGAGATGCTGCGAGGGCTGGAGCAGCTCTGCTCTGGAGCCAGGCTGAGAGAGCTGGGCTGGGGCAGCCTGGAGAAGAGAAGGCTCCTGAAGGGGAGACCTGAGAGCAGCTCCAGTGCCTGAAGGGGCTGCAGGAAAGCTGGAGAGGGGCTTGGGACAAGGGCCTGTAGGGACAGGCCAAGGGGAATGGCTTTAACCTGCCAGAGGGGAGACTGAGATGAGCTCTTAGGCAGAAGCTCTTCCCTGGGAGGGTGCTGAGGCGCTGGCACAGGGTGCCCAGAGAAGCTGTGGCTGCCCCATCCCTGGCAGTGTTCAAGGCCAGGTTGGACACAGGGGCTTGGAGCAAGCTGCTCTAGTGGAAGGTGTCCCTGCCCGTGGCAGGGGTTGGAGCTGGAGGAGCTTTAAGGTCCCTGCCAGCCCAAACCAGGCTCTATTCTACGAATCACTTTCCTGACGAAGACACTGTAACACACCCGGGTGACGGGCAGGGTGTTACTGAGCCTCCGCTGCTTTAGCAGGGGTTTGGTGGCTGGAAACCAGAGGAACATTCTGCACAAGCCCAGGCTGACAGCCAGGCTGACAGGCTCTCCTGCAGGAAGGGGATGGCACCACTCCAGCACCTCAGCGCAGACCAGGAAATAACCTACTACCCATGTGGAACAGGTGAGTAATCGTTCACTTCTCCAGCACTACAGCTAATAACAGCGCTACTTAATGACAGCAATTAGTATCAGTGACTTTCCTTTCACTCAGCTGATAACATTACCTGGTACAAAGCCCATGTAGGAAGGTATCAGTCCAGCACTGGTGTAAATTCTGTAGGTAGGCCAGTAATTCTGGGGATATCTCTTGCCAAAGCTGTAACATGGGTTTCTCAGCATAAACTGGGGGGGAGGAAACAACACCAGGGTACAGTTAATTTTAAAACACACCGTTTTTACCAAGTCATCTGCTTTGACTCTGCATTCAATATTGAAGCCATGTAAAGCAATTCTCCTTCCAGTTCAGTTTTCTTCTAATTAGGAGCTACACTGCATTCACCTCCACCTCTGGGCATCACCTGCAAGTCCCAAACACCTTGTGCTCCTATATCTGATGTACTGGGAGCCAGCAATGTCTGCTGGGCTTGGGTACAAGCCTCATCTGCTCCTGTGCTGTGACTCTGCACATCTGGGGCTTGGTTTGACCCCTTCAACTGGGTTTGTTTCTCCATGAGTCCCACTGGTGGCGATCAGCCGGCAGTTCCCTGGCTGGGAGGGACAGGAAGGCTTAGGGAGAGTGTAAATCACCCCCTGCAACTGTCTGCCCCCCCCAAGGTCAGCCCCAGACGAGGGGCTGGAGGGTGGATGTTGCTGCTCTCAGTATTCAGATGTCACTTAAAGCTGTGCTGCCCACACTGGTGGAGAAGGGATGGGGCTGATGGAGCCGAGCAGCCCGTGGGGCTGCTGACCCATCCTGTGGTGGTGATGGAGCGGCTGCTGCATCCCTCAAGCGCTGCACTGAAGCGTGAGGGCTGCACTATTTTGCCTGATGCAGGCAGTAAGCAGTGATCCATAGTACATCCCAGTATGTAACCTAGGGCAACAGAGATTTAGGGCAGCAGATTAATGGCTTGAAGCCATCTTAGATAGAAATGTGGTGTGATTTGGTTGGGTTTTTTTTAGTGTACTCTTACTCCTTCAGTGCCTGATGTGCCGCAGCTGAGCTCTGGAAGGCTGGATTCTGCTGAATCCTGCAACAGAAACACCTCCCTGGCTGATTTACTACAAGCAGAATGCTACTTAAGGAATCAGGGGCAGAAAGGCTTTGCAAACAGCACATTCAGTTTTGATAATACCATGGTTTGGGGTTGTTTTTCCTTGCTGCTTCATCTCAATTCCTATTAATGGCAGAAGCGTAAGGAAGCCAGCACAGGAAAATACATTTCAGCCTGAGAAGCAAGAGGCTGCCATGAGCAGCCAGACCTGCTGCTCTCCCTGCTGAGTCATTTCTTCCCAGCTGAGTTTTTCTGAGCTGGGGAGCCTCAATCTTGGAATTTTTTCCTACATCAGACCCGTACACTCTGGGATGAAGGCACTGCAGCCAATCCCAGTGACCAGAAAGGATTGGGAATGTTTTAACCTGTGTCACTGAGCTGACCAGCTCTCACCAGTGCTGGACCAGGGATGCTGCTGCATCTCACTGCATCCTGGTAGCAGGAGGAAAAGCATCCCTTGGAATGCAAACTGTTAACTACTGGGGGGAGGGATCTCATTTTCCCATGTAGGAGGGAACTATATGGGGGATCTGACAGCAAGGGGACAAATAGCATTTCAGGAGGGATATTTCTGCATCCTTCCCAAAAGGAGATCTAAATCCCTTTAAGACAAATCCTGTTAGGAAAGGAAAAAGCTTTACAACCAGTTAAAAGAGAGGAATATCCACCCAAGCAGGCCAGGAAGGCATCCGGCACTGCCAGCCCAATAGAGAAGGTGGATTGCACAAGGGAAGCACAGATTGTTGCATCCTGTGTTTCTGCACTCAGAGCCACATATTTAGCAGCCACCCTTGACCCAGCCCTCTCTAGATTTGCTTAATCCTTTTATGAACTCATTTCTTCTCCCTCAGTGTCCCAAGGAAACAAGTTACAGGCTTTAATTGCTCATGATTTTTTCACCATGTTACCTAATAGCATTTTACTCTGCTTGTAACTTATACCCCAGTCCTAACCCTACTGCTCCAAGTGAAACCACTTCTGGTGTTGCAGCTGACTCAGTTACACAGCTGGAATGAGATTTGGGCCTGTAATGTACCTGGTGTTGGTCAAATTCCTTCATTGCTTCCGTCACACTCCGGATGTAGTTCACACCGTGAAACCAGGAGAGGCGGGGGATGAATCCCGCGTACCCTGGGGATGAAGACAAGAGAGAACATTGTCTGCTTGTGAATATACATATCCTACAGAGATCAACCAGCCCGGAAGTGGAACAGGCTGGGATAAATACAAAACCTCAGCAGAGCACAGGAAGGAAAAATGCACCCATTTAAAGTGTAAAATTAACTCTTACCCATGAAGTATCTGTTCTGAAAGAGTCTTTTTTACAATGCCCAAGGAAAACTCAATGGATTGAACTGATCTGGGTTGATCTCCATGAGGTATGGAAGAAACATCTCATTTTCTTATGGCCTTTCCTGTGCATCAACAGCTCTGTCATGTTCTCTCCCAGTTTAATACACATTCAGGAGCTAACAACAAGGCGTCCAACCTTTCTTCCTCACTTGCCCTGCCCATCCAACAGATTTCCACCAAGTAGGAGACAGAAACTATATAAAGTCTAAACCTACATAAAACATAGCGAGGTACATCTAAAACACAGGCAGAACTCCCTCTTCCCAAAGGAATGCTTTGAAGAGAGAGAAAACTGTCATCTGCATCCTGAAGCATCGATGCTCTTTCATTTTGACTGCAGTACTCTGATACAGAGCTCCTCTTTGCTGTGGTCCACTGCAGAGTGAAGATCCCCCCACCCTGTGCATCGCCCTCTGCAATGCTCAGGCTCTTCCAGAGCAAGTGGTGGAGCTACAGAACAGAATTCCTTGTCCACCAGCTTTATGGAGTCCTGGCGGTGCGATGCATCACTGCTTGTTGGCTTCATGATTGCGGAAGGGCTCTTGTTGCTGATGGAGAACGAACCACCTCAAGGGCAGCAGGAGGTGGTGCAGAGCCCATGGCCCAGCTCTGCATTTCTGGAGCATTTTCTAGCCTGGCCCTGGGGCTGTGGGGACCTCGGGTGGCTCCTGCATCCCATCCATGATGAGCTCTCCTGCCCATGAAGAGCGTCCCAGAGGAGCACCCTTGCGTGGAGAGAAGCAGTGGCATTTTCCATCCCAAAGTGCTAACTGAACCGGAATGACCAGCCAGGATCCCCGAGGTTTCCCATGGGGAAGGACGGTGACGCGGCTCTTTCCGAGGGGGACTCCCTCCCTTTTACCTGTGATGACTTTCTGCTGGATCACCTTTGGTAGATCCATTTCTGGCAACCAAATCTCCTCCTCCTCGGCCCCGTTGGTTCTCCCGGGCCCCTGGGTCAGCGGTGGCAATGTCACCTGCCCCTGCGTTACAGGTTCAGAGCAAGTGCAATAAAAGCTGCTGCTTCCTACAGCCCCATTGCTTAAATCAGCAACAGAACCTGTGAATGGCAGCTGCCATTTCCTGTTCTTCATGGAACCATAGAATAGTTGGGGTTGGAAAGGACCTTAAGATCACCCAGTTCCAACCCCCCTGCCATGGGCAGGGACACCTCACGCTAAACCATGGCACCCAAGGCTCTGTCCAACCTGGCCTTGAACACCACCAGGGATGGAGCATTCACAACCTCCCTGGGCAACCCATTCCAGTGCCTCACCACCCTCACAGGAAAGAATTTCTTCCTTATATCCAGTCTGAACTTCCCCTGTTTAAGTTTTCACCCCTTACCCCTTGTCCTGTCACTGCAGTCCCTAATGAAGAGTCCCTCTCCAGCATCCCTATAGGCCCCCTTCAGATACTGGAAGCTGCTCTGAGGTCTCCACGCAGCTTCTCTTCTCCAGGCTGAACAGCCCCAACTTCCTCAGCCTGGCTCCATACAGGAGGTGCTCCAGCTTTTTCTTCCCAGCTTTACACTAGGAGCTACCCAAAGGTTTCTGGTGAAGTCCCATTGCACGTGCCCGCTGCACACAGAGGCTCTGCCCAGGGAGAGCAAGGGGAGCTTTGGGCACTGAGCTCCTCTCTAAACCTGCTTCTCAGAGCAAGGAGCAGGAATGCCCTTTCCTGGGATCTCTGCCCCAGCCAGCTGTTGATGTGGTCGGTTCATGGGATCCCTGCTCTCTGCCCTCAGGGAGCGTGCAGAGCCCCGGCTGGCTGCAGCGGGATGCAAGAAATGAGGGGCTCAGACACGTTGGTCCCAAGTGCTCCTGGCTCTGCGGTGTGAAACAGCACCAGCTCCAGAGGCAAACCCAGTGCTTGTGCTTAAACAAGGGGCAGCTGTGGTGAGAAACTCAGGTGGGAGCAGGGAGGGGATCAGAAACCCAGTGTGTAGCCAAAGGGGACAGGAGGAAGAGGGTGTCAGGGTTGCCTGTTCACCCAAAGGAAACACAGGCCTGGCACAGTGCAAGATCTGATGGTGGCTGGGATTTGAAGCTAATACTTCAGCAAGTAAGAAGTTCAGGTTTTTTAATTAAGAAGAGTAATTACTGAGTACTGCAATTTCCTGGGTATGGAAGGGATTTGCTACTGCTGGAAATGTTTCTGCATTTGATATTTCTCTGCATGACACTCTAAGCTCTCTGCCCTTGTCATCCACACCCACATCCCAGAATCCCAGCCTGGTTTGGGTTGGAAGGGACCTTAAAGCTCCTTCAGTTCCAACCCCTGCCACGGGCAGGGACACCTTCCACTAGAGCAGCTTGCTCCAAGCCCCTGTGTCCAACCTGGCCTTGAACACTGCCAGGGATGGGGCAGCCACAGCTTCTCTGGGCACCCTGTGCCAGCCGCCTCAGCACCCTCACAGGAAAGAGCTTCTGCCCAAGATCCAACCTGAATCTCCCCCATTTAAGTTTAAAGCCATTCCCCCTTGTCCTTTCACTACAGCCCTGATGATGAGCACATCAGGGTCCCTTTTCACTGCCCTGTTCCAAGGAGATCCCTTCCATGCTCACCAGTCCCAATCCCCATCCCTCCCCAGCAGCATCCTCTACCCCATGCCCGTTCCCCCCCAGAACACTTACTGGTGCGCTTCCTGCCCAGGCACCGCCGCGCTGGCCGGGTCTGCCCCTTCTCGTCAGCCACTGTCGCCCTTCGGACGCAGGATAGTGTGGAACACTGCGGGGGGAGTCCCGAACCACTTGTGTCCTCGGGACGTACTCGCTGGAGTGGTCCCGGGGCTCAGGGTCCGCCTGCACCATGGTCAGCTCTTCCTCGGACAGCTCCGGCTGCAGCAGGGGCAGCCTGGCCTGAAGGAGTGGGTCAGGGAAGGTCGCTGCAGCCCCAGGTCTCTCAGAGGAGAAGCACCCTGTGGAACGACACCGAGGAAAGGGAAAGGAGTGGCTGAACGGGGGATTCCCATCACCCTGGACCTCAGCCCCGTGTGGTGAAGGAAAGGAGCCTGGAGCTCAGCAGCATCCCACAGGCTGTGAATGCATCCTGTGGGCGCCATCGGCCCACCCAGGTAACCATCCTGCACAGGAAAATGCACAAAGAGAAGCTCAATAGCTTGGAATTTAATCTAAATGGCACCTAAGCTCTACGATACCATCAGCCGAGCTATACAGGGCAAAGTAAACCCCAGCGTGTCCCTTTGCTCCCTGTGGCCGTGTCAGCGCACCCCAAACACAGACCCACGGGTCCAGCACCGCCTCGAGCTCTCCGATCCCATCACGGACAATACCCCGGAGGACCCCAGGCGAGGCTGCACTGAAGGGTTTAAGGAACCTCCCTGACAGCAGGAGCTGGGGATGAAGTCACCAGCAGCAGCCAGCGCTTCCCAGCTCCAATGCTAGCAGATGAAGTAGGGGTTGGTGAGGAGAGCGTGGAATGGGGACAGGATAATGAGGGAGGGCGAGCGGGCTGACTGGTTAGTTGGGTCCATCCAAACTGCAGCTTAATCCGAGGACATGCAAATATAAATGTCCAGGAATGAAGCCCATAAACACCAGCTGTGGTGGAGACCCGGCTCCCGGGAAACAGGGCTGGGATGGGCAGAAAGGCTGGAAGCTTCCAAGCTGCACGGCACAAATTCCCAGCAGGAAATGGGAAAGCATCGCCTTGGTGTGGCCATCCCCAGGGAAATGGAGACCCAGATCCTGCTGGGAATGTTGCCCTCAGCCTGGAGAGGCCTCGCTCCCACCAGGCAGGGTGTCCGCACGGTGTGGTACAGGGCACACGTGTCTCCACGGGATGGATCATGGGAGAGGTGCTGCTGCTGCAGCCTATTTTGGGTGTGCTCCACAGGGACCAGGCACTTTGGCTGAAAGAGCTGGGACTTGGCAGGAAATTCCTGCAGATTCCCAGTGTTGGGAATCTAGAGGAGAGTATCTCAGTGTCTGATGGAGGAGATGGGGCCTGCGAGCAGGGAAAGAGGGACAGTGGGAAAGGGCACACAAGCCCATCCACTGGTCTGAGGTGGGAGCATTGGGATGCAAAGTGAATCACAAGCTGTGAGTAGGAGCTCTGAGGAGAACAAGCCCTGCACCAGTGGGGTCAGCTGGGAAAGGGCTGGGAGCAGCAGAGCTGGGTGTTCCCAGAGGATGGATCTGAGCCCTTGGAATTGTGCTGGACCCACCAGGGAAGTTCATTGTCCTCACAGCCTGGGTTTGTGCTGCAGAGCTGCTCACACAGGGATGCTCCAGTCACTGCTGAGCACCAGTCACTGCTGAGCACTGCTCATACAGGGATGCTCCAGTCACTGCTGAGCAGCACTCACACAGGGATGCTCCAGTCACTGCTGAGCGCTGCTCACACAGGGATGCTCCAGTCACTGCTGAGCACTGCTCACACAGGGATGCTCCAGTCACTGCTGAGCACTGCTCACACAGGGATGCTCCAGTCACTGCTGAGCAGCACTCACACAGGGATGCTCCAGTCACTGCTGAGCAGCACTCACACAGGGATGCTCCAGTCACTGCTGAGCAGCACTCACACAGGGATGCTCCAGTCACTGCTGAGCAGCACTCACACAGGGATGCTCCAGTCACTGCTGAGCGCTGCTCACACAGGGATGCTCCAGTCACTGCTGAGCAGCACTCACACAGGGATGCTCCAGTCACTGCTGAGCAGCACTCACACAGGGATGCTCCAGTCACTGCTGAGCGCTGCTCACACAGGGATGCTCCAGTCACTGCTGAGCAGCACTCACACAGGGATGCTCCAGTCACTGCTGAGCACTGCTCACACAGGGATGCTCCAGTCACTGCTGAGCAGCACTCACACAGGGATGCTCCAGTCACTGCTGAGCAGCACTCACACAGGGATGCTCCAGTCACTGCTGAGCACTGCTCACACAGGGATGCTCCAGTCACTGCTGAGCAGCACTCACACAGGGATGCTCCAGTCACTGCTGAGCAGCACTCACACAGGGATGCTCCAGTCACTGCTGAGCACTGCTCACACAGGGATGCTCCAGTCACTGCTGAGCAGCACTCACACAGGGATGCTCCAGTCACTGCTGAGCACTGCTCACACAGGGATGCTCCAGTCACTGCTGAGCAGCACTCACACAGGGATGCTCCAGTCACTGCTGAGCAGCACTCACACAGGGATGCTCCAGTCACTGCTGAGCACTGCTCACACAGGGATGCTCCAGTCACTGCTGAGCAGCACTCACACAGGGATGCTCCAGTCACTGCTGAGCAGCACTCACACAGGGATGCTCCAGTCACTGCTGAGCACTGCTCACACAGGGATGCTCCAGTCACTGCTGAGCACTGCTCACACAGGGATGCTCCAGTCACTGCTGAGCGCTGCTCACACAGGGATGCTCCAGTCACTGCTGAGCACTGCTCACACAGGGATGCTCCAGTCACTGCTGAGCGCTGCTCACACAGGGATGCTCCAGTCACTGCTGAGCACTGCTCACACAGGGATGCTCCAGTCACTGCTGAGCAGCACTCACACAGGGATGCTCCAGTCACTGCTGAGCAGCACTCACACAGGGATGCTCCAGTCACTGCTGAGCACTGCTCACACAGGGATGCTCCAGTCACTGCTGAGCGCTGCTCACACAGGGATGCTCCAGTCACTGCTGAGCAGCACTCACACAGGGATGCTCCAGTCACTGCTGAGCAGCACTCACACAGGGATGCTCCAGTCACTGCTGAGCACTGCTCACACAGGGATGCTCCAGTCACTGCTGAGCAGCACTCACACAGGGATGCTCCAGTCACTGCTGAGCAGCACTCACACAGGGATGCTCCAGTCACTGCTGAGCACTGCTCACACAGGGATGCTCCAGTCACTGCTGAGCACTGCTCACACAGGGATGCTCCAGTCACTGCTGAGCAGCACTCACACAGGGATGCTCCAGTCACTGCTGAGCGCTGCTCACACAGGGATGCTCCAGTCACTGCTGAGCAGCACTCACACAGGGATGCTCCAGTCACTGCTGAGCACTGCTCACACAGGGATGCTCCAGTCACTGCTGAGCAGCACTCACACAGGGATGCTCCAGTCACTGCTGAGCAGCACTCACACAGGGATGCTCCAGTCACTGCTGAGCACTGCTCACACAGGGATGCTCCAGTCACTGCTGAGCAGCACTCACACAGGGATGCTCCAGTCACTGCTGAGCACTGCTCACACAGGGATGCTCCAGTCACTGCTGAGCAGCACTCACACAGGGATGCTCCAGTCACTGCTGAGCAGCACTCACACAGGGATGCTCCAGTCACTGCTGAGCACTGCTCACACAGGGATGCTCCAGTCACTGCTGAGCACTGCTCACACAGGGATGCTCCAGTCACTGCTGAGCAGCACTCACACAGGGATGCTCCAGTCACTGCTGAGCAGCACTCACACAGGGATGCTCCAGTCACTGCTGAGCAGCACTCACACAGGGATGCTCCAGTCACTGCTGAGCAGCACTCACACAGGGATGCTCCAGTCACTGCTGAGCACTGCTCACACAGGGATGCTCCAGTCACTGCTGAGCACTGCTCACACAGGGATGCTCCAGTCACTGCTGAGCAGCACTCACACAGGGATGCTCCAGTCACTGCTGAGCAGCACTCACACAGGGATGCTCCAGTCACTGCTGAGCAGCACTCACACAGGGATGCTCCAGTCACTGCTGAGCGCTGCTCACACAGGGATGCTCCAGTCACTGCTGAGCAGCACTCACACAGGGATGCTCCAGTCACTGCTGAGCACTGCTCACACAGGGATGCTCCAGTCACTGCTGAGCAGCACTCACACAGGGATGCTCCAGTCACTGCTGAGCAGCACTCACACAGGGATGCTCCAGTCACTGCTGAGCACTGCTCACACAGGGATGCTCCAGTCACTGCTGAGCAGCACTCACACAGGGATGCTCCAGTCACTGCTGAGCACTGCTCACACAGGGATGCTCCAGTCACTGCTGAGCAGCACTCACACAGGGATGCTCCAGTCACTGCTGAGCAGCACTCACACAGGGATGCTCCAGTCACTGCTGAGCACTGCTCACACAGGGATGCTCCAGTCACTGCTGAGCAGCACTCACACAGGGATGCTCCAGTCACTGCTGAGCAGCACTCACACAGGGATGCTCCAGTCACTGCTGAGCACTGCTCACACAGGGATGCTCCAGTCACTGCTGAGCAGCACTCACACAGGGATGCTCCAGTCACTGCTGAGCAGCACTCACACAGGGATGCTCCAGTCACTGCTGAGCACTGCTCACACAGGGATGCTCCAGTCACTGCTGAGCACTGCTCACACAGGGATGCTCCAGTCACTGCTGAGCGCTGCTCACACAGGGATGCTCCAGTCACTGCTGAGCACTGCTCACACAGGGATGCTCCAGTCACTGCTGAGCGCTGCTCACACAGGGATGCTCCAGTCACTGCTGAGCACTGCTCACACAGGGATGCTCCAGTCACTGCTGAGCAGCACTCACACAGGGATGCTCCAGTCACTGCTGAGCAGCACTCACACAGGGATGCTCCAGTCACTGCTGAGCACTGCTCACACAGGGATGCTCCAGTCACTGCTGAGCGCTGCTCACACAGGGATGCTCCAGTCACTGCTGAGCAGCACTCACACAGGGATGCTCCAGTCACTGCTGAGCAGCACTCACACAGGGATGCTCCAGTCACTGCTGAGCACTGCTCACACAGGGATGCTCCAGTCACTGCTGAGCAGCACTCACACAGGGATGCTCCAGTCACTGCTGAGCAGCACTCACACAGGGATGCTCCAGTCACTGCTGAGCACTGCTCACACAGGGATGCTCCAGTCACTGCTGAGCACTGCTCACACAGGGATGCTCCAGTCACTGCTGAGCAGCACTCACACAGGGATGCTCCAGTCACTGCTGAGCGCTGCTCACACAGGGATGCTCCAGTCACTGCTGAGCAGCACTCACACAGGGATGCTCCAGTCACTGCTGAGCACTGCTCACACAGGGATGCTCCAGTCACTGCTGAGCAGCACTCACACAGGGATGCTCCAGTCACTGCTGAGCAGCACTCACACAGGGATGCTCCAGTCACTGCTGAGCACTGCTCACACAGGGATGCTCCAGTCACTGCTGAGCAGCACTCACACAGGGATGCTCCAGTCACTGCTGAGCACTGCTCACACAGGGATGCTCCAGTCACTGCTGAGCAGCACTCACACAGGGATGCTCCAGTCACTGCTGAGCAGCACTCACACAGGGATGCTCCAGTCACTGCTGAGCACTGCTCACACAGGGATGCTCCAGTCACTGCTGAGCACTGCTCACACAGGGATGCTCCAGTCACTGCTGAGCAGCACTCACACAGGGATGCTCCAGTCACTGCTGAGCAGCACTCACACAGGGATGCTCCAGTCACTGCTGAGCAGCACTCACACAGGGATGCTCCAGTCACTGCTGAGCAGCACTCACACAGGGATGCTCCAGTCACTGCTGAGCACTGCTCACACAGGGATGCTCCAGTCACTGCTGAGCACTGCTCACACAGGGATGCTCCAGTCACTGCTGAGCAGCACTCACACAGGGATGCTCCAGTCACTGCTGAGCAGCACTCACACAGGGATGCTCCAGTCACTGCTGAGCAGCACTCACACAGGGATGCTCCAGTCACTGCTGAGCGCTGCTCACACAGGGATGCTCCAGTCACTGCTGAGCAGCACTCACACAGGGATGCTCCAGTCACTGCTGAGCACTGCTCACACAGGGATGCTCCAGTCACTGCTGAGCAGCACTCACACAGGGATGCTCCAGTCACTGCTGAGCAGCACTCACACAGGGATGCTCCAGTCACTGCTGAGCACTGCTCACACAGGGATGCTCCAGTCACTGCTGAGCAGCACTCACACAGGGATGCTCCAGTCACTGCTGAGCACTGCTCACACAGGGATGCTCCAGTCACTGCTGAGCAGCACTCACACAGGGATGCTCCAGTCACTGCTGAGCAGCACTCACACAGGGATGCTCCAGTCACTGCTGAGCAGCACTCACACAGGGATGCTCCAGTCACTGCTGAGCGCTGCTCACACAGGGATGCTCCAGTCACTGCTGAGCACTGCTCACACAGGGATGCTCCAGTCACTGCTGAGCAGCACTCACACAGGGATGCTCCAGTCACTGCTGAGCAGCACTCACACAGGGATGCTCCAGTCACTGCTGAGCAGCACTCACACAGGGATGCTCCAGTCACTGCTGAGCAGCACTCACACAGGGATGCTCCAGTCACTGCTGAGCACTGCTCACACAGGGATGCTCCAGTCACTGCTGAGCGCTGCTCACACAGGGATGCTCCAGTCACTGCTGAGCAGCACTCACACAGGGATGCTCCAGTCACTGCTGAGCAGCACTCACACAGGGATGCTCCAGTCACTGCTGATGAGCAGCACTCACACAGAGCCAGGACCTTTTCTGCTCTTCCTGCAAGCAGGGGGCCACAAGGAATTGGGGTAACGCAGCCAGGCAGTGACCCCGACTGGGGTATCCTGGACCATGTAACACCATGCTCAGCAATGAAACTGGGGGGGCATTGGAGTGGGGCTGCTGCTTGGGGGGTGGCTGGGCATCACACAGTGATGGTGAGCAATGGTTTCCAATGGCATCACTTGTCTTGCCTGGGGTTTGTTTCTGTCTTTCTGGTATTTTCCTTTTCATTACAATTTATTGCCGTTTTTCTATTCCAACTATTAAACAATTATTATATTACAAATAAACATTAGATTTTTATCTCAATCCATGAATTTCCTCACTTTTATCCTGATTCTCCCCTATCCTGCAGCAGTGGGGTGAGTGAGCAAGCGGCTGCTGGGGCTTAGCTGCCGGCTGGGGTTAAACCACCACGGAACACGGAAGGATTTCATTACACAGCAGACCACCACCTACCTTCATCTAACAGCAGGTAACCCGGGAACTTAAATCCCCCTCCCCACTCCACCAAACGCCAGGGTGAGGAGCCCCACGCTCAGCTCCACTTCGCACCGATGCTGCTACCCCGGAGCTGTGACTGCTGCATGGATAACAGCCAGGAGCCTGCCAAGGACCCGTGCGCATCGGAGCAGGGCCCATGCAGCGAAGGGCCCGGGCTGTGCTCACCTGGGTGCCCGGGGGGGTGGTCCTGGCCTCCGTGCTTGGCCCCGCTGAAGTCCTCCATGAACTCCGGCTTCTGCAGCGGTGCCAGCAGAGCGCGGGGGCTGCGGGCAGCGGTGGGGTCGGTCAGCAGCCGGTGCGTGGCCCTGCCAAAGGTCTCTCCGGACTGGAACCGGTACTGAGGGACGAAGCCCTCGTAGCTGAGGAGGAACCAAAGAGTGGTCACTGCGGTGGTGCTGGGACCTGCCCCTCGGCTGGGTTTCTGTTTAGAGCTGGGGGGCACCGGGAAGGCTGCAGCCGGGAGCACGCGGGGGCTGGAGCGCGTGGGCCCAGGGAGGTGATTGCACAGGGATGTCCTGCGAGCAGGAAGGAGCAGCACGGGGGAGCACGGAGCAGCTGTGTGTGGTTCTGCATGGAGCCAGGCAGGTGCGTGTGTGTTTGCACGTGTGAGTGTGTTAGCACGTGTGTGTTAGCACATGTGAGTGTGTGTGCACGTGTGTGTGTGTTTGCACGTGTGTGTGTGTTTGCACGTGTGTGTGTGTTAGCACGTGTGAGTGTGTGTGCACGTGTGTGTGTTTGCACGTGTGTGTGTGTTAGCACGTGTGTGTGTGTTAGCACATGTGTGTGTTAGCACATGTGTGTGTGCACATGTGTGTGTTTGCACATGTGTGTTTGCACGTGTGTGTTTGCACGTGTGTGTGTGTGCACGTGTGTGTGTGTTAGCACGTGAGTGTGTGTGCACATGTGTGTGTGTTTGCACGTGTGTGTGTGTTAGCACGTGTGTGTTAGCACATGTGAGTGTGTGTGCACGTGTGTGTGTGTTTGCACGTGTGTGTGTGTTTGCACGTGTGTGTTAGCACATGTGAGTGTGTGTGCACGTGTGTGTGTGTTTGCACGTGTGTGTGTGTTAGCACGTGTGTGTGTGTTAGCACATGTGTGTGTTAGCACATGTGTGTGTGTGCACATGTGTGTGTTTGCACATGTGTGTTTGCACGTGTGTGTTTGCACGTGTGTGTGTTAGCACGTGTGTGTGTTAGCACGTGTGAGTGTGTGTTTGCACATGTGTGTGTTAGCACGTGTGTGTTTGCACGTGTGAGTGTGTTAGCACGTGTGAGTGTATGTTTGCACGTGTGTGTGTTTGCACGTGTGTGTGTGTGTTAGCACGTGTGAGTGTATGTTAGCACGTGTGAGTGTGTGTTTGCACATGTGAGTGTGTGTTTGCACGTGTGAGTGTGTGTTTGCACGTGTGTGTGTGTTTGCACGTGTGAGTGTGTTTGCACGTGTGAGTGTGTGTTTGCACGTGTGAGTGTGTTTGCACATGTGAGTGTGTGTTTGCACGTGTGTGTGTGTTTGCACGTGTGTGTTTGCACGTGTGAGTGTGTTTGCACGTGTGAGTGTGTGTTTGCACGTGTGAGTGTGTGTTTGCACGTGTGTGTTAGCACGTGTGTGTGTGTTTGCACGTGTGTGTTAGCACGTGTGTGTGCGTTTGCACGTGTGTGTGCACGTGTGAGTGTGCGTTTGCACGTGTATGTCAGCATGCAAACTGGCTGATGGATTTCCAGGCACTGTAGGCACAGGCTCAGTGCTTCGGTTCATGGGGGAATACAGAGAGCGGCCAAAGCAGCGTCTGTGGAGAGGAAAACTTTATAGAACCCCAGCCTGGTTTGTGCTGGAAGGGACCTTAAAGCTCCTCCAGCTCCAACCCCTGCCACGGGCAGGGACACCTTCCACTAGAGCAGCTTGCTCCAAGCCCCTGTGGCCAACCTGCCCTTGACGTGTGCTGCAGTCACTGGGACAGCCCCCAGTTAAAATCCCATTCCCAGTTAGAGGCGGCTCTGTTTCAGATGCTCCTCTCCCTCTCTCTGTTACTGGGAATTCCCAGGTTCCAGTCCCTGGTCCAATACCAAAACTCCAACCAAACTCCTGCAGGATGTGCTGCTCCTCTGGCCCCCGGTGCCTGGCACGGGCAGTTGGGTGGCTCAGGGCACCGAAGCCCCGGGTCCATCAGCACCCATCGGGAGCTCCAGCTGTTCCCGGTACCCCAGCTCCTCACAGTGATGTTATTCCACCTCTGAAGCAGCAAGGCAGAGCTGGCGGTTGCAATGTACAGACACAAACACTGAAGGAGCCCACTGCCTACCCAGGAATAAAGCCAGATGATGCATGAGGATCACAAGATGATGAGCAAGTACTTTCCCTTCCAAATGCTTTCCCCAAGAGCAAGCAGAGCCACGCATTTCCACTCGGCCAGCGGTCCTGCTTTGCGTGCAGGATGGCAGCAGCACCTCCGTGCCTCATCCCCATTGATTTCCAATGGGTCTTGCAACATGGGAAAGCTACACCGGGACCATAAAGCTGAGCGAGGGCACAAATGGCTCAGCCCAGGTAATGACAGGGTGGGGGGAGAGCTGCGAGAGGATTCAACTCATGGCAGTTAAAAGCAAGGCAACAGGAGGAGCTCGGCTGAGTCAGGCCGGGCTCTGGGGAAGGGATGTGCCATGGAGTGAATGGCGAGGGCTGGGCTCAAAGCCCTGGTCCCAGCGGGGCTGTTTGGGCTCCTCCTGCCTTGTGTTCATCTGAAGAACCCAGAGGGGTCCCCCTGGCCCTGCAGTCGCTGCTCCCACCCCTCACTGGCCTCCCCAGGGCCTCCCACCTGCCCCTCGCTCAGCCCCGGCTCTGCCATCGCTGCTCCCACCCGGCAGCACCAAAACCTGCTCCTGGGCCCCGGGAAGAGCCTTGGCTCTGGACCCCGCACCCTGCGCAGCTCCGTGGAGCTGTCCATGGATTTACCCCTTCTGTGCCCCGCGTCCTTCCCAAACCAGCCCAGCTCCTTGGCTTTGCCTTCCAGCGCTGCTCAGCGCCGCTCTGGTGTTTCCAAAGCCCCATCTGTGACCATTGCCCAGCACAAGTGGCAGCGGCCGATGCCGATGTCCTTGTGTTCACGGCACGGCCCATGGGACAAGAGGTGAGATGCTGCGATGCAGCAGCATCCTCATCCTCCTCCTGCAGCGCCCAGCGGGGTGCAGGGTCCGCTGGCTCTGGTGGTGCCCCTCAGGCAGCTCCTCCCTGTGCTCAGCACCCAAAGCAGATGCAAAGCAGCACCCGCGGGGGGGTGACACCACAAGCCCACACAGCCCTGCGAAATACAGGAGCAGAAGTGGGTTCCCCTTCCTCCTCCTCCTCCTCGCTTCAGCCCCAGCTCCTGTGGCTGCATCAGGGACTGAAGCAGGGGTGAGCAGGGGGAAGGTCTGAGGCTTTTGGAGGTGCAAACGCAGCCCCAGCTCCCTCCTTGCTGCTCCTCATCCCTGCCAGCACGGCTCTGCCAGGGTGGCAGCACGCAGCACAGCCACGCAGCACAGCCACGCAGCACAGCCACGCAGCACAGCCACGCAGCACAGCCACGCAGCACAGCCACGCAGCACAGCCACGCAGCACAGCCCGTGCTCAGCACAACCACGCAGCACAACCCGTGCTCAGCACAACCAGCCCCGGAGCTTGAGTAAGCCTGGGAGATGCGGAGATCAGCCATGGAGGAATCCTGCAGGGTGCTGCGATGGGAAGGACCAATCTGAGCACCAGGAGCGGTGCTAAGGAAGGAAGGGAACAGGTTCCACACCGCCTGCAGCTCGGGGTCTGCCTGCGCTGCATCTGCAGCCGTGGGGGACAAACCTGGTCGGTCGCAGCCCCTCTGCCCCGGACATCGTCCTGACCCCTTTGGAGCCAGCCTCAGGCTGGGCTAATCCCAGTGGTCCGGTACCAACAGACACTTGTGCGCTGGGGCTGCTATGGGGAGCCTCTGGCTCTGCCGTCCCATGGGCTACGAGCCCTCAGCCACCGCAGTGGTGTCCACGTGCCATGAACACATCTCCCAGCACAGGCACCAGGGGACCGCACGCACCATTTCCCTGTCCCCACAAAGCCAATGCCCTGACTCCTGCCATTTGTGTCTTACCTCTTAACCACCAGTCCGTCATAGAATCATAGAACAGTTTGGGTTGGAAAGGACCTTAAGATCATCCAGTTCCAACCCCCGTGCCATGGGCACACTAAACCATGGCACCCAAGGCTCTGTCCAACCTGGCCTTGAACACTGCCAGGGATGGAGCATTCACAGCTTCCCTGGGCAACCCATTCCAGTGCCTCACCACTCTTATAGTAAAGAATTTCCTCCTTATATCCAATCTAAACTTCCCCTGTTTAAGTTTGAACCCATCACCCCTTGTCCTGTCACTCCAGTCCCTAATGAAGAGTCCCTCCCCAGCATCCCTATAGGCCCCCTTCAGATACTGGAAGGCTGCTATGAGGTCTCCACACAGCTTCTCTTCTCCAGGCTGAACAGCCCCAACTTTCTCAGCCTGTCTCCATACAGAAGGTGCTCCAGTCCCTGATCATCCTCGTGGCCTCCTCTGGACTTGTTCCAACAGTTCCATGTCCTTTTTATGTTGAGGACACCAGAACTGCACACAGTGCTCCAGGTGAGGTCTCACAAGAGCAGAGCAGAGGGGCAGGATCACCTCCTTCGACCTGCTGGCCACGTTCCTTTTGATGCAGCCCAGGATACAGTTGGTTTCTGGGCTGTGAGCACACACTGCAGCCGGCTCATGTTCATTTTCTCATCAACCAGCACCCCTTACCATCACAGTCTGGGCTGCTTCTTTCCAAGAACATCACAAGCAGCTTTGGAAAACCCCCTAACCACGTATGAACCAGCCCACAGCATCCACAGCCCCCGACTCTTCAAAGGCCTTGATCCAGCAGCAGGGCTGTGCTCTGACCAGCCTGACAAGAGGGCGCGATGCCTCTGCAAGCTATCTATCCAATGGAGGCCTTCAAACATCCTTGATGCAGGAGCTATGGCAGTTTGGAGCCAACCCCTGCACAGCTGCCCTGGTGCTATTTGCTGCTTAAAACAAGTTAAGAAAGGGGGAAGGGGGAAAGAACACTGCTGACCTTACCCTCAATGCACTACGGCAATGCCTTTCGCTGTACCCTTCTATAAAGTGGTGCTCCTCACGCTGGAGCCCTGCCTCCTTTGGAGGAGTTTTTAATGGTGTCTTTTAAACAAAACCAAACAACTTACCACAGCTCAGAACTACTGATCCCAATGGGAGCTGTTTGCCTTGAACAGGCATTTTGGCTGAACTTACCCAGGGATATGGTAGGGATGGGAAGGGAAGATGCTCTTTTCCTTGGAGGCTGCCATGGCAATGCAGCAGCTCTGGCTGGTGGGAGGAAGGAGATGCAGCACGATGCAGTCGCCTGGGAAACCTCTGTGATGCACCAGGAGCTGTGTTGTGTCGCTCCCAGCTCCTCAGGTTTGCCTGGACACGTCCTTTGTTTCCCCCCATCTGGAAGCCCCAGCACAGCTCTGGAGAGCCCCAGTCACTAGTGCAGCAGAGGCTCAGGGATTCCCCGTGCTATAGGGGAAGGCTCAGCCCTCCTCTCCCTCAGTGCCTCCTGGTCTGGCTGCGTGAGGGTGCAGCCCTTTGCTTCACACACACAAGGGCTGCTGCCATTCCCACCACCACACAGGTGACTGTGTCCTGTGTGTGGTGGGGTTCACCCCCTCCAGCTGAAGGCAGGCACAGGACATGGGGTCTCCTGCACTGAGCAGCCGCCATGGCCAGCACATGACAGCCCACAGCGCCCTGAGCGCCAGCATCCTTTCACCAACTCCAGTAGCAGCAGTGAGGCTGCTTCACTGCCGAGGTCCCTCTATGGGCCTGGGGAGCTCAGCCACAGCGCTGGCAAAACCATTCTGTTTCAAAGCAGTAACCAGAAACCAGAGCTCTCATGTGGTCAGGTCCCTGCTCCTCCACCCGAAAGCTTCTCTGAGGAGGTAAAATTGCTGCTTTGACTCCTGCCCTTGGTGCCTAGTGATGGATCTGGAGTTTCCAGCCTTTATAAATGTGCTGAGTTTGCCCAGCTCCTGAGCACCACCACGGGACAGCCCCCTCCAGCAGCCCCAGGTCTGCAGTGGATGGTCTGTGAGGGGGTCATGGCTCTTCTCAGAGGTGAGCAGTGAAAGACAGAGGAGATGACAGGTACAAGATGCACCGAGGGGCAGGCCCAGAGGACACAAGGAGGAAGCTCTCCTCCATGGGAGCAGCGCAGCCCTGGGGCAGAGGTGGCATCTCCATCCTCAGAGATCTTCAAAGCCCAGAAGAGCAGTCCCATGGAGCTTTGTGGTCAGCTCAGCTTTTGGGGGGCAATTCAATAAGGGACCTACAGAGGTTCCTCCCAGCCCAGGTCTTCTGATTTTAACATGAAGAAACTGCTTTCTGAAACGCAGCACTGTGTTAATGACACCAAACAGTGATCCCAGGCTGGTCCAAGCCCCACTGGCCCAAGGGGGGTCAGGTCAGCATCATCCCAGCACTTCCAGAAGCTCCCTTCAAAGCTCACTCCTTTAAATGATCAATGGCTGCTCCTTCAAACCTGGGGTCCCATACTTACCAAAGAGCTATGGAACAATCAGAGCAAGGTATCTGTGCTCAGTGCAGGCACCTGGGTAAAAGAAAAAAGCAGAAATCACTTTTGTCAAGGTTATCATCAGAATTTATTGATATGAGAGAACCTTTGTATGTCCACATGTCAAGAGAGGAACAGCACATCCCGATGGAACAAGTACAGAGCCCATCCAGGTGACTTTACAGTGCTCTGGCACCTCTGAGTACAGGAGATCACACACACGGCCGGGTGTTGCTGGGTACATTGTCTGGGACAGGACAGAAACACTGCAGATACACATTCAGTGTGTGGTTTGCCAGCACCCACCCAGTGCCCCACAGGCTGCAGCAGGGACCACAATGGCTCTGACCCCCATCGCCCAGCTCCAAGCAGACCCTGCACAGGTAACAGCAGCTCCTCACAGCCCCTGCAGTCAAAGAGGGGAAAACACCTATTTGGGGGTGAGATCCACCTTGGAGGTGGGGTGACTTGGACCCTTTGCTCAGAGGACCAGCTCACATGGAGGTGCTGGGGAACCCCACACTGGGTCTGCAATGGGACAACCTGGGTCCTACCAAGTGAGCCACAACTGGGAATCTTCAGGATGGAGTTTGCCCTGCCCAGGGAGCACCACAGCCACACTCCAGGCTGGCACCTGCCAATGCAGCAGCAGGTTACTGCCTTCAGCATAACATTTATCCTCAGATGCTGAGTGTTTGGACATCCCCCTGTCAGCAGTGCCCGCTCGCAGAGCTCTCTGCACAGCCATTCACACTGAGCTTGTGGCTAAGATAAAAGCTATCTTATTATCCTTACTGGAAATACACGCTATGCTGGATGCTGTTTAAAAGGCACCAAGTGCTGAGCTTTCATCTTCTCCCAGCTTATGAAATACTTGGTTTGGTCCTAAGCATCTTGCTAAAGGATTAGAGAGGGAATAGCAGAGTATTCCCCAGGCACCCGGTAAATCCTCAATGGATTTATTGTAGAGCTGAATTCCCTCCCACACTCCAATGGATTTCAGAACCCTCTAAAACCCTCCAGAGAAGGAGCTGTTTGTGACAGGACAAACAAAACCCAACCCCAAGTTCAATGGCAGAACATACACCTATACTAAGGGAATGGGTCAGTCCCACCCCCCGATGCCAGCTCTGATCACAGCATGAAGGAGCCTGGGCCCAAGTGCATCTGCCTGGCCAGCAGCACGAACCCTGCCACAGCCCTGAAGAGGAACCACGAACACTCAACATACATGTCAGGGCATGTGCACACGTGTGTGCTGAGGGACCACCCGTACTCTGCTCCTCCTCTCACGGCAGCTGGGACAAGGGACACGGCAGGTTCTGCGCTCAACCGTTCGGCTTCACCAGATCCCAGTTCCCTCTGCACAGGTAACAGCATTGACTTAGAGATCTCATATTAATGGGTACTTATACAGGATTAATTGCACATCAGTCCATTGTGGCTACAAGTTCATTAGGCTAATGAATCTACATAGTGACAGTAGTACAGTATCAGCTACGTTTCAATACAAACTCCCTAGCCTAGCCTTAATCTGTAGGTCAGAAGAAGATCTTCCACCGCCACGATCTTCCTACAACCTTTAACATTCATTTTCAAAGTTATTTATCTAGAAAACAAACAAAATCCAGTGTGGGGAAAACGCACATATAGAACAAAAGCAGTGCTTAACAACCACAGGAAAAAAGAACATCAGCTTGGACTCTGGGATCAGCATCCTCTGTACACCCTGGCAGCGTTACTTCCAAAGGGTTGCTAAATGCTCCGTCAGTTCTCAAGTCCATAAAAGCATTTCCTAGCTCTAAACGTTTCTAGTCTCTCACTATACATATTGTCTGTAGCAAGAGCATACAGAAACACTTGCTAATGTGCACAAGACTTCCATTTGATTTAATGGAATAGTTTTAGAAGACTGAAGTCTTTACTTGCAGAAATACAACTGTTTGTGAGTGGCAGTGCTCTCACCGACTGGCAGCTTCTGTTCCACCCAGGAGAAAGCTCCACGTTCCTCAAGGTTTTACTCATCTACGTTGCCCAAAGGTGTGTGGGTATCCAAGAAAACCCCTCTCACAGTATTCCCAGGAAACGATTCAGAAGAGGAGATGATTTTTCAACCAAATGAGATCCTCTGGTCTTGTGTGTCAGACCATGGCCAATAGAATGAGCAGCTGCCATGGACGTCTCAACTTAAATACGGTTCAGTCAAGGGAGGAGAGCAAGGTGGCCTGACCATCTTCTGTGAGGTACAGGCAGAGAGGCACCAAAGTCACTCTGTTCTCAACAGTTTGTCTCTTTTTCCTGGAGTCAAATGTTTGATTCCATTTGCTCTAGCAGGAAGTGGTGAATCATGTCAAAAGTGGGACGATCTTTTATATCCCTGCTCCAACATTTCAACATCAGGTCAAACACAGGGTTAGGGCACAGAGGAGTCTGGGAGAGATAGATCTGCAAGGAAGAAAGGTACAGCTGTTTCAGTGGGTTTTCAGACCAGAACTGAACCTTTACTAAATGAACACCAAGAGGACAGTTTCACTGCAGGTTCACAAGACACAGCCATCATGCAACGCTTGAAATCCATTAAGCG
The DNA here is from genome assembly GCF_033815535.1 of Pezoporus flaviventris. Lineage (NCBI taxonomy): Eukaryota > Metazoa > Chordata > Aves > Psittaciformes > Psittacidae > Pezoporus > Pezoporus flaviventris. Next base: position 2,094,198 of record NW_026892702.1, on the reverse strand, counting down.
GGAATCTGACAGTGGAGTCTGGATGGAGCTTCGATGCCATCTCAAATGGCACTGCAGACACTTTGCCAACACGTTTGATGAGCTGGTCACAAAACAGTGCTTTGTGCCCCAGGAGACACGAATGCTTCGGAGAGATTTGTCTTCCAAGTGACAGCAACACACAAACCAAACCCAAATTTACCCCAATAATATCCAAATACTTCCACTCACCGTAGACAACCCATGAGGCTTTCTAAGCATCGTGACAGCTTGTTAGCAGAGAGAAAAAACACCTTTTAGAGCTCATCTAAAGCACAGCCTGGCAGAACTGTTTTTTCCCCTCTCATTTCAATACACATCTTTTAGGCTCTTCACTAAATCGTCAGTATTCAGGAGACAGTGAATAAAACCTCCCATTATTTTATTCCCCTTAATCCTTTAATTTGACTGGTGCTAAAGGTGAATTTGGAGAGAACAGCAAACTGCTTACAACCTGCACTCCACGTTTTTGGGTGCAGCGATGCTCAGTACTGCGGGGCTGTCCTGCATCATCACTGGTGTCTATTGAAGGCAGTGGAGCACACAGTCCTGCCTGGGAGCTGGCCAGAGAGGACAGAATGATACAGACAAGCCCTTCAGGCAGAGATGGCCAAAGGCTTCTTGGCATACGTGGAGATATTCCAAAGAGCATCTAATCCCTGGGAACTAACAACTCTTCCTTCCCCACCTCAGTAAGTGCTTCCTGGTCTTTCACAGAGAACGCTAGCAGGAGAGAGATGTGACAGGGAAAAAAGCACAAGGATTGTGTAGCAGAGCCCAGAAAAGCCAAGGAGGACAGAACAGACTGAGACAGAAGCGGCTTATAATAAGGAAGAAGCACTGGAGAGGACCAAAAGATTCTTCCAGTGGGATTCCAGGATAGGAAAGCTGGTGCAATGAGCAAAGATAAAGAGGAAGAGAGGTGGCACACACTGAGAAGGTGAGTAATGCAGAGTCCTGCAGACGATGTAAGGCCAGCAGAAAGGCCCTGGGAGATCCACCAGGATGTGACCAGGACAAGTGAAGGAAGGAGAGGTCATGTTCGCTGTCTTACCTGCCTGCCCTGGCTCCGGAAGAACTCTCCTGTGTTCTCGATGACTTGCTCATCCGAGAGGAGGCTGTAAGGTTGCTCCTTACACAGTATGAACATCTCCCAGAGGGTGACCCCAAAGGCCCAGACATCACTGGCTGTGGTGAACTTGCCCTGTAAATGAAAGAATGCTGTCAGCCCAGGTTGCTCACAGAGCACATTCAGCAGAACCCATTCCAGTCTACACCCTCTGCAGCTAGACACGAGGATGCAGAATTCATACCTGGGAAGATGCTCTGAAGAAGAGGCAGCTCCCAGCAGTGCACAAAGGCACTGAGGTATGACATGGCTGCTGTGTGGGACAGCAGCAGCATGTCTGTGGGACCCACAGGACAGCTCTGAGAAGGTGCAGCTGTCACTGGGGCAAACCTCTTGATTTAGGAAGCAAGTCTCAGCAAGCCAGAGACAACTTTTCCTCCTGAGGAAGTATCTGCAGCAGTAGGAGAATGGACTGTGGCCTTCCTCCACCCAGAACACAGCAGGGCTGGCCCAGGGAAGCTTTGAACAGGAAGCAAAGCCCTCAGGGTGAAAGCAGAGCCGAAGCAGACTCCAGACTCTTACAGAAAGGCCAAGATAATTTCAGTCTCTGCACATAAGAAGTCAGTGACAGCCTGCTCAGGTTCCTGTTTTCTGCCTTGGAAAAAGGGGCCCAAACTGGCTGTGTTTGGAACAAGGTTTCTGAAGAAGTGAAAAGAAGCTGAAGATAGCTCAAAAAATAACAGAATCCACCTGGGGACTGTTTGGGCAGGAAACATCCAAGACCCAGATTGCTCAGGTTTATCTGGCAACCCTAGCAGTGTGTCAGTGTTTGACGGTGCTCACTCAGGGACTATGAGTGACTTATGGTTTAGATGCAGCTATAACCAGAAAAACAGGGTGAATTTAGAAAAGCTTGGGCCTATCAGCCTTTAAAGAACAGGTAACTGTAGTTGTTCTGGGTACTCAGTGTGGTAAGAAAACAGAACCAGGTGATCTCACCAACTAGTGTGAGAAAGAAATACTGGGCTTGATATTAAGGACCTGCCTCCCCACTGGATGTGTCTGCACTGTTGAATGCTCTCCTGAGGGGAAGACAGCAGGACCCTTGAGCAGGAAACAAAACCCCAACTTCAAAACCTGACTTGGCACTTGAAACTCATGAAGTTTTATCCCTGCCCCTTTCAGCTTCCCAGCTGGGGAAACAAGCGCAGAAAGGCAAGTTCCTTATAACTGCAGCAGGAATCCTGAATGCCAGGCACAGAACAGAAATTAGGCCCCAGATGAGGGCTGATGCCATCCAGAGGGACCCTCAAGAAATGGGCCTATGTGAACTGCAACAAGGTTGAAGGTCAAGGTCCTACAGCTGGCTTGGGGCAACCCCTGGTATCAGTCCAGACTGGGAGAATGAGGGGATTGAGAGGGACTTGTGGGTGCTTGTGGATACAAAACTGGACATGACCCAGCAGTGTGGGCTTGCAAATGGTGAAACACTGGCACAGGTTGCCCAGAGAGATACCAGATGCCCCATCCCTGGCAACATTCAAGGTCACGTTGGATGGGGCTTTCAGCAATCTGATCTAATTGAAGATGCAGGGATTTGGACTAGCTGTCCTTTAAAGGTCCCTTACAACTCACAGTATGATCCGTGCTGTATTTGCAAGGGCACACTCCTTTCCCAGCATGAATTACATCCACAGCAACCTCATGGACTTCTCACCTAGGACCATTTGTAGCCCACATTTTGATGCTATAAGGACCTTCAGACATACATGTGTTGCTGTTTCAAGGGTGGAAATCAGAGGAAGGGAGAATGGTTTTGTGCAGTCCCTACCAGGAGGATGCTTTCCCAGGCCATCCAACGGATGGGCAGTACAGCTCTTCCCTGGATCCGGTAGTAATCCCCACTGTAGAGATTCCTGCTCATGCCAAAGTCTGCAATCTTGATGGTGTAGTTGTTCCCCACCAGGCAGTTGCGAGTTGCCAGGTCTCTGTGCACAAAATTCAGAGACGCCAAATACTTCATTCCAGAGGCGATCTGGGTGGCCATGTACAGCAGGTTGGAGTAGCTGCAGTAAAGAAACAAAGAACAATCGGTATCGTTGCTCACCCTCAACAGCTTGCATTTGCTGTGTTACAGTGACCTGTTGGTTTAGTTTTTGCTGTGTCAGTGAAACTCAACTGTCTAGTTTTAGGCACTAAATCCCTCGCCTGCCAGGCTAAGCCAAGCTCTTGAGCTGCCAAAGCAAGAACAGACAAGCTGTCCCTGAAATTCAGGGCCCTTGGAATTTGACATCCTTTAGAGTTTTTAATATCAAGTGTTAAAGCTTTTCAAAGAGTTCATGCAAAGCATCAACCTTCTGCAGAGAGACATGGAAAATCAAGCTGTACAATCTCAGAATCTCCTATCTTAAAACCTGCTTGGCCTGGAATTCCACACACAGCCACTGTGGCATGCTTACATGAATGTAAGTATGTCACAACATTAAAGAGACCTTATTTTTTAGTATGTTTAATATTACTGAAAATATAAATGGATGCATTTTCCATCTAATATCATTTTAATTCCCTCATTAGCAAAATGAAGGTAATACCAATAAAGCTGCATGATACACAGACAGGGTTTGGACCATCTGCCTTTCAGCATTCCTCATACACTGTTGTCCTCTGATGTTTCCCACTGTGGGTTGCCCAAATGCTCCACCCAACCAAGCATTTCTCACAACAAATCTGATCAAGTGTTCACAGTTGGTATTTCTCTGATAAAAGTCAGAAAAAGAAAGTCTGTCTCCTCCTCCTCATGCTCTGCTGGCAGTGAGAGAAGCAGTAACATGTTATCTGAATTACAGTGATGGAATGCATCTAATGATTACAGATCCAACATATCTATGCTCATCAATAGCTAAGCTATCACTACAGCATCTAATGATAATAGATCTAATCAATCTATCCTCACCAACAGCTATCAGTACAGTGATCCAGTCAGCCCCTCGCCCCTGTAGAGGCTCTGGGCACTGCTCCCCTCCCAGCCTTTCAGCACAGTGACCACCACATGCAGCTAGGTGATACCCAGCCCAGTCCCACAGTCAGGAGGTCCATGCTTTTCCTGAGCTGGGTGGACCTGTTGTGCCCAAGAGAAGGAATTCCACCACCCACTTGTACCTTGTTAACCTGGTTGCTGGCTTTCCACACTGGAGCGGGCACAGCCTCCAAGATCCTACATTCTCCCTTCCCCTGCTCTGCTGCAGCTGTCTCCTGCCTCAGGCTGTTGCTCTGCCCTTTGAAGCAGCCCAGTCTCTCCTGTCCCACCTGCACCCTGGCAGGGTCCCACCAGCAGCTACTTTTTGGCTCCCTGCCCCTTTGCTCAGCAAGCTCTGCAGGGCTCCATGTCTGCAGTGCTGCATACAGAGGCGCAAGACAGGAGACGCTTCTTGGCAGAGTCATCCTCATGACTTGTTAGACAGCCAGAGAGACCGTGAGGAGATGCATTTCAAATACCAAACAGCCATAAGGCCTTTGAAATGCGTCACCTCTCTGCAGGAAAGTGTTCAAGTATTAAGTGTTCAAGGCCAGGATGGACGGGGCTTGGAGCAAGCTGCTCTAGTGGAAGGTGTCCCTGCCTGTGGCAGGGGGTTGGAACTGGATGAGCTTTAAGGTCCCTTCCAACACAAACCAGGCTGGGATTCTATGAAAGGGCTGTTTATCACATCCAGTGTATCAAATATTGGGCCCAAGACACACACGGAATGGTTGGACCTTGCCACACGAAACACCCACTGGCATCGGCAGAGCCAAGCTGCCCTCTATGGCAGGAGGATTCATTTTGCCCTCAGGAAACAACTCCTATACAGATATCTGAGCTGGTCATACTGGCTTCCTTTAATGTGAAACTCTACCTGGTTGCAAGGAACAAGAGGCTGAAAGATCTGCTGGACTGAAAGAAAAACTAGAAGAAGACCAGATGGAAACCAAGCAAGAATAATGTGAGTGACAGTGCTGAAACAGGGTGAGAGGTGCGGAGCAGATACAGAAGAAAGGACAGCCTGAGACTTTGGTCAGGAAAAAAACCTGCAAGTCTAAAGGTAAAAGCTGTACCAGATGTGCAGAAAGGACAGGAAGACTGGAGAAAGCTGGAAAAGCTTTCTACTCGGATGCAAATCCTTTCCCAAACTACAGTTCCTGGTGTGTCATGACTGCAAGATGCCGGTTTAACACTCCACACCAGCTACTGGCAGAAACACTGGTGTTGTCTCAACTTGGTAAGACCCAGCCACCTCCTGGTCCAGTCCAACAGGACTGGCTCTGCCTAACTGACTAGTCCTTCAACTATAATTCATCTTCGGGGAGGTCCACGCCAAAGGCTAAGCAATGCACCAGCTTCTGATCAAGGAAGGTTTCTTTCTCCACACAACTCTCCTCTGAGGAAAGGATTTCTGCAATATTAGGATGCTTTTATGTTAGATTTAATCCTTCCACATAGGAGGAAGACAAGTGTCACCACTGACACAAACAGTTTGCCAAATATTCTCCTCCTGCTGGCTGATGAGATCTTTCCTTAGCGAATGTCTACACTCAGCTCCTCTCATGTAGTATTTTTGAGACACCCAGAGAACAGATGAACCTTCTTGAAAGCCCAAGAGACATTCCCAGTTTTCTTGTTGTAACACAAGCCCACCGACATGAACAGATGCCACATCAGCAAACAACACATCTAAGACGGGCACTGTGAACAGGCCAGTCAGGAACACCTCATGGAGCACAGATCTCCAGAGACCTCAAGAACAATGTCCAAGCAAAGCAGGACTCGCGTCCACAGTGTGTGCATGGCAACTGCTGGGCTGGAGGCAAGTCATTGCTTGGAAGGCACAGCAAATGAAAGTGGTAGCTCTGTGTTGTTGATTTGTCCCAAAGAGGGGCAGTTCCTCTTACCTGACACAGGGAATGTTGTTTGAAATGGCAAATTTGCTGTAGATCTCCCTCTGTGACAGGAACTGATTGAGGTCTCCGTTTTCCATGTACTCTGTTATCATGCACAGGGGGTCATCACGCACACACACCCCCAGGAGCCGGATGATATTTGGGTTCTTGAGCCGTGACATGATCTTGATCTCCTTCAGGAAATCATTTCTTGTAAAACAGAAAACATAAGTTTGAATCCTGAACTATTCCTTTGTCTAAGGAAAGCAGAAGTGGTGTGTAAGCACATCTCAGGCACTTACACTTCTGCCCACAGCAAGTGTGAAAGCTGGTTCTGTGCTCGTGGTCAACACTGACCCCTTCCACATCAAACAGGATTAATACAGCATTTCAGCTTGACATCACATCTATTCCTATCCCCCACTCCCTGCTTGAGTCCTGCCCCTTACATGAACACCCCAGAGACACATGACACTCCCGCAGAGGTGTCACCAGGGTTAACCTATGTGACACTGGTGCTCGGGGACTACTTGCTTTCCTTCCCAGATGGCTGGCACTGTGGATGGGCTCACCTGGCTGTTTTGTTGACATCTGATCTCAGCATTTTCACTGCCACAAGAATGGGCTGGTGAGTGAATTCTGTAGAGGAGACTCCCAAGAATTCCAGCAGGCCATCGGCTTCACAGAGGTGCACCTGAGGGGCAGAGGCAGCTGTGAGAGTGTGTACAGGCAGAAAACCAGAGGAAAACAAGCACAGAATGAATCACCTTAACCTCCAAGATCATCCAGTCCAACCATTCCCAGCACTGCCAAGGCCACCACTAACCCATGGCACTGAGGCCTCGTCTCCATGCTCTGTGAACACTTGCAGGGATGGTGACTGCAGCCCTGCCCTGGGCAGCCTGTTCCAATGCCTGAGCACCCTCTGGGGCAGGAATTGTTCCTCAGCTCCATCTAAACCTGCCCTGGGGCAGCTTGAGGCCGTTTCCTCTTGTCCCATCCCTTGTTCCTTGGGAGCAGAGCCCAGCCCCTCCTGGCTCCATCCTCCTGTCAGGCACTTGTAGGCAGCGATCAGGTCCCCCCTGAGCCTTCTCTTCCCCAGACTGAACGCCCCAGGTCCCTCAGCCGTTCCCCATCACACTTGTGCTCCAGGGCCTGCACCAGCTCCATTGCCCTTCTCTGGCCCCACTCCAGCACCTCAGTGTCTCTCTTGGAGTGAGGGGCCCAGAACTGAACACAGGATTTGAGGTGCAGCCTCACCAGTGCCAATGTCACACTAAGGTCGCCAGTTTGGTCACCACTGGTGAATGACCAAGTGAAGGTGACACTGCCCTGATCAGAAATAGCCTATAAGTTGGCCCTAGATCCCGGAGCCCATTACGTAGGAACACACATGGACTGCAGCCTGATGTGTCCACAAGGCTCTGAATTGACTTCAGGTGTCCAGATTGTTGCAGCAGAGTACTGAGGCACTCCAGTTCAACCAGGAAGTACTGGAGATGCTCAGGAAGGCCTGGAGGTGTCTGCTTTGCTCTGCATGTGCATCCAAACAGCATGGCTGCAGCACGTTTGGCATGTACAGCACATCACACCAGCCATCCGAGTCCAGAACTGTCCTGAGACCTGGCTTGAGTCACTGCTTAAACTTAACTAAGGAGCATCCAGGAAGTACAGACAGCTATACCCAAGTCATCCAATTCGAGGAGGAAAAAGAAAAGGGAAAAAAGTGTGAGCACGTGTATGCAATGTGAACACCTCACCTGGGCACATACCCAGAGATGAACACTCTGAGCACAGAGAATTCCATGTTTCATAGAATGGTTTTGGAAGAGACCCTAAATATCATCTAGCTCCACCTACCCAGCCCTCATCTTCAGATAAATAAATGAATAAAAACATAAAATTACTGCCAGGGCTGTATTAGAAGGGCTGACAAGACACTGGTTAAGAAGTAATCAATGCATATTCAAATGGAGAACTGGGCAACAGATGCTGGAGGAGAGGAACAGACCAGATGTGTCAGTGTAAGACCTGCAGCAGTGAGGGGAATGAAATGGGAGCTTAATGAATTTGATAGGAAGAAAGCAGCAAGGGCATGTGACAAGCATGGTGAGCAGAGGGAGACAGCACAGAAAACAGGACAATGCACAGAACAGAAACAGAAGTGCAAAGGTGCTGCTGTAGTTGTACGGCGAATGAAATCTGCTGTGGTGAAAGTACAGGCACAAGAGCAGGAGTAGGAACAGTCACAGCACAAAGCGCATGTGTGACAAGTGCAGGTGATGTGTCACTGAGCCAGGGAGTGGATGGTCAGGAGCAAGGAAGTAAAAAACCTGAAAGGGAAGGAAGCTCTGCTGGAGAGGTGAAAAAAGCAGTGAGCCATGCTTCTAGAAGCAGGACCACACACTAAGCCAGGAGGGGAGCAGAGCATATTACGATGACCAGTTTGGGAAAGACTGAGGAGGTGAGAAGGAGAGATGGGAGAACGTGATGCAGCACATTTGCCAAAGGGTGGGAAGGAGCCTGTGGTGTGAGGAAAAGAACAGGCTCTGAATCCTGACAGTTACTAGAAGGACAGGAATGAGAGGGCAGGAGAAACCAGAAGCAAAACAATGATTTAAATGAGAAAAGCCTCTGCTTCACTTCTGGAGCACAGCCCAAGGCAGGGCAGGATCCAGGCAACAGCAGAAGGGGCTACACTGACAGCCAGATCAAGAGGCTGAGCATGTCAGCACCTTCCCAACACACAGAGTGATCCAGAAAGGAGTGAGTGGGACAGCGAAGGGGCTGGGGTAGGGAACGGGCACTGTCAGAAGTGAGGGACTATAAAGATAAGAACATCACAGAGGAGGAAGCAGACAGTAAAGGGCTGTGCTTTGTCAAAATGTAGCAGACAGTAGAATTTAGGGCTGCAAGTGAGCAAAAGCTGGGAAGGAAAGAGACAGTGGAAGAGGGAGCAGAAGAGGGGAAGACCTGCTCAGTATGGAACTAGGCTAGTGTGGAGAGAAAGCAGGGGTAAAAGGCAAGGTGACAGCATTAACAGCTTGAAAGGAGCTCTAGGGATAAAGAGAAAGCTTAGCAGATGACAGAGACATGCATCATGCTGCCTGAAGCTTCTGACACAAACTGGGGCTTGACCAATGCTACAGGATATGTGAGGGCATCACAGTGTCTGGGAAATGTCTGTCTTTGGTAAGTGTGCAGAGTCCCACCAGAACCTCCATCTGTTAATGGAAAAGCTGTTTCTACAGCTCCTGGCTGGAGCCATTGCTAGAGCTTTCAAACTGACATGCCTAGAGGTGGGTGACAGCCATCACATGCTTGAGATGCCCCCAGAATACCATGGAACAGTCTGAATTCTCATTGCCAGGCCTTTTCTGTAAGGTATAAGGGATATAATAAGGTATAATAGGGATATTTCAGCAAAGTTCACCAGTTGAGAAGATTCATGTGGTACCAAGCAGCAGCCTCCCAGGCGCAGAATGGGGGCTCTGAAACCTGAGGGACATCAGCTTCCCCCACCAGCAGAGACATATTGCACAAAATACTGGTATGCAGCACAGTCCCCAGGTATGAAGCAGTGCAGACTCTGCTCTGCAGGCACCTCCTTGCTGGAACAGTGGAAGTGCTGTACCTCTCCAAACTGCCCTTCTCCCAGCTTCTCCTTGAGCCGCAGCTGCTGCCGTGGGAATTCACCCACGGAGATGTCCTTCTTGGTAAGGGAGTCCACGGTGAGGGCAGGCACAGCGTACATGTTGTTGCCAGTTACACCCTGCAGATGGACAATATCTGTCTCGGCATAGTGAGGAACACTGTTCTGAAAGCCTTGGTGAGGAGTGGACTTGGTCAGGTCAGGCTCAGCGTAGTCCCCACTGCACACTGAGGGCAAACCAAAGACAGGTGGAGTCAGACACATACACGCTCCCTTAAAACCCAGCCTGGCCTGGCTTCTGCTCCTCTTGATCCTGCAGAGCTCTAGGAATCCAGCCAAGCTGTGTGCCTACTGCCTGGTACCAGGGTACACCCCAATGGAAGACTCTGCTTGAACTAAGGCTTAAAGCAGAACAAGCCAGGGAACTTGTGTTAAAAAATGACTGCTCTACCCAGTCATGGGAGCTAAAGCTCCTGCCCAGGCACTGAGGCATGAAGGCATGAGTCTCAAGTGAATTCCTGCTTCTGATTCATCCTAAATATGATCTGTTCCCTTTACCTGTTGTCTGCAATGTCAAACTTGCTCTGGATTCCCTTCTGCAACAAAAACAGATCAAGGTTTCCATTTTTCATGCACTTTTAGCATGCTACACTACCTCTTAGAGCTTATTTGCATAAATATCATGAGATAGCTCTTTATAATTAACTCCCTATATAACCAGTATTACACAAACATTTGTTTTGATTCAAATTCACATCCTGACTCAACCCAATCAGTCTCCCTGTGTACCATAATACTGGATCTTAGCAACTTGTCAGTGCTTGAGGAATGCAGCACTGCCCTTCCATTCACTCAGAGTACAAAACACTGCTGGAAACGCTCCCTTCTGTTTGCATCCAAAAGCTCCCCAGGGGCTGCAAGCCAGGGCACCACTAACAACTCTGCTGCATTTCCCTCTGCTTTTCCCAGGGGAATGTCAAAGAGCCCTTGCTGCAGGAAGAGGTGCTAAAGGTCTCCCTCAGCCAGTCTGGACAGCCCAGGAGTGCTGCAGGCAGTGACTCCATTGCCAAAGGGCTGATGAGACAAACAATGTGCCATTGCCAAAACCAGCCCCTAAAAGATGACCTGGCTGTTGTATTCATAGAGTCTTCAAAGAGAACAAGAAGCCAACACCCTCTAGTGGGCCAAAGATACATGCTAAGAAGTTGCAGAGCTCCAGAATACCGTCTTCAGTCCCTGGGTTACTATTATATTGCACAGGAGTCAAGAGAAGGTTACCTAGACACCACAAAGTCTTTAGAGACTGAGAGAAATAACAGAAGAAGAAACATGTAACTTCTGGAGACTGACGATTACATTACCCGAATCCTCTGCACTCTGGGAGAGCTCTGGAAGCTTTTGGAGCAGCGTAGCTGGCTGGTGATATTCCAAATCCAGTGGGAAAGCACGTTCATAGGTGGGATTTGACTGGTGAATCTGGGTTTGGTTGTTGGCAATGGCGTAGCTGTAGAAGGAGAGGCGAACTGTGGCGTCCTCCTCCAGGATTCGACGTGGGGCCTGCAAAAGAGACAGGAGAAAAGCTGAAGTGATGCTCAGTCGTTAAGTAATGTGTTGGCTGCAATCACAGCAACTTCCAGTAACATCTTGGATAGGGGGCTGGATTCCTCCCTGCTGTGAGGATAGAGTTTTAGCTGCTCTATGGAGCAGGGGAAATCCTGTACTTTCCACTTAATTCTAAACTCATCAGGGTTAATGTTTAGTACTGAACTTGTGCCTGCAAAATAGCTCCATTGTATTACCTTTTCCAACCTTTTTTGAACATATTGCTTCCAAAGAATAATGATTATAATCATCAGGAGCAGGAGAATAATAGCCACAAGGCAGCCCACGAGGATGGAGGTGCTGGAGTCATCTGCTTTCTCTCCTATCCAGGTGCTGGTCACAGAAGATGTGGTTTCTGGAATCATAGAGATATGAAGAAGAATCTGGAGTTAACAAAACAGTCTCTGCTGGCTAACTTGCTACATGTCCCCTCCTACACACTGGTACAGGAAGGATCTTAGGCAGCTCCCTGAGCATTAACATCAGCTGTGTTCACATTTGGCTCTTAACAGAATCTCTCATTTTGGAGGCTCAGAGCTAGGAGCTGTGCAGAGGACTTCTGCAGCCAGACTGCTCTTTGGAACAGATTCCTGCAATAGATCCATATTAGAGCAGACAGTTGTCAGAGTTTCACTGGCTGCACATGTGCCTTCAGCCCACTTGTTCTGAGACAGCCCCAGCCAGCTGAGGGAAGAAGACATAGCTGAGGCTCAGAGGGCTGTAAGATGCAGGCCTGTGCAGAAGGGCAATAACCACACCCAGAGCTCCAGAAATGGAGGGAGACAACACATTAACTACACTGCTGCTATGAAACCCCCCAACAAGTGATCCCTTGCCATGGCAAGTGACAGAAGCCCTTACCCCAGGTCCCCTCGGTAACATTGTACTCAGTTTCCAGCAGATCTGTTGTGATTGTGGCGACTGTAACGAAGCTTGGATTGACACTCTCCATGTCTGTGGAAGGGAAGGAAGGTGTCAGTTCAACCACCAACCTCCCTGCTCCTGCCAGTGGTCAATGCAATCCCAACCATCACCCCTGCCTTCCCCAGCTGGACAGGGCTGAGACCCATGCAGCAGATGCCTGCTCCCTCAGAACTTCCCAGCACGCCTGCAGCACTGAGTTTGCCCTGACCACTGCATCTGCAGGATGCTGCCCTGAGCTTGGCCAGACACAGGGACTGAAGCAAGAGCTTTTCTTCCCATTCTATCTCCAGCAAGTCCAGAGGAGGCCACGGAGGTGCTGCGAGGGCTGGAGCAGCTCTGCTCTGGAGCCAGGCTGAGAGGGTTGGGCTGGGGCAGCCTGGAGAAGAGAAGGCTCCTGAAGGGGAGACCTGAGAGCAGCTCCAGTGCCTAAAGGGGCTGCAGGAAACCTGGAGAGGGGCTTGGGACAAGGGATGTAGGGACAGGCCAAGGGGAATGGCTTGAACCTGCCAGAGGGGAGACTGAGATGAGCTCTTAGGCAGAAGCTCTTCCCTGTGAGGGTGCTGAGGCGCTGGCACAGGGTGCCCAGAGAAGCTGTGGCTGCCCCATCCCTGGCAGTGTTCGAGGCCAGGTTGGACACAGGGGCTTGGAGCAAGCTGCTCTAGTGGAAGGTGTCCCTGCCCGTGGCAGGGGTTGGAGCTGGATGCGCTTTAAGGTCCCTTCCAGCACAACCCAGTCTGATTCTAAAGAATCACCAACCAAGGCTAGACCAAGCATCTGTCTGCCTAGTCCCCCATGACAGAGGGTAGCCAGAAGCTGCTATCAGCAAGCTGCAATCACAGCCTTCCTTCCCTAGGAACATCCTCTCACTATAGCTGATCAGGAACCTTCAAGTATGAAGCTACAGACAGATCATTTCACTGTCAGTGCTGGCAGCTTTCTCTGAGACTCTTGTCCATTCCCTACCAGAGCCTTTTAAAGCAAAGCACCTCAAAGCACTGACTCCTACATCATAATTAAGACTGGAGGAAAAAAGGCGTCAGCCTCTTATTTTGCACAATCTGCTAACTTGGTCATCATATGTAGATATATATAGATAGATATAGACATAAGTTATTCATAACAGAAAATTTGGTAAAGAGAAATACAAATCAACCCCACAACCAGTGGGCAACTGCCTTAAAAAACGCTTTACAGTCCAATTTTTGATTGTCCTGGTTGTGCTTCCGCACACGTGCACAGAATCAGACTGAAAAGCATCCAATGTAGAGTGGACCTTTATGCCCCTGCACTACCCTTCCAACTCTTTCTCAGTGCTTCTACTACCTCCTCCTTCCAACCACCTAGCTCCACAGTGCCTACAGGTTAACCCCAGGCATCCTGCACCTCCACACCATCTCCCTTGCTCTCTGTGCTTCCAGATGTGCTTGACTGAGGGACACTCACCCGACTGGAAGGAGATCTCGCTCATCATCATCCAGGTGTCAGCGAAGTGGAAGCGGCAGAGGATGGCTTTGCCCACGCGATGGCTCAGGGGCACGGTCACAAACCTGGCGCTGGGGTTTTTGTCATCCAAGACAGTCGCCACCCCAACAGGCTCAGGCTCCCAGTCTGCGATCAGGCGTGGTTTGAACAGACACTCCACCTTCTGGAAGATCTTCACCCCCTTGGAAAACATGTTGTTACAATGCACCTAGGAAGGAGAGAACAGATCAGATGGGAGGAAGGTTCCCTGAAACCTAAATCAAGCCTCAGGAATTATCCATTCATGAATATTATCTAGTTCTAACATCTCCCTATATGAATATTGCTAACCCACAACCCAACAAATCCCTAACGAGGGACCTGTTCAGCAGAGCTCCAGCCACTCGTAGTGTGCAATGAGAACATATGTGCAAAATGTTACCCTGAAATAGCTCTGAACTTTACATGCAAAAGCTACGTTAAGAGTCGAATTTTGGCAGCCTCCTCAAAAATCAAACCTGGTGCTAATCTAAAGCCTCACAGAGCAATTCTCCTTGAATATATACCCTTAAAAGGGGAAAGAAAAACCACATCTCTAGCCTCTTCTAGAAAGCCTTCAGCATCTACAGTCTAAGCTACTTAAAGAGAGATACAAGCACAAGAAGATATTCCCATGCCATAGAGCAGCTCTTGCGCTGTGGTTGCACCTTAAACACAACTGAAGGTCTACATTTTAAGATAACCATCACACAGCCTGCATCCATTAGCCTCTCATGGTGGCTCATCATCAGGTTGTCCCTATTGCAATGGCACCACTGGAATTTAAGCTACCATCGCTATGGTGCCAAGCTAACAGCTGACTAAAACCAAGGCATCCACTCCCACCTCCAAGTTACAGCTCCACACAGTTCACTTCCATACTAAGCAGCTCACAAACTGCCTTCAGGCTGGCCTCACACCTCCATCCCTGGGAGGCTGGTTTTAGCCTCCCAGGAGCCAGCAGTAGCTTTTTCTCTTCCTGCTCTTGGACTGCACCTAAACCAAGAGGCTCCAGCATAAAAGTGACCTCTCCATTTCCTGAGTTACGGCATTGCAGACGCATCAACACCAAACTCCTGGCACTCTCCCAGGTGCCCAACACTTCCAAGGAAGCAGGCCTGGCAAAGAGGGAGAGGGCTAGTAAGGATCCTTTATGCTGTTTCACTGTCTGTCTTCAATGCAAATCTTGCCCTTCTCAAACAAAGGCAGAATCACAGAGTGGTTTGTGTTAGAAGGGAGCTTAAAGTTCATCCAGTTCCACCCCCCTGCCATGGGCAGGGACACCTTCCACTAGAGCAGCTTGCTCCAAGCCCTGTCCAACCCAACCTTGAACGCTGCCAGGTTGAAGAACTTCTTCCAAAGATCTCATCTCCATCTCCTCTCAGGCAGGTTAAAGCCATTCTCCCTTGTCCTGTCCTTGTCCAAAGCTTCTCTCCAGGTTTCTTGTAGCCCCTTTAGGCACTTGGAGCTACCCTAAGGTCTCCTTGGACCCTTCTCTTCTCTCGGCTGAACAAGCCCAGCTCTCTCAGCCTCTAAGTTCTGCCACACAGTCCCAATTTTCTGGACTCCAGTATTTTGGCACTGTGTCCAAGTGACTAGGAAAGGAATGAATAATGTGATCCTTAGTCTTCAGTCCTCCTCAGTCTACTCCATTTCATAGCCATGGTGGCCTGATCCTCACCAGCAACTCTAGGAATGATTTCCTAATGACTGTGGGGTATTAGCAACAGTGACAACAACAGCTTCCATACTCAGTGCAGCTTTGAACCCTATTAATTGCTTGGCCTCTGCGAGGTCCTGCAGTGAATAGCAGTGAATGGTAATGAGGACAACAGGCCTGATGAGCAGGAAAAAGACAAAAGAAGGGTATTTGCATGTAATTAGGAACAGATGAAGCTCAGACAACGTTATTCAATAGGGAGACATAGTCATCCATAACAAGGCAGGAAAGCCTGACGCCTGCAATATAGAATTTGTGCCATATTTGGACAGCAGTTGGATATGTTCATGTCTTGGACTGATACAGAGACACTTTCTATTCCAACCACCACCTACGGAAGTCCAATTTTATAATAGGCAAGCTAAGTAATTTGCAAAGCAGCTGCAATATTTGCTGACATTTACTTGTGATGCTTTCCTGGGCCCTGGGGAAGTTCAGAAGGACTGGGATGAAGCTAACAGGTATGAAGAGACAAAAAAGTCCTTACAGACCACTTAGCCCATACAAAATAAATGCAAATCCAAAACATGCAATGTTCAAGAAATAATCACAATTTAGGCTAATACTACAGCTTTCTAATGGAATACTAGATGTAGTAGCTGTTTTTATGAGCTGGTGTGGTTGGTTGAGGATGGCTGTGTTTACATGATAGACTTTTCTAAGGCGTTTGATTTCCTCATAACATCAGACTCCAGTTACCAGAGTACGAATTCATGAATTATAGTAGCTTGATTAAAAAATGCCAACTAAATCGTACAAGTTTTAAGACACAAATTCTTATCTAGGTGTTTTTCTAACAGGAATTTATTTCTTGCTCAAGATTCAAACTGAAACAGGGGAAGTTCAGGTTGGATGTAAGGCAGAAGCTCTTCCCTGGGAGGGTGCTGAGGCGCTGGCACAGGGTGCCCAGAGAAGCTGTGGCTGCCCCATCCCTGGCAGTGTTCAAGGCGAGGTTGGACACAGGGGCTTGGAGCAAGCTGCTCTAGTGGAAGGGGTCCCTGCCCGTGGCAGGGGTTGGAGCTGGGTGAGCTTTAAGGTCCCTTCCACACAAACCAGTCTGGGATTCACTACCGAATTCAATGATCAGGGACAGCAGAATCCCCCGTAACAAATTCAACTGGGGGAGTGGGGGGGGGGGAAATAAAGATTCCTAAAATAATCTGAAGTTTTCAGGACTGACTTATTTCAGGGTATTAAACTTGGGAACAAACTGTAAGTGATGCTTTCTACACTGGACTTTTATCCTGGACACCAATAACTTTAAACTGACTTTCAGCACAATAACAAAGCCTCAATGCACACTGGCTCCCTACCCATTGGCTAAGGAGGACTAATATGATCTCAAGGTTCATAAACAGGGAAGAATCGTACAGAAGCAGGAAATTGGTACCATTCCTTTATCTAGTTTGATGGCAAGCCTGCAACCAGTTTCAGTTTCTATACCTCCAAAAGAGTATTGGCAAAGAAAGGAAGGATTGAAAGATAGCTACAAAAGTGACCCTGGATCTCACAGGGAAGGCACTGAGAAGTTCAGCCAGCTTAGCTTACTGAAGCAAAGATTAAGGCAGTGGTTTAATCTCAGTGCAAGAGCAGGGAAGTGTTTGAGAAGGCAGGACTCTTATTTTGGCCAGCAAAAGCAGGCCGAGAGCCAACGGTTGCAAGTTAAAAATAGACAAAATAAAACTAGGGTAAGTAACCACCAAAACAATTTACTTAAGGATGTGGTGGGTTCTCCTTCATTTGAAATCTCTACAAGAAAAGCCACCGATCCTTTTTAAAAGCCTCTGCTGTTTACTACAGCCTCCAAAGTTCAGCTCATTCTTCTCCCGTGTGTTATAGTCATTTCCCACAGCACAAGCACAGACTTGGACAACCAGAGAAAGTTTTGGTCAAACGGAAACACAACCATGTTCCTTTACCTCAGGGGTCAGGCAGCCCCTAGACAGTAAGTAGCCTACATCCTAAACCCAGCTCAGCTGCCTAAGCACTGCTTCAGGTGTTTGCTTTTTATTCCTTTAAGCCAAATGCAAAAGGAGAGTGTTTGATCCCTGGAGAGGCAAGTGCTTCCCTGCTTCACCTTTCTACACTAGTCAACCTGGGACACCTACTCAAACTCTGCATTCAGGCACCTTGCACCTTTCTGCTTTGGGAAGAGGACCCAAAAGTGACCATCCGGAAGCACCCAAACCCAAAGCCTGTCCCAGGCTGCTTCTGCAGAGGGACCACAGTAACTACCTTCATGGAGGTGAAGTTCCGTGGCCGGTCAAACTGGAACTCCATTTCAACATAGCCCGTGCTGAAGCTCTCGTTCTTCCAGCCCACGTAGTCATAGCCTGGCCACACACGGTACTGGTGGCTCTGTGTGAAGTCATCCAGGCCCAGCACCCCGTCCGTGAGCTGGCCCAGGCCACCGTACAAATGCCTGCCAGGAAAGGAGCAGGAGTTAGGCAGGATTCCAGCCAGGAGAGCTCAGACGTGAAAGAACACGGGTCCTTCACCTGGTACTAGGAAAACACAGGTTTATCTACTCTTAATCCATCTTGGATAAACCATCTCCTGCTTTTATGCAACATCTGCTTTATCTTGTTCAGGCTGGGCTGTTAGAGTCTTTCCCTGCTTAGGAAAGGCAGAAATTTTGCCCTGATCTCAAGCACTGACAGCAAAGCCAAGCCATGAGCAAAGTCTCTTGAGAATGGAAGCAGACTACAGAAAATGATACTGTACACTCTCCAAACAGAGCTTTAATTGCAGCATTTCACCATGGAGCTGCATGGCAGGAACTGCTCCATCCCATCCTGGGGGAACCAGTGGGGAAAGTTTTGCAAGCAGGCTCAGAAAAGCAGGAGAGAGCAGTGAGACCATGGGCAGCTCACCCAGCCACAGCCAGTTCTAACTGGGATCAGCTCTGGAATTGCTCCTTGTGCAAGAGCATGTTATCAACTCAGACCCTCCAACCCAGGACTCTGCCTCACTGCTCTTCCTATCTTGAGAGTGCAGAGCTCACTACACAGTTTTTCGGCACCAAGATGCCAGATGTGGTTCCCTCCATCCCTGCCACATCCCCCAGCAGGGAAAGCACAGACACTTCAGCTGCGTTAGTGCTGAACTTGCTCTCTGGACCTGTTTCAGGGTCAGCTGCCTCCAGGCAGTCTGTAAGCAGGGCTGCTGCTACCCACACTGCAGCTCTGCAAGCTCGCCCCAGGTGAGCCTGCTGTCAGCAGGATCTGCACAGGTATGCATGCCTTTGAACTTCAAAACAGGATTTACAGCTGGAAGTGGCAACTCCTGCTTCCAGGCTGGTCAGACTTGGAGGCAAAGCAGTTTGGAAGAGTCCTTGCTTAGCACACTGGGGTTTATGTCTACATCTGTAGCTTCCTGCCACTCCCCAGCAGACAGGCTCCCTGGATTAGTGCTGGGCAGCAAAGAGCAGTACCTGTATGTTCCTGCATATAAAAACCTATTTCTTTAAATATCCAATACCTACTAATACCTAAAGCATCAGATATTAACATGTAAAGACATTGTCACCCAATACCTTGTAACATCCTAGAAGGGCAAGGAATGTACTTTCCACCCTGTTATTTTAATCTCCAGCATGATAGAACACAGTTCAGTTTAGGAAAAAAAATCACCTCTAAGCATAAAAATCTTTTAGGCAACAGTTAAAAAAAATCAGGGAGTTACTGACAACTGAACAGGAGATAAAATAAAAGCACCCCAAGTCAGTGGATGGCACCAGGTCTCTGAACAGACCCTGTGAGATCACTTAAGCACATTCCTGCACACACAGGGATCTGCTGCCTCAAGAAGATACCCATGCCCCTGTCTGTCAGGTTTCAAGCCACTGAAGCACACTCAGATCTGTTTTTATAGCAAGGAAAGTGGTTACACTGAATGTCTGAAAGTTCAGCCAGTTATTTAACATTTCAGATACAGACTCTTAATGAACTCTCCTTCCTTGAGAATTAACTACTGGGTAAACAAGAGACACCTCAGAATGTCAACAGATGCCACCCTACCTAATGTCAGTGACATGAAAAATTAACAGACCTTGTAATAAGCTCCCAAACTCCAGGCACTTTTTGATTCCAAATTGGAAAAGCATCATACCCCAGAGATCTTTACAGTGAGTGATCAGCCACCTTCCTCTCACACCACATTGGCAGTGGTGCCTCTGCTGACCTGCAGCTTCTCCCAGGGAGTGATGCAGTTTTCCAAGTTGTTTCAAGTCCATCAGAGCTTTGTTTTCAAACCCAACATCTCCAATCTGTCCAGAAGCTCACAGGTATCAAGTGCAGGCCTAGAGCTCAGGTGCTGCACACTTCCTCGGGTGCCCAGTTTACCCTGCAGACCTCCTGCAATAGTTTAAGATGCAGCCTGCTAGAGAGTGCATTTTGCATATCCAACTGCAAAAGCAACAAAAGTTAATGAAGAGGGGAAGGACCTTCATCTGCTCCAGGGACACTGGGACTGAAGTATCAACGACAGCTTAATATTATCCCTGAACCAACAAAGAAATCAGTGCAATGAACATGGTCACAATTAGAAACCAAGAGCAACAAGGGCTTTTAAGGCAATTGGACACATCATGTGTATCCTCACATCATGTAAAGACAGAAGCTATGAACAAAGACAGCCCTTAGCTGTACAAGGACACACTCTTTAAAGAGAAGCAACAACTTCCAAGAACCAAAACCATTCTTTCTTTCTTTCCAGCCTTTGTGATCTGGGGGAAATGACTCTGATGCATCCTGAGCCCAAACCCTCCATTAAAAGAGCAACTAACAACATGCTAAAGGCCTCGAATAACAAATCCATGATGCTTTGGAGAACTAGTAGACTAGCTTGCAGCTCTGGAGGTCTCAAAGAAGTGTTTGGGATGCAAGATACTAGTGACAGGGTAAGTAGGAAAGAAGTAACTTGCACAGTGACCGAGAGAGAACAGGACGACTTCTCCCACCTGCGCTCCTGGTAGCCATCATAGGTCGAGTCATTCAGATAAACGATGGGGGAGCCAGGAGCCGCTATTGTCCCTCCTTCAGGGATGCTATAGGATGCCAAACCATCTAAAAAAGAAGGCCATATACCTCAGAAATACAGCAGCAGTAGCCTTCCATCACCTCTGTCCATATGATCCTTTTACTTATGATGTGGACCAACAGAAGCAGTTCCGTGGGCCTGGGATTCCCTCTGCATACATGGGACACGGGTGAGTCCCAGTGAGCATTGTGCAAGGACTACTTTCCAGTGCCAGGCATGGAAATTGGTACTTACCATGCCAGACACAGCCATAGAGCTCCACCCTCATACAGACAGTCATTGGCACCTTTGTCACAGGCATCACCCGGATAAAACGTGCAATGATGGGAGGCCGAAGATCTTTCAAGACCACGTCGTAAGTGTCGACATTCCCTTGGATCACCTGGAGAAGAGAGATCCTTACCAGCAACTGCTCCCCATCATGCTGTTCACCTGTACACTGGTGCACTTGTACCCCATCATCTGAGCCTGAGGAGCTTCCCTGTGCAGTATCTGCAGAGGGTTACCTGCTGCTGCTCCCTTCCTACCTGGTACATGGCTTACAGGGTGATGGGTGCTGCCATTTCACCTCCTGACCACTGCAGAGGAGAAAGGTAGGTAGGAGATGAATGAATACGTAGACTACACATTGCAGAGAGCTCCAGTTACTAGTACATAAGCTTTCTTCAAGGGAGCCTCCATGTACATTCTAACACCAGGAAACCAAGCACTTGCCCTCATCACTAAATACCTGGTGGACAGTCATGATATCCCTTCTCTATAACCCAGCAATATTCCAGAGGTGCTGCTCTGCTTGGGAATGAAGGTGCAATCAGCTGCAGAGCAGATGTCTTGTGTTCAGCATGGCTACAGTCAGCTCATCCTGCTGAGGTGCAGTCCGACATGGCAGCAACTTCAACCCTCCCCTTCACCACAGTTCTGGGAACAGTCCACTGTTTGGACAGTCAGTGTGTGGAAAGAGCTGATGCTGTCAAAGCCCCAGCACTGCACTAAAGGGATTTCTTTTAGAGGATTTGGACCTATGGAAACAAAATGAGAACATTTTTGATACCAGAAGTGTGAATTACAAGTGTGAGAGCTCCTGTCCAAAGACACTATTGGTGTGGAGGATGAATCAGAGGCTGAGGTTACTCACAAGGACACAGATAGCAAATGTTGATGTACAAGCAATTTAAAGGATGAAGGCCAGCAAGGGAGCAGAAAGGTGGCTTCCCCTTCATGGCAGCAGGGGAGAGCTCAATGGGGGTGTGGCTGGAGAGTCTGGTGAGAAGTGAAAGACCTTCTTGTATCACAAAAAATTAGTCACTCAGAAGACTGCACTGCCTTGAAGAAGAGGCAGCCACATCTGGTGGCTGATGGAGGTGCACTGGGCTGCACCAGGTGCAGATGGAGGTGCAAGATCCAAATCTACTTATCTGTATGCATTAGGAAGACCTCTTCCAGTGCTGCAGCTGATGCCAAATCACTGCTATTTCAGTGAGACTCCATGAACCTAACTTGACATGTCTCTGTTCAAGGTCACACAAATGGTTTCAGCCAAACAAGCCAAACCCACCCCTTCCCTGTGCTGCTAGCTTTCAACATGCACCATATGCTGCTCCTCACCAGGAACAGCATCTCCAGCTTTAATTTGCTCAGTAAAGGCAAAAAGACAGTTTGTTGTCCCCTTATCTCTAACACCAGTTAAGGATGGCGCACTGGGCTGCACCAGATAGCAGATAGACCAGGGAGCCACCTACACTGGCTCCACAAGACCTTCCTGATAGGAGATAAAACCCAAGAGGACACAGCATACGGCAGAATAGCCCACATCTTCATCACAGAAGTTGGACAGAACCTCTGGGGCTGATCATTTGTCAGGGAATCTCTGAGGTAGCAAATGTCCCTACCCATGGCAGGGGGATTGGAACTGGATGAAGTTTAAGATCCCTTCCAACCCAAACCACTCTGATTCTGTATGTCAAGCCAGAAAATTCTAGATGGACACAGGGCTGGACAGAGAAGGAAGAAAGCCTTCCCCCTCAGAAACAAGTACCTTCGCACTAGCTCCACAGTGGATGAGCTGACATGCTTGTCCTGTCCAGACATCTTCTGAGCGAAGCAAAGGAGAACGCACCCTTTGTGTGGCACCTCCACAAGGTGGGGTTGCTGCTACTGAGCACAGGTTTCTCAGAGCCCAAAACCCCAAAGTGAATCAGCTGTGTGTGGAACAACAGTTCCCAACTCAGCACCAGTTTCCAGCCCCAGGCACTACTGATGCCAGTGTTCTCAACATCACAGATGAAGCAGTGCTGCTCTTAAACAACTGCTGATGGCTGGTAACAGAAACTGAGGGACCAGGACTTAACACTGCTGCGCCATGCAACATTAGTGCCAATGGAGAGGTCCATCCTTAACTGGTGTCAGAGATAAGGGGACAACAAACTGTCTTTTTGCCTTTTACTGAGCAAATTAAAGCTGGAGATGCTGTTCCTGGTGAGGAGCAGCCTATGGTGCATGTTGAAAGCTAGCAGCACAGGGAAGGGGTGGGGGGTTTGGCTTGTTTGGCTGAAACCATTTGTGTGACCTTGCACAGAGGCATGTCAAGTTAGGTGCATGGAGTCTCACTGAAATAGCAGTGATTTGGCATCAACTGCAGCACTGGAAGAGGTCTTCCTAATGCATACAGATAAGTAGATTTGGATCTTGCACCTCATTCCAAGGTCTGAATTATTTTACAGGACATTTGACCTGAGAGCAGGGCTGCTGAAATATGGATTCCCCGCTGGAATATGCCCCTTACTGGTGACACATTTGGAAAAACATGTCTTACGGAAAGTAATTTTCCAGAGGAGTTGAAATGGCAGGAATTGCACCCATTGGGTATGTCCAGAACAGCAGGAGCAGAGGAGCAGAAGCATCTTCTCTAAGGATACCAAGAGGAAAAGCTTTTTGGTCCCATGCAATGGGGAACAGGTACAAACACACAGAATATATGTGGAATTCCACATACATAGAACAGAATAGAGTACAGCTCAAACTTATCATTCACATCATACACAGCTGAATGTGTGTTCATTACCTTATCTTGGCCTAAGAGGGAAATCTTGCAAAAACTGACCCATACTAAATGATAACATCTGACACTAACACAGTCCTGAGTGTCCCAGATCACTGCTCTGCACAGGACCAGAGTGGGAGACAAGGAGCTGCTTGTGGACAGTGTAGCCTATTGAATTCTGGTGTAACTCAACATGCAAACAGACTTTACCAAAGGAAGTGCCAATGAAGAACAATTAAATGGAGTTTAAACTTCCCCTCCCATCCTGCAAATACACCAAAAAGCGAGGGATGGGCAAGACAATGGTAATGGTCAAATGGCTGGTCAAAGGTCTGAGCAAGCAATTCATTAACAAGCTAGAAGATATCCTAATACTGAATACAGACCCCACTGTGACTTGTAAAGCACCCCCCCAGCGCAAGAAAATATCATTCAGTACCTTTCCAATCCCGCTTAGGTCTTCAGACTCAGGTCTGGAGAAAGCAGGAGACACCTGTGGTGAGCTGGGAAGCCTCTTTGAGTGTGTGCTCAGCACATTTCCTACCTTCTAAACTCCTTCCTCCTCATTGCTCCTTACATTGAGCTTTGCTATCAAACACACAGAAACACATCTCCATTCCCTGCCATCCTTTTCCCCTTTTTTAACTACTAAGTAGCAGGCATATGGTTTGCAGCTTCCAATTTAGGAGCCAGTGTCTGGCTGGTAGAGGGGCATTCATGTTTTAATACGGACAGAAAGAGTGAAGAGTCACAGCTTTCACTCACAGCAATGGTTGGGATTTGGGGGATCAGGTCAGAGGAGGAACAGTCCAACACCACAGCAAACACAGGACTAAGGCAGAGGATGCCTTACAGAGAAGAGTCAGGACACAGTATGGTGCACAAAGCAGTCCATAGAGGACGCGACACAATCCAGTTCCTCCACACTCACCTTCACTCCCTGGCGGTCCTTCCAGGAGACCCAGCGCTCGCCGTTGCGGCTGTAGTCGATGCGGTAGGCGCGGGCAAACTCCTTGCCTGTGGCATGGGCATGCCGTCCCTGAGTGCCAACCAAGGTGATGAAAAACAGCTTGTGCAGGTCGATTTGGAGGAACTGGACATCTTCTGGTTGCAGCAAGCCAGCTGGGCACCAGGCTCCATCGCCCTCTTCCCTTTGTAACCTGAGGGGAAAAGCACACACATGAGAAGTGTCACTTCAAGGACCTTAGGAAAGCACCTTGAAGCTTAGGGAATTGGGAGAAAGAAACTAAATCAGCAAGAGACACCTGAATCCCAGCCTGGTTTGGGTTGGAAGGGACCTTAAAGCTCATCCAGTCCCAACCCCTGCCACGGGCAGGGACACCTTCCCCTAGAGCAGCTTGCTCCAAGCCCCTGTGTCCAACCTGGCCTTGAACACTGCCAGGGATGGGGCAGCCACAGCTTCTCTGGGCACCCTATGCCCGCACCTCACCCTCCTCATTGGAAAGCATTTTCTCCTTAGACCCAATGTAAACCTGCTGTCTTTCAGTTTAAATCACTGCCCCATGTGAAGTTACCTACAAGCTTGGCTTGCAGGACCCTGCATGCTCTCTGCACCTGGGCTGTACTGCAGGCAGCTTGTACCTGGGGCTCTCCCCTCCCTGTTTCCCCAGTGATACTTGCCATGGTGGATGTCTTCTACAGCAAAGTGCTAAACCTTTTGCTATTTCTGTAGGACAACTCAGCAAGGCAGACAAAGAACTTACGACTGTGGCTACAAGTGTTGTGAACAGAAATGCTTACTGTGTGGCTGCACACAGAACACTTTATCAGATGTATTCCAAGCAGTCAGCACTGCCTGACCAGGTCAGGGGGACATTAAGAAAAGCTCTGCCCATCTACAAATTATTCTGGGTCATCTCAACCTATCTTCCACATTTCCAGCAGAGCTGCTTGTGCAGAACACTGCTGGGGGTACAGTGTGAAGGTCTCTGCTTCCAAGTTGAACACTGTGGCACCAGCTCAAAGATTAAAGCTTTTATCCTTAATGATGGCCACTGCCATCAGCAGAACCCCTGAAGGAGCCACGCTGCCTTCCCTGGGTGCCTGTAGGCTCCCTGTGCAAGCCACAAGGTGGTGAGAGTTCTAAATGTATCCACATACCATAAGACCCTGTGGGCTTCCTAGCAAAAAGCATTTCCCAGGAAACAGGAAGGCCTTGAAGTGTCCTTGTCTTTTGGACAGTTATCTAATGGATGGGATCAGTGAGTGCCAAGCCCCATGCATCAAGGAATGCAGTACCCAGAAGAGACACAAGGTCAAGGCACAGGTTAGATTTTTGTCTCAGCTGTTTGTGCCAGACTGTCTTACAGTGAAGTGGCAAGTAAATGAAGTTGTAAGGAAGGAAGTGAAGACTGTGAAGTGACAGGGACAGACATCTGCATAGGACAACTATGACCTCTAACAAAATGAGGTCAGCTAGAGGATGCCTTCATGTCTTCACCCTGTGGATACCCAGCTGCCCCGGTAAAGAGATGATGATAACAGATGGTGATACCTGAAGTATTTCCAAACTGCAAATAAGTCATCCCTCAGGGAACAAAGTGAGTTTCCCAGCTTTCAGACCCATAGGTGTGTTCAAACTCCACTAAAACACACGACATTGGGCATCTTTGCTCTACCACAGACTAACTAAAAACATAATTAAGCACTAGGAGAATTTTATGATTTTTGACTGCCCAAATTCAGGTTAATTATGATACTTTCATTTTTATGGTGAAACTAATCTGCATTGAGCTCTGGGGCAGCAGCACAAGAGGGACATGGAGCTGCTGGAGCGAGGCCAGAGGAGGCCATGGAGATGCTGCGAGGGCTGGAGCAGCTCTGCTCTGGAGCCAGGCTGAGAGAGCTGGGCTGGGGCAGCCTGGAGAAGAGAAGGCTCCTGAAGGGGAGACCTGAGAGCAGCTCCAGTGCCTGAAGGGGCTGCAGGAAACCTGGAGAGGGGCTTGGGACAAGGGCCTGGAGGGACAGGCCAAGGGGAATGGCTCTAAGCTGCCAGAGGGGAGACTGAGATGAGCTCTTAGGCAGAAGCTCTTCCCTGTGAGGGTGCTGAGGCGCTGGCACAGGGTGCCCAGAGAAGCTGTGGCTGCCCCACCCCTGGCAGTGTTCAAGGTCAAGTCGGATGGGGCTTGGAGCAAGCTGCTCTAGTGGAAGGTGTCCCTGCCCGTGGCAGGGGTTGGGACTGGATGAGCTTTAAGGTCCCTTCAACCCAAATCAGGCTGGGATTCTGTTTTCCTATCTGACTTGCACCAAAGCTGCAGGAATGTTTGATACCATCATTATAACCAATTCCAAGGTAACTTATTTTTATAAGTATTCTGCAAATCATCAATGAGTAGCTCTGAGAGAAACACAATGACAACAGAAAAAGAAAAGCCAATGACAGCTGTAGTGCTGCTTGATACTGAAAGAAAATCCTTCAATTGCTTTATAACAATTCCTTAACTCTGCAGTTCCCAGGTTTTTGGGTCAAAGTGGACGCAGCCCATTTCCTCAATAGGATGCTGTGGAAAAGTTCATCCTTGTAAATGATTTCCTATTATTTAGTTTAAAGCTCCCTACACGAATCCCAGGGGCACTGTCCCAAACTGATCTGTCAGCCGCAATCCATTCGAGATTTATTCACAGGATGAGGGTTGGAAGCAACCTCTGGAAATCTCAAGTCCAGTCTCTGGCTCACAGCAGGGCTAACTCAAGGCTATGGTGTGCTACTCAAGGCTTTGTACAGCCAAATCCAGAGTCCACCCCTCAATATTGAATCAGGATTTCCTGTATTACAGCTTGAGACCATGACCATTGCCTCCTGGTCTTTCACTATGCTCTAACTAGATTTAAGCAGTGAACGAGCTAAGCAAAGAGGTTTCTTTAAGGGT
Source organism: Pezoporus flaviventris (assembly GCF_033815535.1). Lineage (NCBI taxonomy): Eukaryota > Metazoa > Chordata > Aves > Psittaciformes > Psittacidae > Pezoporus > Pezoporus flaviventris. The sequence goes on along the minus strand of NW_026892702.1, from coordinate 2,066,829 downwards.
GAGGGACGTTCTTCCTCAATCACAAACTGGATATCTAGAAGGAAAAATGATGACATTTTCACTGGAGATGAACCCACCTTGCATACTGGGGCCCTGTGGAATCATACCACTGGCTGGAAGCTGTGATGTCTTCATCTCGTATCGTCCCTTCGTGCATACCCAAAGGGTAACGGCATATAGCTGAAAATGGGAACACAAGCCAGGCCAACAGATCAGTACCAATTCCTTCCACATCACCAGACAAGTTTAATTAAAAGGCTATTATGCCTAGAGAATAAACATGGGAATGATAAAATAGAGAATGCAAATAAAAAGGATTAAGTACTTTATAATTACTATAAACTGAAATTATAAGTCGTGAAATGCACTCACAGCATCATTCAGCAGAGTCCTGACAGGGCAAAAGCTTTACAAAGAAACCCTTTAACAGGAAATCCAAAGCCATGCTATGGTACTGGTTGCGTGGACCTACTTTACAATGAAAAGTTATCAATAATGAGGAGACATAAAATGGAATCATTTGTTAAAGAGTTTTCTTCTTCTGGAACAAACTGGTTGCTTGACTTGCATTCAAATAGGAGCAATTATCATCTTCATCAGGCCAGTTACAAGTGAGAAGTTAATCTGCCATTATTCTAAATGACTAGAACCTTAGGGAAATATCTGCTCTGTTGTGTCACTGCAGATTGTAGCTTACATTTGAGCACAAGACCTGGCCATGCACACTGCTCCATTCCAGTCTGTTCCCAGCCTCAACTGGAGCAGGCATCTCTCTCCAGGCACGAGAACATGCTCAGACTTGGTGCCTCTGGGGAGTACACACACAACTGGTTCGAGCCATGGAGCTCTACAAGCTCCATACAGCTCAATACACCAAAGCCAGTGCAGACAGAGCTCACAGATCCACGCTGGCAAAGTTCTCTCCCCTGACACGAGCTTTTAAACATGTCTTGGAATACTAAAGATGCTTCAGAGAACTCAGGATCTTAATGCATTCATTAAGGCTCAGGATTCAAACCAGGCAAGCAAGATATTTTTGTCAGACTGACATCAACAGCAGATTATAAAGAAAGTTATACGGGATTAAATGATGAAACAATTAAAAGACCAAAACACCATCAAGGGCATGTCCAGGAAAGACGGAAAGGGACTTCTCAAGCTCCTTGCCTTCATAGCAGCCCAACAGCCCCAGCTCAGCCCCTATCTGCAGGGACACAAGAAAGTGCCACATGTGCTTCAGTTACTCCATGGCACACCTGCTGCTGCATCCTCACTGCCTGCCCCCAGCCAGGGCACTGCCGTGGCCGTGCTCCTCATTTCTCTACCTCAGGACTGCCTCCCTTGTGGCAAACCCAGACCAAGCTGTTCTCCAGGCTCAGCTACTACCAGACAAGACAGAGGCATCAAACTCACCACAGAGAACAAGTCACCACGGGCCAAATAAGTGCCTGACACATTTCAGTGTAAAACTGTTTGCATTGTCAGGCACAGTCTCAGTGAATGTGTGACATTCTTCATATTCCTAAATCATCTTGTAAAGGAGACAGTGGTGAGGTGACAGCGTTTGCTGATGATACCAGCATATAGTAGAAAAATCAAATTATGGGAATACAGACAAAACAAACTAGTAAACGCCATTACACCACCAGTTATATTCATGGTCAGATGTTGGTCAGATACAGAATAGAGCTCTTACTTCTTTCTTCTCCCATCAAAAGGCAGAGAAGGCAGCACAGATGAGGTAAGGAAAGATCAGCAGGCTCATCGTTACAAAAGAGAAAAGTGAAGCATGACAAAGATATTTATATCATAAACAATTACTCACTGCCTCTAAAAATACCAGAGGCAGAAAGCATCAAGAGATCAGGTAGCAGAGTTCAAACCCAACATATGCATCCTTCACCTACTGAGCGCTCTGAATGCCAAAGGTGCACATGGCACAAAAATCACCCAGACACACACTGCCACAAGCCAACACACAAGGGGTAGCCCAAAAAGATCCTGCCCAGCAGAGTGCAGAAGCCCAGAGCACGCATGGGGTAGAGTAATGCTGTGTGCCTGCCCATGTGTGTATCCTTCCCAAGCCAGCAGGGATGGGACCCTGCTGGAGTCAGGACACCAGGCTGGATGGGCCTCTGGTCTTACCCAGAACATTCATTCATACATCTGAGATTTCTTAAGAGGCCTGTTTACAGAAGAACTCACTGGGAAGCAACTCGTATCTGGCTGGGATCAGGCATGATGAGTGTGCAGGCTGAAAGCCAGCCGAGAGCTCTAATCCTGCTCTGACACTGAAGGAAGCTTAGTAACCAAAGTAGCCTCCACTGTCTTCAGTCTTCCCTGTCCCACCAGTACAACCTGGTTTATTGCTGGGTAGCCAATACAGTTCTAGTTGTTGAACCATGGGTAAACACCTGAAGGTCTTCCAAAAGGGTGGAGTTGTCTGAAAGCAGAAAGGGGCTTGTGTGTTTCTGCAGTGGGAGTCCTGTCTGGTCGCATTATTTAAAGGTCAAGTGCACACCATACAGCAACACCAGCTGGAGAGCTGGCTAACTGGGAGGGACTCCAGGGGACTCGGCCTTATAGCAATCCTTAACAAAACTCCTTTGTCCACAGACCCAGGGATGGCAGATGGAAGCCAGAGCGTCCCTGGCACCAAGAAAGGATGCACTCTACAGGTGGCTGTGGCTCTCACCAAAGTAAGCAGCACGAGGCTCTCACCAAGATGCACATCTTCTCATCCAAAACCACTCTTGGGTTCTGTTTAGGTGCCACCAGGACTCCTGCTCAGATATCCCTTACCCTCTACTACGCGCTGAGGGACACACTCACCTGCCATGCAGAGAGCATACACTGAGGCTCAGAGAAGTGTCACAGCTCACCTCTGTTAGTGAGGTCAAACAGCTGATGCTAGGCAAAAGGACTCCACAGAATCCTTCCTACATAGGTCTGAAATCACCCACAAAGCAGCCTCTTTGGTGTAGAAGGCAATGCAGAACATGCTTCAGACCACTCCTGGAGCAGAGCAGGAGGTCAAGATAATCCCAGCAGGGCATCACAGCCAGGGAGCATCATCCAGACCACAGGTGTGATGGATTTCAGTTGGGAAGAGAACACATGCAGCCCCTGGGGGCAGAGAGGGCTGAACAAGCAGAGCTGCTTGAAGAAACGAGTGAGCAAAGCTACATGCTGCTTCCTTGGTGGAAAAGATGACTGCCAAAGTGTGGGACCACAGCACTGTGCTCAGATCCCATCCACCTCCCAGGATCTGGTGGGGGGAAGCTATTCCTGCACCTTTGTGCTGCACCTTCAGTAGTTCCCACCATCAAAAGGAATCTGCATGTGACTGACTCTCTGGCTGCTGGCTTCTTTCTTCTTCCACTACATTTTAACCATCAAAAGGAGAGAGTAACCCCAGTTCAAAGTTGGACTGTGTGGGGTGTACAGTGCAGGGAAGGGCTGTGTAAGGGGGGAGCACAGACCTTGCTGAGTCTCCCACAGGCCTCACTTCACTTCTGGCTGGCTGCAGCACAACCTCAAATCTCTACAAAGATCCACAGGCCAGAGCAGGGTCAGGGCCAGACACAGTTAAAGGCCTCCAAACAAAGACAGCCAGCCCCAGCAGAGCAAAGGAAGGCCTTCAGGGTAGCACTGCTGCCTCAACACACCTTCAGCCAAGCTGGAAAAGGATTACACTCATGTTTTCACAGACTGTCTCCAGCTCAAACCACCTCATTATGGGGATTTTTGCAGTATATTGCAGACCATTACCTTACTCATCTCCATCATGATTCTAACTTGCCAAGTGCTGTAGGGTAAGAGGTCAGGCCTTCCACAGGGACTCATAGGCTCATATCCCTGTCTCCACTCTAGCTTTGTGCCAAGTAGGGTTTTCTACCTTTCCTTCCACACTTCTCTCTCCAGAACCCCTCTTACTGGCTGGGAGTGCTGTGGCTTGTGCTTTGCTAGCTGGCAATTTGCTTTCCACAGCATCTCCGAGCCAGTCTAGAGCCAGGTTTGCTCTGCAGGCCAAACGGTCAGCGATGAAGGGACAACCAGAGCCCAAGCTGCAGAGAGCACAGACCCTCTGGGTGGGCAGTATACCCATGTGCATGAGCCCTCCTGGGGCTGACAGGAGAGGTGTCCCATTCCAGCACAGCAGTGCAGGGGAGGACACTCAGGCACTACGTGAGTGATTTTATTTACACGCATTCATTACATTCACCATGAGAGGCAAAGAAAGGCTGAGGACGAGCACATGAAAGGTGGGAGATGAGAGTCCTCTCCCAGCCTGGCAGCTCCCTACCAGGGTTGACTTCGGCGCCCGCTGGCTCAGGCAGGGAGGCCAGCAGCAGCATGCAGAAGATCATGGTAGCGATCGGAGGTGCTGAGCAGGGTCAGATGGGTGCGAGTCCTTCAAACACAGCAGCTGCCATCTACATCTCTGAAAAACAAAGCAAAGAGACACGATGAGAGAGCCCTCCACAGACAGGACTCCCCTGTCCTGCAGGCTGGCTCTACTGTCCTTGCCTTGTGATGGGTTGGGCAATCTTCCATGCCTTCAAGAGGGTCTTGACCTCAGCCCTACTCTGAGCCATGCCCTCATCAGAGGCTTAGTGAAGAACCAAGGACTGCCCAGTTACATACACTATCTCTAAAGCTATTCATGGAAACTGGCTTTCAGAAGCTCAGCTCCTACAACTACCATGCAGGCATACTCTCAACCGCTTTTAACCAAGTCCCAGTGTAAGGTAATCTGTCCCCATCAATTCTTCACCCTCATTACATTAACAAGCACTGAAGCTGCATCTACAGTGAACCTGGACAGTCCAACCAGGGCTCATCCACCCAATGCACATCTCTATCAGCACCAGCTCTCTACTCCAAGGAGCCAAGTGGGCACTCTGGAGCTTATCATACAACTGCAAGATAAATGTCTAAAACAGGGTGAAAATACTCTCTCCCTACACGTCCACACTGCTGCCACAAGAGCATGTGCACTCCCACATGCAAGCACACTTCATTTCCTGTTTGGAAACAAGGAAAATAGCAGAGGGCTTAAACTCTGGCAATTCCAGTGGAAAGCCACGATAACACCTAAAGGAACACAAGGTCATCTCAGCAGTATGTGAATGCTTTGTGTCCACATTCACTGCAAAGAGCCTCGGGAGGCTCCCATCCTGGAGGGGAGCTTTACAGAAGGCAGGTTAGAGGCTCTGTCTCCTAGGGAAACGTCAGGCAGAAAACAAAGCAATAAATGAGAAAGTTGCCAGGGCCAGGGGGTGTTTGCTCAAGAATCCTCAGAGTAGTAGTAAAAAGGCAAAACTGAGTATTAGGTTTTGTTAGTAAAGGAAGAGAGGATATGAAAGGGCCCATCGCGATGCCAGTGCATACATGCGTGCAAGAGCATCAGATGCCATTAGCTCAGAGGTTTCTAACAAAAGGCTGTATTTTTTTCCACCCAACAGAATTAAACTGTGCAAGTCGGAGCCCTGAGTTGCCCTGGATACCAAAACAGTCGGATAGATTCACAACAGAAAGGCACAGCACAGCTTCTTAAACCCAATGGTAAAACCTTTGGCTCAGGACCCCCCGCCCCCCCCAGACTGCTGAGGGGCTAAATCAGGGTGAGAATCACTGAAGCTTGCCCTGCTTTTATTCTCTTTCCTAAGGATACACTACTGGCCATTGTCCCTGCTGGATTCCATCACGAGAGATGGCTCTGAGCCTGAAAAACAACTGAGGGCCTTCCTGGGAGAAGCAGAGCCTAAAACAGAGCCTGGCAAAAGGGGAGAGGAGCAGAAACCCATGAAGACACAGGGGTAGCTCGAACCAAAGCACCCTGGGGTTTCCCCCTCTGTAACCTACTCAGGGTTAAGGGAAAGAGTGGCTAGAGAGCATTGAAACAGATTGTACATGGCTGGGTGAGGACCAGAAACCACTGTGAAAGGAAACAAGAAACGGGAGCAACCCCGGATAGCATTGGAAGTGTTCAAATGCCCTGGCATTCCATTTGATCCAAAAGCCCAGCACAGAAGGATCTAGAGCTGGGAGGCAGATACCTGCAGCAGAGCACAGGGATGAAGGAGTCCCCATCCCTGCCATCAGTGCACAGCTCATCAGCCCTAAGTGAAAGGTACCAAGCTGAGACTTAGCATGAGGAGTTTGTCTTTGACAAAAGATTAGCTGGGCTGAGTGTGTCTCATCCTGTCAACATGACAGAAGTCATGACAATGGCCAAAGTCACAGCAATGTAACAACTGCAACCCAAACAGAACCATTACCCCATCTGACCAGGAAGAGACCAAACACCAGAACTTAAGTGCCCAGCTTTAGGCAATGCTCATGCCATGTTCTAAATGACACCCACTGCACTGCCACAGCAAGGCATAGCACCCAGGGAAAAATCCTTCCTGTGAGGGTGCTGAGGCGCTGGCACAGGGTGCCCAGAGAAGCTGTGGCTGCCCCATCCCTGGCAGTGTTCAAGGCCAGGTTGGACACAGGGGCTTGGAGCAAGCTGCTCCAGTGGAAGGTGTCCCTGCCCGTGGCAGGGGTTGGGGCTGGAGGAGCTTTAAGGTCCCTTCCAACCCAAACCAGGCTGGGATTCTATGATTTAACCACTTCAACACAGCAATCAATGTAAAACACAACAGGAGGGAAGAAGGAATGGGGTGGAGAGACAAGGAAAGTCACAGAAATGCCCAAGCACCACATCAGCTCCTGCCACTGAGCCAGCAGCCAGCACGGGAGGAAAGGGATGGGCACAGTTGCCTGTGCCACCCTGCCCTGCTGTGAACCAGGGGTTTCTCAGGACTCGGTGGGTAAATGAAGCTCAGGAGCTCACAAAAATAGTGTGGCTTGAGGGAGCTGCAAGCCAAAACTGGAAGATGGGGCCATAACGGCCAGCCTGGGCTCCAGAAGAGAAAAGGAAAGCTTCAAAGCTGGCTCTAGACCATCTGTCTGCAACTCTGTGCCTACAAAAGCTGGCTTTGAACTTGACTCCTGTCTAAAGAGCGTCCAAGATGAGCATCCTCCCTGGACATGTTTGTATCTCCTCATGACAGAGGAACCTTAACAACTGGCCTGGACCAGCCTCATCATTCCCTGGTGACCACAGTTTGGGGAGAAAGCCTCACCTTGGCATGTGGCAGTGACAGACTGCTTCCAGCAGTTCAGCCCTGCGTGGGGACCGCAGCAGCTTGTACTGGGTTTGCTCTTCCCACCACACCTGGTTCCCAGCCCTGGACCACTGTTTGGGAATCCCTGGAGATGCTGCACACTGGGAGCAAACAGGGTAATTTCTCATCTCCTGGAGCTCCACAGCAGCTCTTGTGCTCTTGAACAAGGTCACCAAGAGTGATTTTCACCCATCTCACCATCCAGAGGAGCTTCAGCTCCACTCAGGAGCTCACACTGCCAGAAATCACCGTTTGAAGACCTTCTGATGCTGATTTCTGCCGAGTCCAAATCTCAGGCAGTAGTACATTGGATTCCCAAACGGCACACTTCCCAGTGGTGGAACACATTGGAATACACTACTAAATACAAGCCTCTGCACAAATGGCTTGGAAACCATCTTCCTGGGTAAATGACTTGACAGTTTCAGTTCTGTGAGCCCCACACTGTACCCAGGCCTTTCTTCCCCTCTTGCCCACATGTACACACAAAGTGCCACAACCCCAGCACAAGCCCCAGACCAGCAAAACCAGGAATAGCAACATCCTCAGAGAGGCAAGAAAGCGTTAAACTGTTCTCAGGCTGAATGGCTCAAGTTGCTAATTGCTAACAGCTGCCTGCAGGAGAATAAACCCCTCTTACAACCATTGTGAGGGTGGAAAAAAACAGCTACACCCTGAAAAACAGAAATGCAAAAAAGGGGCAGTTTTCCCCAATATACCCCCTCTAAAGAGCTAGCCCATCTCAGGAGCAGCAGCTCACTGGCACCCAGTGCTGTCCCCACGCATGGAGTCTGAGAGCAGCAGCCCAGTGGGCGCAGGAGGGAGCTATTCTTTAGTGATGTGCATGAAGAAGGTGGGACTTGGAGCTCCTCCAGGCACTGTTCTCCCTCCAGAGATCCATTACGGAGGTCTGGCAAGTTTGCAAGCCTCACTAGATCCCGAGTGAAACAGGCAGCTGTTTTAACTGGTTCCTTTGCAGATCATTACCTCGGAGTGGGACCTCAGGCTCTGCTGCAGGAATCCCATTACAGATGCCCAGCGCCAGGCCAAGGAACTCCACGGTCATGATGAGGACTCAGAGCTGTGTGTATGATGCGCTCTGTATGTGTTACAGGAGGATCTAACCTAATTCAAAGTATCCTCAGAAGAGGTGTAGGAATGGTCAGGAGGATTAAATGGTATCATTCCTAAAGGAATTCAAGGAGGAAACAGCAAAGTTACTCATTGGGGCAGCATCTGAAGCCTGGTATGACTTCCACTTTTCTGGCTCTGAAGCAATAGTAGAACATGTGTCTGCCTCAGAATCAATCTGAGATACCCCAAGCCCAGCCACCTTCCTCTGGAGCACACAAAGCCCTTGTAGCTCCAGTCTGGATCAAACAGAACATGCTGATAAAAATCAGCTTTACAGAAAGGATTCTGGTCACTTCTTACAAGGTTTTGGTGCATGGATGGGACCAGTATCAGAATAGCTGTGTCATATTGTGCAGGAGCCCTGTGAGAAGGCGGCCACAAGTCTTCCCTTAGGTGAACCCTGAGTGTGGCCTCTGTGGCCATGCCCAGACTCCATCAACCAGCGGAGAGGTCTCTGCATGACACATGGGTGGCACCTGGACAAAGCGAGTGCAAGCAGTGACACCAGAAATCAACACACTGGGCAGTAAGAGGGCAGCTGGGGAGGCCCAGCAGGATCCTGGCATGAGGCTCCAACAGGAGGTTGGATATAGGTGCCAATAGGGATGGTCAGAAAGAGCCTTGGCAATGTTAGGAACGTGATGGGTGACATAGGGCAGGCACAATGACACCGCAAAGTGATGCCTGGAGCAGCAACATGGCTGGACAGGTAAAAGCAACCAGATTTTAGGTGAGTTGGGTTAATCAAGATGCATGCAAGAAGTCACAGCTATTGGAAAAGTGAGACGGGAATAAGCACCTTTGAGGTGGTATTAGGAGACCTGTCACTACAAGAGATACAAAAGAACAACACAAGGGGCTTGGCAAAGGACCGTGACAATATAGAGTGGCACTTGGGGTGGAGACAGGGACACCACAGAGCTGGGTCAGAGGCAGTCCCACAGGAGTGGGATGTCCTTGGATTATGAAAGTGCACAGAGCACTTTTGTCCTAAAACCAGACTTAAGGGATAACTGAACAATGCGATTTAATCCATCAAAGTAATCAGGCCAAAAATAGTAACCATTAGAAAGGCAAAGTCAAAGACAAGGAAATGCAAATTCACTTGTACTAACCATGGCTAGTTCTTAGCTCAGGTAATTAAAATCCATCACTACCCTTCCCCACTGACCCCAGGCAGGGCTCTGTGCTTATCCCCACTGAGCAGCCTGGAGGCACTTCCCACCACGGCAGATAGGCTGCAGCACTACACAGGACATGGGTGCACATCATCCCCCAGGAGCCAAACCCCAGCAGCAGGGGCAGGACAGGACAGAGCCTCCTGGACTCCAGCAAGGCCTCCAAAATACACATCCCCTCAACTGAGGGGCAGCCTCCAGGCTCCGGTCCCACTGTTTCTGTATGAAGAAGTGGCAGAACAGATGTGCAAGCAAAGAGTTCAAAGTCCCTCTTTTCTCCTCTCCCAAGCAGCAGTGGTCACTGTCCCTCACCAAAGCTTCATCCCACCCGAACAGGCACCAGAGAGCATGTGGCACACTGATGTTTTCACTCTGTCCCTTACACTGGCATCTCTCTCCAGCTTTTCTTTTCGTCAGGAGGTTGCCTACTTTTTTCTTTTTCACACTACCCTTAAAACACATCAACTACAAGTTAGCAATAGGCCTCTCAAGACCTACAATCTTCCACTGCGAGAGTCTCACATAGCAACCATATATATGACATGTTAACCACACAGATGACAGATGGAGTATTAAGAGCACTCAATCTAAACCACCTTCCTCCCTCCCTGCTCTCAAGGGGCTCCACCAGAACCAAACTGCATTCAGGAGGAGATCAGGTTACTGAGCAGCACAGTTATTGGGGCTAGAGGAGAGCCTCAGGAGAGCACCTAATCCCACCTCCCGCTCTGAGCAGGGCTAGCACCAACTCCAGAGCCTGGGCAGGACTTTGTCTAGCTGGGTATTAAAAGCCTCCAAGATGAGAGGCTCCCCCACCTCTCTGGACAACCTCTTCATTGCCTGTCTGCAGAGGGAAAACTTCACCCCTGTTATGCCAAGGCAGAACCTCCTGTTACCTCAGTTGATCACAGCCAACTCTCCTGCTACACATCTCAGTGAAGAGCCTGTTTCTGTCTCCTTGATAACCTGCTCTGCAGTATCCCGAAGTCTTCTCCTGTCCCAAATAAACCTCCTCAGTGAAGCCAAATTCCAGCACTAAGTTACTTAATGTTTTCTCCCAAGTCACCACTCCTGAGATCAAGTCTCCACTCAGCAGTGGGACAGCTCTGGTCGGATTTTACTACCACTTCTACCAGCTTCTTCATGGGCATACCAGGAACTGAGTTTGTCCCATGCTGAGCCTAGAGCGTGGCTGGAGCACTATTCCATGGCCCTGTGTTTAAGGACTGCACGGATCACGTTCCCACCGGTACCTATTTTGAGAGGTATCAGGTGGCACTTTATAAATCAACTTGTTCGCACGGTTCTGATCAGCAAATGGAAACCAAGACCCTGCCACCTTAGCACAGCAAGAGGACATGGACCGGCTACATGGACAGCACAGACCAGGCACAACCAACACAGCTCAGGAGGGTGCTCCTCACTCAGAGCCACCAGCTACCAGCAGTGGTGAGGCACCCAAGCTGAGCATGAAGGATAGGCCAGACCCTGCACAGGGCAAAGGAAACCACTTTGCCCAGTGGCACCCAACACCTCCTGTTCCCGAAGCAGAGCCTCTTCTGCCTCCTGGGAGGAACAGCATTCAGTCAACAGCAGGGAACGCAGCCAGGATCCAGGTATCCAGGTGTTCCTTTTGGCAGCCAGTACAGGATTCTCATTAAAAACCACCATCTGAAGGCTTTCTGCACATAATCCGCTTTCCATCAGAGCGCATGGACCACAGAGCATGTGCCTTCTTTAATGTGACATTGATGTAGGGATGCAGCAGCTCCCCCGATCCTGCTCTGGCCGGAGGTCAGGCTCTGCCTGTTGGTCACCTGCTCCCATGCTATTTTAAGCCACTTCCACAACATTTATGTTTTCCCAAACTTCAGGAGCTCCTTTGGTCCTCCCGGATTTATTACCCATCGGCAGCCAGGAGTCAGAAAGCTGCTTTGCCAGTTGGTTTTAAACAAACAAGTCCCTATCTTGCTCCAATTTCAAAGCCTTCTGCCTGTTATCTTGTGTTTAACGCCCTCCCCCACAACCAGCGCAAGGGGAGGCATTTCCACATCCTCATATGGGAGAGGACATCATCCAGCTCCTCTCCAAACACAGGAAACTTCTTACCCCTCAATACTGTTACTAGCAATCAGTTGGGGTTTTTTAACCTTCCCCACTACATAAACACCACTGGTGACATTTATTTTGTTATACAGACATGAAAATATTTCTCACTGCCTTGAGATAGTCACTGTGCTTCTAGTTATCTTTAGCTTTGCCTACATCCCAAAATACCTGCTTTACAATAGCAGCTACTCATTATCTACAACTTCTTGTTAATTGCCCCTGGTAGAATCTTTTTAAGAGATAAAACATGAAAACTGGGACAGACTCTGCAAAACAAGAAGCAAACCCGCAACACACGCGGCACCAAGCTGAGAAGCTGCTGGGTTTTGCAAGGGTGGAAGCCAAACTCTAAGAAATGGTTCAGTGAAAATCAAACCAGAAGCACTATTTGGAACATCTACCCACTCAGCTGGCCCTCTAGAGCCACCACAGAAATGCTGATACCACCAGAAGCTGCTTTTTATGAGCTTTGTGAAACATCTCTTCATAAAGCAAAGCTTCAGTACACCTGCCACTGGTACCCAGACTTGCCCTTTGCTCAAGGAGCACCACTGGCTCTGCTGGGCTCCTGGCAAAAACTAAGTGTAAAACACCACACCATACAGCTACAAAAAGACCAAACTTGAAGCAGCTTTACCAGTATCAGAAAGAACCCAAATTATCAGTTACTGCATACCACAACTGAAGTTAACTCCAAAAACCAAAATGCAGCAAACTCCCATGACCCAGCTCCAGTGTGTGCCTGAGAACCCCCCCATGTGCTGGGCTGCACCCCCAGAGCGTGAGCAGCAGCTCAGGGAGGGGATCCTGCCCCTCTGCTGTGCTCTGGGGGGACCCCCCCTGCAGCCCTGATCCAGCTCTGGGGCAGCAGCACAAGAGGGACGTGGAGCTGTTGGAGAGAGGCCAGAGGAGGCCATGGAGATGCTGCGAGGGCTGGAGCAGCTCTGCTCTGGAGCCAGGCTGAGAGAGCTGGGCTGGGGCAGCCTGGAGAAGAGAAGGCTCCTGAAGGGGAGACCTGAGAGCAGCTCCAGTGCCTGAAGGGGCTGCAGGAAAGCTGGAGAGGGGCTTGGGACAAGGGATGTAGGGACAGGCCAAGGGGAATGGCTTTAACCTGCCCGAGGGGAGACTGAGATGAGCTCTTAGGCAGAAGCTCTTCCCTGTGAGGGTGCTGAGGCGCTGGCACAGGGTGCCCAGAGAAGCTGTGGCTGCCCCATCCCTGGCAGTGTTCAAGGCCAGGTTGGACACAGGGGCTTGGAGCAAGCTGCTCTAGTGGAAGGTGTCCCTGCCCGTGGCAGGGGTTGGAGCTGGAGGAGCTTTAAGGTCCCTTCCAGCACAAACCAGGCTGTGACTCTATCAGAGCTTTTCTCCCCTCCCACAATACACTGGCCTGAACCAGAAGGGACAAAGCAGGTTGTGTCCTCAGTGGGTATCATTTCTTTGCGCACCTAACCACAACAGCCCAGTCTTTAACACACATCTGCTACACTGTGTGTATTAAAGTTTGCTCAAGCAAAGTGGTTTTAGCGTTTGATTTATGAAGTGCCTGGCAAAGATGGGAGCAATGAGCGGCGACACTTAGGGATCAGCTCAAATTGCTGCACCAAGCCTGGAGGCTCCTCCTCTGGCGGGGATTTCCAGGCAGGTCTCACCATGTTCTGCCGGGTTTGGTATTTACAAGTTCAACTCCCCAAGATAAAGTTTAATTTCTCATGTACAGAGATGAAATTTCCATTAACTGAAGGTCCCAGCAAAACACCCACCATGCCTACAGACACAGCCCAGAAGACCTTTGTTACCACTATGTGTTTCAAGCAGTCAAAGTAAACGTTTTGCTCATAAACAAAGGAGAAGACAAGCACATCGGAAAAGCTGTAACAGCATCTCACAGCTATAGAGAATGGCTGATTCTGATCACTTTTGCTCAAGGCAGAGCAGGAAACGGGAGCCCACAGAGAAGCAATTACACAGAAGGCAGGTAGCTATAAGGAAAATCCTGGGATTCTTTGAGGCAAACGCAAGAAACGGGAGAGATGAGGGGGAGAAAAAGAAATATGTAAAATAAGGATGCCTAGACCTAAACGAAGGATCCCATTTACCTTTCCCATATTGAAAACAAACTGAAATTAAAAAACAACACATTAAAACTGAGGAAATGAAATTCCAGGGCATACCATGCGCATGAAGCCTCTGGGATATGTTGCCACAGAGCAACGTGGGAGTAATTCCATAAAATACAGGAAGCGGACCTACATAATAAGAACATCTGCGATTCCATTCGCAGAGTCGAGGAAAGAATACACTGGATATACATTTACAGCTAGCCAGGTATAAGCAAACCAGTAAACGTAGCCAGAGAGTGACCTCCTACAGGGCAGGTTATTCCACATCTGCCTGCATTTGAGCGCTTGGGTCTTTGTGCTCAATGTGCCAAGCAGCCGCTGCCCGAGACAAGCCGGGCCGAGTAGGTGGGCTGTGATCTAATCCAGTTTGGCAAGCTTTGCTCTGTGTACAGAGATCACATTGCAGCTCTCGGCTGCTTATCGTGCGGCTCCTCAAGGAGAGAAACAACTGCCCACCTTTGCTTTATCATTATTGGCTTTCTGTAGCAGAGCTTCTCTGTGACACAAAACAGGCAGATGAAATTTCAGCCAAGCCTACTCAGTAAATACCTGCGGAGCACTGAGTGACCCTGTGCAAACACAGCTATTTATTTGGGATGGTTTTCAGCATCTGGAAAAAATGGGTTTACTGGGGAATTAATCAGATTTTACCTGGAAGGGCTGCTACACAGCTAACCCTAACAACAAGGGCTCTCAGAAGCAGCTTCCTGCACATCCATACTCCTGTGGTTCAGGCTAAATGCGAGTCCAAGGAAGTGTGACAGTGATAAAGCCTGCAGGAGGTGCATCAGGAGGCGACAGGGAGGTCTGCATCTCCCCGAGAGGTGAGACACAAGACTGCCATGGAATATGCACAGGGCAGGAGCTGCTGGGGCTTGGGGGACAGGACCATGTCCCCTCACAGTCCCACCATCACAAGCGACCCTCTGCCAGCACCAGCCTTGGGTATCTGACTCCCCCTTAGCCCTGACACATCCCAGCACAACGTGTCGGAGTTGAGCCCTACCACCATGGGCTCTCCCAGAGAGCCACAGCCCCACAAACCACTCCTGCCCAGGAGAACACATCAGCCAGCTTCACATTCCCACCCCACAATGGATCCCAGGGCATGAAACACGGGAATACCCACAATCTGTGAACCCTCCGGCACCTGCGGGAGGAAAACCAGGGCGCAAAGAGCCACCCTCTCCTGCCAGCCAGGGAGAACAGCCTCCACATCCCGGCACGGCCACCGCTACAGCCCCCCTCCACTTCCAGCCAGCCTCCACGGGTTTGTGCGTGATCCAACATCGGAAGCACACGAGGAGGAGAGCAGAGTCAAGCTGGGAGGACCCTACCTGCCTTGCCCGGGGCCTGCTGAGCACAGGGAACAACTGCCATGTCTCTGTTGAGCTCCATAGGTCGAGCCAGGCTGTAGTTTCGACATTCCTTGCAACTTTCCACCAGCACACATGATATGTTCAAACTTGAGTAACTCCTCCCTCCTCCCTCCCTCCGCACACACAGACAGGCCCAGGAGATGGCCCTGCCTCTATCATCCCAGTTCCTATAGCAACTCCTGACCCAGCAGATGGAAACAGAGCTGTTTGCTAGGCAAATCCGCCTGCTTGGATTCCCCTGCTCTTCCCTGCTGTTGGCCCCTCCTTGCTCCAGTGCTCTCCCTCGGGGCTGCTCCGCTGGCACCCGGCCCGGACTGCGCCTGGAGGAAGGCCAAGCTTTGAATTCATTTAGTGAAACCACAACAGAAAGCAGCTCTCCTGCTCAGGAAGCAGGGCCCGTGTAGTCCCAGGGGCGAGCCAGGCCCGGCCCGGCCGCCTTCACCTTCTGGTTTAACACAACTGCCTGTGCTCGCAGGGAAAATCCCGGTGGGAACATCGCAGCACCGCGCGCCGCGCGTCCGTTCTCCACCAGCACGTGTGCAGGAGGGAAAAGTAATAAGCAAAAGGCAGCTCTAGTCATTTATTAAGCAAATCCAACTGATGGGATTACTGCAAGCAGCAGAGGCACTTCTCAGACACTTGGACTTCTCCTTCCAGAGGCTTTCCTGGAAGAGGGAGAGCGCAGAAGAAACACCAGGGCTCCAATGCATGCTTATCACAACAGATCCATCACCCCTATTGCTTTCCTCAGCTGTGACATCAGTCCTTTCCTTTTCTCTTAAGTACAGAAATGGAGGGGAAAACACAAAACTCAACCAGAATGTGGTACCCGGGGGATGAATTACCAAGGGTGACAGTGGGAACCGCATGGGCAGGTGATATTGCTGAAGCTCTGTGGTGGCAGGACAAGGAGGACCACAGCAGGCACTGAAATGGAGAGAGGCTTTGGACAAGGGCCTGTAGGGACAGGCCAAGGGGAATGGCTTTAACCTGCCAGAGGGGAGACTGAGATGAGCTCTTAGGCAGAAGCTCTTCCCTGGGAGGGTGCTGAGGCGCTGGCACAGGGTGCCCAGAGAAGCTGTGGCTGCCCCATCCCTGGCAGTGTTCAAGGCCAGGTTGGACACAGGGGCTTGGAGCAAGCTGCTCTAGTGGAAGGTGTCCCTGCCCGTGGCAGGGGTTGGAGCTGGAGGAGCTTTAAGGTCCCTTCCAACACAACCCAGGCTGGGATCCCATGATAAGTACTTTTCTGACCTGTCCACTGGGAACATCAACAAAAGCATCAAAGCAGATGCACGTCACAGAAGCAACATCAAGGGCCTGGAGAAGGCTCCTGGGTGACAAAGAGCCCCCATGGCACTGGGAAGAGCAGTGACCCAACTCAAACAGATCTGAGGAGCTCCTTTCCCTGGGGAAGGACCGTGCAGCAGAGGCACAAAGCACTCCTAGAAACTGCTGACCTTGCAGTTCACTCGTTCTTGCCTTCAGCACTTGAGCACAGCAACAGGCTCCCTGCTGGATGCCCTCTGCAATGTAACTTGATCCAGGCTGTACAGTCACTAATCAATCTGGGATAAAGCAACTCTCCTTTTTTTTCACTGGAATGAGCCCAAATATGCACAACAACAGATCCCACTGAGCCATTACAAACTACAGCACTTCAGAGAGAGTTTTGCATCTCACATCGAAGAGGGAGCATACTTCTGCCATAGCATCATCGCTTCTCAAATTGTGTATTTGAGAGACTTCCTAATGACCTCATAGCAGCACATGTGACCAGCTCCTCAAAGGACTCGGAATAACATCAACAGACCCTGTTTTGGTCTTGCACAGAACAGCTTTCTGCAGCACCAGCAGGTTTCCGCACGGCGAGGGGGAAGAACCAGCCCAGGCAGCGCTGGCACTGTTCGAGTTCCTCCAACAGATTGTGTTTGGCTTTGAAATGATCAGTCCAATTAACTGAGACCAAATTCCATAGACAAATTTAGACACAAAAGCTTGTTTATGCCACTGCAGGGCAATTTGGCTGCTTAAGGCACCTACACAGGACCGTGATTCCCCAAAGTACTGCAAAAACACTCTAGGAAGAGGTAAGAGGTGGTCTCCCAAAATAGATGATAATGCCTACAAAGTGTTTCAATGGGCTTAAAAGCAGGGGTTTTTCTGCCACTGCTTGAAAACAACCTGCTAAGCAGAAATACAAAATCTGGGGTGAAGCACTGGTGAGCTGATCACACCGACAGCGGGAAGTTGCCTTCTGCTGTCCCAGAGCCACTGGAGTAATAAATGAACAAACACTGATGCTAAGGTGAAGGCAACTAGACAAACAGCTCAAGACAGGATGGCCCTGACCACCTGAGCAGGACCCTCCTCTGCAGCAAGCACAAGGTTCTTGCAGAGGAAAAGCTCCACAATCCCATTGCAGAAATGAATGTCAACACCAGACCTGTGACTTGTGGCCAGAGAACCACTGCAGTTACCACTGATGAGGGGGGAATACATGGCCAAGCATGAGTAAAGAAAACACTAGAATAGCACCTAAAAGCTTTTCCTGCCAGGCCTCTGCTGCAGCAGGACACCAGCACCAGGCACCCTGTCCTTCAGCACAGCCCTTACGCTCCTTACCTTCCAGTTGCCTGCCTAGCACAGCTCTAGCAGGAACTCTACCTGCCTTCATGCCAGAAGGCCACAGCTGGGCCCATGGATCTCAGTAAGCACCAATGTCTCATGTCAGGTAAGACAAGGACATCACCTGAGCAGCCTCTGGCTATGCAGGGACAAGGGAGCTGAAGAGCACACGACAGCCCCATGGAGGAGGCTGGACCTGTACAACATTCAAGCTCTTTATTCCTTCAGTGAGAGGAGACGACAGCCAGCTCCCGCCTTCACCTTCCCAGGAACTTGTGATACAACACAGAAGCCTGCTCGGAAAGTGCTTTGTTTACACCTCACAGCCCTCTCCTGTCCTTACCCGATGTGTGGGAACATGTTCACTCCCACCCTACCCCAGCGGAAACACCTGCTCAGCCCAGCTCTGCTTGTAGCCTCCATCCACTGCAAAGAAATCCACTTCCAGCCATAAAAGTGGGAGAAGAGCGAAGCGGGGAAGAGCTTGGCATGGCACAGGAGGGCTAGCATGGGATGTGTGTGACATCCTCCGAGCACTACTGACCGACCACCCTTCCATACAAGGTGCTGACTAGAGCTATTCTGCAGGGTAACAGAAGGCTCAGAGATGACAAGATACAGCATGGGGTGACATATACAGACACCTGATGCAGGACAATCCCCTCCCAAGCTATGCAAGACACAACAGGACACAGGGGGAACATTCACGTTCCACCACACACCTCCAACCCCATGCCAAGGAAGCCCTTCCTCTGAAGAGAGAGGGAAGTCCTCAAAAGGGCAAATACCACAGTGTATGGCATCTCCTCTACCCCTCAGTGACCTCCTACATCACCAGAACAAGCACAACATCTGGTCCAGCCATGGGACAATAAATCCTCCTGCCCCAACAGATACAACTCTGCAGCTGAGCCAAGCTGCTTGTTTCTGGGTACACTGTAGCTGCCCAGTGATACCCTATCCTGCAAGGACATAGCAACAGGAGAGGCCTCAGCACTGCTTTGCCACCACAGTTCCCTCATCAGGGATGAAAATGGCTGGGAAGGCAGCAATGGAAGAACAACAACTCAGAGCTTTAAATATTACCAGGGAAGACCCAAACAGCAGCAGCCTCCTATTTGCCTTGTCTTTTAAACAGCTCAGCTGCTCCGTTATGGGCTGCCTCAAAGATGGGGATGAGAGTAGAGGGAAGGCAAGTGGTACATACACCCGCAGGTCAGAACAAGTGGAGTGAGATCAGTTTAGCTTTAGCTGTTGTAATGACAAAGCCCCAGTGAACACATCTTCCAGCTGAGGAGCGAACTCCTGGCACAGAGCAGCGCTCAGCAAGGACACACTTGTAAACACTCTCCCTGGCCATCTTTGCTGACACAAGTGCAAGAAAGGGGCAGAGAAACCATTATCTGCAAACAGACATCCCTCCCTGTCCCTGGACACCGGGACCAGCCCAAGCAGGACATCTTCAGCCTCTCTGCCTTGCTCTTGTCTGCACCATGAGCCAAGTACTCTCTGGTGTCTGCAACAGCAAGTGCTGCAGATGAGAAAACTCCCATGAGCTAACAAACCCTTGCTCTGGGCTTCTGACATCTAAGCCCTGTAAGCAGTTAGTGTGTTCAGCAGGCACAGGGCATCTTTTAAAGCTGACCTTCTTGAAGCACCAGATAGCATCCAGTGTCCTGAGCACTGTCATGGACATGTTCCTCCCCCAGCACTGCAGTAGCCCAGCTCCTCCTGCCCTCCATCCCTAGAAGGGGTTTGGGGCAAGGATGGCAGCGAAAGGAGAGCTCTGACAAGCAAGAGCTGCACAGGTCCCAGGCCTGGTGGGTCAAAGCTCTGCTATCTCACCCACAGTGATACTTCCCCAGGTCTGTTCCTCTCTCCCAAAAGCTTCCCAGATGAACCTGTGTTGCCATATGTCACCTCAAATATTACAAGCTGTGGGGACCTGCAAAGACCAATGTCTGAGTATTAGTTCCAAACCCAGCTCAGAGAAGAGCTACTCAGCTTCCTTCACTGGAGATTTTATTCCAGGGACATGGAGAATAAGAGCAGAAACATAAATAATGAATGAAAAAAAATAAAAGCAGAAACAAAGCAAACCATAAGCACTGGCTATAGGCTTCAGCAAGGAGGAACAGCATGTGGGAAGGGAGAGACTGGGCACCAACAGTTTGGTTTTCACAGCAAGGGACACCAGAACAACTGAACCAGAGCAGAACTCGGCTATGGCAGCAATGCTGTTACAGCCCCTCTGCAGGCAACACACACACAGACCCTGCAGAAATACCCAGTGCATGGAAGAGCTGGTGGTAAAACAAGAGCTGGCAGCCCAAGTCAGCCTCTAGGTACCACCCCTGCCTCTGCACACCTGCTGCTCCAGGACCCTCCAGCCACACAACCCCGAACCTGCCCTCTGCACTTTGGTCAAAGCATGCAGCAAGCAGCTCACAACAGTGGTCACCACGTTTCTGCCATTCCTCAGCAGGGATCATCGCCTCCAAGTGACCAGAGGCCTGCAGAAGCCCACGCTCCCAGCCCTTTTGCTGGCTCTGGTATGGAAATAAAGGCAGGAGGATGCTCTCAGGTGCACAGTTCAGACAGGCAGGGTACCAAATGGCCCCTCTTCATGGCAACAGGGAACCTGGAACCCACCCAGGGGCACTGCTGCTGGCTCCACACCACCGGACTCAATTGACACAGCAGACACTAACAGGAATACAACAGGAATCTCCAGAGCAGAAGGCAGTGCCAAGCAAGATGCCGATGAGCCCATGGGAGCTCTCATTCTCAGTGCCAGTGAAGGATGCACATTTCTCCCCATGGCATGAGGGGATGCAGAGTGCAGGGATACAGCCAGACTGGAATCCAGCAACGAGGCCTTGGCTAGGGAAGCTTCCACCTCCTCAGCAGCTCCTTCCATCTCAGCCATTTCCCTTCCAAGCAAGGCCTCCTGGCCTCAGTAAGCATAAGGGTGTTGCAATCTGCAGTTCTGTCTGAAGAAATCCAGCCCAGCCCAGACACAGCAGCAGGCCTCTGCTCTGGCCTGACTACGTGCCATTCATGGACACCCACTGAGTCCAGAAGCTTGTGGCATTGCCAAATCCAAGCTTACTTCTCAGATGTAGAGAGCTGTTGTGCTCCCATTAATGCTCCGGGCCACGCTGATGAGTGTGCCTGTTGGAGCACCCATCTCATGAGCTGGTGTTCCTTCTGAAAGGACTGCAGCAGACCCTGGGGAAAACCTTCTCCTCCCATTGCAAGAGGCTGAGGAGGGTCATTCTTTGAGCATGTGTGGCCTCAGCCTGGGCGCAGAGCTGCTCTGCCCCAGCCCACACTCAGCCTCAGGGCAAAGGATGCTCAAAGAGCTCATCCTGTGCCTCCAGACAAACCCAGCTCTGGCTGGGCAAACACACAGCTAATACTGAGGAGAAAACACCCATGTGCTCATTCCAACAACAGGACATGTTCACTGTAATAACCCTGTGCACACATAAGAAAACCACCTAACAGGGTCCTTGCCTTTTCCTGCAGAAACAGCACTTCGGGTCTGCTCATATTTCCCATCCTAGCATGGAAAAGACGGAAGGATTCAGATACATGTTACATTATTATCCCTACTGGGACATTTCCTAACGGTTCACTTAAATGTTTTTAAACCTGGAGGATGAAGTAATTCAAAGCTAAATGCATAGCCCACACTCAAAGGTGGCTCACTAGGTACAACTCTCAAGCAAAGCAAACAGAAGGTGATCCGACGTGGCACACTGCTCCATCCCTGGGTCCTTTCAAGAGATGGCCAGGCAAAGCCACAGCTGAGGTGATCCCAGGCTGGAGACAGTCCCACTTCTAGCAGGAGGTCAGGCTGAAGACCTCCACACATGTTTTCCAACCACCATCTGTGACAGCAAATGAGAAGAGGCAGAATAATTATTGCCAAGTTTTACAAAAGGACATCGGGTTTCTCTGAAGAAATCTTTCTAGATTGTATCAAAAGCTTGGTTAAGATGTCAGCACTGACACAATCAGTGTTTGTATGGACAGGGATACTGGAGTACCAGTCTCTGTGCCTTCATGTATTACACACGTCTCAAACGGTCAGTGCACTGCATCACGCTGTCCTTACACAAATTAACATCCACCATAAGCAGTTTCTTCTTGGCATTTCACTTCAGCTGAGCACTCAAACACAAAACCTTCCAATAATTCCAAGAATACAGGTAAAAAGCAAAACAGCCAATAGCTCTCGACGTTAGAAGGGACGAGAAAAATCATTTCCCACTCCAAGCCTTTACTCTAGGGAGGCCTCAGAGGCACTGCTGCTATTTGGTGTCCTTCCAGTGCTGGGAGGAGGCCAGAAAATGCTGTAGCAGACTGAACCACATCTAATCCCTGGTGGCTTCAGTCCTCAGAATGAAGGCAGCGTGTTGTCTACATGAGGTGCTCTGTCTGGAGGGTGATGGGGTAGCAGAATCAGGCACCAAGATTGAAAAGGGTCGTGGGTCACCAGAGAAACTGCCACCAGTGCTGTTCCTCCCAACTCTGCCCATGGCACTTGCAAAGCCCCATTCAGCTTGTCCCAAAACGTGGAAGAAAATATGAGATTGCTGCTAGCGACACATGTAGAATGGATGGAATAAAGCTGATGGAAAAGGGAAGGACCCTTTGAGAAGCTGGGTTGTTTGAATAATACCCATGGCAAATGCAAAACACATGCACTTAAAAACAGAGCTCATGAGATGAATTTGCAGCATTGAGACCCTTGTCCAGGGCAACAAGGAGGGAGCTCACAGCACAGCTAGCTCTGCTGAATCCCAGAGCACACAGCCAACCCCTCACCCCGAACAACAACATGGTGTTGGAGGCTCACGCTGCACGTGTTCCCACAAGCAGTCCCAGCTCAGCTCCACTAGAAACACAGAACTGGCAGATAAACACCCCTGGAAGATCACATTACCCAGCATGAAGATGTGAGAGCTTAGTGAAAAGCACCCATTGTAGGATGATTTTCATATTGAATTGCAATACTCCAGCTATTCCTGCTACAGCATATTATTGTTTGTACTTTACCTTCAGACAGGCAGAAACAGAGAAGCACAACTGAAATAACAGCAGGGATACATGGACCACAAAACCTGACTCTTGGCTAGTTTAGCTCTCTGTAAGAAGGCAATATGAAGACTGATGCCACTACCAAAGGATACATGCAACAAACATGCCCAGATTCATAGAATCATAGAATCAGCCAGGTTAGAAGAGACCTTTAAGCCCATCCAGTCCAACCCTTACCCCAGCACTGCCAAGGCCACCACTAACCCATGGCACTGAGGCCTCGTCTCCATGCTCTGTGAACACTTGCAGAGACGGTGACTGCAGCCCTGCCCTGGGCAGCCTGTTCCAATGCCTGAGCACCCTCTGGGGCAGGAATTGTTCCTCAGCTCCATCTAAACCTGCCCTGGGGCAGCTTGAGGCCGTTTCCTCTTGTCCCATCCCTTGTTCCTTGGGAGCAGAGCCCAGCCCCTCCTGGCTCCATCCTCCTGTCAGGCACTTGTAGGCAGCAATCAGGTCCCCCCTGAGCCTTCTCTTCTCCACACTGAACCCCCCAGGTCCCTCAGCCTTTCCCCATCACACTTGTGCTCCTGGACCTGCACCAGCTCCGTTGCCCTTCTCTGGCCCCGCTCCAGCACCTCAATGTCTCTCTTGGAGTGAGGGGCCCAGAACTGAATTCTCATCCTTCAAGGAAAAGCTGCTGACACCATGTGCTCTGCAGGCTCTGTCTCTGTAATTGCTCATTCTTCAGCTCTTCATTACTGATGGGTGGGATGTTTTTACACCTTAAATGTTATTCCCAGAGAAACTAAACTTCACTTCTCATTTTCACTGCAGAAATTCATCTGGTTGGAAGAAAACACCCCACCCTATTCTTCTGGCCTCCAAGCTGAAGCTGGCAGACTCAGGACATAGGACAGTCCTGGGGAAGAAACACAACTGTTTGCTTTGTTTCTGTCCCTCCTCTTGTGCTCTGCCCTCCCTTCCATCCCCCATGGCATGTATGAGCTGATCATCTATCATCTCCTGACAGGAGCTGACTTGTTTCAGGTTCATCAGGCACCAGAGCTCTGCACTGCAGATCCTCACAGACAGATTTGGGCACAGTACCCAAGCATCAAGAAGGGGAAGTCAAATCAGGTCAGGAGAGCATCATCCATGCTGGGAGCCCTTCCAAGCAAACACCCAGAGAGCTGCTGCATTAGGAGCGGACAGGCCCCACATCCAAATTTTGGAACAGCTCCACCCAGTTTAATTCCTTGGTCATGCATTCTGCAAGCATTAGTTCTGAGTGGGCTGGGGCTTCAGCAGCTCCATACTTGAAGCTTCGTGGACAAAACAAGGTTTAGGCAGCGCTCTTCAGAGCACAGATCATCACCTCCCATGTGTACACACTGCTCGACCCAACCAGTGGCCTTGACATCAGCCCATCTCCAGGTGGACACACAGCCCATGACCAGACCCAGCAGGATCCCATCCAGGAGCAGAATGAGATGGCTGAGCTGCTACAGAAAATATACACCACTTCACTGCAGCAGTAGTTACACCACTTGACAGCAGCAAGTATTTTACCAGCCCCTTTCATTAAAACAAGAATCCTGGAATTACGAGCCAGTGAGTAAGGGCATGCAACAAAAGCAATTTACTTCACAACTATCTAGGGAGTAAAATAACACAATATAGAAAGTAGGTATTTTAACTTGCATTGTACTACACACTAAAAAGTGTATAGGCCTTGACAGAGCCACAGACTGGTTTATGTTGGAAGGGATTTTAAAGCTCCTCCAGCTCCAACCCCTGCCACGGGCAGGGCAGCTTGCTCCAAGCCCCTGTGTCCAACCTGGCCTTGAACACTGCCAGGGATGGGGCAGCCACAGCTTCTCTGGGCACCCTGTGCCAGCGCCTCAGCACCCTCACAGGGAAGAGCTTCTGCCTAAGAGCTCAGCTCAGTCTCCTCTTTCAGCTTGAAGTTTGACGAGGCTCTAGATCCTCTAGATTCCACTTAGGTGTGCCTGACTTTGCACCTCTACAAAACACCTGTGTGAAATTATTCATTGTAAAGAGCTTCTGATGAACATGAAGATTGCTTTATTGAGAAATATAAAGGAATGCTTTAGCAACAGGAAAAAGAAATTCCAACAAGCCTGTGCTCACCTGTAAGATTTGCTCCTGGTTTCAGGAAGCAAGCTCACAGAATGAGGCTCTGCTACAGGCAGAACACTGCTGTGCAGTGGTAGGAGGTTTTAACACATCTTGCTTTATCCATTCCTGTCTCTAAGTTGCATAAAAGGTTGGTGGATTTCAAGTTTTCCCTGCCTGGTCTGACTCCAATTTCTATTTTTAGTTGAGAGCTTGGGAACAAGTGGCTCTTATTTCCATAATCAATATTAGTAAAATTCCCTCCTCCCCCCTATTTGCTTTTGCATAACTAACACCTTCTCGATTTGGAAGAAGTAATTTTAGGCACAAGGAGTTCCTGGCATCAGGAAGGTGCCTTTTACCTGGCCTGTGAGAACGGGCTGTACTTTCAAACTACTGGCAGCAGTTTTTAGGCTCGCTGTGCTGCAAATACCACCCAGCATCACCTTAGAACAGCTTTGCTTAATTTTCAGGATTCCTAAAGGAGGATTGTACTTACTTTGGAAGAAGCAGCCTTTCCATTAAGGACACCTGAACCCAGGTGCCATCAAGAGAAATGGAAAACAGCAGTGAGAGGGACCAGAGACCGGTGAGATCCTCTGCAGCAGAGCATTAACATCAAGTCCTCCCTGCTCTGAACGTTCTTATGTATCAACAGAAAAAATATCAATTCTACATAAATTCCTTTGCTGAAGCCAGCAGAAAAACGTCTGTGGAATTAAGATGAGAGCCTTCCCTCGCCTGGGCTTATCCCAACACCACACACACTAAAGAGAGAAACAGAGCTAAGGAAAGATGAAATACTTCCTTGCTGTCTCCTGTTGCTGTTGAAGCAACAGGACCCAGCACTTGAGAGCATCCCTTGGTATTCTTTCATCCAGAAAGCTCATGGAACAAAAGCTGCCCCCCAGACAGATGCTTTCACAGTGTTTAGTGTTCTGTATGTGCCATGAGGACACCGGGCATGTGACTTGCGTGTTAAAGCTTTCTGGCTCGCCAGTCTAAGCTGAGATTCTTTCCCTGCAAAACACACTGCATGATCTCATCTGCAAGCAATCAGCCTGAGAAATCAGCTTGTTAAAGGAAGCTTCTAGGAAAGGAGAGATGTCTCTGGAGACTTTGGGGGCCTATATAAATTTTAAGCAGTTTGTTAAACCCCAGCTGCTCTTCTCCCCATTGGGGTCACACAACCAAGAAGCCATTTCTCCTCCCACACAGCTCCAGACAGGAGGACACTTTGCCAGCACCTAACTGGAGCATCACGTTTTCATTCCCCACAGCCTGAAAGCACTCACATTTTCACACAGACTCATTTTAAGCAGGCGCTGGAAGAAGTGCAAGAACAAACTCAGAGCTGCAAAGGTTGAGGAGCAGCCGGAAAAGCAATCCCTTAAACACACAGCAGTGGGGACCTGCATGTGTAAGAGTATTTTCTTCACGTCTGGAGAGGTATTTCAGCATTTCCCTGTAATTATCACTTGAACCCTATCTGCACCCAAAGAGAGAAATAACCAGTACAACAGGAGCTCTGAAGAGAACAATAAGCTCCTTTGAAAGCCAGCTTTACCCTGAGATTGCTTAAAGGGATGTCACAGGATTTTACCCAAGTTTCTGGTGATGCTACAGCAGCATCCAGAAGCCTCCCCATGCTACTTCCCCACAATGCAGCACCTTTTCCCTTCTGGTGAAAACCATGGGGAAGTGTGAGTGCTGTAGAGAGTGCAGGAAATGAAGTGCAATATTTAATATCCAGATGACACCGTTGTTCTCTGCAGGGCCAGCTGCACCTCGCTCCTTTAGGAGTACTGTGATGAGTAGAACAAGCAACACCGCTCTTGTGCCTGCAAACTCACATTCACATCCCCTGAGCATTCAGAAGGGATACCAGCACTCCTGCACCCCAAAAAGGAAGATCAGATCCTGATCCTGCCTGCCTTCCCTTTCTCCCACGCAAGCTGTCCCGCACTGCACTAGCTGCTCTCAACAGCATCTCCCAGGCAACCTTTTCTCAGCTGCCCCTAGTTGGTCATTCAAGTGCTGTGAAAGGCTTCCCTTAAAATTCTTGCATAGAAATCACTGTTTAACATTCAACACACAGCACAGCAGGAAGACAAAAACTCTAGCCTGCCTCTAGCAAAAGAGATGGGGAGGATTGAACCCCTGGCTCTTCCCAGCCATAGATTATTCCAAGTGAAGGGGTTATTCACCACTTCCAGCACCCATTTTCAGCTCAACTTGCAAAGTAACTTACAAAACAGGCTTGGAGCAACCTGGTCTAGTGGAAGGTGTCCCTGCCCATGGCAGGGGGTTGGAACTGGATGAGCGTTAAGGTCCCTCTCAACACAAACTGTTCTATGATCAGCGTGGAAAGGCAATGCACTGATCACCATGGGAGCAGAGGATCATGTTAACCACATGGGGTTCTCCCTCGATTTCCATCTTTACTAAAGCTATGTACTAAAAAACAGTTTCCACACCTCAACCCATAGCTCTTGAACTCACTATGAGAATCGTGAAGGGCTTTGCCCGTAAAATGCAGAACGACAGAGGCATGGTGGAACTGTTTTGGTGGCACCTTCTAGCTCCATATGTGAGACTGCATCTCAGCAATTTAAGATGTTGCCCTAAAGCAGCTTTTTGCTCTGTCTTTAAGAAACACATAGCTATGTTCGACTGCAAATGTTCAGGCTAAACATGTTAAAAGTGAAGAAAAAGCCTTTAAGGTTTTTACTCCTAAACCAAGCTCCTAATCCTAACTAGATTAAGATCAGACACCTCCCCAAACACAAGTCAGCTGCTAAAAACAAGGTACAGGGCCAACAGCCCCCAAAACCCTGGGAAACCACAGCTCAGAAAATGCAAAGCATAAAGGGGGGAACAATATTGCAGGGCTCAGCTGCCACCTCCTAATGGTGTCGCTTCTCAAGCGGATCATGAGGAAGCAGCAAAAGGAGACTTTCCAGCTCAAGTTCCAACTCTTCTTAAAAATCAGTTTATAAGCACTAAAATAAACAGAGTAAGAACAACTGTGCAGGAACTGGGGACCTGCAGAAACAGCTGCAGTGTAAGAGCAGCTCGGGCAACGTCTGGCAAACAGCAGCAGATACAAAGCGCCCAAGGGGACAGCAGGATATTTGGGGAATAAAATGGTGAATGTCACCCCCAGGCTTCTCGAGAAACTACCTAAAGCTGATCCAGCCAGGGCTTGCAGACAGAAGCAGTGCTCCCAGCTGGTGCTGTTTACCACTGGGGTGGGTATTTGCTCCCTGTTGGATTCACCTCGCTCCCAAATTCCTCTTTTCCCAGATGCCCAGGGCTGTCCCACACCATCACCAGGGTGGGCACACTGCTCTTTGCCTGGTCTCCCACTCAGCAGGGCTCTAGCCTGTTACCCAAAAGCCTTCTCATGGGACACTCCTGGTCCCCCTCAGGCACAGACCCCCCACTGCAGCCAAACTCCCCAGTGAACAGCCACCAATGGAAGGAAGGGCAGGAAACCCAAGCAGAGCACTCCAAGACACCGGTTCTTGACCATTTCACCTGGCTGGACACCTTCAGAAGAACAGCAGCCAAGTACCCACATCAGATGGTGCAGAACTGCAGCAGCAAGCAGAAGAAAAGCCACCCAGAGTCCTGCTGCCACTGTACCATTGGGCTCCAGCCCAGAGAGCTTCCCGAGTGGCCAAACCCTGGGGAGTCTTCTGATGCCTTCTCACTGACTGTTTAGAGCTGAAAGATCCGTATCTTCGCTCAGTGTTACTCAAGGAGCTACCTCAAGCCTCAACAAGACAGCCACATGCTATCTGCTGCAAAGCTTTCAATTACACCCAGTTCCAGTTGCTCTTGGCTCTCTGTCCCTCACCACAGACTGCGCTGCCCATGGCCAGGCTTGTTGCTGTGCACAAAAACCAAGCTCAGGAAAGATGCAACAAATAAATCTTCCTGGAGAGAAAACTGAATGAGGAAGATGAAAGCTCCTGGGAAAGGTAAGGAGGCAGCGCTGGGGGAGGAGACAGATCACCTGGGTGATCCCCATGGGGTGCAAAAGGACAGAACACCAAAGGGTCTCACTTCCAAACGCTGAAGATGCTGCAATCTTCAGCATCAAGCAACTAGTAGCAGGCAACTACAACCATCAGAAGACCACAACTCGCCAACAGCAAAAGTGAGCTCACACACCCTGACATCTGCCCAGGGGACAGCACACACCTGCCTAACAGATTTCAGTCTTCAAATACAATTACTTTCCTCAATTATACCCCAGAGGCCAGAGCCTGCAGCGCAGCAAGCCCCAGGTGGCAGAGTGGGTAATGCACGGAGAGCTCCTCCTGCTTCCCACAGCCACATTACCCAGACCAGCAGGTTAAATGGGAATTGAAGCCTCTCTAATGGTATGGTCCACAGGGAGAAGGCAGGAGCAGCTGATGGAAGAGCTGTGAGGCCTCTCTGCACACCCCCCCCCCCCACACACACACACCCCCACTGCAGAACTGCTGCTGCTTTTTCTGTTTTAAAGACCTTTTCTCAGTTGAAGAGCAAAGCAAGAGCTCAGCATTTTAAACTGGAGCGTTTCAAAGTGCTGGTTTATCTTTTGATTTCAAAAGAAGAGAAACTGACACAAAATCTCAGTCAGTCCCTCAGAACATTTTGCCTCCAACAAAGCAAATTACCCTGAGCTCCCCCTGATCACTTTTTCTTTCCTCTCCCCTTTGGTTTACAGGATTCCACTAGAGGAGATGACACAAAGTAGTCTTGGATTCTCATATTTTATCCTTTCCCAATGCCCCCACTCCTTAACTAGGGAACATTTAGAAGCCAGACAAGCCAAAGAAACAGAAATCCAGCACATCCAGCACAAAAAGGAAGCAAAGCACCAAGCAGCAAGAAACTGGAGTAGCATTAACCAGAAAAGGCCAAAATAAAAGTTTAAAAGCAGTTTTCCCACGGACATGATTAGGAATATAAAGGCTCATTCTTTCATAAAAGGGGAGAAAAATCCCAAACGAGAGCACCAGCCAGCATGAGGGTCTGACTCTCAAGCTGGAGGAAAACTGGACCTCAGGACCTGAGCACAACTAACACCGTAAGCAGTGAAGTCTACTCCCTCCTGCCCGCTTCCTCCTACTTCTCACAGTCCCAGCAGCTGCTGGTAGGACCACAAAGAACACAGAATCAACCAGGTTGGAAAATCTATGTAAGATCAAGCCCAAGCATTGCCACGGCCACCACTAACCCATGGCACTGAGGCCTCGTCTCCACGCGGTGTGAACACTTGCAGGGACGGTGACTGCAGCCCTGCCCTGGGCAGCCTGTTCCAATGCCAAGCGCGCACCCGGCTGCGGGAAACAGAACAAGGCGGCTCCGTGCGTTCGCTGCGGGCCGGGCCTGGGCCGTGCCCCGCTGCAAGGGACAGCGATGCCGGTGGAGAGCGGGAGGCACGATCGGCATCGCCGTGACTCCACCTGCGAAGAGAGCCCGGCAGGAGCGGTGCCGGAGCCTTGAAAGGCCCAAGGAAGTCAGCACCGCCGGTACCGGTCACCGCAGCGGTGCCCGCCCTCGCACACCGAGCAGCGCTCAACAGGTCCGCGGGCTCTGCACACACACCCCCTCCCCGAGCACGCCCGACCCGCCGCGGCCCAACACAACGCGGGTTCCGCGGGACCGCTCCTCCGCGAGCAGCCTCGGCCCGCAGGGTCCTCGCCGAGCGCTCCCCGCTCGGGTCCCCAGCGCCCACCGGGCACCGCCAGCCCCGCCGCGGTACCCGACCGGCGCCCGGGAGCGGCCCCGAGCTCCTCCCGCACTTGCGGCCCGCGGGGCACCCGGCGGGCGGGGCGGGGCCGGGCCGGCGCCCCGGGCAGCGCCTCCCCCGGTGGCGGCGGCGGCGGGCGGGGTGGGACCGGGCTAGGCCGGGCGAGGCGCGGCGCTTACCTGAGAGAGCGGGCGGCGGGCGGCAGCGCGGACCCCTTCCGGCCGCCGGGCGGGCGAGGGCGGGGGCGGCGGCGGCCTCGCCGCTCTTAAAGCGACAGCGCCCCGGGGGCACGGAGCGAGGCGTCGCTATGGCAACGCGGCGCGGAGGGAAGGAGCGCGGCCTGTGCTCAGCGCCGTGTCCTGCGGGTGGCCCGGGGGCCGCCATGGCCCCGAGCTTCCCGTGTGCCTCGAGGCTGGGCTACCATGTCCCCGTGTGCCTCGGGGCTGTGCCACCATGTCCTCGTGTTCCTCAGGGCTGGGCTGCCATGTCCCTGTGTGCCTCGGGGCTGTGCCATGTCCCTGTGTTCCTCAGGGCTGTGCCATGTCCCCGTGTTCCTCAGGGCTGTGCCATGTCCCTGTGTTCCTCAGGGCTGTGCCATGTCCCTGTGTTCCTCAGGGCTGTGCCATGTCCCCGTGTGCCTCGGGGCTGTGCCATGTCCCCATGTGCCTCAGGGTTGTGCCATGTCCCCATTTGCCTCAATGTTGTGCCACCATGTCCCCATGTGCCTCAGGGCTTTGCCACCATGTCCCCATGTGCCTGGAGGCTGGGCTGCCATGTCCCCATGTGCCTCAGGGCTGTGCCATGTCCTCATGTTCCTCAGGGCTGTGCCATGTCCCTGTGTGCCTCGGGGCTGTGCCATGTCCTCGTGTTCCTCAGGGCTGTGCCACCATGTCCCCATATGCCTCGAGGCTGGGCTGCCATGTCCCCATGTGCCTCAGGGTTGTGCCATGTTCCCATGTGCCTAGGGGCTGTGCCACCATGTCCCCGTGTGCCTCAAGGTTGTGCCACCATGTCCCCATGTGCCTCAGGGCCCCACCATGTCCCTCTGTATTCGGGACTGAGTCATGTTCCTGTAACCCCACAGCTACCTCAGGGCTGTGCCTCCCTGTCCCCATGTGCCTCATGGCCCCGCCATGTTCCTGGGTGACCCCCATGCCCTGTCCCCATGTCCTCCTGCTGCACCTCATGGCCCTGCCATGTTCCAGGTTACCTCATGTACCTCAGGCCCTGCCCTGTCCCACCGTTCCCCCACACACCCCAGGTCACTGCCATGTGTCCGGGCCCCCACAGCACCCCTGCTGCTCCCCAGTCACTGCCTGCCCCAGGACACCGCCATAGCCCCCAGGGTCCCATCCTGCTGTGCTGCAGCCAGTCCCAAAGCACCGTCCCAAAGCTGTGATGGCGCTCGGTGGTGCTGGGCTGGCACATGGTGGTGGTGGCCAGGCACAGGGGCTCCATGACCATGGCCCATCCCACGCACGCTTCTTTATAACAACCTTGGCATCGTCGCAGCTGGTTGTCAGCACTGGCACAGGCTGCCCAGGGCAGTGCTGGAGTCACCGGCCCTGCGGGGGTTCCAAAGATGCGCAGATGTGGCCCTCGGTGCCATGGCTGTGGTGGCCTTGGCAGTGCTGGGGAACGGTTGGAGCCAACGATCCTGAAGGTCTTTTCCAACCAAAACCATCCTGGGACTTGATTCTGCTTTTAACAGCGATTCCAATGGAGATGGACCCTTCCTGGGGCTGTCCAGGCACTTGGCCACAAACAAGCTGAAGGAAGCAAAGGCAAGCGGGAAACTCCCCCGAGCAGAAGGAAAGGAAGGAAAACGCTGGTTACCAGGGAAAGGTTGTTCCAGAGGAGACTTTCAGTACGTCAGGTGAAAACAGAGCCAGAACCTTGGCCCGGTGGTCAGAACAGAGCGGCAGTCTCTGAGTGTAAAGTACATGGACTCTTTGAAGGCTCGTTTAAGAGCAAACAGCAGTGAGGAGCATGGCTTTGCTCCGGGAAGCAGAACACTGGCTGTCAGTGTAATCCCCTGCTCCTTGTCATCAACCTTTCTGTCTCCCATAAAGAATTTTCACTCTTTTTTTTTGCCATGTGTGTGAACACAAACCAGTTTCATGGCTTTTAGCTCTGCTGAGTAGCTAACGCCATAAGGCAAGGAGAGGTGCAGACCTCCGTATGTGCTGCTCATTGATTTATTGATTTATTGTTTCCCTTGACTTTTGTCTTCATTCTAAGCCTTATTTACAGCAGTCTTTTCAGGCTCCCCCTTTTTTTCAGGCAGCCGGTTGTGCAGGGGAGCAGTGCAGCAGGTAATACCCAGGGGAGGCAGTGCAGCAAAGAAAACGTTGCCGTGTTTTTCCCCATTACACTCCCGAGACATCCTCAGTCCAGCTCGGAGAGAGCCCGGGGGTGAATAACACACCCAGTGAAACCAGCTGTGTTTATGATTCCCTGGCATGCCTCCACAGGGAGCAGCATCCGTGCCCTTGTGTCGCAGGGAGGGGGAGCGGTGCTGGCTCCGGGAGTCAAAACCTGCCACGGAGCTGTTATGAACCATCCTCTTCAGCTCCCTCAAGAGCTCCTGAGCCCTGGGTCCGCTCTGCACAGGGGATCAAGTGCTCATGTTGTGGGACCAGGGAAGCACGGCTCCTTTGAGAAGCATCTTTGGAGTCCTGCATCTCCCAGCTTGCCTGCTCCCATAGGACACCTCTGTAGTGCTAAATGCAGCAGCTCCTGGGGATGCTGCTGGGTACAGGAATGTGATCAAGAGTAACAACAAGCTGCCAGAATGGTCCCTGGCCTGGGTTTGGGGTCGTGCATCTGCCTTGCTCCTCAGGGACTGTTCCAGGCTGGGATCATGGTGGGAATGTCCAAGGGCTGCTCCCAGTGCACATCTGGATGCTGTTTGCTTGAAAGCCAAGAGATTTTACTGTCAGGGCTGTGAGCTGGAGCAAAGGACTCTGTGCTCAGTGGCAGGATTGGGGGCCTGTGGAGTAGAAGGGTGCTGGGGCTGAGGTGGCCTGAGGAGGCTTGGATAAAGAAAGGTTGAGAGGAGGAGTGTCATGAGGAGAAGGGGCTGGGGCTGTAGCATGGATCAGGAAGGCTCTGGAGCATGCACAGTGGGAGCCCTGGGAGAGGAAGGAGTGAAACAGGCTCTGGCCCAAGGACTGCAGGTGAGAGTGGAGGCTGCAGGGGCAATAGAGCTGGGTGCAAGGGGCTCCCCCGCAGAAAGGCAGCTGCTAGCAGGAGCCACAAGGCTTTTGCGGGGCTGGGAATGCAGGACTGGGTCCTGACATGTCCCTGCTACAGAGCCTGTCTGGATACGCTGCTCTGCCAATCGCACACATTATACCTGCAGGGCACTGCAGGGCTCAAAGCCATCCTGCTGGGCTGCTTCCTCACCTGGTACACACAGCCCTAACCTGCCCTGGTGATGGGTAGGGCTGGGAACAGTCACAACAGGGCTGGTCGACAGCACTCCCAGCACCATGCTGTGGAGCAGGGACATGCGCTCCTAGGAGTGTCCTTCACTCCTGCCCTCGGCCTGGGCTGGTCCTGTCCGTGTCACACTGTGCCAAAAGCAATGTTGGAGCAAACAGGAATGTTAGAGAGGGGAGCAGGGGCTGACCATGACATGAAACTCCAGACTTCGCACAACACCCTTCTTGTGACAGTCCTCCTTGTATTTAGCTCGTTCAAGTTACCAGGTCTGAAGTGAATTTTCAGTGGTTACGTTGGCTTAAGCTGCCAGTATCTGGCTTGGAAGTTGCTTGGTGGCAGCCTCTGTTACACTTACGTTACCGTGCACCTCAGCTCACCATCCTGTGCTGCGTGGAACAACGAAACCTCTCACCTGTAACTCACCTCATCCCTGATGGGGGTTTATATTTAAGGTGTCTGTACCTATTTTGCTGAGCTATGCCCCAGCAAGGTGGGGTTTCTGACACATTCTCTTTTCCCACCACGTCGGCTCTCTGCAAGGCACTGACAGCATCCTCGGCACTGCTAGGTGCGCCATTGCAGCTCCGTGCCTGGATGGCTGAAGCACTGGAGGCCGCTCGCTGCCTTGTGCGTGCTGCTCAGCTTCTGTCTCTGCTGCCCTCCCGTGGTGTTTTGGGATATGCTGGGCTTTCGGGAAGCTCCTACTCACCAAGCTTGCAATCAACTGAAGGGTTTCATCACCGACACCGTTGTTAAAGATCTTTCTTTTCAACAGTATAATTCCAACAATTCACAAGACTTCACATTCAGTTGTTCCTTCTGACTGCATGTTTTCCCTTCCCTGTGATTGCATGTTTTCCCTGCCTTCACAAGCGATGTGGAGCCCCTCTGAAAGGCTCATCCTGGACCACCACTCACAGAAGTCCTGTCCCAGCTGCTCCTTACTCCACGCACATGCACAGGTTGCTCCTTTGGAGTTTTTTCCTAGTAGAAATGAAGCAGCTAAATTCTGTCGGTGATTCAGCTTTTTCAGCTGCATGTTTTTGACATAAGCAGGTCTGTTTGGGATTGCTGTGGGCTACAGCTCCCTGCTCCTCTCTGTTTTAGCCTGCAGTGCTGTGCTTGGCTGTTCCACACCTCTTCTGCAATCACTGCATGTGCAATCCAGCTTCCTTCCAACGCTAGGTCACATGCGGCCGCTTTAGGTCATTACAAAGCATCTGAGTTCTGCTCTTATCAGGGCCTGAGAAACTAATTGCTGCAGCCATGAGCAGACCTGCTTTCTGAGACACCTATCTCAGTGCACAGCTATGCGAGGCGCACCAGCTGTCTGTCATCATGTGGCATGGGAAAGATCTCAATCAAATCCCAGGCTGAAGAGGTGGGCCAAGGAGGTGGTGAAATCTCCATGCTTGGAGATGTTAAGGTTGGGTTGGACACAGCCTTGAGCAACCCAGCAAAAGTCTGAGTTGTTTTGCAGAGCGGAAGGTTGGATGGAGACCCAAAGGCAAAGCAGAGGGCTTGCAAAGGCATAGTGTGGCCTTTGGGACTGACCTTCATGGGGGGAGCCCTGCTACCCAAGATACATGGCTTGGAGAAGGTTTTCCAGGTGTCCTTTCCCCAGGCAGACTCTTCCCAGGGTGCTGGGCTGGGAAAATCCCAGACAGACTTACTCAGGCTTTCCTCAGATGCCTAAATTAGGGCAGCTGCATCCCAGCCTCGGGGGCGGCTGATAAAACAGCCCCGGAAATTCAACAAGCTCAAAATATCCCCTGGAAATCCTAGACTCTGTGTTTCCAGCAAGGAGCCATGAGTGGCTCTTTGGAATAAGCCCTATGGCTGGGAAAGGAGCAGAAGCTGGTCCCGAGACAGATTTCTTTATTCCGAACTCATGCAGCCTGCTTGTATCTGACCAGCTGGAGCAGACACCATCCCATTCACTCTGTCAAACAGCCTACACACATACTGCCCTGGACCTGTGGCCAGCCCTGTTTCTCACAGAACCACAAAGTGCTGCTGAACTCCCAGTAACCCCCTGCTGAACACAGAAATGGTAGAAGTGTTGGTTAGAAGGGACCACTGGTGATGTCTAGTTCAACCTCCCCCTGACAAACCCTCTTTCCCAGCATGTCCCATGGTTTCCTTTAGGGGCCTCCCAGCTTTTTCCCCAAGAAGATACCTTATGGCAGGGCTCTGGGTCATATCGTGCCCCATGTCCCCAACTGGAGACATAGCTTCTGACCCAGGTCCATGAACCCTCTCCCTGTGCTGGGCACCAGTGTGTCTGTGTCCGGGTCCTGCTGTGGCTCTGACCCCACTATTCTTGCTGGTTGGACAGTTTTGTTTCCCCAGGATGCTCAGCACTTTGCAGCACGCAGCAGTGTGGCAAATCTTAACTTTAAACCCTGAGAAACACGCTGGGAAAGTCTGATCTTAGCAGTTTTATTCTTACAGGATTACAGAGGGAGCAAGGCGCACAGGATCTTTGCACTCTCATCATTTTGAGAGCTGAGCTATGTCTGATTCGTGAGAACTGACAATTACAGCATGCAAGTGGAGGCACTGAGTACAGTTATGCAACACTCACAGGTAGGGAGCACAGCACAAGCCCAACCCAGGAACGCAAAACTGGTTCCTGCAGCCTTTTGTTACAGCTCTTGGAAACCACAGTCTCTGATCAGTCACAAGTGAATCAGCAGTAAAACCTGCACAGCTCTTGCTGCAGCCCTGGCTTTTCATCAATGCTTCTTCCAGCCACTGCCGGCCCTGAGTCACCATCCAGAGTCCTGGTGTCCCTTTGGAGGGGTGCAGGGTTCCCAGGCCATGGTGCTGCTCCAGCAGCTGATGTCCAAGAGCAGGTCTAGGAGCACAGCTTCTCACACAGCTCACTGCTCTGCACAAGGGAAACTGGCCACGCACTGCCTGCAGAAGGCGTGCAGAGGTCTCCTTGCTTGTTGTGGCCCATCTGCTGTGGTTTGCCTGGGAGGCTGATGCCCATGAGCTGATGAGAAAATGATTCCTGGGGCCTCTGAAACAGCTCTGTCTTCTCTGGAGCTGTTCCCTGCAGCCCTCAGTGACGCTGATGCACAGAGTGGCTGCACTTCAAGGCTCTTCCCCCCAGCCAGTCCTTCTTGCTCAGGATCCTCAGTTAAGACCTGCAGGAGGATGATGCCAGCAAAGAAGAGCAGCCACCGCTTGACCAGGTCTTTCTCCTGACGTGGCAAATACTTCCTCACCTGCGCTGGGTACAGCACCCTCCTGGCTTTCCTGCTTCGCTTTGCTGCAAGGCCTGAAGGTCTCCTGACAGCTGGGACAGCAAACATCGGCCCGGGCAGCCTCTCTGCACTGCTTTTCAGCAGATCAGTGCTGGAGAACATGTTTTCTCTGGTGTAAGCCAGCATGTCCTTAGCAGCCTGCTGGGGTAGCTCTGAGAGCTGGGAGAACTCTATGGAAATACCCTCTTTGCTCAAAGATGGGTTTAATTCAAAAAGCAGAGCAATGAAATAATAGTAAGAGATATCAGTAACAACGGCAGTTTTATTCATTCGTATTAAAGCAAAAAATGCAGAACCCCAGAGCTGAACTCTTGGAGTGATTTATGCATCTTTCTGGGAAGCTCGCCTTTGATTTCTCTCCTTACTCCTACCTGTGCTATAAATACTTGCTTTGATGAGTGAAGTTGTGATGGGAGGAGCTCGTCTGACTCACAAACCACTCTGGAATGTGTCTGCCCCCAGCACCAGGTATCTGCCCACGGGCACTAACAGGAGTGTAAAATTATGCTCCAAATCTCCTCCTCCCCAGCTCTGTTCTCAGTTATTACAGCTGTCTGTCACAGAACTTTGCCTCCAGAATTTTGAGAGTGTACCATCATTAGAATTCACCCATCTGCTATACAGAACAGTCTGAGGACTCTCACCTTCCCACCCTGCCTTCCCATCCCATGCCGGGATCTCTGGCCTGGAGCTGGAGGGATGGAGCTGGGAGACCCCAGGTTCTGTTAGGATCCTGTGCAACCTCAGCACTATGCCCCAGAAAAAGAGCAACCTCAGCACTTGCTCTGGCAAGCTCGGTCTCAGAGATGCCCAGAAAAGGAAAAAACACTCGTGTTCAAATTCTTTGTGCCTTATGATGACTAAACAGAGCCGGAGGGGGCTGAGTGCCCACAAACCTGCTGGAGAGGTCTGCAGCTCTCCAGCACCTTTGTCATGAACTTAGGAGATTTAGCTGCAAACTTCGTGTATCTTTGTCAGCGTGGGGCACTTCACACCGGTATGGAGCAGGTGAGGGGGACAGATGGACTTCTGCAAGGGCCCTGAGCAACCACCTCTGGATGGCTAACCTGAAATCGAACACAGCAACCTCTCCTGAGCAGCCGTTAGCCACCACAAAGCACCAAGGAGCAAAACCCCAACTTTTAAAGCTATTCTTTGGCACCTTGGCACCTCCCTGTCTGTGGCAGGGGTTTGGAACTGGATGATCTTTAAGGTCCTTTCCACCTAAAACCATTCTGTGACTTCCTTTTGCCCTCTGGGGTCTCTAACCTCGCTTGCTTTCTGCTTCTTGGAAGAACAAATTCATGTTGTCTTTAAGTCACAAAGCATCAAACTTCTGTGCTTTCAGCATTGTAAAT
This sequence comes from Pezoporus flaviventris, assembly GCF_033815535.1. Classification (NCBI taxonomy): domain Eukaryota; kingdom Metazoa; phylum Chordata; class Aves; order Psittaciformes; family Psittacidae; genus Pezoporus; species Pezoporus flaviventris. The sequence goes on along the minus strand of NW_026892702.1, from coordinate 2,028,092 downwards.
CACCATCATGTCACCGGCTGTCACGACGTGACAACTCAATCAGGTTTATTCCACTGGAAACAGTCTTGGGCAAAACCAAGATGTGGCTGCTAACACAGTGACTACAATACATGAAGTCCGATTTTTTGGTATGGACCACCCAGCACCTCTAAGCTGACGGTCAGTAATTCCAAGCAGGACCACTGCTTGATTCTGCACTCATCCCTAACCCCCATTTAAACCGAGTCTGGAGCCAGTGGCTCACCACAAGGCTTGCTGCTGAAAAACACCTTCCTCATGGCAGGCTCTTAAATGAATGTTTAAACCTGAGACACAGCCAGGGCTTAAAAACAGGTCTTTGGTCATCATTTTTTTCCCCTACAAGGCAAAGTCTGGAGAGCTGAAGACAAACTGCTGCTTCCAAACTCACCTACTCATTGGCAACGCTGGGCAGTTCCTAAAGTAGCAAGGAATTGGCTCAAGCAGCCCCTGTAGTCACCATCTCTCCTGGAAGCTGGTTGGAGTGGGGTACAACGGCTTGTCCCTTAACTGCTGGCTAAAGCTCTGCTCAGTGGCAGGTCCTAACTGCATCCCTGCCTGGCATCCACCCCCATGACTGGTGCAATGCTGTCAGGCAGCACCTAAATCACTGAAGTGCTTTAAAAGCAGCACACAGTAAGAAAATAAAGCATGTAAAGTGCTGCTGCTTCACCCTGTGGTGTCTGAGGCCTCGGATCCACCCCGGTCCCAGCACATGGATGAGTCAGGATAGGGATTAGCAACAAACCCTCCCACACGCAGGCCATGGCTTCAACCAGCTCCACTCGGATCAGAGGAGGAAGAGCCACAGGAAGCTACCAAAGTGGACACTAGGAGCACCCGGATGATGAGCGAAGGGTGGATGTCACAGACCAAAAAGCAGACATTCAGTATGACATCCAACTACCCCTTTTATGTCAACCAGCATCATAACCAAGCAGACAGACCCATTTATCTTTTCCCAGCTGTTCCATCATGAGCTGTATCTACCCTGGTGCAGTTAATGGGCAGCTCCTGATGGACTGGAACACAGCCTGTCTAGAAGCTGACTCCAGCTCTGACACCAATAGCATCACCTTGTGCAACTGATCATGGAGAGGTTTCTCAGGGAAGCTCCGCATCTTCACCTCATCCATCTCACCAGCATTGCCCAACACCCAGCTGTAGGGAGGCGAGTAATAACCCAGCTTCAGACTGAGCCCCAGGAAGAGGGGTCTCTGCCTGCAGGGACAAATCCTGTTCTTATTGGCAATTACCATGACCCATTAGCTTATTGTCATGTGAGTATTACACAGGGGTGTATTTATAACTCCCAGGTGAGCTTGTCCAAGCAGGTCACTGGATCCTCCTCAAGCGAGAACTGAGATGAATCAGCACCACAAGAAGCAGATCTTCTGCCCACCAGGTGCAAGGAGAGGAAAGACGACTTCTGTTGAGCCGGAGCCGAAGAACTGAATTTCATCTAACCCAGAGACCTGTGTGCATTGCACTAAGGGATCACCAAAGCCAAAAACTGAGCCTTGGATGCATCAAGAGCAGCATTCAGAGGTGGAGGTGCTGGATCTTTGGCACAAGGGTGCAGCCTGAAAGGTCTTGATGTGATTTATGGGAGTAAAAGAACCAGCAGAGAGCAGCTTTTGCAGCTGAAGCCGACAGAGGCCGTGGCACTGAGGGAGCTGAGGACACTGGGTCGCGTCAGGCCAAGGCGCTCCACAACATTCAGTGCTATGTTCTGACCTCAAGACATCCAAGAATCAGAGTGCAGTTTGTGCTGCAGAGTCTGCAGGGAGGGGCAGAGCCGCTCATTACATCATCTGCAATAGCTGGAGCAAACCCAAGGTACACACAGCTTTTTTCACGCTGGAGAGAGAAGCAACAACCTTGAAGCCAAGGACCAGCTTATGCTCGAAGGAAAGGCTCCGAACTGACTTTCCAAGGCCCCCACAGCACCCAGGGAGGTGGCAGGACCTCGTATAGGCAAAGCAAGGCTGTGAGTCACAAACCTCCATCCCACAGGGGGAATTTATGAAGTCATCTCAGGAAGAGCTGGGCAGTTCGCTGTGATATAGCAGCAACGGTATGAGAGAGTAACACCGCATTGTGCCAGCTATGAGGGGTGCAAACCCCTTCACTGCAGCCGAGAAAAAGCTACTGGGAAACAGAGAGCTGGGCTGTGGAAATGTGGAAGCTGGGGAGGGCTGGGAACACAACAGATGCCCTGGTTTCAGAGTCATGCCTGCAGCTCCTCTTGTACCTGCACTGAGCTCACGTCAGGCAGCTCAGAGCCTCAAAAGAAACCATACGTTCTGGGAATATATTTCTCCAGGATTTTTCATGGATGCTTTGGGTTTGTTTGCTTGGAAGAACAGGAAAAGTACCACATGGACCTGGCTTGAGTGAGAGCACTTGGATAGTGCAGTGCATTGTAGGGGCAGGAGAGGGGAGAAGTTACAAGTGAAAACATATTTTGGGTGCCGTTAATGCTTTACTTCTCTTCAGATATCACTTACTGGCCTCAGAACTGTACATACATGTCATGCAGGTGAGAAGCCAGGATCTGGTGAAGGATGGGGTCCTTCAGACTGGATCCTTCATGACCCTCTGGGAAAGCTGATGCCAAAGGTTAACAAAAGCCATCGAGATCTGGTGAGGGGCCCCAGGCTGGGACCTGGGGAGGTGAAAACACCGTGATCCCTCCATCCAACCACATCCCCAGGGTAAGGCCCCAGCAGGGAGATGCACCATTAGCAATAAAAGCAAAATGCAGGGCAAGACGCACCCACAGAGCTGTCCTGTAGCTCAGGGCAGCAGAGTGATGGCTTTTACAAGCTGGTAGCAAACTAAGCAGCTTAGCACAAGTTTGGTCTGCAGGAATTCACTGTCCTAGATGGAAGATGTTGGGCAAGGATGGGTGAGTAGCCAGAGTGGGATGCAGTGGTGGTGGCTTCCATCAGCAGCCTGTTGTTGCATCGAGGAGAAGAGAGCTGCAAAGGGATGGAGTAACCTGGGGGCTGCATGGGTACCACGTGCCTGCAGGGGTCCAACCCTGCCCAGGGATCTCAGAGCAGGAGCTGCGGCTCAGAGAAGGTTTTCCAGGTGGCTTTTTCCCAGGCCTGGGTTCCTGGGCAGCCTCTTTCCAGGAAGCAGGGATGGGGAAGTCCAGGAGAGACTTACTCAGACTTCAGGATACCAAAATTAGGGCAGCTAAATCCCAGCCTGAGGGGTGGGTTGGCAAACCAGCACAGGAAGCACAGTGGCAGTAAGCTCAAAATAGCATCCGCAGATGATCCTAGGATGTGCATATCCTGCACGGACCTGTTAGCAGGTCTTTGCAGTGATCTGCACAGCTGGAGGAGGAGCTGATGCTCTGCTCCTGCACACGGAGCCACCAACCACCTCCACATCTGTAACTGGAGAATATCAAACCATGCCAGAGCATCTGCCCCTTCTGCAGGGGCTTCCTGGAGAAGGCTGCAAGTCCTGAGGCAGCTCCAGGTGCAGACCCTAACCCCATACCTAAGATCTATTAGAAAACCAAGTCGATAAGGGAAAACAAGGGGAAGTAAATGAGGTTTGAGGTGAATTGTTACATGAATAACTCTTCTGCGTGCTCTAGTTTCAATACTGGCCGATTCTCTTGCCCTCCTAACAGATCCCACCTGGAAAACCAGTCTGTCTGGGGGGGGGGGTTACTTGCTGATCTCACCACATTTCCCAAGTCTGACAGTTTGCAGATGCAGGTGCCTGAGACTTTGCACCTGAACCCAGGTATTTTAGTAACTGAAACCAAGGAGCAGTGTTGAATTGCTGTGCTCCCTGTGAAGGCTGAGCACTGCAAGTCAAACCAGCTGTGTGCTGAGCAGGTTACAACTGACCCCTTGACAGGCACCAAAGATTAACAGAAGACGAGCAACATATGGGACCTGGTGCAACCACCAAGGCAGAGCCCTACAGCTTGGGCTAAACAATTCCCCTCTGGGTTCAGTGGCAGCAATGGCGCAACCACCCCAATAAACCCATTTTGGTGCTTCACTCCTGCAGTTACAGCAGTTTTCATCAAGTTTAACATATTCCTCACTCTCTGGAGCCAATCCACACCCTGCCATGGATGAGGGGGTAACCAAGCGCTGCTGTCTGCTCCTGCCAGGCTTCTGCATGTTTGAAACCTCTTATCATGCTTCACCTGAAACTTCTCCCTGGGCTGCATCCCCCCCTCACCAAGGTCTTCCTCCCCAGGAGGGTGCCCAAATATGGCCACGGTGCTCCAGCGAGGCCCCACATTACTTCATCCCTCGCATATGCAACACACCTCTTTACACACTTCTGGATGTTTGCCTTCCCCACAACCCGAGGTATTACCCCTTGTGCGGAGCGGGAGCGCTGCGATCCCCCCCCCAGGCTTGTTTTCCTCCCAGCCCTTTGCCCTCCCCAGCCTGGAACGTGCATTTGCTCACCCCCACCCTCCTCTGCAGCAGCTCCTCTCAGACCTTTCCTCCAGTGTTTGTGCTTGCCATCCCCAGTGTGTCTCCTGCAGCGCTTGCAGGCCTCCCAGCTCCCCGTCCCCTCCACATTCAATGGGCAGACAAAATCCCACCTCTGTTCTCCCCACTGTTTGGGGGATATTGACTTTCCCCAGCTCTGGAAAGCTGTTTCCAGCTCATCCCAGTAACTATTAACAGCTATTCTTGGAAAGGAAGAAAGACTTCATGGTCACAACTTAACTTACTTCTCCCCCCTCTGCTAAAAGCTCACACATAATACTTTTGCTCCCATCTGCTTGTGCCTTCCTCCTCCTTCCCAAGGAAAGGGAAGGCTTGTCCTCCCTCCACCTTTCAGAGGCTCACTCATCCTCAGGTGATCTCAGAAGCCATTGCAGACATTCCTTCTGCACCTTGAGGTAAGTTGCATCATTCACAGCTATTGAGAAAGCTCTGACTTACCTGAGCTGTCCTCGCTCTGTTCTCCCCTCCTGCAGCCCTGCCACCACTGATAAGATTTGCTTTTCTGCTTGCAGCTCATCTGCTTAGTGAGGACCACAGGAGTTGATAAGAAAGCAACAAAGCACTTAACCTGATAGGAATCAGTAGCTTTTCCTTGTCCTGGGAATATTATTAGGGAATCCCAGATTGGTTTAGAAGGGACCTCAAAGCTCCCCCAGCTCCAACCCCTGCCACGGGCAGGGACCCCTTCCACTAGAGCAGCTTGCTCCAAGCCCCTGTGTCCAGCCTGGCCTTGATCACTTCCATTAGTGTATGTGGAGATGGGTTTATTGTCACCCCCACATCCCTGCAAGCGGTACCTCGATTTACACAACCTCTGTTCAGGTGCCCCAAGCCAATGTCACGCATGCCCTGTGGGTCTTGGTAGAGCCATGATGGCCAGAGGCACTGCCAGTGAGGACAAGGTCCTGCTGGGGGGGGCACGCTGCAGCAGGAGCAGCTCCAGCAGCACATGGGGAGCTCAAGGACCAGGCAAGCCCAGCAAGGCTCACCCAGCGCTGCGGTGCATAACAGAGCAGCACTGGTCAGTACTGTGCCAGCACTGGAGCACCTTCCCACGGCAGAAAGAAACCCCAGGGAGGACCCAGCCTCACAGCCAGGCTGGGCACAGCAGCCAGCACCCACCTCTGGGAGCAGCATCAGCCTGGCTCGCTTTGAGCCACAGAGGCACCCAGGATTAGCTCCTTTTAAGGAACGTTGAATACAAACCTTTCCCTGGAGGCAGCTGAAGTTAACCAGAGCCGACACAGAACGTGTGTGTGCACCCACCTTCCTCTGCCTGGAGCTGGGCCATGGCCACGGGGAAACACAGGGCACATCCCACAGCCGTGGGCCACGCAGGGGAGGCAGCCGGGTCCCTGGTACAGGGATGCCCTGGAACCTGGGGTCACGCCTGCAGCGCCCCAAGCCCATGGGCTGGGCGAAAGCAGCACATTAGCACACTCTCTATCAAGACAAACCTCCCAGCTCAGGTGCAGGAGCAATCTGAGGGTCAGCCTTCAGCTCCTCCTCGGGAATCACTAAAGGCCCTCCTGCAACGGGAGGATGGGAGAGACAGGCTGGGAGATTGTCCTGGATGATGCTCCTAGAGGTGACCAGGGCTGTGGGTGCAGAGCAGGGACACCACCCCAGAGCCCAGCTGCAAAGTAAAGGAGCCCTGCAGCTGAGCAGGGACGTGGGCAACACCCAGAGAGACACGAGCAAAGGCATCAGTGCACCACTGCCAACCCCAGCAGGGAGGGGTTTGCTGTTTCTGTCTCTCTGCAGCCCACTCTTTGTCCAGGCATCAGGGTTACTGCACCCAGCATCCAGTCAGAACACCCACAGACACGAGCCCCCAGTGCCATTTGCTGCCAGTTGATGTGGCAGGGACAAAGCACCCAGAGCTGGGTGGGAGGAAGGAGCTTCAGTCCACACATGGGCGCAGGGCGCAGTGGTGGGTTATGTCAGAACCACACACAGCTTGGGGGCACATCAACACTAGCATGGAAAAGAGATGCCACTGGGATGGAGGACAGGCTGTGCAGCAGTGTGCTAGGGTACAAGCACACCCTGGGATACAGCACAGGCAACACCTTCACCAGCCAGGCTGCTCATGTTGCTGCACCACCCCAGGCTGCTCCTTCCCTGGGCAGACCCAGCGATCCATCCCGCAGCCCAAAGCAAAGCTGCTTCAGCAGGGAAGGAGGTGCAGGTGTTGGGAACCACTTTTCCTCCAGCAAAAGGGCTCTTCTGGTTCCATGGGGGCTGTTCTACCAACATAGGTCATACCCTGGATACCAGAGGGATGTTGCCTTCTCCTGTAGCTTTAGGCACCTATAGGGAGAAAGCAGTCAGTGCCTTGCCCACAGGGCCCCCTTCAGTGTTCATCCACAGCTGCACACTTGGCCTGATGGCCTTTCCTGGGCACCCCCTCCCATCAAGGTGCCCTCATATCAGGGGCACCAAGAGGCCTCTCCCTCAGGGAGGGAGAACTTGGAGGAACCCAGTCCAACAGGACCCATCCCATGGTACCTGTATGGAGACCCAGGCAGGTCTGAGATAGCAGCCAGGTCCAACCAAGAGTCCAGAGCAACCTGAAAGTCCAGATCCAGCAACACATCTCATGATGATGAGATGGGTCCAATGTGAAGCCAGCCTGCAGATTAGGGCAAGCACTGAACAGGCAGGTCCATGGTGATGGAGCAAGATGAAACAACAGGCTACAGACTGTCTTGGATCAGCAGCAGCGCATAGATCAGGAAGAGCTTGACCTGTGCTGGACACCAGCATTCCTTGAGCACAGCATCCACAGGGAGTGATGGCTCCAGCTGAGCTTAAATAGGTTCTGAGCATGCTTAGCCCATTCCTGCCATGCAGAGAAGTCTCCAGGGAGTGGGGAGCTGTCAGGTGTGGCTGATATGGGGAGGGTAATTGGTACCTCCAGAGCTGGTGCTCACATGCATCTTCTACCTCCTGGAGGTAGCCCAGCCGCTCTGCAAAGGTCTGACAGTGCTGGATGTGATGGGAATGCAGCTTGTGCCCCTCTGACCTGAGCCCAGCCCTGGGGAAGCCGTCAGCACAGACCACACCGTGACCAGTGTGGCCACAATTCCCGTGCTGTGCCAGACACCGTTTCGTATTTGCTTGTGCCCTCCTCCATCACTGTTACGCTCTCACAGGCAGTAGCAGCAGCTCTGCCCACATTCACCTACTGGGAATCACACTGCACTTTCCCCAGGGGAATTTCCCCATACACCATTCTGGCTTTGGGATACACTTGTAGGGTGCAGAGTACCTGCTGTTCACCCCATGAGCCCCAGCCAACCCCGTGATGGGGAATCATTATCCCAGTGCTGCTTTGATTACTGAACCAGCTGCGCTTTGCTCAAGGCCGAAGGTGGTGCCATGCCTGCAGAAGGGCAGGAGCTGCTTTCCATGAATCGCTGCTCCGAGCACGACAGGAAGGTGTGCCTGACTCAGGAAGAGCTCTTGCAACTGAGGAAGCCTTCCCAGGGCCACCTACACCCACGCCTATAGCAGATAGAGAATGGTTTGTGCTGGAAGGGACCTTAAAGCTCATCCAGCTCCAACCCCTGCCACGGGCAGGGACACCTTCCACTAGAGCAGCTTGCTCCAAGCCCCTGTGTCCAACCTGGCCTTGAGCACTGCCAGGGATGGGGCAGCCACAGCTTCTCTGGGCTCCTGCACACCAGGCAGCCCCCATTCACCCAGGGCATGCAGAGGAGCTGGATGAAGGCCCAGGACAGATGAGCAGCCACGGCAATTCTTTTTATCCCTGTCAATATCTCCTCCAAAGTCATATTTCTAGATCTTTGGATGATAAAGGAGCTATTAAGAGTAAAGAACGGCTGAAGAGATCCCTCATGGATGAGTCTATGGACAACACAGCACGATACCCTCTGCAGCCCCCTACTCCATCATGTGTTGTACGCATTCCTGAGTGCACGGTGCATTAGGCAGCAAGAGCTGGCCACAGGAGGGTGACCCATCCTGGTGACATGGGCCCTTGGGACCAGCTGTCCCAGCGTCCTGTGACACCCATGGCCCAGTGCTACCGGAAAGAAACGAGCCCTTCCCCAGGCAAAGGGAGCCAACAGCGCAGGGGAGGCAGGAGGGATGCCTCCAGAGTCAGGGAGTCCAGGCTGCCACCAGCCCTTCAATACACGGCTGGGCTGTGCAGGGGAAGAGCAGGACCAGCAGTCCATGTACCCCAGCATGGAGGGTTCTCTCCATCCTTCAACTTCAATCCCATCCCTCCAGTTCAGCCAGGGTTTTCCCTGGAAAATGCAATTGGGTAAAGAAATCCAGGCTAAGGAGGACAAAGTCTATGGTGAAAGCATGTTTCCACAGAGATGCCCTTTCAGCCATACCCATCAAGTTAAAGCTCTCTATGAGAACCTTGGGTTCTATGCCAAGAGCATCCAAGCCTCCAAGAGACAGAGTGGGACCATGGACAAGCCTCAGCTCTCTCTGTGCCTTTGTCCTCCAGCCTCAGCTGTGCTGCAGGAGGAGCTGTTGACTTCTCCAGCCAGGCCCATCAATCAGCACAGCCCTACAGCAGGTGTGTGGTACGGTGTGGGGCAGGTACGTGTAGGAGTAGCTGAGTGATGAGCAACGTGATGAGTAACTCCTCGAGAGGTCCTCCTGACTCTGAGCAGCAGGAGGCTGCTCCTGTGCCGAGTGAAGGAGAACCTCAGTGGTCCTGGCAGAGCTGTAAAGTTCCCCCATATTGCGACAGCAGCCATTAGGGGACACTGAGGTTTGTGTCCTTAACGGTTCCTTTCCCCTAGACCAGCTTCCTTTGCACACACGACATTGAGAAATGAGACACCAGGCTCCTGGTGCTCAGCACTGCAGATTGACCATGGGCCAGCTCCCCTGCCTTGAAAGTGCCTGGCAGGGCCGGTGGCTTTGCAGAGGTTCTCGCAGCAGCTTGGGGTCTAGGACAGTATGGACACGTCTAAGCTGGCATCCTGGGGGGCACTGGGGATGGGACACCGTGAAGAGCCATCTGAGCTGGGATCTGAGCCCTGGGCAAGCTGGGGCTAGGGACAGCCTGGCCACATCCTTATCTGCTGGCAGGGAGAGTCCTCTCCATGGCCTGCAGGTTCCTGTGTGTTCTGATGAAGGCCTCCAGAGGTACAGGCTGTGGTGTGGGCTGGAGCGTGAGGAGGGCTGGCACATGTACAGCACTGGCCAGGTTGTCCTCCCCAGCACTGGCCAAGGGATGAGGTGGTCTTTGTGCAGCAGAAAGCTGAGCTCCAATTCTCAGCACTGAGAGGAGCTTTGTGGGAGGCAAAGACCTTGGCGGGTTTTAGGGTGCCCAGGGCACCGATGCACCCCATGCCTTTTGCAGCTTTGCTTAGGGAGGGACTTGATGTGCTGAAGTGGGGTAAGATGGAGTGGGAGGCAAGACAGTGCAACATGTCCTTCATCTCCCCAAGAGGCAGCATGGGGCCCTACACTGCTGAGCCACGGGGTGCTGAGCTGCTCCCAGGGAGCCCAGAGCCACCCCGCACCCAGCTCTTGGTGGACACGGGACAGAAGCCATCTGCAACGCAGCACCCATGGGTGTCTGCTCCGGCAGCACCCCTGCGGTCCAGCACTGCACACACTGGTGGCACTTCCAGCTCCCAAGCCCAGGCAGGGTGGGTGATGTCTCTCCTGCCACGGGGATTGGGCTTGGAGCAAACCTCCCAAAAACAAGAGAGCTGGGTAGAAAACACACAGCTTCTGTCCTGCTCCCAGCCGGAAAGGGAGGGGAATCCTGGTCCCTGAGTCGTTTGTTTCTTATCCAGGATAAAACCAGGATTTTTAGTACCAGGATTAACTGTCCTGGTAGCAAAGTCACTAAGCTATGGGGACCAGCTCGCATACACCACGTTTTGTGGCCACTGTGTTCAGAAGGTGGCTTAGTTTCATTCAGAGCCCACCCCCTAAGCCATGCAAACAGCAGCTGCTCTCACGGGCTCCTCTGCATGAGAAGTCTTCTCCAATGGGTAACGGCAAGTGAAGGAACCCCAGTCAGGCCTTCCAGCCCAGCAGCATCTCGGGCAAGGACACACTTGGCTGGCCTCCAGGCTTGTCCACCCTGTGCAGCTCAGGGGGATGGAGGAGCTGTGCAGCACACAGCTCCCACACTGCTGCACGCTGTGGGGTTTGGATCTGGCTTTCCATGAGTGCACCTTGAGGAGCTGCACACACACAGTGCACCAAGAGCCTTGATCCCAATGTGAGTCACTGGGAAGCACAGGCATGGAAATGCAGCTACATCCGTCCAGAAGAGAAATTTGGGAAGAAAAGCACATTTCACTCAAATAAAGGAAATGTACTTCAAATGATTTTATTTGGGACCGTTTGGATTCATTCCTGACAATAGCTCTGGAAGCAGGAGTTTGTGATGGAAGTCTCTGGAGCCCACATTACAAAGCGGCAAATCAAACCACCAGTGCAAACATCCGCAGGACTACGTAGAGGATAATTCACAGCAAATTGTAGAAGGGGGTTTAGGCCAAAACCCAAACCCTGAAAAGGCAATGTCATAAATACCTGCTCGGTTGGCCTGCACAGAACAAGCACATGTGCTTTTCCTGAGGCGCTTCCCCAGGTCTCAATGGCAAAGAACCTCTTCTTGGCTTCGCACAAGTGGGAACGAGCCCAGGATTCCCACTGCACTTGGCCCAGACAGCCCCAACTGTCTTTTCCAGTGTGTGTTGCTTAATACATGTCAGTTGCTATTTTGGGCTTCCTGGGTAATGGGGTGGTGAAGGGTACCCAGGAGCAAAAGCAGAAGAGCTCTGGGGATGAGCCCCCACCAGCATCGCTGAAACAATGCCGTGGTTATGGCTGCAGCCTTCGAGACGAGCCCAGACAGACTCGCAGGGCACAAATCTCACTGGAGGTGCCAAAGGTGAGCTCAGGTATGAGCTCAGAAGAGCAATAGCTCAGGAACAGATCCAAAAAGGATTCTCTGGAGCATGTGGTGATGTAGGAGCTGGAGGGAGCAGAGCTCTGACTGCCCTGCAATTGGGAATGAGGAGCCACAAATCCTTTTTGCTCTTTTACACAATTACAAGGGCCTGTAGGGACAGGCCAAGGGGAATGGCTTTAACCTGCCCGAGGGGAGACTGAGATGAGCTCTTAGGCAGAAGCTCTTCCCTGGGAGGGTGCTGAGGCGCTGGCACAGGGTGCCCAGAGAAGCTGTGGCTGCCCCATCCCTGGCAGTGTTCAAGGCCAGGTTGGACACAGGGGCTTGGAGCAAGCTGCTCTAGTGGAAGGGGTCCCTGCCCATGGCAGGGGTCGCAGCTGGATGAGCTTTAAGGTCCCTTCCAGCACAAACCAGGCTGGGATTCTGTGATTCTATGATCCTCTTAATTCTCCCAGGCACCCAGCACTGCCTCTGCTCTGCACATCACCAGCCAGGACCAAGAAAAACGAAGAGCTGAAGACTGTGAGCCTGCAGGAGTGAGAGATGGTTACGTGTACTGCAGGGACAGTAACCCAGTTACTATTTCCTCCTCCTCACAGCGTCTCTTCTCATCTCACAACTCCTTAATGACAAGTATCCCAAATGAGCATGTGAGGAACAAAGCATCTCGCAGTTAATGGGAGGTTGCTTGGGCTTCGTAGCCCAGGCCTTATTCACAGAACATTAGGAACAAGTGAAGCATCTGGAGAACGGAGACCACAAGGCTGCCATCCCTCTAGCTGGACCAGGACAAGGGCAGTGAGGGGCTGAGGAGGACACCTTGACCACAGCCTGCTGCAATGCACTCCTCCAGAAGGCCAGAACTTTGCAAATCCCAACAGCAGGACTTGGTCCCTGCAGTAAAGCACTACAACAGGTTGACTTTGGCCACAACCTGCTTGCAGCCCATCCTGGAGTACTGCTTATCCTCAGTAGTGTAGTAACTGAGCTGACTAGCTAAGTTTTCAACATGTTTCTGGTCGGGATACAGCCCTTCCCTCCTCATCTCCTCTAGGAAGCAGTTTATGACATGAGTCTTCTCCAGGAGGACAAATGGGATGATATCTGCAGACTTCCAGAGAGGGTGGGCATCGATCAGTACAGGCTGGACGATGCTCAGCAGTTCTTCAACTCCCCTCTGCTGACGCAGGATCTCAGCAGATGAATTCTGGATAACAAACTTGGTTATTTCACCACCTCCTATGTTGCTTATTAAAATGTAGATGGCATTGAGGAACTCATTGGTTTGATTGGGCTCAAAGAATCGGCTGAGAGTATCCAGCAGGACTGGAGACATGAGTTCAACCTCATCCAGAATAAACAATGGGATCTTCTCCTCTATTTCGGCTCTTGTGACCATGTCAGAGATCTTCTTAGACAAATCTATTTCACATGTAAGCGGGGCCATGCCGCTGGGACAGTGATGCATAACAAAGTACTGAAGCACAAAGTCATTGTCCATGATGGAACGAAAATGTTTGGCCAGCAGCCAGCCAACATGACTCTTCCCAACTCCTGTTGGGCCATTTAAAGAGATGACTAGAGGCTTGTTGTGTATGTGGGTAGCCAGGTAGTCTTTCAGCAATTCCATAATGCTTTCCACAGCAACCTTCTGCCCAAACACTTCCCGGTGCATGGTTTTCTCCAAACCATCTAGGTCATATTTTTGGAGGTTATCATCCAGGTTCTCTATTGCATTGAGAATCTGGAAGAAGATAATGACAATGAGCAAGAGGAGGCAGCGTTTTGCCTTGCTCTTCTCCTCCGCTGGCAGGTATCTCTTGGTTTTATCTGGGTACAGCACTACCCTGGATTTCCTCCGGTTCTTTTTCCACCTGCATTTTTTCATAGCGTACTGCTCCACAGACGTGTCAAAGGTGAAGTACTGGGAACTTTCAAAGCTGCTCTGGTTAAAGAGGGACATGGAAGGGCCGTACAGGCCAGTTCTGTTCAGGGAAAGCTGCCTCTGAAGCAGCCTCGTATGAACGAGCTCGGAGGGCTTCTCTCGGGGCAGCTCTAAATGCAGCCGGCTCTTCTTTTGCCCGCGGTACCGCCGGCGCAGGCGGATGATTGCCCGCAAGGGAGAAGAAATGGAATACATTCTTTTGGAAGCAGCAGGGATTTCAGTAGCTGGTTCTTCTTCCTCCTCAGTCTCATAGAAAGATCCCTCTCCTTTGGCGTCACTTTCGGCACAGGGCATTTCCCCTTCCCCGTTGCCATCAGTGCCAGGCATCTCTCCTTCCACACTGCTCTCAGCACGAGGTGCCTCTTCTTTGAGGTTGGTCTCAGTACAGGGTATGTCTCCTGGTGCATTGCTCTCGGTACAGGGCATGTCTCCTGATGCATTGCTCTCGGTATAGGGCATGTCTCCTGCCGCATCACTCTCAGTACAGGACACATCATCATTGCTCTCTTCACAGGGCTTCTCTCCTCCCAGATCCTCCATGGCAAAGTACACTTCTCCATCCGCCTCAGCACAGGGCAGCTCTTCATCCATCTCATCTGATTCTTACAGCTCATTCACATCATCTTCTGTCTAAAAAGAACAATGTAAAAATCAATCTTTGCAAGATTTTGCAGTGGCCATTGACAGATTAGAGAGATACCCCACCTTCTAATAGGCAGAACGGTGACCTGTACCCGTCAACAATCACAAGGTGGCAGAGAGAGACTGTCAGACCTAAGCTAACTCTCTGGGAGATCGTCTAGACATGCAATACTACAGATGAAATCCAGCATAAATAAATCAAGTTGATGCCTATCACAAACCCAGCCCTGCCTTCGCATCCAGAAGGAGAGCTCAGAGCAGGCTGGAGCCAAAGCCGGGGCTCTGCTCCGTGCTACCTGGAGCAAGAGGCAGGACACGGGCAGACAGACCCAGAGCTGCCCAGTCCTGTTCCCTGCTCTATTTCAGCAGGACCCAAACCCACCCCAGTGCACCAGCACATGCACGTACACCTCTCGAAGGGACCTTGTCACCCACACCCACAGAGCCCTCACAGGGTGTGCGCGCAGGAGCAGCTCGCTGCGGAAACAGGGCTGTGGTGGCTCCACATCTCCCAGGGGGGGAATTCTTCACAGCACCCCAACCCTCCTACCCCTGCGCCATGAGCCCCCACACACTCACACCCCTGCACACGCAGCAGCCGCTGTGTCCTTCCCACATGAGAACCGGGACACGAGCATCCCTGGGGATAACTGCACGGAGAACGCACGGACAAACCTCGGTGGGTGCGCGCGGAGGAGGAGAGGCTGTGCTCCAGCAGCAGGGCTTCATGAAGGGAACCCCCCAAGAGGAAACATCTGCCCAGGGCTGGGGCTGCCACGCTGCCAGGACCCCGCACACAACCACCTACGTGCTGCGGCGCCGGGACGGCTCTAGCCCTAGCCCTAGCCCTGCCCGGCACGGCACGGCACGACGGCGGCGGTGGTGGTGGTGGCAGAAGCTGTGTCACAGTGGGAGGGCATTTTCCAGCCAGCTCAGGACCGCAGCAGCGCTGACGCAGGAGCAGTTTGACACCGTGACATTGCCAACCCCAAGAGCAGGAAGAGCAGAGCCGCCTTCATCGGCCGCCCAGGAAAGCTCAAGCCTCGGCGTTGCCGGCGGCAGCACGGTCCCTGGGCAGGAGGAGGAGGACCCAGGGTTCATCATTAACCTGCTTCAGCTCAGCAGGAAGTTACCAACCTGCCGAATGTCACGCTCCGGAGAAGGTTTTACTTCCCCAAGCACGGGGCTGACGCAGGAGCCGGGGCTGGGAAACGCTCCCAGCCACCTCTTCCCTTCACCCGGCTCCTTCCTTGGCTCCTCTCGAATGCCGGGATGCCCCGAGCAAAGCTTCACCCCTGCCCTGGGACAAGGTGATTTCTGGACCATGTGCTGGCATCCGGCTTGGTTTGGGATCAGAGCCAGGGCCAGCCCAGCGCTAATCTGCTGTGGAGCAATTAGCCCTGCGTGTTAATTGCTGACCCCGTGCAGGATTTGCCCGTGCCCAGAGCAGAACCAGCCAGACGAGATTCCTGCAAGCAGGAGCTGAGCCACCGGGCAGCAGGGCTGGGGGCCACCAGGATGCCACTGGGAACACCAGGCTGTCCCCACAGCACCCTGGGGTCTCTCACTCACTTCTCTCCATCTCACAGACTCTGCCTTGCTCACACAAAGCCTGAAGGGACCCAAAGGGACCCAAAAAGCTGTCCCCAAAGCTGTTGGGAGCAGCTCCTGTGGCACAGACCAGCACAGGCCGTGGTCCCCAGGGAGCGCAGACACCACAAAGCTCAGCCTGGGGACAGGACAACACACGTACACCCCATAAACAGTGATGCTTTCTCAGCCCCAAACCCAGGCAGGTGTCAAGGGGGTGACGGAATGCCAGGGGGAGCTGTGAGAGCTTGGGGAAAAGGTTTAGGGAGCAGAAGGACGCTGGCAGGGAAACACAAGACATCCCTAATGCTTCCCTACGGATGCTGCCGGCACACAGCAGGGTGTCACCCCCCTGCCCAAGCATGGAGCACTTCAGCTTCTCACAGCCTGGAGCTGACTCTCCTACCACCATTGTGTCCATGCAGGGCCCCCAAGATCCCTGTGAGGCCGATGGAAAACATCGAGGACTGAGCACGTATTAGCCAGGAGATGCTCAAGACCCCCCTTCCCAAAATCCAAGAGCCCAGATAGCACATCCATCCCACCGGCACGGGGTGCCCAACCCTCCAGATGAGCTGAATCCATCCTCAGCAAGAAGTCTGTGCTGTCACCACCAAATAATCCTGCTGAACCCATGACTCAGTTCCTAATACCTGCTGGATGTACAGGGACTCTTCTGGAAGAGCAGCCCCTTGCTTGCTCAATGTCAGAGCGGGGCCGGGCAGGCGGCGCTGCCAGCTTCCAGGGACGAGCCTTCGGCACCTTAATTGGGTGTTTGGGAACAACAGCATGGAAAGGAACCCAGCAGTAACGTCCAGAGCATCCCAAGGGCTCGTGTAAGCGCCGCCAGTCACTGCTCCGTGCCCGGTACCGCAGGCACACCGGCACCCAGCCCCTGCGAACCTCCGGCTTTCCTCCTTTGGCTCTTCCCATCACATCTGCATCCCCGTGTCACCCTGCGCCCGCCAAAACAAGGTTTCCACAACAGAGGAGCCTGCGTGGGCAGAGGGAGGCAGCCGGGACACGAGCGGGACACGGGGGCAGCCTCCGGGCATTGCGGGTGGGAATCAGGCAGAGAGCGGACAGGGAAACGTGTCCCTGGTTAAAGCGCTGGCTGCTGAATCCCGAAGTTGGCACTGGGGAGGAGGGAGCTGCCCCCCAGGTGCAGGTTCCTCGGGTTAGCAAAGCTGCTGGGATAAGGGAACAGCTGGAAAATCCCAAAGGTTGATCCCCCCACAGCTGGAAGCTGAGCCCCTCCGGCCAAAACTGAGCCCTTCCAGGGGGAACGTGGAGGAAAACGGCCCCTCATAGCGCGAGCAGTGCGTCAAAGGGTGTCAGGGGCCAACACCGGCGACCAGCATGGCCCCAGCACAGGGCACAGCCCCACGCCCCGAGCTCAGCTCCCCAGGGACACCGCTCGGAAGCAAGCTGAGCAGCACGGATTGTGCCCGGGGTTGTGTCGGGGTGTGCAGGCGCTCGCCCTCCCCAGAACCACCGCACAAGGGTGACACCAGGGCAACGCAAACCCCACCGTGCCACCCCGAAAGCCTGCGTGCCACCAAAGCCATCCAGCCCCGCTCCCCGCACAAACAACTGCCAATCCCAAACGCCAAGCGACGGGAAGGGAAGCAAGAGGAGGGAAGAGCCCTGAGCACCTGAAACCAGCGGGAACAGGAGGGTCCCCATGAACCTGCGGTGGGTTTTGGAGCAAAGGGGCCACTGGGGACAAGCAGGAGGTGGTGGCGGGGACGGAGATGGAGGTGGCAGAGGCCAAGGGGCGCGCAGGGAAAGGGGAGCGGGACGGGGCCGCCGAACCGAGCGCAGTTACCGCAGCGTCCCCGCGGGTCCCCCGCAGCCTCGGCAGGGCCGGCCGCTCCTCTGCCCTCCCCAGCCGGCTGCGGCCGCGGCCGGGAGGAAATGGAGAGGAGGAGTGGCCCAAGAGGCAACTTCCTTCTCCCCGCGCCGGGGGACGGCCGCGGGGCCGCTTTTCTCTCCCCTCTCTTGCTCAAAGCCCTCCTTGGTGCCTGCGTCACATCACGGGGGCATCGTGCGGGGAAACACCACTGGGGGCGGCTGCGGAGGGACCGGGATGGGGCAGTGGGACAGGGATGGGGGCAGTGGGACAGGGATGGAGCAGTGGGATAGGGATGGGGCAGTGGGATAGGGATGGGGCCGTGGGATAGGGATGGGGCAGTGGGATAGGGATGGGGCCGTGGGATAGGGATGGGGCAGTGGGATAGGGATGGGGCAGTGGGATAGGGATGGAGCAGTGGGACAGGGATGGAGCAGTGGGACAGGGATGGAGCAGTGGGATAGGGATGGAGCAGTGGGATAGGGATGGGGCAGTGGGACAAGGATGGGGCAGTGGGATAGGGATGGGGCAGTGGGACAAGGATGGGGCAGTGGGATAGGGATGGGGCAGTGGGATAGGGATGGGGGCAGTGGGATAGGGATGGGGCAGTGGGATAGGGATGGAGCAGTGGGATAGGGATGGAGCAGTGGGACAGGGATGGAGCAGTGGGACAGGGATGGGGCAGTGGGATAGGGATGGGGCAGTGGGATAGGGATGGAGCAGTGGGATATGGATGGGGCAGTGGGATAGGGATGGAGCAGTGGGATAGGGATGGAGCAGTGGGACAGGGATGGAGCAGTGGGACAGGGATGGGGCAGTGGGATAGGGATGGAGCAGTGGGATATGGATGGGGCAGTGGGATAGGGATGGAGCAGTGGGATAGGGATGGAGCAGTGGGACAGGGATGGAGCAGTGGGACAGGGATGGGGCAGTGGGATAGGGATGGGGGCAGTGGGACAGGGATGGAGCAGTGGGATAGGGATGGGGCAGTGGGATAGGGATGGGGCAGTGGGATAGGGATGGGGCCGTGGGATAGGGATGGGGCAGTGGGATAGGGATGGGGCCGTGGGATAGGGATGGGGCAGTGGGATAGGGATGGGGCAGTGGGATAGGGATGGAGCAGTGGGATAGGGATGGGGCAGTGGGATAGGGATGGGGCCGTGGGATAGGGATGGGGCAGTGGGATAGGGATGGGGCCGTGGGATAGGGATGGGGCAGTGGGATAGGGATGGGGCAGTGGGATAGGGATGGAGCAGTGGGATAGGGATGGGGCAGTGGGATAGGGATGGGGCAGTGGGATAGGGATGGAGCAGTGGGATAGGGGTGGAGCAGTGGGATATGGATGGGGCAGTGGGATATGGATGGAGCAGTGGGATAGGGATGGAGCAGTGGGATATGGATGGAGCAGTGGGACAGGGATGGAGCAGTGGGACAGGGATGGGGCAGTGGGATAGGGATGGAGCAGTGGGATAGGGATGGGGCAGTGGGATAGGGATGGAGCAGTGGGATAGGGATGGAGCAGTGGGATATTGATGGAGCAGTGGGATAGGGATGGAGCAGTGGGATAGGGATGGAGCAGTGGGATATGGATGGAGCAGTGGGATAGGGATGGAGCAGTGGGATAGGGATGGGGCAGTGGGATATGGATGGGGCAGTGGGATAGGGATGGAGCAGTGGGATATGGATGGGGCAGTGGGATAGGGATGGAGCAGTGGGATAGGGATGGAGCAGTGGGACAGGGATGGAGCAGTGGGACAGGGATGGGGCAGTGGGATAGGGATGGGGGCAGTGGGACAGGGATGGAGCAGTGGGATAGGGATGGGGCAGTGGGATAGGGATGGGGAAGTGGGACAGGGATGGGGCAGTGGGATAGGGATGGGGCCGTGGGATAGGGATGGGGCAGTGGGATAGGGATGGGGCAGTGGGATAGGGATGGAGCAGTGGGATAGGGATGGGGCAGTGGGATAGGGATGGGGCAGTGGGATAGGGATGGAGCAGTGGGATAGGGGTGGAGCAGTGGGATATGGATGGGGCAGTGGGATATGGATGGAGCAGTGGGATAGGGATGGAGCAGTGGGATATGGATGGAGCAGTGGGACAGGGATGGAGCAGTGGGACAGGGATGGGGCAGTGGGATAGGGATGGGGGCAGTGGGACAGGGATGGAGCAGTGGGATAGGGATGGGGCAGTGGGATAGGGATGGAGCAGTGGGATAGGGATGGGGCAGTGGGACAGGGATGGGGCAGTGGGATAGGGATGGAGCAGTGGGATAGGGATGGGGCAGTGGGATAGGGATGGAGCAGTGGGATAGGGATGGGGCAGTGGGATATGGATGGAGCAGTGGGATATGGATGGAGCAGTGGGATAGGGGTGGAGCAGTGGGATAGGGATGGGGCAGTGGGATATGGAGGGGGCAGTGGGATATGGATGGAGCAGTGGGATAGGGGTGGAGCAGTGGGATAGGGATGGGGCAGTGGGATATGGATGGAGCAGTGGGATATGGATGGGGCAGTGGGATATGGATGGGGCAGTGGGGTATGGATGGGGCAGTGGGGTATGGATGGGGCAGTGGGATAGGGATGGAGCAGTGGGATAGGGATGGGGCAGTGGGACAGGGATGGAGCAGTGGGATAGGGATGGGGCAGTGGGACAGGGATGGGGCACTGGGATAGGGATGGAGCACTGGGATAGGGATGGGGCAGTGGGACAGGGATGGAGCAGTGGGACAGGGATGGGGCAGTGGGACAGGGATGGAGCAGTGGGATAGGGATGGGGCAGTGGGATAGGGATGGGGCAGTGGGACAGGAATGGAGCAGTGGGATAGGGATGGAGCAGTGGGATAGGGATGGGGCAGTGGGACAGGGATGGGGCAGTGGGATAGGGATGGGGCAGTGGGACAAGGATGGGGCAGTGGGATAGGGATGGAGCAGTGGGACAGGGATGGGGCAGTGGGATAGGGATGGGGCACTGGGATAGGGATGGAGCAGTGGGATATGGATGGAACAGTGGGATAGGGATGGAGCAGTTGGACAGGTATGGGGCAGTGGGATAGGGATGGGGAAGTGGGACAGGGATGGGGCAGTGGGATAGGGATGGAGCAGTAGGATAGGGATGGGGCAGTGGGACAGGGATGGGGCAGTGGGATAGGGATGGGGCAGTGGGATACGGATGGGGCAGTGGGACAGGGATGGAGCAGTGGGACAGGGATGGGGCAGTGGGACAGGGATGGGGCAGTGGTATAGGGATGGAGCAGTGGGATATGGATGGAGCAGTGGGATAGGGATGGAGCAGTGGGATATGGATGGAGCAGTGGGATATGGAGGGGGCAATGGGATGGGGATGGGACAGTGGGATGAACTCAGCACCCGCACAGCCTCCAGAGCCCCAAGGTCAAGGAAAACCTCCCACCCGTTGGGTGACATCAGCCCAGAGCCCGTCACCAGTGAAGGCCAGAGCGATGATGCTATTGAGGTTATTGAAGCCGAACCCACAGCCCGGGGACAAGGGGCCTTGCCAGGGGGAGCAGAAAGTGAAACTGGGAAAGAGCAGTGAATCCATGCGACAGAGCCTGGGGGGCAAGCAGGCCCAGAGCAAGCGCTTTGTCTGTCGCTGGGCACTGCAGCAGCTCCTGCACCGCGGCCCTGCTGAGGCGCAGGCACGTCCCTGCAGCACAGGACATGGGGCCAACGGGGCCGAGCCAAAGCAGCCTCCTGATGGGGTTCAACTTCCTGGTGCTGGGGAACCCCAGCAGGAACCTGCTCCCTGCCACAGCAGCTGCACAGGAGCAAACCCAGGAGCGGGGAAGGTCTGGGGTGCTCTGGAGCATCGCAGATCCCGCCCGGGCTGCGATGCACACCAAGGTCCCCACATCCCCGTGGGGCCAGGATGCTCTGAGCAGGGCCCCCCCCCAGCCTGGACCCGCAGAGTCTCTGCCGGGCACCGGACCTCGCTGGGGCTGAGGCTGGGATTTGCCTAACAAATCCCTGCAGCCCTGGGGGATTCTGTGTCAGGAAGGAGCAGGAGCTCAGCTGGGGGATGTCCGTCCATCGGCACGGAGCTCCGGGTCCTGCTCTCAGGGTTGGGATGCGTGGGGCCGGACCCAAGCTGGAGGTCCTGCCCCAAGGAGCTTGCTCCTCCAGGGGCGGCCACGGCAAGAGATGGGCTCAGGCTAATTCCGTTTTGCAAGGGAGGAACCTCCCCGAGCACCGCTGAAACCGTTGGAAAACCCCAGCGATGCCCCAAGGACCCGAAAGGAAGCAACTGGAGGGAAAGCGGCTCCCGGGCACCACCTGAGGGCTGTAAGCGGGGGCAGTGTGAGCCATCCCCAGCACCCCATGGGCAGCCCAGGGGGAACAGGGGCAGGAAGCCTCCAAAACGCATCAGGAAACCGAGGGAGGTGGAGGAAGGGCTCAGTGCGCGCCCTTTCTGGAGATGGGGGTTCCAAACTGCCCCAAGCTGCAGGCAGAGGGGCCGGGGGCCACGGCCGGAGGTCCTGGTTGTAGTGGGGACATGGGACCAACCTGCATGGGACAATGGCGCATGGGGATGGGGACCCATGTGGGGCAGCCTGACCCAGGGTGCCAAGCACGGCTGTGGGGTGCCCGTGCAGGTGATGGGGTGATGCATGCGGGGCGATGCAGGGCTGGCACTTGCAGCTGGGGATGGTGACCTGGTGCTGATGCCCATCAGCCTCCCAAAATCATCAGCTTGGTCTGGGGTGATGGCCAAAGAAGCCGGGGGAGCGCCTGGGAGAGCAGGAGGATGGGTCGGGGCATCACTGGCAGCAAGAGGTGTCCCACATGGGGATGTCCCCCTGGTGCGGCCCATGGGGACAAGAGGGACAGGACCATGGAACCTGCTCATACTCCCGGCTGTGCTGCTGCTGCCCCTGCCACAGCCCTGGGCTCTGAGACCTCTGGTACCCCAAAGTGGGGCAGCAAGCTGCTGTGCTGCTGTGTGCCATGGGGAGGGGATGTCAGGGGTAGGGGCACACATGTGGGCAGTGTGGCAAGGCAGTTGGGGGGCAGCGCACCCTGGGGACCCCCACATGCAATGCAGTAGGCTGTGTACATGGGGGGGGGGGTGTCTGATGAAGGAGGGGCACACATGGGCATCAGAGCAGTGCAGTGGGGGAATGGGGTGGGGGATACACACACCACGTAAGCAGGACAGCAGTGGGGGGCCATGCCTGTGCAGTGGGGCAGGTTACCTAGGCGGGGCTGTACGCATGCAGTGGGGCAGTGCAGGGGTGGGGGCTCTACACATGCAGTGGGGCAGTGCAGGGGTGGGGGCTCTACACATGCAGTGGGGCAGTGCAGTGGGGGGAGCTGTACGCATGCAGTGGGGCAGTGCAGTGGGTGGGGGCTGTACGCATGCAGTGGGGCAGTGCAGTGGGTGGGGGCTGTACGCATGCAGTGGGGCAGTGCAGTGTGGGGGGGCTGTATGCATGCAGTGGGGCAGTGCAGTGTGGAGGGGCTCTATGCATGCAGAGGGGGGTCTGTTGCAGGAGGGGTGTGCATTGGGCCAGGCCTCTCTCCCCCCAGCCCCAGGCCCCCACTCACCGTGTCCCTCGATCCCTGGACCCCCTCCGTGTCCCTGCGGGTGCCGGTGCCGGGACCCCCAAGCTGGGCCCCTGGCGGGGAGGAAGCGGCCGGGCTGGGCTGGGCCCTTCCTGCAAACCCTGCACAAACGTCCCCTCCATGGGGCACCCGCAGGGAAGGGTGGGAGATCCCCAGGGATGGAGGCACGGGGACCTCGGAGCCGAGGTGCTGGTACCAGCCCCTGACCAGCACCCCCCATCTGGGTACCCGCAGGTGATGGGCACCCCCTGGTCTGGTCCCCACCAGGAGGCATTGCTGCAGATGGGGGGGACCACAGGGCCCATTGCTGCTGAGCACTGATTTACAAGGGCGATTTTAGGTCTTTCCTCTGTTTTTGCCTTGTTGCCAGAACACCCCCAGGGCTGTTAAGCTGCAGCCCAGACACGTGCAAGTGCCCCCGGCACTGTGCTGCCCCAGGAGCCACAGGAAGCTCAATGAAGCCCCCCGAGGCCAGTGGGTCCCTTTGGGGGGGTGCCCAGAACGGGTCCAGCGTGAGCCCCATCAGCTCTGTGCTCCCATCCCCACAGCACCGGCCTTGCCCAGGGAAACTCTGCGAAAAGGAGGAAATCTGTTCAAAAAGAAGCAAAAAAAGCAGCTGAAAAGGTCACGGGCTCGGAGGTGCAGGAAAACGGGCGCAGGGATGAAATGTGCCCCATGGAGGCACAGCCGGGAGCGGGGAGCACAGAAACTAAAAGTGAGAGGCTGCAAGTGGAGAAGGGGAAATGGTGCTGGGATGGGGACACGGAAGCCCCAAACAAGGAAGAATTAAAGTGTATAACGAAGTAACCCGCCCCATGGTGGGAGCAGCTTCCCCAGTGTGGGGCTGCGCGAGCATCACCTGCAGCGTCCAGCCCTTTCCCAGACCCATAGCGCCTTACCCAAGCCCGGAGCTGCCCTTTTTGCCCTGTGAGCCCCCACCCCATCAGCAATGACTTGGGCTCTCGGGTGGGTTTTGTTTTCTGTCGCCCACCTTTGCGTCCGCGCGCCCTGAATCGCTGCTGCTCCTCGTTCCCATGGGGTCCCATCGCAGCATCAGCCCTCCTGCATCCTGAACCCGTGGCAAGAGGCAGGAGCAGCAGAACCGCGGCGTGCAGGCAGGAGCAGAGCAGGGGCTCCCGTTTCCTGGGGCACTGAGCCTGGCCTCACCGTTACCAAAAGTTTCCAGCCCTTGTGAGCAGCTTCCACAATAACCCAAACAGTTTACGCTGGGCCCGGGAGCCCGCATCCTGCTTGGGTCAGCGGGGCCCTTCTAAACAGTTTATGCATAGAGCAAGGGAACTGAGGGCGATCGCTCTTCTCAATGGAAAGCGAGGAATCTCATGGGATTTGTGGAGTTAAAGCCGTTCAGGGGTGCTGGTCCCGATGCCCGCTCCCGAAACCCAGCTGAAATCCACTGCTGCTTTCTGATGCAGCCGAGCTCCGTCCCCACCTTACCAAAAGGATTTAAAGAAGGATAAAACAGGGAGAAAAGGATTCTGGCAGCTTCGGCCCTTCACGTGCTGCCGTTGGCACTGGGAAGGCTCCTGGCTGTGCCACAACGAGCTGGGCAGGCTCAGTGCCACCGTGGATGCTGGGGCCAGCGACAGGAGAGGGCAGGGAGCAGTGGCAGAGGCCGCTGGGCCAGGGAGGTTTCAGGGTCACGCTCTGGGGAAAAAAGTGAAAAATTGGGGCTAAAAACAGAAAACTTGGGAAATAATTTGGAAAAGATGAAGTGCAGTGAGCGCCTGCGGCTGCTTCCTGCGGCCGGTGGGACAGGCACCTACAGCACCCTGAGACTGTCACCTACAGCGTCCTGAGACTGGCACCTACAGCACCCTGAGACTGTCACCTACAGCGTCCTGAGACTGGCACCTACAGCGTCCTGAGACTGTCACCTACAGCGTCCTGAGACTGGCACCTACAGCGTCCTGAGGCTGTCACCTACAGCGTCCTGAGGCTGTCACCTACAGCACCCTGAGACTGTCACCTACAGCGTCCTGAGACTGTCACCTACAGCACCCTGAGACTGTCACCTACAGCGTCCTGAGACTGTCACCTACAGCGTCCTGAGACTGTCACCTACAGCGTCCTGAGACTGTCACCTACAGCGTCCTGAGACTGTCACCTACAGCACCCTGAGACTGTCACCTACAGCGTCCTGAGACTGTCACCTACAGCGTCCTGAGACTGGCACCTACAGCACCCTGAGACTGTCACCTACAGCACCCTGAGACTGTCACCTACAGCGTCCTGAGACTGGCACCTACAGCGTCCTGAGACTGTCACCTACAGCACCCTGAGACTGTCACCTACAGCACCCTGAGACTGTCACGTACAGATGTCCTGGGACAGTCCCTTACAGGGTCCTGCTGTAAATATCAACTCATTTCACAGGCAGTGACCATTCACTCTCTCCCGTGTGAATGAGTGTTCATAGAAGGTGCTTGTCCCAGGCAGCAAGGGTGCCTGTAAAGTGCTGCAGAGGAGCCAAAGCCATTTCCGAGCCCCTAAGGAGTAAAGCAGTGGGATCGTACCTGCATTTTAAAGCTACGAATGCTTTTCGTTTCTTTCCTCTAAAAGCTGTTGGAACTACGTGGTCTTTAAGGTCCCTTCCAACTCAAACCATCCTCTGATTTGCAAAGGCAAAGACATGGGACAGGGCTTTGCCTTGGCCAGCGTGTGCAGCTCCAGCCTGAAGCAATGCGGCTGCACAGCCAACAGCGGAGGGAAGAGCCCAAAGCCCTTTCTTCCCACCCTGCAGCTCCCCCTGTTCAGGCTGGAAGCCGCATTTCCAGCTTGTTCCAATCAGTTTCCAGACTTTCACATTCCAGACAAGCCCCAGGGCTCATTAAAGCAGGAGTTTTCCTACTGTAATGCTGTGGAACAAGCACTTTAACAGCTCAGCCGGTGGCCCTGGCTCGGCCGCACCAAGAGAAGTGACTCCGGGTCCCCTAAGCAGCAGCAGAGCTCACCCTGCGCTCACGATGGACAAACTCATCCTATCCCAATGCCCTTCCCATGGGGCAGCATCAGCGCAGCTGGGAACAGTCAGGACAGGAAAGATGCTCGTCCTGGGCCCTTCCCTTCTCTGATCTCCATGGCAGGGCTACGGCTTTGGGCATGGCGAAAGGGCTGGATGTGCCCCTCACCTCACTCTGAGGTGCTGCTGAGGATGGGTAATGGCCCTGCAGCACCCTGTTCTGGGGGTGACAAAGCAACGTGAGAGGAATACATCCACCTGTACCCATACATACGTAAATAATACTGGCTAATCACAGGATCCCAGCCTGGTTTGTGTTAAAGGGACCTTAAAGCTCCTCCAGCTCCAACCCCTGCCACGGGCAGGGACCCCTTCCACTAGAGCAGCTTGCTCCAAGCCCCTGTGTCCAACCTGGCCTTGAGCACTGCCAGGGATGGGGCAGCCACAGCTTCTCTGGGCACCCTGTGCCAGCGCCTCAGCACCCTCCCAGGGAAGAGCTTCTGCCTAAGAGCTCAGCTCAGTCTCCCCTCGGGCAGGTTAAAGCCATTCCCCTTGGCCTGTCCCTACATCCCTTGTCCCAAGCCCCTCTCCAGCTTTCCTGCAGCCCCTTCAGGCACTGGAGCTGCTCTGAGCTCTCCCCTTCAGGAGCTTTCTCCTCTCCAGAACACTTTTGCAGTCACAAGTGTTTGTGCCTGTGTGAGCAGAGCAGAACCAGCCGGGCCCTGCAGTCCCCCCCAGCCGCGTCCCTTGCCCCAGCAGCCAGCCCTGGCTCCGTCTGTGGCCGCCAGCAGTGCTGGCACGAAGCTGGTGGTTCCTTTGATCCCAATGGATCAAAGAGCTGTTTCCCCACCGCGGCGCGGCCGCAGCGTGCCCAGACACTCCATGGTCAGCCAAGGGAGGAGCAGGACGTGCCCTGTCACACCCCGGCGCTCCTGCTGCCCCTCCGGGTGCTTCCCTGTGCTCAGCTTCCCTTCCTGGAAAACACCCCAAAGCAGAGCACAGGGAGCTGGGAAAGGCAGCCCTGGGGCTCTGCCCCTGCAGCACGAACAGGGAAGAGGTGTCCTGAGGGATGTGGGCACAGCCAGCCCATGTCCTGCTCCCGCTCGCCCTCATGGCCATGTGGGGTTTGGATGGAGCCCAGGCACTTGTGGGCTGCTTTGATTTATCCGGCGTGGGCCAAGTGTCTGAGCTGAGCAAAGGCACAAGGAGCTGAGCAGCCTCTGAGGGAATGTGGAGACTCACGGGATATGGAGAGTGCTCCAGGAGGTGGTTTCTGCAAGGGAAAACCCCGCTGCAGGAGCACCCAGTGGCAGCAGAGACCTGTGCCTGGGATCGAAGATCGACAGCATTCCATGTCTGGTGCCCTTGACATGTGGCTCCCAGGGATGTCCCCAGCCACATCCCATGCAGGGCACAGCAGTGACAAGGCCGTGTCCTGGCCACTCTGCCCAGCCTCAAACAGCAGCAGCTCCAGCTGGCTGTCCTGCCAGGGGCTCATGGGGACGCTCAGTGTTTCCCTTCCCTGCCTGCTGCCATCTGGGCTCAGCCACTCGTTATCCTTCTTGGCTTTACCTGGAGCAATATCCTATAGGTTCACAGATGGGGATTTGTTATTGCCACAGCCTCTACAGCACAAGGGACATTCTAAGCATCACAGCAGAACACACCAAAGGGCTCCCAGTGCCACACCAGCACCAGCCAGGAGCGAAGTGCCACAGGGAAACAGGAACACGTGCTCCCACCCGCAAGGGAAAAACAGGAACATGCCCAAGGGGAAGACAAGCACCACACTCTGCTGCCTGCAGCTGCACAAAGTGTGAGCCTGGCGGCCCTTTAGGCACTGACAACCCAGGTTAAATGTTAAATAGGGTGATGTGCAGCCCTGGCTTTCCGTGTTGCAGGAGTCTCCGTGCCCCTGGAGGCACAGCCGTGAGGCAGTTCTCAGCGGGACCCTTTGCTATCTGAGCTCCAGCTCCTGCCCACAGGCTGGGGTAGAAGATTCAGCAGAGGACAAAGACTCCCTGGGCTGTGGGAACAAATTTGCTTCACAGAAAGCAAGGTGTTAGTACAACCCCCCCCCCAGATTCCCCTGCATCCTATGATCCGTGTTCCTCCTGATGAGCCAAACTCACCGGACTGAGGAAGCCCGAATGCTGTGAAGGGGAGACAGAATGGACCCCCCCTGCTCGATACCCAGGTTGGGACACAATGTTTAACCAGGGGAGCTCAAGGATTCTCCCATCCAGCTGCCTCGTTGATCTCAGTGGTGCCAGAAACCCCAAAGCTCCACCAGATGATGGCTCAAGGGCAGCCCTGTGGTGCTGGAGATGCGTATCCATGCCACGGCAAAGCAATCCTACCACTGCCTCAATAATCCACTTAATTATCCTCCCGGACCCAACTGCTTGCCCTGAGGAACTGCTACATCTCATCCATTTAAAGCATTCCTCATCCCACAGTGAAATTATTCCACCCAATTTAAGAGTTCCAAACAAGGAGAAGCAGGCCCTGGAGTTCCTCCCATGTAAGCCAAAGGAGACAGCATCAGCCCTTGCTCCTGTGCAGGGTCTCACCCATCACAGCCAGATGCAAGACGCTGCTTTAGCCACGCAAAGAGACCCAGAGAGCAACTGGAGCCAAGAGCCCCCTCCAAAACCTCCTGGGGACAGATGAGACCCAGGGAAAGGGAGATGGTGCCTTCCAGACGGGGGAGTTTCCTCCCTGCCCTTCCAGCATGGGAATGCTGATGCCAAGCGTGGAAAGAGGAGTGGAGAGCTGGTACCATCTGAAAAAGGAGACTGCTGGCTTTTATTAACCAGTGAAGTGGGCCCAGACACTCACATAAGGGAGGAAAAGCAAAGCAGGGAGCAGCCCCAGACCCAGAGTTGGGGTGTGCATGGCCCAGAGTGCTCCTGAGCTGTCTCCATGTGGAAAAGGACACCCATCCGGGGAAGAGGGCACAGAGAAAGTACCCAGAGCTGGGTGGCACCAGGAGGTGAGCACAGGCCCGGAGCAGGGACACTGCCCCCCTTAGTTGCAGTTCTTGGGCAGGCGATAGACACCTCCGGAGTAGATGAGCTGCTGGTCCCGGACCTTCTTCTGGAGGAAACCCTGGAGCTCTTGGATATCGATTTCTGTCACCACGGGGCCTGTCATCACAAACATCTTCAGCATGCTGTGAATCCTCTCCAAGGACAGGCTCTCCAGGTTGGTCAGCATGGCCTGGATGTACGTCCAGAACAGCTGCAGGGGACACACAGCAACAGTAAATCACACGGTCGTCTGTACCAGGAGGAAAGGGGTGCTTTAGCATCCTGTATCCCAAACGCAGAGCAGGGCTGGAGCTGACAGCAAGTTCTGCTCTCAGCCATGAGCGTTTGGTCTTCAAACAGAACCGCATCAGGTGCTGGGACACACAGCAGGGCACTTTTCTGGAGGGAAGGCTGCAAACCAGCACATGCACCAACGAGCGTTAAGAGATACCCACTTCAAACACCCTCCAAAAACCTGGACTTGCCATGGAAACTGCAAATCCAAAATGCATCACCTTAATCAGATTCCCCAGTCCCAAAAGCAGGGGATGTTTGCATCATCCTGCTGCCTTTGCAGGCAGCCAAGACACACGGACAGTACCTGCAGCTCTTCCTCTTTCTGGTCAGCCTGCGAGGCCATGGCAGAGTCCCCCTCCTCGTCACTGTCTATCAGAACAACCTTCTCCACCTGGTCCTTCTGCTCCTCCTCAATCACAGTGAAGGTGCCCTGGGGCTCCTCTCGCAGGACACCCTGTTGCAGCCACAGCGTCATCTTGCGCTTCAGCGACGTCACGGGCACCTTGAGCACCTCACTCAGCTCCGTCAGTGTCCATGTACCTGCAGAGAGCACGGGTATCAGAGAAGAGAACAGGACATCTGCCCACCCCCAGCGTGCCAGGGCTTGGTAAGAGGATGGGGAAGGCTGGGGAGCCGCTGTCAGGAGCGAGCAGTGACTGCCTGAACACAGAGCGCTGAGCTGGGGCCCTGCTGGGTGCTGTCTCCTAGGAGAGCCGGAGACCTGGCTGAGCGCTGCGGTAGATGCAAGTCCATGAACCAGGCCTTGGTCCTGCTCTCAGAGCCTTCAGCTACCCCAGGACCACGGCCTTCCCCTCCACCCCTGGGAAGCTGACAGACACTGGGGTAACACCGAGCCGCTGCCACTCACTCTTGGTCTGGAAGTGCAGAATGATGGCAGCGTGCACAGGAGACACGGACAGCGAGAGGGTGCGATCCGCCAGCTCCACGTCCAAGCTCACCAGGCCCAGGTGGTACTTCCAGTTCAGGGTCCTCATGGCCTGGAAAAGGGGAAGCAGCCGCTCACAGCAGATCTTCCAGCAGGAACCACTCAGTGCTGCGTTACTGCAAATGCCCCTCTGCACGTCACACACCTCTGCCAGGTACCAAAGCTGCTCCCCTCATGAGTCGCCCAGCACTGCCACCATCCCTCATGGGGAACATCCTCCTCAGCACCAGTTGTGGTTCAGCCCTTACCCAAGACCAGTGCCCCTCTCCTGCATAAACACCGGTTACTCAGCTCCCCGGTAGGGTAATGTGGAGGTTGAGGAAACACTGGAAGACCAATTGGGTTGCTCAGGACAAACTCCTACTGGAAAAGAAATATGCATCTGGGGCAGGATTTCCTCAGAAGAGAAGTAGTCTCTTCTGATACTGATGTGAGAAGAGCACTGCTTGCTTTAAGGCTGAGGATGCTCAAGGAGGCTGCTCCCTCCTTCATAGAGTCATAGATTAGTTTGGGCTGGAAGGGAGCTCAAAGCTCATCCAGTCCCAACCCCTGCCATGGGCAGGGACACCTTCCACTAGAGCAGCTTGCTCCAAGCCTCTGTGTCCAACCTGGCCTTGAACACTGCCAGGGATGGGGCAGCCACATTCATACCCTCCTAACTAATTTTTCTGCAGGCACAGGCATCAGCTGGCTTCCCCATCTGCCATGGGAGAAGAGACAGGACCTAGAGCTGGGAGCTTCCCAGCCTCATGGCACATATCACCTCGTGTATAGTAACAAGAAAGGATACAGAAAACCAAGCTGGAAGTGATCAGAGCACAAGTGGACAGTTAAAGAGGAACATCTGCATAAAGCACCAAACTGTTCAGGTTGGCTGCAAAGAACCACCTGCATGTGCACACAGACACGGTACCAGCCTAACTGCTAAATCTGAACCCTCCATGCTCCAGATGTGTGTTCTGCGCTCCAGATGTGTGTTCTGCGCTCCAGACAAAGCCAAGAGCACAACTCTGGAAATGACCTACATCTCTCTTTGATATCCAGACAGATGCTCCTGCTCCCAACCCACTCTATGTGCAATGCAAGACGCATCTCAGCCTTCTCTATTTAACCACCGTGGTCAAGCACCCAGAGAACACAAAAGAATATTGCACAGTTGCTTATATTTCCTCTGTGTGTCTCCATTGCACGCTGTTTATAAAGACATGGATCCTATGTCTGAGCCACTGTCAAAAAAACTTGCACCTGAATTGTCTTAACGTGTTCAGGAACCCTCCAGAAATGGATGAAACAAGCCAGGAGAAACCACAGGCACAAGAGGCAGCAGCACTCACCTAACTCCAGACTAAGGGACTCTTCAAATGAGAGCATGTTAAGTTTCTTTTCGAGAGGATAAACAGGGGAGGAGAGTGCCAGAGTAGTGAAGAACAGAGGCCCAACAGGGACAGGAGGTTGCTTCTACTGCTACAGGATGGCCAACAAGCTTAAGAACTTCCAGCTCAGAACCCATTTAACCAACAAACACAGTCACGTTGTAGAAAACCACCAAACTGCAGTCACCACAATGACCAGGCACCCCCAGAGATCAACCCTTCCTTTGGCTCAGCTAAGCTAGTGCAGCCTCCAACACTGATTCAAAGCTGAAGAACTTTGGGGCTCCACTGTAACAGTGTGGGTTTACCAGCAGCTAAAGCCGAAGGGATGTTAAAGGGGACTTCTCAAGGCCCATGCTATCTAACAAAGTCTGCCTCACCTTTAATTTCTCATACTTCTTGGAATAGGCTTCCATGGCTTCCTTGACCTGCTCTGGAAGCTCCAGCTTCTCCTCTTTCAGTGGTGGCCAGAACTCACTGGACAGGATAACAGCCACGAGGCTGAAGGGTGGCCTCTCCTCCTCTGGAAGCTTCTCTTCTTCATCACGGATGTTGGCGTTAATGCGTCGGGAGTCTGCCATATCCTGGAAAAGGCAGAGGAAGCTCAGGCAGCCCCTTCTCCCCAAGTCAGTGTTAACCAACAGCAAACCTCACCAAGGTGACCAGCCTTGTCTCCAAATGATGATGGGGACATTAGAAAGGGTTGAGGGAGGGCCTGCAGCTCAACACTGGCCTGCACTGGAGTCCCTCAGACCTGTGTATTTCTCACAGTGCTCCAAGTGAATTAAACTCCAGAGTCCCAACCTTAGAGGAGCTGGAAGAGCTCACCTCTTAAATGCCAGGATACTGTACTGCAGGAAGGGCAGGAGAGACAACAGCACCAGAGCAACCATCCCCCAGGGTCAATAACACAACCCACAGGGCTTAAAAACCAGACTTGATTTGAATGCACTTCTGCCTGTCATGAAGCAGTGCCCTCACTGGGATTTTGGGAACCCAACTTTCCTAAAAGACCCTTTTTTGGGGTCCTTCTCTTCCCCAACAAGCTCAAAACGCCAGGATTTGAATTTCATTGATAAAAATTACTTTTAACATGACTTCACAATAGTGCATCTGAGCTTCCCCAAACCGCAGCTTCAGCAGCTCCACGTTGCGGATCTCCCTGGTAAGAGAAAGAGCAGATCAGACCCAGGTCCCTCAGCCAACGAGCCTGGCTTGGCCTCCACCCCTTCAACACAGCCCAGAGAGGCAGACCCTGGCACAGGGTGCTCCTCCTAGGACCCTGCAAAGCTCTTTATCTGAGAGGATGCCTCCCAGCATCTAAGTGAGGAGCAACCTCTGGGGAGCAGCAGCTTTTCGAAGACCTTCCCATCCCTTTCATTCAGATGAGCATCATGTGGAGCCAATCCCCTCAACACCACAGAGCAACCTCAGCGTTTGGTGAGCCACTTGCCCGAGTTTGCCCATCCCAGATATGGTTTGCAGTAGAAGCACTTCACAGACAGGAAAACCACTGAGCTGTTGAATCAAGAGACACAGCTGTGTTGCACCTGAGGTTTCCTGTTGCTTCATCTCTTTTGCTTGCTTGGACACTTTCTGCTGACCCTCAGCAGCCTGTGCAGGTTGTGAGGGCCACCAGAACATGTGAGATAGAGCTAAGAGGGTGTTGGTACCTCCAGTTTCCTACGTGCTGCCCTACTTGTGCAAGCCAAGGGCAGGACTGAGGAGGAAGCAGTCCGAGAAGAAGTGAGCACATGAAATTCCAGATGCAAACCCAAAGCTACAGAGAAAATGGCCAAAGACATTCCCGGTGTTCACAGGGGAGTCTGTAGCACACCTTTATCAGGTGATTTCACCATGGAATGCCCTGGGCTTGGGCACTTGAACCTCACCTCTCAGCACTGTAGTTGAACTGATGCAGCAGCCGGTCGGCCAGGAGCGTGCGGTACTCATTGATGAACAGGTCTTTGCTGCCGTAGATGCTCACCAGGAGGCTGATGATGTCTGAGGAACGACGCTTGGAACTTGATTTTCCTGGTGAAATCCAGCACAGTGTCACATCAATAGAGACTTGCCCCAGCTCAGCTAGAGAGCAGAAGCAAACGAGCTGCTCAAGTCTGCAGCGAACCTACTACAACTTCTGGTCTTGGCATCTAACCTGGATCTGCATCAACTGGGTCAGGAACCCAGTCCCCTGGTTCTGCAATGTCATCATCACTCTCCTGGCCATTCTCCAGGGTCACTGGGTCAGCTTTTGAGAGCTCGTTTGCAAGATCACCAGAGCCCTCAGCATCCCCTGTGAGCCCAGCCACGATCTGCCGCACCGTGTCCTCCCGCGTCCTGCCAACAGCAACAAAACAGAGCAAGGGAAGGGAAGAGGAGGAAAAGGGGATGCCTAAGGCTGCCCCACAAGCCTCTTACCTCAGATACTTCCTGATGGGCTCACAGGCGACCTCCAGGATAACCATGGAGGGGTCAAGCTCCCGCAAGGCCTTGATGGCTGAGATATACAGAGTGATGATGTCGGATGTGTTGACTCCTACAGGAATGGGGCAGAGGGAGTCAGAGTCCCAGAGCACAGACTAATGGCTTGGATGCAAGAAGCCTGGATGCTGCAAGCCCTTGGTTTGATCTATGGAGTCGGAGGCAAAGGGCTTGCTGCCCTACTGCCTCAGCCAGAGGGAGAGATTGGATCCATGTGTCTGAGAAAGCAGTTCCAACTGTGAGCACAGGCTCAGAGCGCACCAAAAACCAGCTGAGCCCTGACTGTGCATGAAGAGATCCAACCACACACAGCAAAGAAGCCTGTTTCCACCTGGACCAAAGCTAAACTTCCAGTGCAGCTCCTCACCATACTGTGAAAATGAGGCAAAAATGGGCTGGCTATAACCATCTACTGCTGTCCATGCTCAGCTGAACACAGAGAGCATGCGACGTGCCCAGCCTCCTCAAACACAAGATCAGACGATGGCTCCCAGCAGACCCCCACTCATGCCCAGGTTCCTTACAACACAATGTGTGTTACGACACACATGGGGATGCAAAACCCACCTGGATGCAGAAGCCGCATTTCCAGAGCACTTTTCAGGGAGCTGAGCAGCTGCTGCCTCTGATTAGTCCTTTCCAGGCAGAACTTGAGGTCCTCCACTGCGGGCTTCGACTCTGGGAAATCTACAAACCAAGCAGTGCCTATGAACAGTGGCCATGCTCCTCTGGAAGGCTGGAGGAGGCAGCGTGGCACATCAGGGGACAGATCTATCATTCATCCCATCCAAGTCCAAGAGTGAATGAACACTGAGTGGGTCTCACCTACCTCGAATGATGCTGAAGAGCTCTTCAATGCGCATGCTGGCGTAGATGCGGTAGAAGAACCTCTGGACGTGGCACCGCCAGCGCTTCAGGGTGCTGCTGGCTTCTGAAGAGGAGTGAGCAGAGGGACCATCTTGCAGGAAAACCCTGCTGAGCCAGCCAATTACCTTCTCAATCCACTGCACAAGGACAGGGAGAGCACAGAGGCGGTGAACACCACAGCTGGATGCACAGCTGGATCCCACACTTAACCCTTCATCCCACACCTACCACAGCAAGCAGAAATGGGCTGCTAGAAAAAGACAGCACCACCTCCAGCCACTCTCCAAATGCACCCTGCCTGGGTTACAGCTGAGGATCATAGAATGGTTTGGGTTGGAAGGGACCTTAAAGCCCATCCAGCTCCAACCCCTGCCATGGGCAGGGACACCTTCCACTAGAGCAGCTTGCTCCAAGCCCCATCCAACCTGGCCTTGACTGTGAACTTTAACTAAAGATACAGGATATACACTATGCAGATGTGTCTGAGAAGATAAGGGGTGACTGGGGACTGTGCATGGGTGCTGGGCTCCAGAAAGGAGCACCATCCTCAACCTAAAATCTCTACAATTCCTGAAATCAATGAAGAGCAAGCAAGCCACGCCAGGGGCTCAGACAACCACCCAAACTCAGGCACTTGAAACCAAGACCTCAAATACCGGCCTACTCACTGAATGACAAAATGAAAAACTGAAAAGGGAGCACCAGAAGGTTCAGGTTTTGATATATTTGAGTTTTCTTACAGAGAAATGTGTAATTGGCAAATTGCAATGTGTGGATGTTCAAGAGAAGTGTTCAGGGGGGCGTTCATTCCCCCTTTAAGGTGACAAATTGTGGCACTTCTTACGATAGTACCTGAGGATTAATAGTTACTGGATATTGAATGGGTTTTGTTAGATTTCCACAGCCTGCAACACAAATGCTGTCAAGGTCTGGCTCTGGTCAGTTTTAATCACCTACTCACCTGAGGAAACAATGAAATGCACAAGTTCTGCCAATGCCAGGGCAGGATGAAAGCAGGGACTACAGAAGACCTGGGCACTGAGCTGGGCAAAAGTGAGGCAGAGGATAAGGAATGTTCCTAAAGGCTGAAGGGAAGGGCTGTAACTGATGCCACACAACTCAGTTTTAAGGAATATAATTATTATCAAACCAACCCACTTGTCCCCATGAGTTTATCTCTGAGTGCTCCAGTTATAACCCAGTTATGAGCTGACACCGAGAGCTGTTGCTGCTGTGTCTGACACAGGTTTGCTCTCAGCGCCTGGACTTTCGGCAGGCTGCCTCTCAGACTCTTTTTTCTCCTGTTTTACCTTTCTGTTGCCAGGCTTCTTTTCTTCCTTAAAATCATCTCTTCCTAACTCTGACACGCTCCAACACTTGGGGCCAAACACACCGGCCCTTCTGAGGAGGTGGGAACAAAGGGACCTTGCAAGGTCTGGCAAGTGGAATGCAGCTGCCTTTTCTCATAAACAAGCTCCAGGTCAAACAAAAGCTTTTCACACCAGCTCCAATAAAGGAAGTGTTGCAGGGCAACTAAAGGGAAGTAAACATAAAGTGACTGCTGATGCTTGCAGGCAACAAAAGAGGCTGGCATGGGAAACAGCAAGGAGACCAGGAAAGCAGACAGCGGTCGGATTTGCACAGCAAACTGACTTCATGGGTTGCTCTTTGACACAGGCAAAGGAACAAGGAGCACAGGGCTAGCCTGCAGAGCCATGGCTGTATCCTGGAAAAGCCATAACCTGGAGAAGGGTCTGACTTTAAGGCCACACTGGGTAAAGAGCCCAACACAAACTTGGTTCGAGGCAGCAGCAAAACGACTGGGCTGTTGCAAGAAGGAATTTAGTTCTGTGCAGTCCAATGGTGAGATCTATCACAGAGTCCCAGCCTGGTTTGTGTTGGAAGGGACCTTAAAGCTCCTCCAGCTCCAACCCCTGCCACAGGCAGGGACCCCTTCCACTAGAGCAGCTTGCTCCAAGCCCCTGTGTCCAACCTGGCCTTGAACACTGCCAGGGATGGGGCAGCCACAGCTTCTCTGGGCACCCTGTGCCAGCGCCTCAGCACCCTCACAGGGAAGAGCTTCTGCCTTAGATCTAACCTGAACTTTCCCCTGTTTCAGTTTGAACCCATCACCCCTTGTCCTATCACTGCAGTCCCTAATGAAGAGCCCCTCTCCAGCATCCTTGTAGCCCCCTCAAACACTGGAAGCTGCTCTGAGGTCTCCACGCAGCTTCTCTTCTCCAGGCTGAACAGCCCCAATGTCCTCAGTTTGCCTTTGTATGGGAGGTGCTCAGCACCCATCCTTGCTTCCTGTTTTAATGGGGTGCTGAAAAATGGGAAAGATGCCAGAAAACAGCCACACAAATGATGATGGCCCTGCTGATGCAGAGGGAGCGTCCTCTGCAGGCGAGGCACACTACATGTTCTTGTTGATAAAACAGAACCACAGCAACTCCCTCATTACTAGGGACATCAGCAGGTGAAATACAAAGGTCCACTGCACACAGGGCAGAGCAAACCTCCCCCTCAAACATAAATCAAACCAGGGAGCTTTAACCACGTCTCTGCTGGGGCGGTGGAGTCACAGCCCTGGACCAGAGGTTTTCAGGTTGAATTTGCTCTAGCCTGAGCTGCACCAGGAGCAGCTGCACATCTCCACAGGCAGGGCCCCCGCTGCCCTCCTTACCTCCTGGAACTCGTTGAGGAAGGAGTGTTCGTATTCCCCCCTGCACCGCTGCTCCATCCTCTCCTCTATCATCCTGTGCAGGATGGTGGTGACGGCGTCGGCGCTCACTCTCTCCAGCAGGTTCAGCCGGCGGCTGCAGAGACCAACAGCGACTGAGCTCAGAGCGAGGGAAGCAAAGGTACGAGCAAACAGAGACACTCTGACTTCCTGAAGGCACCTTCCTCCCTGCTGCTCCACTGCTGCAGGCCCAGGCCTTAGTTCAAATGCTCCGACAGCCCACATAGAGGCACAGGTATATAACACATGACACCACCAACACCCCATCCTCCTTAGAAACATTATTTTCTGGCCATCAAAAGCTGTCTCATTTAGAAGGCTTTGCTTCCTTGCAGACAGAAGGCCTCAGAGCAAGAAGATACTCTCATATACAAGGAGAGGAACCTTCTACCTGAAGATCTGCTCTACTTCAACCATCAGTTGGCAACCAGCCACAGAACTCGTGTCAAGTTCCCTACCCAGTACCACAAACCAGCCTGACTTCCCACCTAACTCCTGTATTCAGACATCAAGACCTGCTGCTGCTCCCCACCCAGACCATCTGCTTGCTCCGAGGGACAGCCACCACCACCCCACAACGTACGTACAGGATATCATTGAGCTGCTGAAACTGCTCCATGGCTTTGGGGCACCAGCACTGCTCTCTCCTGCTGCTGCAGCCCGCACACAGCGCGCTCTCTCCTCCGCCCTCCTCCGTATCACTCTCCTGCTCGGTCTCACTCATGCTGCTCTCACACTCATTGCTTCCATCTTCTCCTTTCTTCCACTGCCGCATGTATATCCTGAACGTACGGCTGTAGAACTGCTGGATCATCTCCTGGAAGGATTTGGTAGTGGAGAAGAAAAGGATAGCTTTGAACATGGTGTAGACCTTCTCTTGCAGCATCTGAGCGCCTGTCCCCAGGAGCAGGCCTGCCTTGGTCCATCTCTCCAGGAGTTCCAGGCTGTTCAGGTAGGGGTCCAGGCGGCACTTGAGGAGACAGAACGCATCCAGGAGGAGTGAGGAGCACTGGGGCTCCTCGGCCGTGTTTTCATACTGGCTGATGCAGTTCCAGAACTCAGGAGCTATATTTGCCTGGAGGTCCGTCTGCAGCACCTCGATGAACCACTCCTCCACGACCGAGTGCAGGTCATAACACCGCAGCACGTCCAGGGCTGCCCGCAGGTCGGCATCCTTCAGCGGCCCCACAGCACTGGACCTCGGTGCGGCCTGGAAAGAGGAGGGGATAACAAGTCAAGTCACAGACTTCTCTAGGAGGATGTGGCGGAAGAGACCCTCCGCATAAAGCGCAGGGACCAAATGCACATGGGCTCTGCTGCCAAACAGCATCAAGCGGATGCTGTTCATCCATGGAGACCTGATGGGGATCCAGCTCCAACCCCTGCCACAGGCAGGGACACCTTCCACTAGAGCAGCTTGCTCCAAGCCCCTGCGTCCAACCTGGCCTTGAACACTGCCAGGGA
This sequence comes from Pezoporus flaviventris, assembly GCF_033815535.1. Classification (NCBI taxonomy): domain Eukaryota; kingdom Metazoa; phylum Chordata; class Aves; order Psittaciformes; family Psittacidae; genus Pezoporus; species Pezoporus flaviventris. Next base: position 1,988,850 of record NW_026892702.1, on the reverse strand, counting down.
TGGGGCAGCCTTGTCCACTGCCGCCCCCGCCGGCGGCTCCCGCAGCACACGTGCCGGTGGGGGAGCCACGGCTCAGCCTCGGGGCCTCAGAACCCAAACCCTCCCCGCGGAGCCGCAGCACGGAGCCGTGCAGGGCAGGGCTGGACCCGCGGCCCTCCCCTGGCAGCCCCGCGCACACACACAGCCGCCGCACCCCGCTCCCCCCGGCCCTCGTTCCACGCCGCCGGTTCCATACGTCGTCCCCCCCCCTCCCCAACCCCGGCACCGAGAACAGGACCCGGACGTGGACGGGACCGGACCAGGATGGGGCCGCCCCGGGGCCCGCGGTGACGTCCGGACCCTCCGCGGCCCTGAGGCCCGTGAGGGGAGCGGGGACCAGGGCGTTTCCCCCCCCCCCGCCCGTCCCGGCCCCTCACCAGCCCCAGGGCCGCGGGCGGCACCAGCGCCGTGCTCAGCGCGTGCCAGGCGGCCGAGAGCCCGGCGCCCGCCGGCGGCTCCATGCGGGCCGCGCCGCAGGAAGGGGCGGAGCGCGGCGGGGCGTTGGGCAGGGCCGCGCCGCGGAGATGAGCGGGGCCGGGGCCGCGCTGCGCGGGTACGGAGCGGAGCTGCGGGACGGTGAGCGGGGCCGGCGGCTGCGGGGCCGGGGGCTGCGGGGGCCGGGGGCTGCGGGGCCCGGGCCGCGGCCGGCGCTGACGGTCGGTGCCGCGCAGGGCTGGCGGAGCTGCGCGCCCGGCGGGACGAGCTGAGCGGGCGGATCCGGGAGCGGGAGGCGGAGCGGAGCCGGCTGCAGCGCCGCATCTGGGCGCTCACCGAGCGGCTGGCGGGCACCAGCGAGAGCCTGGCCCGGGACCTGGCAGCCCGCGCGGAGCTGGACCGGACCATAGCCGAGACAGAGGTGGCCTGCGGCCAGGTACCCCCGAGCGGCACCCGCTGACCGCATCCCCGGCCCCGGACAGAGCTCCTTGCACACGCAGCACACCCATGGAGGAGGTCGGGGTTTGGTTTGGTTTGGTGCATTTGGGCCTGGATAAAGCACACTGATACAAGACATCGGTGGTCCTCACGTGTAGCCCAGTAAAGACCATGTCACGAAGCATCACCTGCGGGGAAATGGAGCAGCTCTGCTCTGGAGCCAGGCTGAGAGAGCTGGGCTGGGGCAGCCTGGAGAAGAGAAGGCTCCTGAAGGGGAGACCTGAGAGCAGCTCCAGTGCCTAAAGGGGCTGCAGGAAACCTGGAGAGGGGCTTGGGACAAGGGATGTAGGGACAGGCCAAGGGGAATGGCTTTAACCTGCCAGAGGGGAGACTGAGATGAGCTCTTAGGCAGAAGCTCTTCCCTGGGAGGGTGCTGAGGCGCTGGCACAGGGTGCCCAGAGAGAAAGGAGGAAACCAGAGCTGAGACATTGACTCAGAAGACCACACATTCACACAGGTAACAACACACTGCAGTGACAGAGCTTCTGACCGCTCTGCTTGCCCAGCTTGTAATGTCATTTATTCCATCTCTAAGGGAACGGTATCATTAAAAGAGCCGAGCTGCTGGCCCAGTACAGGGGTAGGAAGGGGACAAACCCCACAAGGGTGCTACCATTATTTTGCTTCCTCAACCCATTCACCTTTCCTATAGCAGTAAACTGCCAGGCAGGGAGTGCTTGATCCTGCGCGTAGGGTAACACCTGAACCAGGAGCTGTTTGGTTCAAAAGCACCGTTCCCCTGTCAGCTCCTGCTGAAATCCCCCTTTTCTCATTTGTTGAATGGGATCAAGCGCTCTCTGTCACATCCTCATCTCCCAAAGGCAGTACCTTCCCGTGACAGTCATTTCTCAGGGGAGGCCCGAGCTGTTTTCCCAGCCTGCTTCAGGACCTGATGGTTTGGGGTGACGGGGGGAACCCACATAAAAACTGGACAGCTTAAAACTCGTGTTGTGAAGCTACAGCGGCAAACAGCAGCTTCTAAAAGAAACCTTACCCCAGGTACAGGTCACAACAGCCCGCAAATGGACCCATGTTTACTGGAATTTGCCCGCCCCAGCCCCTACGAGGCACAGCACTCACTCCACCTTCATCCAGGGACAAGATGGCAACGTCCCAACACATCCTCTCAGTGTCTCATCCTGCAGGCACTGACCTTCAGCTCTCTGACCGCACAGTGATTTCCACAGGCTCATAGGAACGCAGATGATCTTTGGGACTGCACCCTCATATCACACTTCATTACAATTGTCCTCTGTGTTTAAAATGGTGACATGGACGGGCAGCAAGATCTAAACCTGTTGCAGCCTCACTTCCTCGAGGATAATGAGTGGGAGTGTTAGGTTACATACAATGTAAGCTAAAAATAGGAGAAAACGAATAAAGGGGAAGATTTAATCTGACTTAAGGCCATTGTGGACTTAGTCTTGAAGCAAGAAACCTAGAGTGCAGTTTTAACAGTGGAAGATGCCTGAAACCAGCTCAGCTGACCACTCTTTAATACTGCTCTGAAAAGGCCAGGTAGCAACAGCTCCCTTTGAAACAAACCAACCCCCCCAAACCCAACCCAAAGTTCACCCCACGTCCTGCTCCAGAAGTTCTCTGCCTCCTGCTCCAAGACATAAATGGGCCAAGGTGTTTTGTAGTCAGAGGTATTCCAGCAGGGAGACAGGATGATACATTACTGAGACGTAGACACTGTGAGGATCCCTCCTGCTGCAGGATCAGCTGAATTCCAGGGGAACTCCCAAACAGTTTATGTAAAAATAAGCTGTGTTTATTTCTTGCTTTCCCAGATCCTGGAGAGTTCTCAGGCATTGCTGGATACCCTGGAGGAAGGACCTGGGAATGCTGGTAAAGGCAGCGAGCAGCAAAGCACTTCAAAAGAAAAACAAGCACATGAACAAAAGCGTTCCTAAACTCGTTCTTCAGCCCGGACAGCCCTGCTGGTCTGGGACAGCTCCTGCTCTGGTGCAAGGGTGCCACGTGTAATAAAGGTCCTTGTCCTGACGACTTCCCTTTTGGATGCACTGTGGTGTTAGAGCTATGAAGTTAATCCTCAAGTGCTAGAGATCAGGGTGGGCATCTGCAACAAAATACCCTTTCTTTTGAGCACAGTAATGAAGCACAGCCCAGGAGGTGACCTGGCAGCTGCTGCCCTCCAGACAGCACTCACCTTGCTCTGCCAAAAGCAAGCAGAGTTCCTCTGGTAGTGACAGGGAAGTGCAGAGGCAGCACTCACCGAGGTGCAAATCACAGCTACAAGGTAGAGCCCCACATGCTCCTCTCAAGAAGCACACTGCACTCCCGTACTCCACTGAGCCTGTGCTAGCCAGAGGAGTTTCAGGCGCTGAGAACAGCACAGGGTGCCCAGAGAAGCTGTGGCTGCCCCGTCCCTGGCAGTGTTCAAGGCCAGGTTGGACACAGGGGCTTGGAGCAAGCTGCTCTAGTGGAAGGTGTCCCTGCCCGTGGCAGGGGTTGGAGATGGAGGAGCTTTAACCCAAACCAGGCTGAGATTTGCTGAAGTCAGTGGGATTAGCTGCAGGATATTGTTGGCTTTAGCATTCCCCATTGACCCAGAGCAGAACAGTCAGGACCAGTTCAGACACCTTGTCCCTAACTTTAATTGCTTTAGCCCCTGCAGTTGCAGATCTAGAAACAGAGCTGCCTTACACTGGCCTCAGCTTTTCTGCAGTGCAAGATGCTCACAGGGTCCTTTTCTCCTAGAGAAGCTGTGCATGAGCTTTTCTTCAGACATAGCCCCCATCTCCTTTGGCTGTGCGCACAGCTACTGACCATGGGCAGTGCTCAGTGTTTAACTGCATATCTGGTAACTTACTCATCCCTTAAGCCTCCAGTGGTCACTAGAGATCCTGGATTTCCTCATTCTACCCCAGTCTCAGAATCTTGTCCTGAAATATTCCATTAATGGGAGAAGCTTTTAGCCTACGGGATCCACTACTGTTTACATGGTACTTGTGCCCCATCGCCTTAGAAGTGCAACGTCCTGACATATCATTCAGCAGCACAGCCTTCCACCTGCTACAATGTACACCAAACCAAGTGTAAGGTATGCAGAGCATTTTCAGTTCATAACCCAGTGCCCCTGAGTCAAGATTTATCATCCCTATATAACACACAAACTAATAAACACAAAATTTAACAAAAGATACCACCCCCTCCTCTGGATGGGGCCACACATGGGGGTACCACTCATTCCATAAAGCCCAAGGAGGCAGTAGCTATTCCAACCATCTCTTTTAATCCCAGAAGTACAAATCACATTAGCAGCAGTGTTCCATCTTTTCCAGAATGCAATTTTGACCCTGAGTTTACAGTAGTAGAAAACGTCAATGGAAGAGTCTAGCAGATTCCTTTGCATATTGGCTGCATTAAACCATTACAACAGAACTATAAAAATACTAGAAAAAATAATAAACCATATTCCTTGTTCAAGTTCTGCAGAAGGAAGGAGTGAAACTGCCCTCCTGTGCTTTGCATCAGAGGAGCAGAGCAAGCGTGGCTGGAAGGAGGCCTCTGCACCAGCCAAGAGAGAAATCTTGGGCATCAGATGCTGGAACAAAGCAACAAGAGGGCCTGGCAAACTGAAGCACAGCCAGCAGTTACTGGAGACAGGACGCCAGGGTTGGGTATGGACAGATCAAAGCTATGGCCAATGGCTGGGAAGCTGCAAGAGCCTCAAGCTAGTCTGGACACTTCCCTACAGATCAGTGCAAAAATAACCCCTAAAGCCAAAAGCATTTAATCCCTCTCCATCCCTCCAAGTGCGTTCAGCTTCCCTCAAAAGAACACAGCTGGCACACTACCTCCATGCTGGTTCAGTCCAACTAGAGCCAGAAACATGCTGAGAACAAACCCTGAACCTTCACTGGCTTCCCAAACTGCTCCCCAATCCCCTGTCAACTCACAGCCACTTGTGTGAACCCAGTAACTGCCCAGGTACTCCCAGTGCTCCAGCTCCAGAACCATCCTTCACTGGGGCCTCTGATAGGAGAAGTGGTACAAAAGCCCCCCAGTCCCCACACAGTGCCTGGATGAGTGGACTCAGATAAGCACCAAGAGACTCTACATCCATCCTGGGGTTACAGGTCTGTTCTCAAGACACTTGCCCAACTGGCAGCTGATCTTGAACAAGGAACTTGCAAGGCCACAGGTAGAATAAATCATACGTCTTAAAAGTAGTAGTTAGGTCCCAGAATCCAGTGCAAATATTCTCCGGAGATGCTCGCGAGCATCTCGTCCACCCTTGGCATCAGGATCCAACAAAAACCGTGGTGAGGGAGGGACCCAGAAGCTGTTTCTGCGGTGCTGGCGAGGACCTTGGGAAGCTGCACTGACGCGGTTCGTCCAGCAGCCGCTGCTGCAGGCCAGGAGATGAAGCCATCAGAAGTAGAGAGCAGGCTCGCTGCTGAAATCCGAGAGGCCGCCCTTGTCTGCCGGAGTGAGCTGTGCAGAAAGCAGAGTTGACATGGGGTGTCATCAGATCCAAAGCACGGGTGTACCCACACCTTCAGACTGCACTGGCACCTTGCCCAGGGCTAACAACTGCATTTAATTCCCCCCTCCAAAAGTGCCCTGCAGTACAGGGTGTGCCAGATGCCTCATCTTCACCCATGCAGGTCTGGCAGTGGGACCTGGTGGAGAACCCCCTTGTGAGCAGTGCACAGTGGAAGGCACATCCCATCCCACCCACTGTCCAGGCCAAGCCAGGCACCAGATGACAGCACAGCAGGACAAAGCCACGACTTCCTTATTTAATGTCTCACCATCACTTGGTTCCCCTGGGAATCAGCTTCCTTTGGGAGGGGTCCTCCTGCAGCAGGTATCTCCTCGTATTTCTGCTCCTGCCACTCGCTGAACTTCACAGAGTGCTTTGGGGTGTAGCTGGATAAATCTGCTGGAAGGACAAAGCTGATGTAAGCATTTCTCACTATCCCAAAAGAAAGCGGGGGATCAGGAACCTGGCAGGGACATCACGGAAGCTGCCCATCTGCAGGTCCCTGCTCTGGTTTGAGTCTCATCCCCACCAAGCCCCAGTTCTGCTGGCAGCTGGCAGCATTTCCACCTGTATGGAACCCCATAAGGGTCTGTAGGAAACGTGGACAGCATCAGACACCATCATTAACCCCACAGTGCCAGCACAGTGCCTCGCTCACCTGAGTTGGGGGTACTGGGATGCAAAGTGCTGTTTGGGCTTGGAATGTAAAAGGTGCAAGATTTGTCCTCCTCTGTTTCAGAAGCATGCCCTTCCCCTTCCTCCTCCTCCTCCTCTTCTGCCAGTGAGCTCTCTGATGGGTACTCAAACATAGTCTGCAAACTTGTCTCGTTGAAAGAGATCTTCATCTAGACCAGAGCAGAGGAGAATCATCAGAAAGCAGCACAAGATCCCAACACTTGCTCTGGCAAAGGCCACCTCCCATGCCAGGGCTTCACCCTGGTTTTTAAACCACTGCATATCCCCCACCTTTCCCCTTGTGCCTTCCTGAATCTCTTATCATGCTGAGAAACCACCGAGGCAGGCAGCCACATAGCCAGGATGGAGGCAGGAGGCTGAGAGGTCCACAGTACCTCTGGCTCTTTGCCTGGCACATGCTTTGTCCTCATCTGACACTGATGCCCAGCAGCCAGGAGGAGCTGCCGCGTGTCCCGCGGGAGGCATCAGTGTTCCCGAGGAGGGGAGGAAAGGAAATCACCCACACGTTGACTTCACTGGTGCCTGCCAACTCGTTTGCCTACCCATGCTCTACACAACAGGAGCACCAGGGATCAGGACTGCATTTTGGGGAGGACATCCTGGCAAAGGCTATTTAAGCTGAATTAAAAGCAGTGCTTAATACCAGAAGTGGCAAGACAGATGCAGCTGCAGGAGAGAGGGTAACAGGGGGTAGTAGGAGGAAAAATACTGGACAAGTGGGAGGCCCATAAGGGTTCTGTTCTGAAACCAGTTTTCTTTAGTGTCTCACTAATAACTTTGGCACAGTAACTGAGAGACTGAACAGTGAAGATGACTCAAACATGGGAGCTGAGGTGAAAAAAACAGTTTAATGAAGAAAACTACAGAGCAAGAACACTAGAAATGGGTGATGTTTAACACCAACCCTTGCTCAAAGAGAAGTTCATCCTCTGTGAATAACTGAGAAGGAAAAGTTTGACGGGTTACAGGACCATCATTAGGAGGCTGCTTAAATAAACCAGGAATAATGCAAGGCATTTCCACTGGAAGCAGGGTCTGTCCTCACTGCACCCGTCAGTCCACACCCAGCAGGCAGCAGATGGCAGCAATTGGACTCCTCCCTTCTCTCCTCCAGCTGAACAAACCAGGTCCCTCAGCTTCTCCTCACACACCATCCCCCAGCCCCAGGAGTCTTTGGCAGCCTCCCCTGGCCTTGCTCCAGTTCCTCTGCATCCATCCTGCAGCAGGATGCCCAAATCCTGCCACAGTAAGTCCCAATGTCCTCTTCCAAGTTGAAAGGGGAAGCTGAGGGAAGGCGTTGTTCCCTTGCAGCCTTCCATTCTCCTAATCATTATCTACTGTTCTGCTTAGCTGTGGTTACACATCATCTCAGCAGGTGCAGAGGAGGTTCTGTTCACACCAGCAGAAATTAAGGATGAGAAAAAGCATGACAGCAGTTTGTAAGCACACCAAGAAATAACCCCAAGGAGCAGAGAACTGCTGATGCCAGCAGGCAACAGACAAGGAGGAGAAGCTTGCCAGGAATAAATTTAGGCCAAAAGCAGGGAAGTATTTAGCCAATGTGGCTCAAGGTTCAGGAGCTGCTGCTTTAAAGAGTGTTCTGATCCATTTACTTCTAACTGGAATTACAATTGAGCTAGTAGGGTTATGAACAGAACTGGTGGTTGCTTGTGAGGGGTGGTAGGAGCTGGATGGCTCAGATCTCCCCGATGCTGTGTAATAACTGGCAAGAAGAATCCCAGCCTGGTTTGTGTTGGCAGGGACCTTAAAGCTCCTCCAGCTCCAACCCCTGCCATGGGCAGGGACCCCTTCCACTAGAGCAGCTTGCTTCAAGCCCCTGTGTCCAACCTGGCCTTGAACACTGCCAGGGATGGGGCAGCCACAGCTTCTCTGGGCACCCTGTGCCAGCGCCTCAGCACCCTCCCAGGGAAGAGCTTCTGCCTAAGAGCTCATCTCAGTCTCCCCTCGGGCAGGTTAAAGCCATTCCCCTTGCACACACAACAAAGTGCAGCACATTTACCCCGTGTGCCCTATTTGCAGTTTCCCTCCCACAAGCTCACCCTCAGGCTGACAAACAGTGCCCCAGGCAGGTACCACCACCCCTGCTGCCCTGCTCCATGTGCTCCTCCAGCAGCAGCCACCTCCCTGCCTGCCCCATACGATGCCGCTGCTGGGCTCCACTGGAGCCAGACCCACAACTGCAGAGGGGCCAGATCCTGCAAATGAGCACGGAGCAGGAGCACAGCACCTCCCTGTGCTGCCCAGAGAGACACCCTGCAGCTCAGCTCTGTGGGTCATGAGGGTTTGCAAGGCAGACAGTGAGCATCTCACTGCTGCTTTTCAGTAAAGCAACAAGGGGAGCTTAAATCAAACCTGGGTTACACAGTGAGAACCTAGCGTGTCCATGCTGCAAATAACGTCATGGAGCTCTGTGCTACTTCGGCCAAGTCCAAGATGTACCTTGGACACTGGCTGGCTCCCTTCCCCACACTCCCAAGGGAAGGCAGAATGGAAATAGCAGAGAGCAGCAAGCTGCCTTCCCCCATTGCCTGCCCCAACCCCAAAGCCACTCTGACCTTTTCCAGATGACCCATGGGGAGAGGAATGGTTGCGTGTCAGGGAAAAGGGGTTGGAATAAAAGGGCCCCGAAGATCAGAGCATCCCAGTTGCTGTTGCCTGAGTTTCTTGCCCCTGCTGCTGACCTAGATGCTCCCTGATCCGAGCCAAGCAGCAGAGCGGGCAGTGACTGCTCACAATGTGGCCTCTGTACTGCAGGGACGAGCACTGCTGCCAGGCACAAAGGCCACAAGGCTGGAGGTGCCCAGGGCTCCCAAAAGCTCAGAAGTATTCCCAGAACCACCCTCACAGGGGAGAGCTTCTGCCTAAGAGCTCATCTCAGTCTCCCCTCTGGCAGGTTAAAGCCATTCCCCTTGGCCTGTCCCTACATCCCTTGTCCCAAGCCCCTCTCCAGGTTTCCTGCAGCCCCTTCAGGCACTGGAGCTGCTCTCAGGTCTCCCCTTCAGGAGCCTTCTCTTGTCCAGGCTGCCCCAGCCCAGCTCTCTCAGCCTGGCTCCAGAGCAGAGCTGCTCCAGCCCTCGCAGCATCTCCATGGCCTCCTCTGGCCTCGCTCCAACAGCTCCACGTCCCTCTTGTGCTGCTGCCCCAGAGCTGGATCAGGGCTGCAGGGGGGGTCTCCCCAGAGCACAGCAGAGGGGCAGGATCCCCTCCCCTGGCCCAAGTTAAAAGCATCATTTCATTTAATCTCCTCTCTTTCCATTTCATTCCATCAGGACACATTAGAGCCCTTCAAAGGCAGCAATCATTAACCACACTGTGCCAGCCCCAGGCACCCAGGGCCCCAGCCTGGGGGAGAGCTCATCACAAGACAATGTGCTGCTTCAGCAACACCTCCGGGCCACCGCAGCCTGCACACAGGCTCACCCCAGGCAGCCCTGCTTGGTGAGAGTGCACCTTAGCAATTCCCCCCCTCAGAGCCCCAGCTTGGCTTTGGTGGCATCCCATCACCCTGCTCCCGGGAAGCAGGAAGAGCCCCATGGCAATAAAGCGCTTGGACGCACCCAGGAAAGCAAACACAGGAGGGACAGCCTGGCACAGGGCTGGACTCTGGCAACAGGCTCTGCGTGAGCAGCTGCACCCCCCGGGGCGCAGTCACCCCTGCCCGTGCAGAGCCAGAGCCCCAAAACTCACAGGGACAAACCTGCCCTGGCATCAGCTGGGTTCACCCCATGAGCTCCCTTCCCCACGCATGAGGAGTGACAGGGGAAGCACAGAACAGCTCTGCTCAATCCAACAGGATCCCAGCCTGGTTTGGGTTGGAAGGGACCTTAAAGCTCCTCCAGCTCCAACCCCTGCCACGGGCAGGGACACCTTCCCCTAGAGCAGCTTGCTCCAAGCCCCTGTGTCCAACCTGGCCTTGAGCACTGCCAGGGATGGGGCAGCCACAGCTTCTCTGGGCACCCTGTGCCAGCGCCTCAGCACCCTCACAGGGAAGGCAAAACTAAGGGACACGGGGGGCAACAGAGCTGCCTCAAGCAACCCTCTGTGTGGGGAAGAGAGGCAGATTCAGGCTCAGGAGGCATCTAAAGAGAAAAACCAAGAGCCCAGTAACAGCAGAGACGACAGCTCTGTACAGCCAGCAGCCCCCTGCCAGACCATAGAGGCTTTTATGGAAGCACAAAAGGCAACAGGGGTTGTTTTCTTGAGGAAAAGCACATCCCACAGGAGCCAAGCACACCCGAGCCCAGGCAGAGGACTGCTCATCCTGCCTCTGGCTCCCCCAGTTCCACCTCAGCAGCAGCTGCCCGTGCTGGAAAGGAAGAATTCTGCACCCTTCAGCTGGGGATGTTTGCAGGGATTTGTCACTGTTTGCTCAGCTGAATGCTTCACCCACAGCTGTGTCACCAAGCCAGGGTCCAACCCAGACCCACGTAGCTCTGCCAGCCAGCTGAGCCACGCTGGGAAGGATAAGGCAGGCTTTTCAGGGAATATCTAACATGTGCCGCTCAGCCAACAGACCCCTGTTGCCATAGCAAAAATCATTCATTTATCTGCTAGGATTTGAATAGTAATGAGTAAGAGTGCCCAGGAAGGAGAAGCCAGGGTAAACATTGCTCAGCATGCGTCAATCCGGGTTGTTACACAAGGCTCAAGCTTGGCTCGGGGGCTGCAGCCTGCACCAGAGCAACCACGGAAGAGCCCCCGTGTACAGAGACATCATAGGAACAAACCCAAGCACTTTACAGAAACCAACGTGCGACATCCACAGCAGCCACCTCACTTCAAACACGGGGGTGGGAGAGTCCCTGCAGCTAAGGAGAGACCTAACTCCCTATGGCTTCTCACAACCCATCTCTGTTGAATCTTAGGAGCAAATCATGGGGCTAATCTGCATCCTCAGCTCCACAGCATCCCTTTAGTGTGGCTTTTCGCCACCCAGTATTGCTTCTGCTTCTTGGCAGATGTGGCAAAGCCCGAGTGATAAGGTTGGGTGGTTTGCACCTTTCAAACAGCAAGCTCTTTGCTAATCCAAATCCTCAGCTTGTAAAATTCAGGAAAAAAAAACATTACATCCTTCTAGTCATTAAAAGAGGAAGGGAAAAAAAAGTTCCAGCAAGGAGGGTCAGAGCCCCACACTGATCTCATCAGAGTGGCCTCTGTGGACTGCAAACCACAGAGCCCATTGCCCCTTCCCCACAGAGCAATTCCCAGCAGCCATCTCCCAAACCAGAGGCTCTTGCAGGAGCCGGACGGGATGGCAAGTTGTGAAGCACAAGCTGAAGTTTATTCCTGCCCCTGCTAACATCACACAGTACCTCCAGCACATCCAAACCCCCCACACTGCAGCCTGCCTTAGAGGGCAGTGGCTGCTGCGAGGTGACAAGGACCCAGCAGTTCTGCAGTAAGGTGGTTGTTACCCAGGTACTTCACAAGATCCAAACCTGAGCAGCACCAGGAATCAAGACTTGCTCTTTCCAGGTACTAATTTCCCCTCATCGTCCTCTCTCCCCAACCCATCCAACCCAGAAGTGACCGATTTAGGGACTTCACTGACTCCCCAGGGCATGTTTGGGCTGCTGATGCGCTGGGTGTGATTTAAACCAGCTTTTCACACCTGGTCTATCAAACACCTCCTCCCTTCTGAGCAGCTGATAACTGGAAGGGCAGACAAGCAGTTCAGCATGAATATGATTGGTATCTCAGAGACCAGGCACTAACAGGATCAGGGTTTTGACTCTGTGCAGTCTGACACATCAGCTTTGCTAATTCTGCTGCACCGATTGTATAAAGATGGAGTCAATGAAGAGGAAAGCACAAGGCATCACACCCAGATACTTGAAAACTGCAGCAGCAAACTGCTGGGGGTGCAGCAGGAACCTCTTCATACAGAGCATCCCATAGAGGCTGGCAGGCACAGCCCCTCAGGCTGAGCAGGAAAGCTCAAGTACCATTAGGTCAGAACAACCTCCCACCTCCACGCTGCCATGGGGTGAAAGGGAAGGTCCCTGCACAGCCAAATAACTGCCTGTGAGACTGGAAACAGAAGGCAGAAGCAGGTATTTTTGGGTGGACAATGATTCCTAAAGGGTTTCTCTTGGTCTTTCCATCTGACCCTGACTGTTCTCACAGATCAATAGTGAGAGTGGTGCAGGGGCAGTTCATAAACTGCAAACCTCTGCACGACCTTCATTTTTCTCATAACAACCTGCAGACAGCGGGATACAGTTTTCCCTCTGGAACCTTCAGATGAAGGACATACAGGAAAAATGAGCTATTTCAGAGAAGGCAGCAACCAGCTTATCTACATGCCTGCACTTGTCCTGAAAACACGTCATGTCTCAGCCCAAACTGTTGAATAACTCCAAGCACAATCTCTATGGGCTGCAGCAGCATCAGTATGTTACCAAAGCATTTGCTATCAGTCAGGAGAAGATAAGTAGCTTTTGTACCTCTAAAGCTTTTCAGACACAGGAAGAAAGGGTTCTTCCCTGAGAGATGCCTCTAGGAATGGAAGGGGCTTGAGGCTTGGCTCCTTCATCAGATTAACCCTGGATTGCTATGGATGAAGCAGCACAAGTATGCCCAGAAAACTGCAGATGGCACTTCAGAACAGTACTTTTCTGTACACAAAGCAGAGTTCAGAGCACAGGAGTTGGCTGCTCCACCACAGGCTCACTCGACCGTGCTTTTCCAAGGGGTGTCTCCGTGTAACCCTGAGTTTTGCTCAACTATGACCAGCATCACAGTCACTGAACAGCCAGCAGCACTGAAGATTTACAGCAGCAGCACGTCAGGGAAGCTGTGCTGCTGGCAAAGGAGAGGTTGCCTCCAGGGTCACATCCCAGCTCCCAAGCCCCAAGGCAGAAGAAGAAAGTCTCCATTTACAAGGCAACCCACAAAGGCAGCTCTGTGTAATCAATCTGCTGAAGCACATGGTAGATAGGAGCATGGAGATTCGAAATATTAAACTCCTTGTACAAGACATGGGGAAGTTTCAAATTCCTGATGAGCAGTGACAGGGTAGGGGCAGCCCCAGCGCACGGCAGGGCAGCAGCTTTGTTAACTCTTGACTGTGTGGGACAAGAAGAGATTCCCAAACAACCAGAGGGTGCTTGGAGTCCCAGGCTGGCAGGGCACAAAGCAGCTATTCACCCCAACCCCTGCATTCCTCTGCACATCTGCAGACGGAGGAGCCAGAGCCTTCCAGTAAGTAACAAGCAATTCAAATATAACTTGGTTCATAAGAACTGGACAGATCCCCCCCCTACATGAAACAAATCTCATCTGAACACACAACGAGAGCACGCGTGTGCAAGGTACAATCAAGTGTCAAGCCTTGGGATCCCCATGAACAATGCACAAACCCCCCAAGAGCAGAGGATTCTGCTGTACAGGCAACTCTGAGCACGTAATTTGTGGCTAGGACCCGATGCAGAGCTGGGAGGTGCCGCACACAAACATCTCCATGCAACCAAGGCTGACCACAGCAGTCCAAAGCAGCACTGTGGTCCGGTGCAAGGGAGCAGTCTCCAGCTGGAATGGGACAGACGGAGCGTTATTTCCCAGGAGACATGGGGAGGCTGGGAACGGAATTACCTCCCACCCCGGCAAGGAGCTCATGCTGAACTTCAGAACCAAAAGGCTTCCGTGATGTGACTGATAGCAGCCACACAACAGAGTTCATGTCTCTTGCCCTTTCTCTGTACTACCAGCATGCAGAATTCCTCAAGGAGAAGTGCCCAAGTGCAAGTTCACCGCGAGGCTGAGGGACTTGTCCTGCAAGCCATACGATTTCCCTAGGCACACAAGTGTTCTGCTCTCGTGATGTCTGGGATGTTGCCTTCAGCTCGCCTGTGCTCCTTCCAATGCCTACAAGCCAGCAGCTCCATGCTGCCAAGTTCCCAAGATCATCTAAAGGCCACATCTCTGAAAACAGCACAAAGCTCCTTCCGTCCACACGTTCCCAGGAGGTTTGGGAAGTTTCTGTGTGTGATACAGGGGCTCCACATGGCTCTTCCTACACAGACTGGCCAAACAGTGACAGCTCCACGGCAGATCCATGTTCCAGGCACTAAGAAGAGGCTTGGTTTGTACATACATTTTAAAGTGCCCAAGTTTCATTCAGGAGGGGACTGAAAGCGCAGCCCCAGAGGTAAAGGAGATGGTGCTGCAGCTCCCACTGAGGTTTCTTTTACTGTCACTGAACGTGGAAACTAAACATTACTGTTTCCCACACATCCCACAGGCAAACAGGGGTTCTGCCCTTGCCTGAGCACGTGCTGACTGCCCAGCTCTGCTGAGGACCGCTGGGACCACATCCTGGAAAAAGCAGAGCAGGGAGGCAAACCCAAACCCAAGGCAGGCTGAATACTGGAGATGGACAGAACTTATAAACTACTTCCAATCTGGTCCATAGACCAGGGGATCCTGCCCCTCTGCTGTGCTCTGGGGACCCCCCCCCCGCAGCCCTGATCCAGCTCTGGGGCAGCAGCACAACAGGGACTTGGAGCTGTTGGAGCGAGGCCAGAGGAGGCCATGGAGATGCTGCGAGGGCTGGAGCAGCTCTGCTCTGGAGCCAGGCTGAGAGAGCTGGGCTGGGGCAGCCTGGAGAAGAGAAGGCTCCTGAAGGGGAGACCTGAGAGCAGCTCCAGTGCCTGAAGGGGCTGCAGGAAAGCTGGAGAGGGGCTTTGGACAAGGGATGTAGGGACAGGCCAAGGGGAATGGCTTTAACCTGCCAGAGGGGAGACTGAGATGAGCTCTTAGGCAGAAGCTCTTCCCTGTGAGGGCGCTGAGGTGCTGGCACAGGGTGCCCAGAGAAGCTGTGGCTGCCCCATCCCTGGCAGTGTTCAAGGCCAGGTTGGACACAGGGGCTTGGAGCAAGCTGCTCTAGTGGAAGGGGTCCCTGCCCATGGCAGGGGCTGGAGCTGGATGAGCTTTGAGGTCCCTTCCAACACAAACCATTCTAGGATTAAAGAAACCAATTACGATAACACTGCCTGTAATCTGTATGATCAGAACTCGGAGCACAAAGCATTCCAAATCTCCTTTCAACCTCTGGGGCTGGCTGAGCCCAGGGCACGTCCTAACCACCTTGAAAGGCAGCTCACCTCATCTGCATAAGTTTCTATTTTAGCCCTCCTACCCTGCTCCTTGTGCTGCTGACAGCAGCAGCCGAGCAGGGGATGGGAGGAGGAGAACCAAGGGGAATTTGGGAGCAGCTCAGGCTGTTGCTGTGGCATAGGAGCGGCGAGGCCGTGGAGAACCTCAGTCACAGAACATTTCCCACTGTGGAGATAAATGCGAGCCATGAGCTCTACCAGGGGGGTTGGACAACAAAGCACCAGCACTTCAAGGGGCTGGCAGGCAGCAGGGAAACAAACCCAACCTCCTTCCCCACCGCAAGCCTCAGGTGCAGCCTGTGAGGTGGTTTAAAATCTGTAACCACCACAAGATCCTGGCTTCTGGAGTCACTGGCCACAAGCAGCACAAGCTAAAAATCAGACTGAGAAAAGGGCAGGGAAAGAGCACTGTCTGGGTGAAGGAGGTCCTCACATTGACAGCTAAGGGAAATCACCTCTGCAGGGGAGGGACCTGATCAGCCAAGACACCTATTTCTGAGCAAACGTGTCACTGCTGAGCTCATCTCCCCAAAAATCCAATACATCCACGTCAGACACATCCGACAGGCACTCCTTAAAGGCGGCACGTGGATTTGCCTCAGCAGAGCACAGTCACAAGGCAGAACACGGAACAGGAGCACACAGCTCCCTGAGAGCTGAAGAACACCAAGCCTTGTCCTGACCCCTCCGAACACAGAGATAGGAGAATCAAAGTAATTCTTCAGAGGCATTTTTGCCTCTGCCACCAGGTTCATTCACTTGTGTTATGGTTAATTTACTTGTGATATACATTGCAAAACCACACTTCAGGCAGTCGCTGCTGTTTGGATTCCACGCTGCACAGACTTGCTCCAGACAGGTCTGGGCAATAGCTGGAAGGGTTCATCCCTGCCAGCATCTCGAGCCTACACCTGGTTCTCACAGGAGACCATCTCCAGCACACCTGAACACAGAAAGCTAGGGAACAAGAAGTTCAGCAGGTTCAGCCTACAAAACTGCTGCCCATGGTGAACGGCTGAGGGGCGCTCAGAATGCTCCCTTACCATTCATTTAAGTGGGCTTTTGGAAGCCAGATTCAGGCTTTATGCAGCTCAAAACATTAGAAAACAGACCATAAAGTCCAGGTGAGCTGGAAAGTTTTGAAGTTCAGCTGAAGCTGAACATCTCTGAAGTCAGCTTTGCAAAGAAGCAGGACACACTCCAACTGTTTGGATCCCACCAGCCTTGTTCTGGTTAAGTCCCACTCACACAAGGCCCAGCTCACCTTCCAGTACCCAGCAAACTGCCAACTGTGACAAGCAAAACACATTAAAACCATCAACAACCTGATGTTTGTTGGCTCTCATGTCCTGTTTACAGGATTTGGGTGGCCTGGCCAGAAGTCACCTTTCCTGCAGCATTCCAAAGAGGCACCAGGTCCTGGAGAGGACAAAACCACGCTATGACTTGGGATGAGCTGCAGGAGTGACAACACGGAAGGAAGGAGCACAGTTTGGGCTAATTCTATACACACAGGCCCTTCATGGCAGAGTCCAGCCTCCAACAAGATGAGACCATGAAGCCTAAAGACAGACAAGTACTGCTCAGGACCTCGGCAGTCCTCAATCCTTTCCAAGCACTCGCTCCAACACGGCAGTGACATGTTTTACACATACCCAGATCTATCCTGCTGACAACTTTATTGTACATCATTCTGGCAGGTAACCAAACCAAGACTGAGCCTTGTCAGCTCAGCCAAGTTAGATTTTATCCTCTGAGATCCCAAAGATCCGCATCCTGCAGCAAAGCCTTCCCTTCCTCCTGGGGCTGCTGTCAGGCTGAAGTGTCTTTACTTCTGTAATAGAGTACAAAGATGAGCACTGAACAAAGGTCACCAACAGTGCTCTGCATCCTCTGCCCCACTCCCTGTTGGAATGAAGGTCAGGAGGTCTCCTTCCACCCCTGCACACGTATCCTGGCCTCACTCTTGGAGCTGACAGCTCAGCCAGCCTCTCCCAGCAGAAGTGCAGTGCTCTGCTGGACACCCAGCACGTCAGCTCAAAGCTGCAAACGTTCACTGTTTTCAAACTGGACACCCCCAGCTTTATCTGAACTGATTTGCTTGGAGAGGTCTCAGAGCACTTATACTGCTTGGAGAGGTCTCAACCCAGCCATGGAGTAGATGAAGAGTCCTCAAGGGCCTCTTAATGCTGTAGGGCAAGAGCTCCAACTCCCTGCCCACACTGGTAATCTGGATCCCAGGATGAACATGGCTGGGGCTGCCCCCTCCTTTACCTACAGATCTTGATCATGTCCCATCATACACAAATAGAATCACAGAATCAACTAGATTGGAAAAGACCTTTAAGATCAAGTTCACCTTCGCAGCCCTGGTGAATGACTGTCCCACCATGGCAGCTCTGGTTGCACAAGAGAGCTGGGACCCCATTTTTCATTCTGACCCAGGAGGAGCATTTCTCTCTCCCTTATCAGCTCCAACACAACACAAACAACTGCTTCACATACCTGAAGTGTCTGGAAAGAGCAATAAAGCTGTTTTTCCTGAAAGGCCTTGAACACCAGCAGCGTTCCTCAGGCACAGCAAAGTCACAAGCCCCTGCACAGCCCAGAGCAGGGGGCTGGAGCTCCCTCCACACAGACCAGAGCAGCACTGAACCCATTCCCACCCTGTCCCAGTCACCCTCCCACTCCAAAAAGCCACAGAGGATGTAGACCATGGAGTCAGCTCCATTCTGCTGGTGTCTCTGCTATAGTCAGGCAGTCAGTGGCCAGACATGGGGACAGAAAAGGGATGCTGTTTCCTCATTTGAAGAAAAACACCATTTGCATCTGACAGAACACTCAGTCCAACAGCCACCGCCTCCGTCCCTCCTAATAAATCAGTAGCCCTGACTGTAAGCACAGACACCGGCTGATCCGATTCGGGCTGTGCTGTTTATCTCACCCAGATTCCTGCTGGACATCAGCAAGGCGATGCAGTTTTCCAAGTCAAAGTTTCACAAAACACCACTTTCCTGAACCTGGATCATACTTAAAGGCCTTTCAGCAAATCCAAGGCGAAGTTTGGAAAGGAAGATGCTCAGCAGGAGGTGGGCTCACCCAGCAGATCTGCCTGGGGAGAAGCAGCACCCCAAAAGACCCAGGCAACTGCTTACTGAAACCAGCATCAGAATGGATTTCAATACCCCCAAAAGGGGCACTGGTTTTAGCAAAGACCTGCAGCTTCCAGCTCACAGGAAATGTCTGCTTCTGCCCAATTCAGGCCAAAATCAAGCTTCTGAAAACTCCTACAAAACAGAACCTTTGTTTTTGGCCGGTTGCCCCGGTGACACAGAGCCATCCCTTGGGAAGAAACCAAGGAATGCATCCCAATGCTAGCTCCTTCTTTTTCAGGCATCAACACTCAGCCTTATTGCCCAGAGTAAAAGCCACAAACACCCTCTAGGTTAAGAGTAAACAGCAATCTTTCCATTTGCTACGGCGTCAGCATCTTCTAAACCCTGGCTACAAAGTCAAACTTCAATGCTTGCCACCCCTAGCAGGATGGGAACTGAAGGAAAAGCTGGTGTTCATCCCACTACCACATTAATTCTATCCAGAAACTTCTCCTTAAGCTGGATCTTATTTTCCAAAGGGTCCCCATTTGCTTCACCCTCCCATGCTCTGCAATGTTACAAGCAGCTCCTTCTTTGCCTTTTAATCTCTCTTCTCAGAAACTAGATCTTCATGCAAGATCCCATGCAGGACATCCCCCACACGTAACTCTTAGCAAACCCCATTACATTTACAGATGCACCTTGCAACGTTTAGCTCGCTTCACCTTGAGTGCCTGCAGAGAGGGACAGTTAATGCCATAAGCTGATACAGACATAGGTGGAGAAGCAGCAGGACCTGCCCCATGTCACAAAAAATCCAACACTGAACAGCCAAAACAGATGTTAACCAGTTTCAAAGACTCATATGACAGCTGAGGTTGGGAAAGGACCTCTGGAGGTCTTTAGTCCCAACTCCTGCTCCAAGCAGGACCTGATCAATTGCTCAAGGCTGTCCCCTGGCAAGTTTCAAGTAGCTCCAAGGATGGAGATGCCACTGCTTCTCTGGGCTCCTGATCCAGTGATTAACCAACTGCAAACAACCCAGTCACTGCACCAACCTTGTCCTTGTCTCCCTCCTTTTTGTACTCGTACGGATGCTTCCACTGCGCATCACTTAACTGGCGCTGCTTAATTGAGGCTCTACTTTTCTACCAGCCAGCACCACCCTGCACAGAGCTGCCAGCCCCGTGTCCAGCACAAGCAGGCTTATCTAAGAGTCACTGTCCTGCAAAGACAGTGTATTTTCTGCTCCATCCTTAGAATACCCATAACTGACATTTTGTCTTGACATTTCCATCATTTATAGCACACCTGATTTGGCGTACATCCAGTTAATACCCAAACTGCTCGGTTGAGCAGCCAAGGAAACAGCTGGAATGAGCTCATGCCAGGAGGTATTTAAGCAGCAGAACAACTCCAGGCTGACCAAGCATTTCCCCATGGGAGGACACGGAAAAACAACTCATGCAGGAGCACGAGCAAGAACCAATACTCCTGCTTATTTGCTTATTCTGGATCGCACGGCACTCATGCTCCAGACCTGCTACCTGCATTAGTCACAATCACATTAATACAGACTGTGTGTTCTTATGAGGGAGCTTAACAACATCAAGCCATGACAAAGAGCTCTCCCTGCCTCCCTCCTAAATGACAAGCACCCTGTTCAAAGGATTTCCTCAGCTTAGAACGCTCAGCGCCTCAGGCACCCATGTGGATTCAGTCCATCAAATATTTAGTTGCATTCAGGTAACGGAACAACGTCAAACAACTCTTCCCGCTATGGAAAAACATGTCATGTCACAGACCTGGAAATCAGGATCTGTCACCCTGGCATGCTGCTCTCAGAGCTGAACAATTCACACCTCCTCCTGCGGCACAGCTCCTTCTGCATGACTGTGTCCTTATCGCATCCACATGCATTTCACCAAGCCACACAAAGATTAATTCTCAATTTAAGGCTCACAAGGATCTAAGTTAGAACCTGGCATTCGCTTCAAAGACCTGGAGCAATCAACATCTCTCAGATCTTCAGAGATGGAGCTCCACATCCGTAACAAGCAGCCAGGTGGTATAAGCCTATTAAGGGAGTTAAGTTGCTGATCTCTTTCTGCCTAATAGAGACCTAATTCTTGTCTCTATCAATAGATCACTAATGCAGGGAATACGCCAGTGCCACGCTGGCCGCTGGCGTGTGTCGCAGGCGGGACAGGGACCACGGGGAGCTCAACGTGTCCAGCCCCACCACCGAGGGAGCAGAGCTGCAGGGGAGGCGGGCTCACAGCCATTCAAACCATGCAACTCCCCATCATTGTCTGAATACCTGAAATATTTTACTTCCCGTTATCATACCTCCCACAAGCAGCTGTGGGAGAGGCCCTGCAGTTACCCCAGCTCATATCCCACCCTTATCCGCTTGTTAGAACAGCACCCAGTGCCCCATCCCCGAGAGCTCTCAGAGGGCCGATGAAACCCCTGCCCACCTCGCCACCCGGTGCCTCATGGAAACCCAAGCCAAAAGCACACCCGAGTTACTTTCAGCCTGGCTCCTTGGGGCAGAGGTGCCCCAGGCCGTTACCTTCTTGCGGCGGGAGCCCGTCTTGCTCATGCAGGACCTCTCCAGGGACAGGTACCCCCCGATCACTTCGATCTCATTCGCCGTGGGGTATCGCTTTTTATGGGACACCCCAACTTGGGGCCCATCAGC
Source organism: Pezoporus flaviventris (assembly GCF_033815535.1). Classification (NCBI taxonomy): domain Eukaryota; kingdom Metazoa; phylum Chordata; class Aves; order Psittaciformes; family Psittacidae; genus Pezoporus; species Pezoporus flaviventris. The sequence goes on along the minus strand of NW_026892702.1, from coordinate 1,967,730 downwards.
GTTCTCCACTGGTCTGCCTTTCGCTTTGCTCTCGTCCTCCTCCTCCTCTTCCTCCCGCTGCGGCCTTCTGCTGGCATCGGTGAGAGTCTGCAGCCCCGAGGCAACGGGCTTCCTTTTGGGCACAACAGTGAAGGTGCTGCCTCCCCTCTGGTGGGGGGCAGAGTGTGCCCTGTAGAGGGGCACGGAGGAAAACTCCATCTCCAGGTCAGGGCCAGCTCCTCCAGGCTGATCCACGCTCCCCGTCCTCAGAGCCCTGGGACACAGCTCCCCGCTGTCCGGCTCCACAATGTCATCGATGTAAGTCACGGGTACCAGCGGATCCAGCGGCGCCGCTGGGGAAGCGACGGGCTCTTCCTGCTCCGGGGCGGAAACCCCCGGGGGCTCCTTCGGTGCCTTCACCTCGGAGGCCGGTGGCGGCGGCCCTGGCGTGGCGCTGGGGGCCGGGGGCACAGCCGGGCCGCCGTTCCGGCGGGGCACGAAGAGGAAGGAATTGCGTGAGTTGAGGCGCAGCTTGGCCAGGGCCTGTGCCTGCAGGTCGTGTGCGGGGATGGCAGCCAGGTCGGGCTTGGGGGCCGGGTGGATCTCGAAGGAGCCCCCGGCCCGGGGGGCTGAGGAGGAGAGCGGCTGCGTGGAGCCGGTGGCACTGGGGGCCGGGGTGGCACTGGGCGGGGGCGGCACGGCCGCTTCGGCCTCCTCGGGCTTTGGCCTCCGAGCGTTGGCTCTGGCATGGGAAGCGCTGGCGGGTGGCGCGGATGGCACTGGCGGCCCCTTGGGCAGCGCGGGCCGGCCCGCGGGGACAGCGCTGGGCTCGGGGACGCGGCTGCCGGGGGGCAGGCCCCGGGGGGTGACCGTGAAGGAGTTGGAGCTGATCTTGTGCAGAAAGCAGTTGGCCAGGGGGGCTGCGGCCTTGGGGGCGGCCGGGACCGCCTGCGGGGCTGCGGCCCGGGGGGGAGCCGGGGCAACCGCGGGCTGGGGGGGCACAGCCCGGGGGGGAGCCGGCTGCGGGACAGCAGGCGGAGGGGTGGCAGCCCGGGGGGGAGCCGGCAGCGGCGGAGGGGTGGCCGGGCGGGGGGGAGCCGGGGCTGCCTGGGGGACCGCGGGCTGGGGGGCGGCAGCCCGGGGGGGAGCCGACACCGGAGATGCCGGTGCCGCCTTTGGGGCCCGGGGGGAGCCGGGCACCACGTGCGGAGAGGGCGGCCCGGGGCGGGGGGAGCCCGGCGCCGCCGCAGGAGCGGGCGGCCCGGGGCGGGGGGAGCCGGGTCCCGCCGGCGGAGGAGCAGCCACGGCGCCGGTCCCGGTCAGCGCCTCCCCTCCGCGGCGGCGGCGGCCCCGCGGGCGCTGCCCGAACTTCTCCAGGAGGCGGCTGACGGTGCCCGGCTCGGCCGCCTCGGGCGGCTCTGGCGGCTCGGCCGCGTCGTAGATGACGACCTGGTCGGCGCGGATCTCGGCGAGCGCGGCTCCGCGGCGGGCCAGCAGCTCCCGCAGCGGGTCGGGGCGGCGCGGCGGGGAGCAAGCGGCCGGGTCCCGGCGGCGGCCGGGCAGCGCCTCCCCCTCGGCGAAGCAGGTGGCGGCGTCGGGCTGGGACTCGATGATGAGGATGTTGTCGGCGCGGATGGTGCGGATGCCGGGCACGGCGCTGTACAGCTCCAGCAGCTGCCGCAGCGGCCGCGCCGCCTCGGGGCCGTGCCCGGCCAGCCCCTGCCGCAGCCGCCGCCGCTCGTTCTCCAGCCGCATGAAGGGGTTCTCCCGGAGCGGGCCCAGGCTCTCCGCCACCACCAGCCGCTCCCCGGCCGGGGGCTCGGGCTCGCCGCCGGCCGCCCCGGCCAGCTTGGCCCGCTTCCTCTCCAGGATCTCCCGCTTCCAGGCGGGCTGAGCCCGCGGCCCAGCGCCCAGCGGCGCCTCCGCGCTGCTCATGGCGGCGGCACAGCCGGTTCTGCGCGGCCCGGCCGCCGCCTCCCGCCGCACCTGAGCAGGCCCCGCCGCCGGCCGCGGCACCGCCCTCGGCGGGGGGCGGGAGCGGGGCGGGCGCCATGACAGGGCCCGGCAGCGGCTGCTCCGCTCCCGGGGGGGGAGCCGCGGGCGGGGCTGCGGGGCCCGGCTCATCGCTGCCCGGGCGCCGCGGGGTCGGGACCGGCCCGGCCGCAGCAGCCCCGACGTGCCGTGGCCCGTGTGGTGCCAGCCCGGGAGGAGGGGAGTGGAAAATGTCTTTGGGGTCACCCAGCGTGAGCTGGGAGCAGTGCCCGGCGCGGGCAGCCCTGGTGGGGAAGGAGCAAGCCATGGGCACCCCGGAGCGTGCCGGTGGGAGCTGCGGAGCAGGCAGGCTGGGGTTCCACAGCACACGCAGCCCGGCGGAAGGGCTTCGCTCCGCAGCCAGCGCTGCTCGTGGGGCACGGGAGGCCTCCGCAGCGTTGTTGCCAAGGGCCAGCAGGTGCCTTTGGGAGCTCTGATGGGTCCGGAAATGAGTGCTCGGCGCGCAGCTCCGGGAGCGCTGCGGGGCAAAACACTCGGCCCGCGAGGCGTGGGGACACGGCCCTGTACGGCACAGCTTCAGTATGGGGACACGGCACAGCTTCAGTATGGGGACACGGCCCTGTACGGCACAGCTTCAGTATGGGGACACGGCACAGCTTCAGTAGGGGGACACGGCACAGCTTCAGTATGGGGGACAGGGCACTGCATGGCACAGCTTCAGTATGGGGACACGGCACTGCATGGCACAGCTTCAATATGGGGGACACGGCACTGCATGGCACAGCTTCAGTATGGGGACACGGCACTGCATGGCACAGCTTCAGTATGGGGGACAGGGCACTGCATGGCACAGCTTCAGTATGGGGACACGGCCCTGCACGGCACAGCTTCAGTATGGGGGACACGGCACTGCACGGCACAGCTTCAATATGGGGGACACGGCACTGCATGGCACAGCTTCAGTATGGGGACACGGCACAGCTTCAGTATGGGGGACACGGCCCTGTACGGCACAGCTTCAGTATGGGGGACACGGCCCTGCACGGCACAGCTTCAGTATGGGGGACACGGCACTGCACGGGACAGCTTCAGTATGGGGACACGGCACAGCTTCAGTATGGGGGACACGGCACTGCATGGCACAGCTTCAGTATGGGGGACACGCATGGCACAGCTCCCCTTTGGGGACACGGCACTGCATGGCACAGCTTCAGTATGGGGACACGGCCCTGTACGGCACAGCTTCAGTATGGGGGACACAGCACTGCATGGCACAGCTTCAGTATGGGGACATGGCCCTGTACGGCACAGCTTCAGTATGGGGGACACGGCACTGCATGGCACAGCTTCAGTATGGGGACACGGCCCTGTACGGCACAGCTTCAGTATGGGGGACACGGCACTGCATGGCACAGCTTCAGTATGGGGACACGGCCCTGTACGGCACAGCTTCAGTATGGGGGACACGGCACTGCATGGCACAGCTTCAGTATGGGGGACACGGCACTGCACGGGACAGCTCCCCTTTGGGGACACGGCACTGCATGGCACAGCTTCAGTATGGGGACATGGCCCTGTACGGCACAGCTTCAGTATGGGGGACACGGCACTGCATGGCACAGCTTCAGTATGGGGACATGGCCCTGTACGGCACAGCTTCAGTATGGGGACACGGCACTGCATGGCACAGCTTCAGTATGGGGACACGGCCCTGTACGGCACAGCTTCAGTATGGGGGACACGGCACTGCATGGCACAGCTTCAGTATGGGGGACACGGCACTGCACGGGACAGCTCCCCTTTGGGGACACGGCACTGCATGGCACAGCTTCAGTATGGGGACATGGCCCTGTACGGCACAGCTTCAGTATGGGGACACGGCACTGCATGGCACAGCTTCAGTATGGGGACACGGCACTGCATGGCACAGCTTCAGTATGGGGGACACGCATGGCACAGCTTCAGTATGGGGGACACGCATGGCACAGCTCCCCTTTGGGGACACGGCACTGCACGCACACGTCAGTAACCTTTGGGCAGCAGTCGCAGCCTGCCTGGGAGCTGTGGAACCGCCCCCCGCAGCCTGGGCTGCTCCGTGTTAGGGGCAGGAAGAGCGGATCCTGCTGATAGTGCTCGGACCTTTGCACTGCCGAGCCGGAGCAGAGCAGCTCCGCCTTGTCCGGATGACACCTGGAAACGGTACTGCCGGAACGGGAGGTTGTTGCTGGACTGCAGGAGCCGTGCAGTGCCCTGTGTGCTGCGTGCCCCGAGGAGCTGCTGCCAAGTAGAGCTGAGCGGAAGGAGGCAGCTCTCATTCAGCTCAGCTCACACAGGACTCAGCTGCAGCCAAGGTCCCTGATGCACCCTGCTGTGTCCTGCCCAAACCTGGTGCCTGGGGTCGGGGATGAAGACCCCGGCAAGCGGGTAGTGACATTTCCCTGCCTCTGGTGACTCGTGGCACAGGCACGTCCAGAGCCAACAATGTGCCTTTGTACTGGGCAGATTTCGGTGCATTTCTCTTTCGTGGCCATGTCTGGTTGGCTTTTGAGCCCGTGTAAAGCCCATAAATCCTCACATAATGAATCCCACGCAGTTTGGCTGCACCTGGTGCAAAGAAAACGCCTCCCTTTGTGGGGAGCGAACCTGACATCTGCCAGTGTCACTGCACATCTGCCTGCCTGATAGCAGACAATGAAAGCAGGCATTATCCATCTCCTCCCCTGCCAGCCAGGATGTGAGCCTTCCATCGCTCTGACAGCTGCTTCCTTCCTGCTGTCAGTGGAACAGTGTTAAGGACCGGACAGTGGAGCTTGGCTGGCAGGCGGGTGCTTTGGAGCTAATCGCCTGCCTTGCTGGCTGTACAGCCATCATGAACCCTGCGGTTGTGTTACCAAGAGGCTCCTGGCAATCCCCCTCAGCGCTCTTCTGTCACAGAAATGAATGCCGGGTTCCACAGCCCAGGTGTGACAATGGCAGGGGACGGGCTCCGGAGGGTGCCATGGCCGAGTGGCACCAGCACAGGCACGAATTCCCAGTGTCCCAGCAGTGCCAGGGTACAGCTGATGTGGCTGCGAAGCCAGCAACAGGACACGTCCGCACCAGACATGGCTTGAGAGGGAGTAGGGCTGGAAATGGAGGGATCTGCTGGGACAGCCACAAGTACAGGGTCACAGGGGAACAGGGAAGAGCGGAGCCTGGTGGGACTGGAAACACTTGATTTCATTTTAACCCCCCTGCAAGCCATCTCGGTTCCTTGCCCTTTTACAGGGCAGAGCCAAACTCCACCTGCACAGCTCCCATCTGTCTCCATCACCCCATCATGAGTAACAGAGCACAAAGGGACAGGGAAGAAGGCAGTAAGTAAAACTAATCCACTCTAACTGGGCTTCTGCAGCAAATTAGACCTTGTACCCTGTGATGGCTGATTCAAAAACAGGACAGTGCTGGCACAGAATGGTTCCAGGATAAAGGTTGCGGGATAAAGACCATCTTTCTAGGCACCAGGTACTCCGGGCAGCACTGATGCTGCAAAGGCCTTGGGGAGAACACTGGGCAGAAGCTGGCTGTGCGGTTGGTGGTAAGGGATTAAAAGGGATTTCTGTTGTCTATTACACTGCTAAGCTGGATACAGCACGTCCCAAGCTGCCGTGGTGTGGAGCAGAAACTCTTCATACGGGGAGGATGCAGAAATGAGGGCTGAGAGATCCCAGTGCCGAAGAAGAACGCCTTCATTGACAGAGCTGCCCAGCCTGTTTGTCTCTGCCAGTGCCCAGAGGGGCTGTGGTTACCACGCATAGCAGAGGCTGAACGTGGAGGTGGCCATCGATAATGGAGGTAACGGGGAGGACTGCAGCGGGCAGCCAGACCTGCTCATCTTGGCAATCAGGTCAAGCAGACCTGCCACAAGGAATTGAGCGGAATTGGACGTCTTCTGCCCTCCTGGGGGTGTGCTTTGTTTGGAGCCGTTTTCCCCAGAGGGATCATCAAGCCTTCAGCCTCCCTGGTGTTTCCCCAGGGCTCTGCTCCTCAGTGCCTATGGTGATGCTCAGATCCACCTTGCTCCCAGGAAAAGGCACGCTACTCAACGCTCAGTAAGCCCTTTAGGCATCCCCTCCGTGCTCCCCAAGCCACAGACACTGCTGGCGCTGTGAATCACTCCTCACTATCCCCATCACCGGGCTTTGCCTCTCAGATGGTTGCTTGGTTAAAGCACCGGTTTTTACCTTCCTCCCCTTTTAACTGCATGTGGGCCTCTTGCACCTCTCGAGCTCTGTTGAGTTTTCAGCACTTCCCTCGCTGCTGCCGTTCAGAGGTCCTGGGTCTATGAACAGCCAGAGAGCACCACCACCACCAAAAACCAAACGAGACAGCCTGCTTTCCCAGAAACATCTTTTTATTAAATCACATCTTAAAACCTAGAAACATTAATCTGAAACCTGGTTATCATACACGAAGCAGCGGATAGCCTCAGAGAAACACACTGACGGAGGCAGTAGAGATGGCAAATGTCTCCCATGTCACAGCCAGGTTTGCCCCTTGCCTGACATCCAGCCAGAAACCACCTCCAACACCAGGGAGAGGACTTTGGAGTATCTCCCTTCAGACTTTCCCAAGCAGCCAACCTGCTGGTCCAGGGCCCACTGAGACCTCAGTGGTTACGGTCTTTGCATTCAAAACTCTCCACTAACTTTAAGACAGTTGGGGCCCCAAACCAGCACGTCCGGATTGAGCTCTCTAACCCAGAGGCTCTCTCAGGTCAGCATTTCAAGCTTCTCATGCATCTGTTCTGCCTTCAGCTTCCCACTGGGCTGAGCAAAGAGGGACCCGAGTGCTGGGACTTACCAGGGGCTCAGCCTCACCCGGGATGGATGCACCCACACAGCTTTGCACTCAGGTTTGGTTCTGGCCAGGTCCCTCTGAGCTCAGCAGAGCAGAGGCAGAACCAGGCACCAGAGTGCTGTGTCCTCACAGGGCTTGTCAAATGGTCGATCACTGTTCACACTTGGGGGTTTTGGGGATGTTTCTCCCTGTTGACCTCTGTTTCTTTCTTTCTCATTAGGATGAAAGGAACTATGAGGGTGCTGAGGCGCTGGCACAGGGTGCCCAGAGAAGCTGTGGCTGCCCCATCCCTGGCAGTGTTCAAGGCCAGGTTGGACACAGGGGCTTGGAGCAAGCTGCTCTAGTGGAAGGTGTCCCTGCCCGTGGCAGGGGTTGGAGCTGGAGGAGCTTTAAGGTCCCTTCCAACCCAAACCAGGCTGGGATTGTATGAGACATCCCAGTTTCGGAGCATTACCAGGTGTAACCTTCTCCTCTACATGACCAGGCTCATTTTCAAAGCCTGCACCATTACCTTTTCCACTCATTACTCCCATGTTTGGTTTTCTGTTCAGGAAGCCAGTGAGGCCTCCTCAGTAGCAGCTCTGCAGTAGCAAAGGGAACGCTCGCAGCTGAGCTGGAAATGACAACTGGTGCCTGGACTCCGAGGGGAAGCAGTGAAAATCCCAAAGGCCGTTTTCTGCCAGCCCTGCCAGAGCTCAGCTATTTCTGTGCTCGGTATCACCACTGAAGTCAGCCCAGTTCCAGGAATAGAGTTGTTAAAGATCAACAGGAAACGGACAGCAGAACAACTACAGTCTTGCTCATGCGGGTACGACTCCAGCCTCATTTCCTGGGATGAGGAACACCAAACTCGCTTGTTTTTTTCAGTCATCCCCATAAACACCCAGCAAAACCACATCTCAGCACAGTGAGCACAGAGATCCTCACTCAAAGGGCCTTGGCTGGCTCATCTACGATGCTTTAAGGGTATTTTGAATGAGGGTAATGAAACCTGTTCTGGAATTCCCAGCTCCAAATTAACAGGATCTCTAGTGGTGACTGTATCCCTGCAGCTGTTTTAGCACTAAAAAAGGGAAGAATTATCCCATAACCTCACACTCTCTATTGAATACCATGACGTGCATCTCTGCTGGTCCCAGCCAGAGGCCAGGGTGCCGGCAGCAGTGGCCAGCCTCTGGCCGGGTGCTGGGCATGCTGCAGTTTGACTGCCCTGGTAAGGTTGCTCCCCAGGTACAACCCTGTACAGCCACAGGAACACAGAAACCCCATGGACCTGGCAGCCAGGCAGCACCGTGCCCATGGCTGTGGCTGTAGGGATTCAGGGAATCACCGGAGGGGCTTCCCCATGACAGGATGAAACCTTGGCTTGAGAGCCTCCGGGAACACTTCCCTCTGCTCCAGGCTGAGCAATGCAGATGGAGGCTCCTCTTGCTCCAGGTTTATGGAGCCATTACTGCTGTGATTAAGCACCAGTTCCTTTGGCTGCTGAGATAAGGAAGAGAGACTGAAGTGCCCAATTAAGTACCGAGATATGGCCTGGCTTCCGGCTGTGCCAGCCCTAGATCTGACCTGACCTGTGTCAATGTTAAGGATCCTCTAAAAGCAATATAATAAAGTGAAAAATTACTGGGTTGTATTAGTTGAGATTTACTAAACATTTCTAGCAGAATGCAGCTTGGCTTTCCTTCAGATGGAGTCCTACATGTAAGGTTTGTTCCCTCCAGCCTTTTTCTCACACTGATGGCAGTATGTTGGGCTGAATTTATTCCTGAATCCAAGCAGCTCCTGGTTCCCTTCAGTCTGACAGCTCGTGCACAACCCTGGCAGGAGACAGCCAACTCTAGTATCTCACTGTTATTTCTGCCAAGTGCAGGATCACCGGGGAGGAACAATGCTCACAGCCATGCTCATGGTCATTAAACCACCCTTTACTCACTCAGTTCCAGTTTGGGGTGTTATTTCCAGGCTGACTTGTCATCCAGACCAGAAGAGTTTCCAGCTCACTTTGGCTTGTGTTTCCACAACTTAGAATTCAAACACTCCCACGGAAGATGCAGAAAGCCACGGATCCTCTGGGAGCATGGAACAAAATACAGGATTCACAACTTTTTACAGGTGCTGTGGAAAATGACACCGCCACTGGCTATCCCTTGGGAGGATACAGGGATATCTGCATGGCATCCTTTGGGAAGGGCTGTCTATCCTCAGCCACAGGAGCACAGAGCACGGAGTGATTCAGCTTCACGCGTAGCCGCAGAGCTGTGTCCCATCGCTCAGCAAGGGTGGCACGACACAGCACATCCTCTGATGCGAGCTTCCGGCAGCGCACACCAACCACCATGGGCCACAAAGGGATTTTTAGTCATACACTACCATACCTTATCCTGGACCAATGCATTAGCTACGTGTAAGCGTGACTCAACCTGGGTTTTGATGGGTTGCTGTTTACACATACACAGAGGGCAGTGCGAGCCTGTTGTTCCGCTCCAGTGTGGGTGGGATGAAGGACACGCTCCCATTTCCAGATCCTGCCAGGCTGGTGGTTTGAAAACAGCATTTTCCATTCTTTCAAGTGACCCCACTTGTGTTGTCCAAAGGTGACGAAGCAGTGTTTGCAGTCACTCTGCCAGCACAGCCTTGGGAACAGGAACTCTCAGCCACAGGTCACCAGCGCAGTCACATCCCCGAACAGCAGCAGCTATTTGTGCAATGGATGAGTGCCAGGAGGCAGTGAGATGCTAACACAGCACGGACAATGGCAACGCTGCCCCACGCTTTCCTGCACATGGCAGAGTACGTGGGGACAGTCGAGGGGGACCATCTCCCCCAGACCGCAGGAAGGAGCCTGTTCGTGAAGGGACAACATGCACACACACACACACGTGCACTCCAGAAGCCCTGGGAGCAGGAGGAGCCCTGTGCTGAGCTCCAGGCACGAGATCCAAGCTGAGAAACAAAGAACAAGCCCACTTCCACAGGCCCCTCTGCAGAGGCAAAGCAGAGCCCACTGTGGTCCATGGGATGTGGCTCAGGTGGCTCTGGGGGCGCTAGGAGGCAGAAGCTCCCCTGGGTGCACGCAGCGGAGTCCTGGCGCAGCAGGATGGTTGCCTTTCCCAGTCAGATGTTTTGTTAAGAGCTACAAGGACTTACTGGGTTTGTTTTCCAGTTTTTCAATGCAGGAAGGGATTATCTGCTCACTCATCCGTTTCCCAGCCCAGGAGGTGGGCTGCGAAGGGAAGTTGGTGGCTGCAGCACGAGGAGAGGTGCAAAACGCTTTAGCTCAATTTTCTACCCATTTCTGTGTCCTTTGGGTAATCTGAATTTTCTTCTTCCCTTTCCTTCCCAGCCAAACAAGAGGAAAAGAGGAAAGCCTCCCTGGAAAACCCTGTAGAAGACTAAAGCCACATTCAAGAAGACACCACCACCGCCCCCAAGCCTCTACAGCTGGGTGAACATTCTCTGCAGGCAGCAGAGGATCAGGTGCTGCTCCCAGCACATGAGCTAGGCTGAGGAGCTGCAGACCAGACTGGTGGATGCACTTGCTGCCCACCTTTCTCCTCTCCTGGAGGCGACAATCCCAGCCCAGGCCATAACACAACCAGCAGACTGTTGACATTCAGTACTGTCTCATAGCAAGAGCAGCAGAAACTGCCAGCATGGTTGGGCTGGCACTCAGTTTAGCTATCCCAGTTTGATCCACTTCTCTCCAGGGTTAACCAGGTGTTCCCATTGCTAAGCACAAATCCAGCCCATACAAGACCTGCAGGAGCAGTTCCCCACGGTGGGGCTGAGCCTAACGGTGCCACAGGGCTGGAGCTCAGCCACACCATGACCACTCGCTCCAGTTACCCTGAGAGGCGAGCTCCACCGAGCCAGGTCAGCTGCAATTACCAGGTGTGTGTGAACAAACCGGTTTCAGAGCTTCCCCCAGACACACCCCGAGAGCAGGCAGCAGAAAGCTGGGTGCAGAAGTGGAACAAGAGATTGTCCTGTGTGCCCAGCAGCCATCGCTCCTGGGGTGCGAGGAAGGGGCCTCAGTGTCTGTGGAGGGGATGTCATGGCTGGGACCGTGCTGAGCACACCCCGAGTCATCCTTCACCAGCTGCTTCAATGGGGGAAGTTCCAGGCTCTATTAAGTTTAAATAATGATGTATTTTTTTGTATCCTCTCCTCTGCTGGTCCCTTCCGCTCCCAGCAGCCACTGGCCAAATCCAAGCGGGTAAAGAAGGGGAAGAAACTGGTTTTCTGCTTTCAGAAATGGGTAACTTCAACGACGCCGTTTGCACAAAGGACTTGAAACATCAAAAGTCTGTTGTCTTTCCAGTCACAGCTTTTAGAGCATTTCATCTCTTTAGTCAAACACCACAAAGGGAATAACACACTCATGTCATAAACATCACAAACTGAGGAATATAGATCTTTGGAGAGAAACGCATTCGTCGGTGTCATTACACTACACTACAGTCAACTGCACCACTACAACAGTCCATAATGGTCATTCAAACACACATCTTCCTACAGAAGTTATGCAACTGTACAAGCTACCTTGCTACTTTGCACCCCTACTTCTACAAGTGGTCAATGAGGATAGATATACAATAGTTGTACAGAGAAATCACTCAAGTGGATACAGAAACGGGCCCTTTCGGAGTTAAAGGTTTTCAATAGTTCCACAATGCTACATTCATGCTACCAAGTTCACTAGATTGGGGGTTTAGTTTAGCAAGGAGAAAGAACATTTTGCCCCCAGTTAGGAGCATGACCAAAGGGGCAGAAAGGGAGAGGGGTTTGTGTCAGCATTTTAACCTGCTGCTGCTGTTGCCTTCTCCACATCACACACGACTTCCTGCTGTCATCGCACCTCCAGCTCCCACCTCTCCCAGCACAGCTGGTGGAAGCTGCCATCCTACAGAACAGAACTGGCCTCAGTTGTGTTTTCTTTCTTATACCTGGCATTTCCCTCCAAAAGCTACAGACTGGGGCCCATTATCCCCTTCACTACACGTCTGGACAACATGAAGAGGGCAAGGGTCCAGCCAGGGATGAGCCGTGGCTACCAAACCACCCCAAAGAGGTCCCCCCTAGGGTACAACAATAGCCTGCACCTATTTGTTTCAATGTGTTGCTTTCAATGACTTTAAACCATCTCTCTTCAGCTGTTCCTCTCCTTACTGTATGTACATTATTTCTCCAAAAGTTCTGCTATAAAACTGCTGTAGTGTAAAGGGTTGAGCAGTTCCAGCCGGACGCCTGCTCCCCACACTCACACCCACAGCAAGGGGGAAGGAGTACTCTACAGGTCAGAACAGCTAGTTCTCTTTGTTAAGTATTTAGATTTGTACATATATTGTCCTCCACAACTAATTTTAGAGAGCAGGAGATCAGGATATCAAGGTAACCCTTCCCAGTTACTGCTCCAGTGTGTATGACTTAGAAAAGCAGTAATGTATCACCTCGCAGAACTGCCAGAGAGACCTACACAGGCTCTGAGCAGTATTTACCCTCTGAACGGGAGAGTACAAGATCAACAAACCCTTCCCAAACCAAAAAGCAACCCCCTGACTGAAACAAAGAGTCAATATAGTCTCAAATATACCCTCACATGCCAAGCAGGAGCCTGAGTTCCCAAACCCAGCTGCTCGACACAGCTCTGGGCTTCCTCTGTCCTACACCGGATGGGATGTGAGCAGCTCAGACCATTCAACAGGTCTGTTTAGAAGGGGGAAAAAGGTGGTTGATGCACAAACAAGTGGCAATCAAGTGAACAGAGGGAAGGTCCAAACTCGTGCTACAAACCCAGGCTGTGCTCCTCCACAGGCATCTCTTCAGTCTCCGTGGAGGGTCTCTGGTGGTCGCGGAACTGCGCCGCTCCACACCGCGGGCTAGGAGGAGAACTCGTCTCAACACACAGCAAAACACCAGCATGAACAAGTTAATTACCATGGCTATTAATTTCTAATTCAGTTTGATACCATAGTGAACCCAACCGAGGCTTCTCAGCCAGGTTCTGTGTTTCTAACCTAAAGTATTTCAGCAAAACTCAAGTCCCGTAGTTTTGCAAGCAGCAAAATAGAAAGTAACAAACTTGTGTCTACTTGGAGGAGAACTATACATTCGTGAGAGCACACACAATGAGTGCAACACAGCTACTCTGAAAGTAAGGAACCAAACCGGCTTAATCAATGCAGCAGACATGCAGGGTCTGCTAAGTTACCTTAAATCCATGTTTGCTGGTGATTAAATATGTCTACAGAAGATATATTACCATTCTGAATATATTTTCAAGCAGACCAAAAAAATACCTCATCTATTGGTTACTGGTGTGTTATTTTTAACTAATTAAATATTGGGAGGGATTCTACCCCCCCTTGCTATAAAAATTGCACTTCTTAATTTCTATTAAACAAAACCAAAAAGAGATAGGTTTCAATTCTATCTTCCAGTATATATTCACATGGAAACTGGATCGTCTTGCTCTAAGCTTGCAGGAGTAGGTGTAGCAGTCCTTGCTCTCCAACATCCCCTGCACAGAAGGTGCCATCAGTACAAACCCTCCTTCCTCTGTGCTCTGGTCACTTCTTCAGTGTAGTGCATGGGTAAGTGATTTGATTTTAATTTTTTGTAAGAAAACCTGAGCTTCAAAAGTCTTTAAAAGGACCTGGAATCAAATCTGGCCCATTCTGACCCAAAACAGCTCAGTTCTGCTAGGAACTCCATCCTGTCCTCGTTGCACACAGCTCCTCCTGAGACACCATGGCTCTGACCTGAGGCGAGTGAGGTGTCAAACCCTTTCCCTCCAGTCTCTCTTGACCCAGGAGACTTTCCTCCCAACACACTTCCGAGGGCTCCTTCTTCCCTCCCTTTAGCACTGCTGCCTCCCATAGGGCTTTGAAGGGCTCCCCGTGCCAATAAAAAAGTCTCTCTGCAATCAGCACGACTTCCTGGACACCAGTGATCAACTTCCTCTTGCAAAGTCTTCTCCAGCTCATAAAATGTCATCGTAATCCAATAGTTTAGAGTGCTGGCGGGTCTTCCAGAGGCGGTAAAGGCGGAAGTCAAAGTAAGTCTCAATCATTTGCTTACCTAGGAGTGAAATGAAGCGGAGGGGTTACACCCTGCAGCAGCAAAACCACCCTAGCCACCTATAGGCAGGGGCACAGGAGAACCCATCCACATGCTTCATTGGTGAGTACACCGAGCACCTGCCCAAAGCATGGGAAGGTGCCCATGAGCAGCAAACATCATTGTAGAACTCAAACCATGAAAGGCTCCTTAAATCCCCTGGCAGGGTTTGTCTGAGCTGGGAACTGAGCACAGAATCTGCCTCCAGACTTTGACCTCTCCGCACTAACTGCAGAAGGAGCCTGTGGAAGGGGGCTGTGGACTATCACAGAATTACAGATTGGTTTGGGATGGAAAGGACTTTAAGATCATCTAGTTCCAACCCCCTGCCACCAGACCACAGCTCCAACAGCATGCGTGAGGCTACCCAGCCCAGGGACTTCAGGACATCACAAAGCCAGAATTAACTCCTTGTAAAGATTTGTGGGAAACTTTAAAAACAAGTAACTTGAAAATTCAAACTAAAAATGGGTGCTTTGGTTTATAAATGAACACTTACAGCTGCCCCTGTCCTGCAAAGCTGTGCCTTCTCACAGCAAGGAGCTCAACGGAACACACTAATGCAAGCTGTGTGCACTGGCACCTCTGACGGAAGGTGGAGGTCTCACAGGCCATTACAGACCCAAGACCATGCACAGGAGGCAGTGAGTGCCTTTGACAACCCAAGGGCAAACAGCCTCTGAGACAGGGCTTAAGGATGGGATTTTCGCTTCTGAGGCCTGATTAAGATTAATTTCAGATGACTTTGCAAAGGATTACAGCCGGTGCTGTATTAGCACGTCCCAGATTGATCAAGGGCATAAATTCAGGCATATTCTCCAGCCCAGCCTCTTCAAAGATTAACTGCTTAAATGTATGCACACAGAACCTACTGCCTCGCCTGCCAAGCTGCACAGAAACCCAGGAACTGCCCCGCAAGTTGCTTCTGGGCACACATAAAATCCTTGAATACACTGCCAGGGATGGGGCAGCCACAGCTTCTCTGGGCACCCTGTGCCAGCGCCTCAGCACCCTCCCAGGGAAGAGCTTCTGCCTAAGAGCTCAGCTCAGTCTCCCCTCTGGCAGGTTAAAGCCATTCCCCTTGGCCTGTCCCTACAGGCCCTTGTCCCAAGCCCCTCTCCAGGTTTTCCGGAGCCCCTTCAGGCACTGGAGCTGCTCTAAGGTCTCCCCTTAAGGAGCCTTCTCTTCTCCAGGCTGAACAAGCCCAGCCGTCTCAGCCTCTCTTCATAAGAGAGGTGCTCCAGCATGTTTGCTATGGGATCTATGCAAACACTCTGTAAAGTGGGGTCCAAATCTCGACAGGACACAGACAGCTTTGTGCAGCATGAATGTGCGCAGCTCCTCTATGGTCCTGTGACAGTGAGTGGAGTCAGGAATAACCCATCAAGTGCTGATGCGAGTGTGAGCAGCAGAGGAAGTCTCCACAGTGCTTACAGCCTAATGCTGCATGTTCTTATCTTCTTAGAGGTCAATGTACTAAGGATTACAGCTAAGGTAAAATAAGGGCAAACAGAATGTCGCTTCAGAAACTGCACCCATAATTACATTGACCAAAGAACAGGAAGGATTCTTTAGCCCTTGAAATATCCTGAACTACAGGCAAAAAACATTAAAAAAAGCAAGGCAAAGCAGACTGAGATGCAGAATGGCTCCAGCCCAGTGCTTGCTGATGACACAACTCACTCAGTACCAGTGGTTTGAGCCCTGCAGAAGAGAATCCTGCACACTTGGTTACAGAAAAGCTTCTGCTCCCACTTGCATTTCTGCCATGGTCTTCACATGCCCCAGTACATGACAGATCTCCTAAACTGAGCCTGGAAAGCTGACTACTCTTTAGGCTGCTTTGCCACTGCCCGTGGCCTGAGAGAGGGTTGTGCAGCCAACAAAACAGATGAAATGTGATCATGGAGCAATTGCAAGGGGAAAACCAGGTTCAGCCACTGAACTGCACAAGGAACAAGCAAAAGCAAGACTATGGCAGGGCTGAAGGGAGCTCAGAATGGCTTTTTGAAGCAGAGGCCCTCTGAATGGGACAGCCTGATGAGGATGGTGTGTGTCTTTGTACAGAAAATAAGTTACCTTGAGCTGATAGTTCAAGTGGAGACTCGAAGGCAACCCTATAAGGATTCATTAAGTTTTTCAGATTCTGAAATAGCTGAAAGGAAAAGATACTGGGGGTTAGCAGCTGAAAACAAAAATGAACTCCAGGACACCCAGAACTGCCCATCATTGTTCCCTACCTCAAGAAAACCTCCCATCCCTGTTCTTTAAAACATCTAGCTCACCAGTAAATAAAGTGCTTTGAACTACTGTTCTCCTCAAAGGCTTCAGTATTTGTCACTTATTCCTCCCCTGCCCTCTGGGGAAGGCACAATCCATAGGGCACTTCACCCATTCACAGCCTCTCATAGGACAGGATGGCAGCATGTTCCCACACAGCAGAAGAGGAAGGTTTAGACTTCACAGTGTAGCTGTTTGGCTTGGTGCTACTCACCAGACACTCCCAGGAAGCTCTTACCTTCTCCCCATTGGGGTTTCCAAGAACATAGCAGCCCATGATGTGAATGATATTTGGTTCAGGATTGACTTTACTCATCAGCCGGCTCAACCTCTTCCAGAAGCTGGAAGAAACAGGAAAAAACAGAATATATAATTTAAAGCAAAGCAACCCCCCCCATCTCCTCATGAGTAATCAATCACAACGACATGCACACACAGCTCGGGAGGGACCTGAGGCTTGTGGCCTGAGGAACAGCCTGCTCAGGAAGAGCCGTGGTTTCTTAGACAAGGAAACACAGGGGCCAAGCAAGGGTCCAAGGAGCAGGTCCCAGTCATGTGGTAGGGAAGAAGGAGCAGCCCATTGAGCCAAGGAAGCTCCAGGGTGAAGAGAAGGGAGCCAAGTCCACCAGGAGTGCTTTCAGACTGCCATTCATTGAGCATTCTCCTCTTGTAGTAGTTCCCTCCATTTTTCTCTCACATTTCTATCAATTACCCTTTCTAAGGATGAGTGGTATCAGTGCACTGGTTCATTTGCAGGGCACAAAATCAACAGAGAACAGCTGGAGAGGTTGTTCTCCAACATTGCTAGAGACACCAGCAAACCACCCAGTGCTTGGTGCTGCTCACCAGTCAGACCCAGTTTACCTTTTGGGACTACTGACCACACACACTGTGCCTAGGGGACAGAACAACCACCTCCCATGGGCAGGGGATCAGGGCAGGCTTCTGGTGGGCCCTGAAGCTCTCTGTGATCAGATTGCTTTCCTCAGGACTGCCTCCCAGGGACATAGAGGTTAGGTGGAGATAGTCACATCCAAGTTTTCAGCTGTGACCAGCTCTGGACCAGCCATGCCTGGCCTGTGTTCAGAAGCGTGTACACAAACACATGCTGAAGAATTTTATTGTCAGTGCTTGTGCCAGAGCATGAGAGCACTGAACAGATGTAGATTTTAATAGCCAGTTCTCACGCCAACAAGTTGTGCAGAACAGGTTGGTGTACATCCTCTCCCCCACAACGAGGTGAGTTTGAGCCAGCACAAACGAGCAGGCAGCAAAACAGACAAAGCTTAACTCTCTGCAAGGAGAAGCAAAACTGCCTCAGCAGCCCTGGCTGACAGGGTGGTGGTAGTGAAAATCCTCCTCAGGAACGTGCTGGACTTTGAGCAGGCTTTGCAGAGGCAAATTCCATCTCCTCTGCAATCAGGAGGGAGTTACCAGAGGCAGCTGTGGGGGGGGGACCGGTTGGATTTCTGCTTAGAAATGCTGTCTCAGCCACTTCTGAGCAACAGAGGCACAAGGCATGTGTCCTGGGGTCCTGGTCAGCAAAGCCTGCGTTGAGAGGAAATTTCCACACCCCTTTTGGCAGTCTCTGTTCCACAGATAAAAGCATCAATCTCCTGGTGACCTGTCCTGGGGCTGCACCACTCCAGGGCCAGGCTCAGCCCTCTCGTCCTTGCAGCCCCCCCAGAGGAGCTTTAAGCTGCTATTAGGTCACCCCTCAGCCTCATCTTCCGCTGACCAACCCCTCCCCTCTCCTGCTCAGGCATGTGCTACAAACAGAGCAAACCAAGCAGCAGAACGCTGTGTGAGCCCAGAAGGTGATGCAGCCACTCACAGGATCATATCTTCCTCCTTCTCCACTTTGGCAAATGTGGCAACTTTGTTCTTTAACAAGTATAAGTGACCAGGGCCTCCCTGCAAGAGACAGACAGACAGATATGAACCACTGGGCACAGGCCATGAAGAAACAAAGCCTGGATGTTTCTCGTCCTACACAGCCCTCTGTGCCACAGGGGAGCAGAGCCAGGCTGGCACGGCTGCTGTGTCTTCCATAGCAGGCACTGCAGGGCTTGCTCGGGAAAGAGTCACACATGGGAGAGTGCTGGGGGTTGGATTCTCTGGCTTTTACTGTTCTATGCCCACCTTATTCTAAAAAGGCACAATAATAGACAAAAATGTTCATTGTGGGTGGCTGGAGAGAATAGGGAAGACAAGAAAGCCCCTTTTGCTTGGGGATTCTAGGGGACTCGCCTTGGTGGGCAGAGAGAGGCTGAGCCAAGCAGGGATTAGCAGGAGAGATGTCACTGAGGAAGAGCTGGACTTTGGCTGTAGCAGGCACGAAAAGCTTGAGTACAACAGCAGGAAAAGTCACCATCTCCAGGTCAGTGTGCTGCAGACCCTGCTATTCCACAGCACCGGGCACGTGGAAATGGGTTCAAGTCAGGCCAGCTCTTAACTTCTCATTTCAAGGTTTCTCGCCCAGCCGCTGGGGAAGTGGGAAGCTGAACACCCTGAGGAACAAGAAACGTGGGAAGGAAATCCCCAGACCCAGCAGGAATCTCTGCACCCAGCTCGGCAAGCCTGGACCCTGACAGCACAGGCCCGGCTCCAGCGCCGAGCTGTGCCATCTGCCGGTCTGCTCCGGGACACACACCCTGCCACGGCCACACTGAGCGTAGGGAAACGACCCTCATCGCATCGGAAATGCTTGTTCTGTCTCTGGAGCACTCATTTCGAGGTCTGTGTAAAGCTGGTTTCCATGGGTTTCCTTGAAAGCAGCCGAGGAGCAGCCCAGCTCTGGACTTAACCACACTAAATCAGACTTTATTTCCTGCTGTTACAGCAACTCCCCACTTCTCAGTGTCTGGGGAAAGGAGAAGTGCAAGCTGCCCATGTGCAGTTACTGTAACAGAACCTGGACCACTGGTTCCTCTTTGTAATTTTCCCTGTAGAAAGTCACAGAATCCCAGCCTGGTTTGGGTTGGAAGGGACCTTAAAGCTCATCCAGCTCCAACCCCTGCCACGGGCAGGGACACCTTCCACTAGAGCAGCTTGCTCCAAGCCCCTGTGTCCAACCTGGCCTTGAACACTGCCAGGGATGGGGCAGCCACAGCTTCTCTGGGCACCCTGTGCCAGCGCCTCAGCACCCTCACAGGGAAGAACTCAAATTTGTGACAACCTCCCAGGCCCTTCACAGTTTTCATGTACCTGGCAAAATATCAGCATCTTCCAGATCTTGCAGCCTTTCCGATAGATGTTCAGCTTCTTCTCTATTTCCTCTGCAATAAACACATTGGGAAATTAGAACCATGGAGGAAGTTCAAAATTAATCTTATTTCTTGTCACGTCAGTGCTGAAGGCAGGAGGCTGAGCTGCGAGAGGTGCTCAGCACCCACATTCGCAATGATGACAAAGCAAACCCTTCGCTTTCATGCTGTGGAAAGCAGGAAACCCTGACACATCCCAGGGCAGAGAAGGGACAGAGCAGCACCAGGTACTGCTCTGCAGTGACCATGGCACTGGACTAGATCCAGTTGTGCTGACCCTCTGCTAAAGCTCCCCTTCACCTACAAGGGTACAATGAATCTTTGCTGCCCTGAGCCTCAGCTTCTCTTCCATAAACTCGGAGCTTGGCACAGAACATGGGCCACAGAAGTGAAGTTTTCTTACTGCAGCACATCCAACAGCACTGACACTGTCAGGTGTCACTGGGTGACAAAAGCACCTTTACGTGTGGCAGCTGAGGCACAGGGCAGTGGAGTGACTAACATGTTGATCAGTTACACCTGCAATGGGCAGGAGTTAAGGAAATAACACTCACGTACCAAGGATGTCATCAAAGGTGGCATGTTCATGGTCCTGGAAACCAAGAGAGAAAACATATCAAGGTTTACTGTCATTACACCAGCTCCCACGACATTATTATAGTCTCTAACCTTGTACACAGCTCCCATGACATTATTATAGTCTCTAACACTGCACACAATCCACACACATCCCAAACGGATGCTCCAAGAGCTCAATTTTATCAACTGATTGTGTCTGGTCACACCACAGTAATAACCACCCTAAACCTCATCTAAGTAAAGCAGCTGAAGACTGAGTGGTTCATGAAGACCAAGTCTCAAAGCTGAATCCTGCAGACTCCACAGCACACATCATCCATCAGATGCAGTCAGCATCAGCAATGACTATTTGCCTCTTGGCCCATGTTTTGTAGCCAGCCTCTGGCTCTAGATGTGTCTAAGATGGCTACAAACAGTCACAGTACCAACACATCTGTCTCTGGCACAGCAGGGTCATCAGGATATCCCTTTCAAATGCAGTTAATATAAAGTGATGAGGAAAAGAAACCCATGGACCCATGCTGGTGCTTCAGACACCTGCTCCTAGAGAAAAACCGAGGTTCTGACTGACAGGGCTGCACCACTGTACAGTGTCAGGGCTCATGGTCCAATGCAGAGCTCCGAGGTTCTAAGGATGAACAGAAGGAGGAGCCCTAAGCCTGGCAACACACAGCTCTGCCTGGGTGCTCAGTCCTGCCCTTTCCTTGTTGATCTTCCCAAGCTCCCTGGTTGTGCTTCCATAGTCTGGCAGCCCCATGTGCGATTTCCACTCCTCCGTACTCTACCACTGAGACCTGAGCTCCCCTCCCCGAGCTACCCCAGACCCAAATCACAGAATCCCAGACTGGTTTGTATTGGCAGGGACCTTAAAGCTCCTCCAGCTCCAACCCCTGCCATGGGCAGGGACACCTTCCACTAGAGCAGCTTGCTCCAAGCCCCTGTGTCCAACCTGGCCTTGAACACTGCCAGGGATGGGGCAGCCACAGCTTCTCTGGGCACCCTGTGCCAGCGCCTCAGCACCCTCACAGGGAAGAGCTTCTGCCTAAGAGCTCATCTCAGTCTCCCCTCTGGCAGGTTAAAGCCATTCCCCTTGGCCTGTCCCTACAGGCCCTTGTCCCAAGCCCCTCTCCAGCTTTCCTGCAGCCCCTTTAGGCACTGGAGCTGCTCTCAGGTCTCCCCTTCAGGAGCCTTCTCTTCTCCAGGCTGACCCAGCCCAGCTCTCTCAGCCTGGCTCCAGAGCAGAGCTGCTCCAGCCCTCGCAGCATCTCCTGGGTTCAGCACACCCCCAGCCCTTTCCTGACAGCTTTCCCAAATCATATCAGTGTTTCAGAATTCCCATAACAGGAACCAGGGATAGGGACAAGAAACCCCCATTAAATAATTGTGTGTGAAGCCTGCTCCCACCCATCCAAGCCATAGCAGAAGTGAAACACTTACATAGAGAATGGGGATGATAGAGGGATCGTCCCTGCGGATAATTGTTGGGACATACTCTGCTTTGGGCACCTTGGAGGAAATGAGCTGTAACGGGAGAAAGGAAACAGCATGAGGAGAAGGCAGTGGAGTAAAAAAGCACAAAGGCCACGGTAACAGTGCCCTGTTCAGTTGCTCTCAGGTGTTACCCAGCTCATCCAGCCTGTCTGCATCCCTCTGGAAGGTCCTCCAAGCCTCTGATCCACTACAGAGCACCCCGAGGTCTGCCCACTCCTGCTATGTGTCACAGTGTCCTCGAGCCCCAGCTGATGAGCACACAGCTCTGCTGACAGGCAGGACTGAGCCTGAGACAGCAGTTTGTAAAGTGGAGCCCAGTGTGCAGAGGTAGCAGCTTGTGCATCACCACAAATGGCAAAGATCACTTCTCTACAGCCCTCCTCTGTGCCAGGGTCTGCAGAGGATCATTCAAACAGGCACACAAATCTGGCTGGTGGTGGGATGGCTGCATACCTGAATGGGAACCAGCCGAGGGATGAAACAGCATCAGCACAGGCAGACACAGGATGTCAGGCAGATGCAGGTTGCCTGGCAACTCCAGCTGAAGCTTCAGCTGGCTCCAGCAGCATGAGAGCCCAGAGGATTCTCCTGCTGTCAGCACAAGCACAGCACAAGGACTATGGGAACATAGGCAGTTTGACTGTGCTGTGATTTCAGGCACCTCTGTTCATCACTTTGAGAGTGGAGCAGGCAGCGGTGCTGGTGGGCTTGTGGGTTCCAGCTTAGGCTGGCTTCAGAGCCCTCCCTCCTAGACAGCACATCACTGCTTTAGCCACTTGGCAGGTAATGCAAAGGTTCTGAAGAGTCCAGGGAGGTAATCATCACATGCACCACCTGGGAGACACACCGGAGATGTCAAGGGCTGAACAAACCCAAGTTCTGGGTTCCTGGTGATCCATTCAAATGCAGTCCTGCTCTGCTGGACTGGCAATGCCACCCTGAAAGCTTGAGATCCCTTTGCCTGAGTACTGGTGCATGTGGCCAAAGGATGTGTCAAGATCTGGTCCTGTGTGCCAAATCCCCCAGGGCATAGCAGGAGGGAGTGCAGGGAGATGAGCACCAAGGAATCATAGAAGAGCAGACAGCATCATAACACAGAGCTCCATACCAGGCAAGTAACAACAGGAGGGAGGCACTGCTGGAGACTCACATCTCCAGTTATTGACTCAGTTCAGTGTTGGTGACAGTCCTGCTCTGATCTCAGGCTGGACTACAGGTCCTTCCACTTCCAGTTTTCTTTCAACACATCCCCAGCAATAACAGATGCTCAATACCATGTCTTGGCTGATCTCTCAGTGACCCTCATATACACCTGAAGAGTTACTTACATGAAAGACTTGCCTCTTCTCATGAAGATCCTAAACTTAGCAGCTCTGAAAGGACAGACACAGCCCGAGTAGATACAGGTAGCAGAGTTGAAATCCTCACCATTATTTTTGGTGGAATAAAGTCTTCTCCATCACATGCCACGGCTTCAAGTTCCTTTTCTGCTTCCCAGTTCAAGTCAAAGTTGCCATCCAAAGTGCCACAGGAATCCTGAAGGTCATGGCCTGCAGGAACAGTGTGCATTACAAGGGCAGAACAGCCTCCCTTCCCCTCTTGGTCCTGTGTGGCAGCCACCTTGCAGGAGGTGCCACAAGCCCTCCTTGTGCCCTCCTTTCTTCCCCCACAGACACCACACTGGGGCTAGTGCCCCTGAGCAGACAAAACACTTAACAAATGAGGAGAGCACACACAGAGCTGGTACCACACATCACTCCACAGTTCATCACTCCACAGTCACCACATTCAGCTTTCAAGTGCTAATCACAACAGCCACCCTGTCACTTCAGAAATGGAGGAGGAGACAGAACACAGGCAGACTCTACACTTTAACATTGCCAAGCTGATGAGCAAAAGTCCACAGACTTCAAAGCTGGTTTCCTTGTAATTATTGCTCTGACACTGTCTTCTGTGATTATAAACTCTGCCTTGTTGGTCAAACTGATGCTGGCAGAGAAGTCCCAGCGCGTGAGGACAGCCGTAGCAAACAGCAGTATTGCAAGAGTACACTTGAATTTGCTCTCCAAACTGACCTTACCTGTTGCCCTTCAAGCCTCCTGGGGAAAAAAAATCTGGAAGGAATATAATTGACCATTAAAGGTTAGAAACAGAGATGGTTCCCTGGAGCCAAGGCCTGAGGAAAGAGAACCAAGACGCCCCTGTTTGCGCCTTTGGGGATGTCCGAGTGTCAGAGTGTCCCTGGCAGTGCCTGGAGCCTGTCTGAACCATGTCTTTTCCATTCGCCTCTGAGTTAGCTGAGGGAGTGGGGAGGAATCAGACTGCAGAGGAACCATCGGGTCATGTTTTGAACCTACACCTCCCCCTACAACCTGGTGTGTGTCTTCTAGGAGGGCTGCACCTCGTGCTTACCTAGTAGGTGAGTCCATTCCATTACTGAAATTCGTTTACATTACATCCCATTTCGACATGGGCAAACTCACATCCACCATGTGTCTTGCCCACAGGATTTCAATAAAAGCTGGGTAAAACAGCTGTTCCCTTTATAAAAAGACAGTGGGAAGACGCTGATATTTCCTCCTGTGAATTAACACACCAGCATCTCAGTCCCCACGAGCATTACTGCGGATTCCCAGAGGAATTCCTGACAGCCCAAACAAGGATCAGATTGCCCCAGGCTATCACCCGTACAGCCAGCATGGCCAGGAAAGCAAAGCTCCATCTCATGGAGCGCTGCAGCTGTGCTCCTGAGCCATTCCAGCCTAGGAAAGAGCTCAGAAGGGGCTCTGCACTGGAAGCCAGGCAGGTTAGCCCTGCTGTGGTGAAAGCCTTGGACTGGTGTGCTTCCAGGTAGGTTGTTTTGGTCCCAGGCAAATATGGGATGATGGGAACAGAGGGCTGCAAGACAGCTGTCCCCCTGGGTATCCTTTGGCAACTGCACAGTAACATGAGGTTGGATGGGTTGTGCTCTACAAATAAATACAGGCACACACAGATGAACAAGTGTATCTACCCGGAGTGGTACTTGCTCAGATCTCATGGAACTAAAAGGATCACAGATGGGACAAAAGAGCACAGAGGAGTTCCTCCAGTGGGGCTCCAGTCCGCACCTCAGCTGGAGGTTTGGCCACAGGAGGAAGCTCAAAGGACTCAGAACTCACTTTCTCGAGAGTCATGGAAGGAATCGGCTTTGATGGGAGTCGGGTCACTCCAGGACCTGCTGAAGCTCCTCTCACGCCGTTCGGCAAATGCTAGGATAAAACCAGAGCAGGACATTAACAGACTCCAAAGCCACCTCTGCTGCTGCCAGCAAACAAAACATCCAGAGATTTCCACCAAAGCCACACATCACGGACTCCCCTGTGCTTGTTCTTCACTCGCCAAACGTGAGGCCTTTCCACACAGCAAACAAGGGTCTACCTTCTGGACAGCAAAAGGTAATGTGCTCACTTCCTGAGCAGGACCATTACAGGGTACGGAACACAGCAAAAGAGAACACTTGATGCTCTCTCAAATGCACACAGCTCAGTCTAATCAAGACTTTTCCAGTGTTCCAGTATCAATGCTCTGACTCAAAGGGCCTCACGGACGTACTCAACAACTAATGACACCTCCACGACCAGAAGAAGGCAGTAGTTCTCCAGTTTCCCCTGCATGTTCTAATGCATCCCAGTTAGAGCTGGACCAGATGGGATGGGAGGACTCTGGAAAGCTCCCACTTTCTAAACTTTCCTGCAAAAGAGGAAATCCTTCAGGTTTTGCCTGCACTCGTGTGAGCACTCCTCCCCCAGCTTTCCTTGTTTGTCCAAGGGGCATTATACTGTTTGTACCAGCATTTCCCAAGCAGAACCAGGGAGCTTAGCCCAGCTGGCTGCACTGCAGGCAAATTCCTGGGAGCTGCCAACAATATCTGACTTGGCAAGCCCCTGTGAAAGCCATTACACCCAGATTAACAGCCACTTATAGCCACTAATACCTATTTCTGGTAGCAGACAGAGCAAGTTTGCTGCAGTGTGTCCAGTAACAGCATCTCATGTCAGGAATTGACTGCAGATCTGCATTATAACAGCTGAGAAGCAACCTGTCCTTGCTGCAGTGTGTCCAAGTGTGGGAGTCCAGGGAGACAAATCACATAGGAAGCTCTTCAGGTGATCTCCATCCTCAGCTTTCATTTAAACCCAGGCATTTAGCTACTGTGCACATGAAGAAAGCTTTGAAAACATGACCCGAGAGTTACCAAGGCAGAGGCATGCCTGAGCTTCCAGACAGCTCTAGGGTACATAAGCCCTCTTCATTTCAGGCAGTGCTAACTCAGATGCCAATAAAGACTCTTTGAAGGACAATGCTCTTTGCTGTTCACCCCCCACAGCATATGAGAAAGGAAAGGATGCAAATTCAACTCAGCAGTGCTTTGCAGTGGGCAGTCTGTATGTGATGCTTGGCCAGAGGTGGGAAGAACGAGCTGTTTCCTCTTCTGGAGCAATCCTCAGGAGGTTACACCATTCTTAGCCCACTTCACAACGATAAGGGAGCTGCCCAAACCAAGTCATGGAGTGTTGCCTTCCTCAGGGAAAGGGAACTGCTGTATCCCAGGTGATTTCTTCCCCAGTAGAGGCATTAAACACTCCCTTATTTCCCCTTTGCTACAATTTCTTCCCTGTTCCTCTTCTTCCTTCCACCATCCTCTCAGCAACTCTCCCCCACATCCTGCTGTGGAGATGGCGGTGAGACAGGGGAGGAGAAGAGAGAAAGCCACGAGCCCACTTGGCACATGGAGCACCAACTGTCCCAGGAGCCACAGCTGGTCCTCAGCTTCAGGAAGAGGAGTAAGAGGCCAGGCAGCCCTCGCCAGCTCCGCAGAACTCCCAGCTCTGATTCTGCTCACAAGTGCCTGCACTGGTCATCACCAAACCCCACACACATACACGACAAGGATGCTGCAGTTCTTCCACTCCTTGCACTGACACCACGGAGATCAGCCACGGCCAAAGCAGAGGGTCCTCAGAAATAGCCTGCAGGCTGCTTGCAGACATTCATGTGTCCTGGAGACTTGCAACAACCTGGCTGCTTCTTTGTAAAATGGCACCAGCACCTTTCTCTGGCCCAGTGCTAGGTCCTTTCTACCCACATCTGCATGCAAGTTCCCATATCCCACCAGCACAACCCCAGCTCCTCACATCCACATCTGACAGGTTCAGTGCTCACTTACTTTGTGCTTTAACCCTTCGGCTCCCCACCATGCGGAGGTGCTTCCGAAAATTCCTGAAAGAAGGCCAAACAGAACCTGTGAGAAAGGCAACCCAGAGCAAGACCTGGGCCCAGCAGGCTGGGAACAGCTGTGAGGGAAACAGTGATCTTGGGAAGACAGTGTGTTTCCTTCTGGGCATTCGAAAGCTGAGACCAGGCTCCCAGCCTGCACCTATTCAGTGCTGGGGATGGTCGTGTTTGTCAGGAGCACGGCTATTTCTTCCTGGCTGGAATACATGGCAGTCCCTTTCTCAGAGCCTGCTCTCACCTTCCTATGACCAGCATGCCTGCGCTACCTCTGCTGAAGACACTGGCTGCTGCCTATGCTGGCAATGGTCCCTCTTCTCATAAAGAGCAGTAACTGCTCCTCTCCCCTGTGCTCCACGCATGCTTCAGCAGGGAGGTGGGTGCCCAGGCTCTGCCCTGCTCATGCACACACCACGCTCCTGGCTGTGCTCATTCCCAACACATTCCCAGCAGCTGCTAAAATCCCCCCTATGCTGTTAGCAGCCATGCAGCCCCTACTGCCCTCCAGGGCAGGGAGCTGGGAAAGATGGAAGCAGCTTCCTCCTTGTGAGGCAGGGCTGTAGGTTGTCAGCAGGGCTGGCTGTCCTCATGGGCCTGCCTAAGGCTCACAGGTAGAGCTCAGTGGGGCTGCAGAGTACACAGATCCAGAGGAAGCCACCAGAGGATGAGCCTTGGGGAGCAGCTACACCCCAGAGTCAGGTCTGTGTAAAACAGACCATCCCGGCCACTCCTGAGCGACCATGGCAAAGGGACTCAGTGCTGTCCCTTCAAGTGCAAAGGACCTCTTTCCCTTGGTTTCATAGAATCCCAGCCTGGTTTGTGTTGGAAGGGACCTTAAGGCTCATCCAGCTCCAACCCCTGCCATGGGCAGGGACACCTTCCACCAGAGCAGCTTGCTCCAAGCCCCTGTGTCCAACCTGGCCTTGAACACTGCCAGGGATGGGGCAGCCACAGCTTCTCTGGGCACCCTGTGCCAGCGCCTCAGCACCCTCCCAGGGAAGAGCTTCTGCCTAAGAGCTCATCTCAGTCTCCCTCTGGCAGGTTAAAGCCATTTCTCATCACTTGCCTAGACAAGAACCAAAGAGGACAGAAACCAAACAGGACACCAGAAGAGACACAGGGAAGTGGCAGCACATGGACTATCACCCTCCATGAAGCCTAATTGCGTGGCTTCACCCTGCAGAGCAGCCCCATGGCCCCAGGGCTGTCAGCCAGCACAGCAGCCTGCCTGAAGTGCAGGAGCCTTCCTGGGGTCCCTTCTGCCCCATCAACACACACTGCAGACACCAAGCAACAGAGCCCAGTGCTGGTGAAAGGGGTAACATGACGAGTGGTCTGGCTCACACACAGGTTAGTGGTATCAGTAAAGACACAGTACAACCATGCAGATACATCAGCAAACACTAGAAGACACTTCCAGCACTGACATGTTGTTCAGAAAACATTGGATATGTCCATTCCTGTACAGCTCAATCAACACAGCCCTCATGGGAGAACATTTAACCCATGTCCCATTTAGCCTTCTGCACTGTGCTCCACCTTGGCTTTGGATCCCATCCTGTCATCAGGATGCAGCTCAAGAAGGAAAAGCTGGGCAGTGAAGCTGGGAGCAGCATTATTCCATGACAAATTTCCACGTGCACCTGGGCTATTAAAGCTGTTTCCCAAAGCTTTATTTTAGCCCTGCTTGGGTACACGAAGATTCACTGCTGTGGATCAGACACCTGCCCCTTTAGACAGGAAGAAGCCCCATTCACTACACAGGGACTGGCTCTGTATACAGCCCTTCTGGGGAGGGGGATGACTGATGTGGGCTGTCTTATTGCACAATAGATTCAAACCCAAATACAATGTTTTAAGTGAAACAGGGACGTTCTTTACACAGAAAGGTCGCAGACACACAATGTAGCTTATCAGAATGAAAGTTGTCATGGTGCATTGTAAAACCAAGGTCATACCAGGCACTGAGCCTGAGATCATACAGACACTGAGCACCCACATAATTGCCAAGGCCACTGTTGCTTTGGGCTTTGGGCATTTGGAGTAAAGCCCATTCTGGAGTAAAGATCAGTCTTCTGTTGAATGCTCAGCTGTCCTCTCTGCAGAGGAGCTTATTCAGACCTTGGGGGCAGGGGTTAAAGCAGCCTTTGCCATGAAGATGCTGCTCCCAGCTGCTTGGACAACTTGCTCCCTCCCACGACTGCAGCTGAGTGAAGCTGTCTAGATACACAAACACTGCTCCAGCAGCTCAAGGGGATCCAGCTGCTTCAAGCTGACCACTGCACTACATGCTTGGAGAATGGGCCAAAGGCCATTTTTAGCTCCTTGTTGCTTCTAGAATAAAAGCACCTTGGAAAGGAGGCCCAAGCCTGGAACTGCCTTTTACTGTGGGCATCCTGTGGTCATCTAGAGCCTTCTGAGGGCTTTCTGCAGCTGTATGGGCCCTCAGGCCCCTCTGCTTGCATGTTAGCACAGAAGGACTGGCACAGGAGCCCTGGGAGAGCTGCAGTCTCCTCTGTGAGCAGCAGGGTACATAAACCTGCCCATCTTCCTGCCTAGTGGCTGCAGCTGCACCCACAACACCCAGTGTTACTTGAGCACCAGCAAGATCTCATCACCCATCAAATGAACAAGCATCCCCCAAGTTACACTGACACAACCTCCTTATGACTCCCTTTCCTGAACAGCCCTCCTCCAGACTGGCTCTACATGACCCTATGCAACTCCACGGCATCCATCCCAGCCACAGCAGCCCCATTCCACACCCTCTGCATAGAAGCCTTTTTACTGCTCAGACAGAGGTCAGGGGCAGAACTGCTGACCGAGAAAACTCCCAACATCACCTCACACGTTCTCAGCTCCTCCTTGCAATGGTCCTTCAGCAAACCACTGGGCATCACTCACTGTCACTGCAACACCCATCGTGTGCTGTGCCACACAAACAGCCTCCCATGCACCAGGCACACAGGACCAAGCACTGGAGGGGCTGTGTGATGACAACTGAGCTTCCAAGACATCCAAGCCACGAATTGCTGCACAACATCCAAAGCTCTGGGGTCCTCCTCCCTCCAGGAGGAGAGCCGAACACGAACCACAACCCCACAGCCCACTGCCCTCTGCTCTTTTACAGCAAGATGAATGCAGATGGGCTCCCACTGTTCAATCCTGCCCAGATCTGCAGTGTCCACAGGTTGAAGGGACACACTGTTCACCCAACACAAGGATGCCATCAATCCGTCCTCTATCCTGACTACACAGCATCACTGAGGGATACAACTCCTACTCCCCTACTTGCAAACCACATGAACAAGCCATTTCCTAACAAAGACTCGCCTCTGTCTAATAAATCCTGTGAAATCTTAAAGACACTATTTCACAGGGTCTTCAGTTGTGATTCTTATTTATCATCATTATTGAGGGAAAAAACCCCATTACCCTCAAGTTGCTAATGAAAACAATTCCTGGCAATTTCCCAGTTAAGAAAACCTGATGTTTTTCTCCCACTTTGTTTTGAACAGTGCTGAAGTGATCATGACAGTTTTTAACCAATGACACATACACTGTGTTATCCATCTTAGCAGGCTGCCAAAATAATCGAGCCTTGGCACATGTGAAAACCAGAACAGTTCTGATCACCACAGTGGCTAAATGATGTGCCTGTGAAGCCAGCAGAAAGAAACCAGGGCCCTTCTGTCATACCCAGATGACCAATCCCTTTCTCTTTCCTTTCTGTTCTTTTCAGAAAAGCTTGAAAAAAATCAGTTCTGGTCACTAGAGGGGTACATTTTGCCTAGGTCAGATTTTCTGGAGTGCATCTGTAGATGCAGCAACAGTACAGTAAAGTACACATAGAATAATAAAATCATAGATTGGTTTGTGTTGGAAGGGACCTTAAAGCTCATCCAGCTCCAACCCCTGCCACAGGCAGGGACACCTTCCCCTAGAGCAGCTTGCTCCAAGCCCCTGTGTCCAACCTGGCCTTGAACACTGCCAGGGATGGGGCAGCCACAGCTTTTCTGGGCACCCTGTGCCAGCGCCTCAGCACCCTCACAGGGAAGAACTTCTGCCTTAGATCCAACCTGAAATTCCCCTGTTTAAGTTTAAACCCATTCCCCTTTGTTCTGTCACTACAGTCCCTAACGAATAGTCCCTCTCCAGCATCCTTGTAGCCCCCTTTAGACACTGGAAGCTGCTATGAAATCCATCTAACCACAAACAAATTTAAAGTATCTGGGAGAGAACTGGGGAAATTGCACCTTTAATTCTTCTATATACATTTTTTACTGCCTGAGACACAGATCCTGTATATTATATTCAGAAGCTTAAGAAACTACAGTGTTCCTTTAAGAAGATAGAGACCAGCTATCTTAAGCCCTGCAGCATCATTCACCTCCACATTTCCAACACAGCCACTGCTAATGTCCCTAGAACAGCAACACAGACAGGGACAACCACGTTCAGTGCCGTCAAGCCTCAGGAATGACACCCGGAGGGCCCATGCGAGGGTGGAGCTGGGGAGGGAACGGGCCCTACCTCTGTATAACAGCTGCAGAATCATTCTCTCGCTTCCGCCTCTTCCTCTCTGCGTAGCCCCTGAACGCCCTGGGAAACCATGTCAAGCCATTAAGCAGCTACACAGCTTTGGACTGGAGAGGACACGAAACACAGACAGGAGAGGCCTCACCACACGACAGAGAGAAAGCTGACCAAGGAAGAGAGCCAGCCCTTGCAGGCCTGCGTGCGAGTCAGGGACCAGGCAAACACTCGCTGAGCCAAAGGTCCTCACTCCCTAGGGTTGGTGGTTGCACAAAGTTGTTGTTCCTAAAGCAAAACAGCGACCAGACCATGGCCCAAAGAATATGGGCGAGCAGTCATCATCCCTGCTACGGAGGAACTGGGCTAAGAGACTGCAAACACAAAACCCCTTACACCAGGATCAAGAGGGACAAAAGCATGCCAGCAACTCCAGTCTCCATTTTGAAGATGAGGATGGTTGTGGTGTGATCTGTGTAGGCCTACCAGGTGTAGCCATCTAATCTCCTGCCTGCTGACAAACAGCCCTAGCATAGGGAAAGCACGATATGATGGACAGGAGAGGAGAGTTTATGCAGAACACCAACAGACAAGGAAATAATGAAGATTATACTTACGAGATGCTAGAGATTCCAGGAGATGCAGGGGAAAGAAAGAGAAGAGGAGTTCATTAGTGCTCAGCCCCAGCAGCATTCCAAGGGAATTCTCACTCCAGAGGGAATCTTTCTTGTTAGGTGAAATTGCTTTTTAAATGAAACATTTCTCAGTGGTAAGACTCCTACTTGACCGAGCTAAATCCTCCCTGGGGCAGTGCTGGCATGCAGCTTGGATGCAAATTAAGCTCCTTGTAGACCCAGAGAACATGCAGAGGTACAACTGAGAGCTGAACCTGGCCCATCAGGCTGCAATGGGAGCTCAGCATCATGGACTTCTGGAGCAGGGAGACCTTCCCACACAGTGACAAAGACTTGTGAAGTCACCTCGTGCTGTCTGGTCTATGAAGGAAGAGAGCAAGGTGGACTGAAGGCACCTAGAGCAGAGGCCAGGAAGACAGGGGCACCCGGGGGATCCCTGTCACCCCAAGCAGCTTAAGGAGGTGCCCTGAACTCCTGGAGATGTTTCCATGCAATCTCTAGAGGCAGCACATTAACCTGAAACATTAACCTGGGAGCTATGTTAACCAGGGGAGCTGTGCTCCTCAGGGGTTTCCTTAGGGCACCATTTCCCAAACCAGCCTCACTTTGCCCTTCAAGCCCTGTAAAGCCCTGCCATGGGCCATCATTCTGCAGTAAACCTTGTGCCCACCAAAGATGACTTCCTCAATACTGGATCCAGCCCTCCCTGCCATCGGTCCTTACAGGTCCGATCCACTCTGGGTTATCCCAGAATCAACAATCAGCCTCTTTTGGGGATTCAGGAAGGGAAAGGTAGGAAGGAAAAGAAATGGCAGAGACAGATTACATAAAGGACACCAGACAAGGAGAAACAGGAGTAGAGCTGAGGGTGACACAGGGAAGAAGACAAGGCTGGAGAAGGGCCTTAGAAGCAGAACAGTGTCTCATTTCCCTCATTGCTTGCCTTGGCTTTCCAGCCAGACAGGAAATACTTGAAACCAGGAAGACAGCATTTCCTGACAAGTTGGGTACAACCTGGAAATGAGGCTTCCCTTCTTCAGTCCTTTGAGAAGTGCCTCTTCCCAACACACAGCAAGCAGGGCACCAAAACCTGCCTGAGTCTGGAGAGAAAGGCTGTTCCTAACCCAGATCCAGCCACACTTCACAGTGACACCTTCCTCAAATGCCCAGACCAGGGCAGAAGCTGCAGGGCTACATCTCATCCCATAGAGAAGCACTCCTCTGGCTGACGGATGCAGGACAAGCCTGGAATCATGTTCCCTTGAGACAGTGGCTGCAGCAGAAGCAAGTGCTGGAGGGTCTCATGGTGCTGCCACAGGACCCTCTCTCTGCAGCAGCAGCCAGGGACAGGCACGTCACAGAGAAAATCAGGGAAGCAGAGGAGAGCTGAGTAGCCCAAGGAGTTAAAGAAGGTAAAACCAAACAAGTGGGAGTAGTAGGAAAGAGAACTAATAAGCACAAGAGAGAAATCAATAAGAGGCAAGGCTGTCTCTCTCACCCACTGCAGTGCCAAACATGCAACTCGATTGCTTCAGGCTCTTAGCTACAGCTCTGAGTGGGCCATGAGCTTTCAGCTGCACAATAAAAGCTATAGCAGAGGTTTCACTTACGCTTGCATAGTTGTAGTAGCAGTTTGGAAACTGAAGAGGTTCTCTTTTGGGAACCAGGTTCGTATGGGGACATCATCTGGAAAAGAGAGAGCAAAACCTGAGAATCCAGTAGGCAGAGACATCCTTCAGGCAGCAACACTTCCCAAGCTCCTTCTTTTAGTGCTGTTCTTTAGCATCCTGCCCTGTACTAACAGAAAAGCCTCATCCTCCTCTATATCTGCACACTACCACCAAGTGTAAATTTGTGCTAAGCCATCTAACAGGCTGCTTAACTGAAGAATGTAAGCTCCATCCTAAACCTGGAAGATTAGAATAATCCAGGAATTACAGGAGAGACATTTGAACCAGAAGAAAATACAGGAGAAAGAAATAGTTTTCATCAAAAGCCTTTTCCAGCCTCTGCCTTTCCCTTAGTGCCATTAATTTGAATTGTCCCATTTGTCCAGCTCCCTGAAACAACCTCCTGTGAAAGACAAAAAGCATTCACCTTCCTCTCCTCAGGACCATAAGCCTGAGATATGGCCTTCTTTTTGTGGTTTTAAAAGTCAAACAGCGTATCAGCTGCACAATCCACAGCTAACTCTGGGCTGCTTTGGTTGCCTGTGTCTGTAAACTGCCCTGCCTGAACCAACTGTGGATCATTTCTTAATTCCACTGCATTAGGACACTGCATCATCGTCACATAATCACAGAATCCCAGCCTGGTTTAGGTTGGGTTGGAAGGGACCTTAAAGCTCCTCCAGCTCCAACCCTGCCATGGGCAGGGACACCTTCCACTAGAGCAGCTTGCTCCAAGGCCCTGTGTCCAACAATGACCACCAAGACAAAAAGCAAGCACCAAACTGAGTCACTAACGATGAGTGTGGGATGGTGGTGACCAGAACCTGACCAAGAAGCAGCTCCTACTGAAGCCTCCCAGGCTGAAGTCAGTCAGGCAGGGACTCGGAGGTATCAAAATCCACTGACACAAGACGTGCCAGAACTCAAGGATTTGGGTCTGATTTTTCGTCTTGCTTCACTCCCAGTTTGTGGCTTCCTTGCTCAGTGCCTTGCCACAGGCTGCCTGATCCCGTGCTTGCTTCCCTTATTCAAGTTTAAGATCAGCTGCGTTATCTTAGTCATTAATATTCTGGCATTGTCAAGAGGATTCTTTTAATTCACTTCAGTTGGCCCAAACCCAATCAAACCCAATCAAACCCTGCACACCTACTGCAGACACAATTACTACAGACCAAAGCTTACCCAGTGATTTGTACAGATCATTATGCTACAGACTCATCCTGCTGTTCCCTGGAATAGAAGAGTGGCTGCAATTAGAGATGCAAAAAAATGCTAAATGCAACTGGGGAGGCTCCCTCTAAAGTGAAGCTTCCAAGGAATCCTATAGAAAGCTCTAACACACGCTCCTCAGCTCACAGTTTACGTCAAGCCTTGTATAAAGGCACCCTAAGGAAATATATGTTAAATGAAAACTGCATTCCAGTATGCTAAATACTTCTTATGAAGTTCCTATGTCTGCTCTTCTCCAAAGAACAGATGGAGGAGAAATGCAAAACATCTCAGGCTGTAAATGAATTACTGGTTTGAAGTCTCAAACCCACAGAAGTGGTGGAGGAGAAGTTGGACAAATTCCTTTTCAGCCAACAATTCTGTTCAGACTTCTCCAGCACTACACACCTCAAAGGACTGGCAATCTCTTAATGAATTTTAGTTTTAAAGCCCCCAGCTTTGATTCAAAGCAGAGCCAGTGTTTTATGATACTTTACCTGGACAATCACTGCAGCTTTCCTCCTTTTCTGATAGGCAGGAGTCAACACAAGAAAGATATCACTCCCCTACCCAAAGCACTCAATGGAGAATAAAAGATTTGGGACCCTTCAGAAACACCTCATTACCAGCTAGAGGTAGAACAGTAGCAGAGAAGGGGACCAGGGAGCAGAGCTCAGCTCCAGAGCTCATCCCCTAAATAAGATTCAGATTCTGAGTGTGGCTATCTTGCTTCCAGGAGCAGGTAGCACGCACTGCTTTGGCCAGGCAGAGCATCTTCTTCTGCTTTCTTCATCAACTGTGACAAAACAGCGAGGGAACCATGGGCCTGGGTAAGACTGGAGGCACACCACCACCACCATCAGCACCTCCAGCCACATGCCAGGGGATAAACTCATCTCAGCACCTCTGTTCATGAGTGGATGTGTTTGTATGAGACACAGGGAGCAGCGCAGGAGATGACAGCTTGTGCTTCTCTGGAATGGTGTTAGGCATCATAAACTCAGCATAAAAATCCATATAAATCATGCCAATCTGGCCTAACTGCAGCAATAACACATCATGTAAATCCAAACAGAGGAGGCAGCACTGTAAAGTGAACCTCTGGGGAAATTAGTCCATCTCTCCCATCTCCACTGTTTTCTCCACCAGCCATGCATGAAGGACATCCCAAAGAATACTTCTTG
Source organism: Pezoporus flaviventris (assembly GCF_033815535.1). Taxonomy (NCBI): domain Eukaryota; kingdom Metazoa; phylum Chordata; class Aves; order Psittaciformes; family Psittacidae; genus Pezoporus; species Pezoporus flaviventris. Next base: position 1,931,677 of record NW_026892702.1, on the reverse strand, counting down.
CATCCTCTGACAGTTATCCCATTCCATTCTCAGTTTTCCTCTGAGTAACAACACTTGGATAGAGCACGCAAATGAGACCAAGCTGAGAAAACTCTCATTCCATGATGCCAGTGCTGTGATGGGATTTGGACTCAGAAGCGCACATGGATGCATTCAGAAGCTTGAGACAAGCACCGAGGGTGGCTGCTGCCTGCTTGTAGGGAACATAAAATACTCCCCCAGTTTCAGCACTGTCCATTTTGTTCCCATTTAAGTAACTACCCTGATCTGTCTTCAGAAAGGCAAATCTCCATTTCTTATTGAGAACTATGCCTAACAAAAACTGATGCCTGGTTGACAATCTATTGTAAATCCCAAGGCCCAGAAACAACGTGGCACCTCTCTATACCATTTGCTAGGACAGATTTTTCCAGCAGAAGTGTTTACGAGTTAGACTTTCCAGTAGTGATCTGGAGCTTTCCTTCAGTATCATGTAACCTGCCTCAGTCCCACAGTGCACAGCACAGTTCTGATTTGTTCAGGTTGGGCTGCTTTGGGCTGGGGTAGGGTTATTTTTCTTCACAGTAGCAGGTTTGGGGGTGTTGGTTTGGGTTTGTACTGCAGCGTTGAGCACACAGGGATGTTTCAGTCACTGCTGAGCAGCTCACACCATGAGGCTGCAATAGATTCAACTCAGAACCATCACCTCCAGAAGACCAAGCCCCCAGGGCTATGATCTCCTCTCCTGAAATGGTTTTGGTTTTGTCTCCTTCCACAAGCTTTCTGGCTGGGTCACCATATGCAGAGCCAACCTTTAACAGGCAAGATATAACCATACAACCATTAAAGGCTTCCCTACAGGAAAACTCTCCTCACTCTTTTTCTTGCACTTCAGCAATAACAACAACTAAGTCCAAACACTCACATACAATGTCTGATGGGAAGCCCCAGAATCCCACGGAACAGAGGGATAATGCTTAAAAAACCACACGCAGGGGTTAGTGGGACTGCAGGTGTTCCGTACGTCTGATAACCAGTTCTGGGTTCATTATTCTTCTTTGGTTATTAGGCCATGTATTTAGTCACGTAACTTCAAGCCCCAAGGTATGAAAAGATGATCCAGAACCCAACCTTTCAGCACCTTTACCTGCAGTAAATATCACTATGATATTTACTAGAAAACCAGGAACCCAGGAAGAAACACAGCCTGATCTCCACAGTCCTCATACTCCATTGCTTTACAAGCCTTGAGCTTTCCTAGCTGGACACTGTGCTCTGAAAGCCTTGGTGTGTCTTTACAGGAGAAAATAAATCAGACAAATCAGGTCAGACTCTCTGCCAGCCACATACTGAGCTGACAGGCAAAGATGGACTGTGTGCTACCTGCTAACTCAGAGCACAGAGATGGTGCCACGTACTTGATGAATGGTTAAGTTTCTAAGGACAATCAGGGATTTTTTTTTAATGTAATTGAATAATTCCAAACCTCTTCCCTGAGAACATGGAGCAAATGCACAGTAAGGGGGAAAGAAAGTCCAGTATTGTGTCACTTGCTAGTATTAATGGACAGCCCAAGAGGTGGCATGCCTCATACCTGAGAGACCCTGCTACACTGGTTCCAGGCACACAGATGAGTACTTTGGGGTGCACCCAGGAACAGAACACCCCATTTGAGCTGAACTGAGGCTCCCGCTGAGCACCCTGGCACTGTCACAAAGATTTCACCAGCCCAGCCCCAGGATGAGGCAGAGAAGACGGTCCTGCTCTGAAGGGCCTCCTGGCTGAGCATAAATGTAGGCTTTGACACAGCCTTTTCTCTCTTGCTCTTCCTTTGCAGAGATGACCCTCACTGAGCTACATGAAGCTGGCATGAAAACCACCCAGTTTATCTGCTGCTTACAAGCTAGAAGCAGAGACAATGGAGCTTGGACAAGCTGACCTCAAATTCAGCTCAGCTTATTTCAGACTCCTCCTTAGACAATCCCTTGCCATGAATGCTGCTGCAAAGTACCAGCAAAGGGGAAACCCTACAGGGCCCAAACTCAAAGCACAGGGCAATGAAACCTCCATACTTAGAGGAGATGGGTACCACCCTCCACCCCTGTGTCAGTGAGTCCCTTTGTGTCCTTCCAGCCCCCAGCACTCACCCTTACTTACCAGACACTCGATCGACACTGTACATCCTCTCCAGCCTTTTCCTGTGCCACCCTGTCTCGCTGGACTGATGGTGCTCCAGGTCAAAGGAATGCTGGGAAGGGGCAGCCAGCCGGGTGCAGTTTGGGCACTCCTTAGAGCCCTGCCTGCTGCCTGGCCAGCCCTTGCAATGCCTGCCAGCACCATGAGAGCCACCAGCACCGTGCACTTGGTGACCGTGGTGGCATTCCTCTTGGGCAGCCCCCTTCATCACCACCAGTTCCATACTTTCATTCTCGTGGTCTGACAGCATCGGCCTCTCGCCGGAGATGGTGTAGACCCGGGGCTTGGGTCCCTCACTGGGAACCTTCTCTGCCTGCTCCTCGGTGAAGCTCCGCTCAAACTTGCCATCGGAGATGACGGAGAGCCTGCGCTTGTTCTGTGCTGCCTGCTGCATCTCCGGGGAGTCCTCCTGCCCGATGTAGGAGTCTGCCAAGAGGTGATCTGGAACAAACAGCACACTTCCCTCAAAACCAAAGCACCCCAGGCACTAGCACATTCAAGAGGCTCTTTGTTACTGCTGCAGGAAGGGAAGGGGTGAGCAGGACATGGTAGGCTCCCCCAGGAACCTTCTCAGATGAATGCATGCCCACAGCAGTCTAAACCTCCAGAGCTGGTACTGAAATGAGACACATTTCTCACAAATACACCCAGTATTTTAAGTGTGCCTGGCCACCAAACAAGGCTGGAAGCAAATGCAGGTCTCACTGCACAGCATGAAAATGCTCATGTGCAAAACAGCCCATGATCAGCTGTCTGCTTCGGCAGGTTTAGCCATGCATGGGCTGCTGGGCTGGTGAGGGTTCACAAGACAAGGACCAGCACCAGCTGGTCACAGCAGTGATAATAAAAAGTGAATGTTCTGTGCACAAAGTTATTTTTTAGAACTAAGGGTAAGGGGCAAACCACCAGGGTTTGGGGGTCATCACCCCCCCCCCCCCCCAATTTTCTGCCAATTAGCTTCATAGAACCAGAGAACCAACCAGGTTGGAAAAGCCCTTAAAGGGCTCATCCAGTCCAACCATTCCCAGCACTGCCAAGGCCACCACTAACCCATGGCACTGAGGCCTCGTCTCCACGCTGTGTGAACACTTGCAGGGACGGTGACTGCAGCCCTGCCCTGGGCAGCCTGTTCCAATGCCTGAGCACCCCCTGGGCAAGGAATTGTTCCTCAGCTCCATCTAAACCTGCCCTGGGGCAGCTTGAGGCCATTTCCTCTTGTCCCATCCCTTGTTCCTTGGGAGCAGAGCCCAGTCCCTCCTGGCTCCATCCTCCTGTCAGGCACTTGTAAGCAGCCATCAGGTCCCCCTTGAGCCTTCTCTTCTCCACACTGAACCCCCCAGGTCCCTCAGCCGTTCCCCATCACACTTGTGCTCCAGGCCCTGCACCAGCTCCGTTGCCCTTCTCTGGCCCCACTCCAGCACCTCAATGTCTGTCTTGGAGTGAGGGGCCCAGAACTGAACACAGGATTTGAGGTGCAGCCTCACCAGCACTCATCGTAGGGGCAAAACCACTGCCCTGGCCCTGATGGTCACGCTGTTGCTGATACAGGCCAGGATGCTGGTGGCTTTCCTGGCTGCCTGGCTCATGTTCAGCTCTGTCAATCAGCACCCCCAGATCCTTTCTTGATGTGAAAGAAAGGCAGTTGGATGTGAAAGAACTGCAGAAGGCCTTCAGCTGACAGCTGCAACCAGCACCCTGCTCTCCACAGCACCCCTGGTTAGCAGACTTCATCCTGTGTGCAGATGGTGACAGCACAGCCAGAGGATGCTGTCCTGAAGGAAAACACAGCCGCTGCCTTTGTAGGGTAGGAAGATGGAAAGCAGAGAGGCCCATGAGCACAACTATCTTCGGAGCCCACACACTGGATGAAGTGCCAGGAAATCTCAGCATTTCCATGGCAATTCCATGCATGAACCCAACAGTAGCTCCCACCCACCTGCTAATCCTTTTCAAGTGGCTGTTAATTACCTCTCAGACTTCCCTCAGCTGGGAAGCAGCAGGGGTTGGGAAAGGGCTCAACAGGCAATGCATTATTCATGTGACTGCTACCCGAGAACCCAAAATCATCAGTGGCCAGCACAGACAGCAGCACTTGAAACACAGGCAGAAACAAACCCCAGCCTTTACTTCATTACCTTTCCTTTAGCTACTGAGCCACGACCTGGAAGACCGCAGCAACAATCTTGGCTCCCTCATAGCTGGCCATGATGGTCTGATGTATGTGTGCAACACAGAGCTTCCACTGCTGCCACACTCTGCTTCCTATGAAGTGCTCTTGTGCCCCTATGAAAAGAGCCCTCCCAAGCTGAGGATGCACATTTGCAGCTTTTGATTCTGAAGCCCCCCCTGGGTTATGCCCACGTTGCCCAGGGCCTCTGCACTGCTCTGTCTGCAGCTGAGACTGAACTGAATTGAGCTGGTACTGGCACAGTGCGTCACCCTGATCTCATTTTTCTGCTTGAGACACAACTCCCTCGACACCACTATGAGACAAATGCATCTGGCCACTCCTGATCAAGAAGTGACCATCAGGACCATGCAGACTGACACAACTTGGGTTCATTTCACTTGGTTCCTAGTGAACCCTCACAGTCTCGACACGGCAGCTGACAGCTTGAGCTGACCAGGAGGAGCTGCCTGTAAAGAAAGCCTCTTGAGCCTCTTCTGATGTTACCTTTGCAGACTGCACATGGAGTCTAAAATCCATGCCTAGGTGCAGTGAGGAGCCATGCAGTCCAACCAGTGCAGAAAGTGTCTCCAAAGTCTCTCCATCCACTTGTCACCCCCCAAGAGGCAGCAGCCACTGCGTTTGTTTTCCAGCAAGTCAGACCCTCTCCAGTTCCAAGACTGATTGTGCTCCAGAGCAGGCACGTCTTGGGAAAACACCAGCAAACGACTCCAAGATCTGCCAAGATGTGTGCTGGCTAATAGTGCCAAGCACACCATCTTGAAAATGAAAAACAAAGGCCAGTTCCAAGTACTCATCTCAGCTTGTCAAACTTACTAACGCGTGTGGGCTCAGTGACGCTACAATTTCTTAAGACCACAAAATAGTGGCTGACAGCTGCCCTGTTCCTCCTGAAATTAATACTTCCATGGAGGACACGGAGCCTCAGGGGAGCAACCCACAGGACTGAGCACCTGTGCTCACGCACTGACAGCACCACAACGCAGATTGAGGACTTGGCACCTCTGTGGGTGGGTAAATGGAAAAATGAAGTACCCCAAGTACGGTATGTCTGAAAATGCTGATGGTTGCAAGTGCAGAGACCAGCTCCTGCCTCTGCTTCATGACCACCAACGTCTGTTCAACCCATAAGATTTAGAGATTTAAGTGGGATGTGACTATAAAAATCACAGCAGGGTTACTCTTGACCAGATGTATTTGACATAAACCACCTGTCTGATCTAGCATGCAGAATGCAAGCATAATCCTTTCTTCCCACCTTACTTGTCTGTTACTCAAGGTGTCTTCACCTGTGCTTATTTAAGAGTTTTCATGGTCTACACTCCACAGTCCTGTCACTACAGCAGTATGCTTTCTCTTTGTCCAAGGACTGGATGATTATTTCTTTTCATTTAATTTAGCACCTTTGGTAACTACACAGCTTCATATGCAAAGGGAATGTGAAGCTCTATAGAAGTTAATAAAGAATATATCTACAGAAAAAAAATAGCATGAAAGGAAAAGAGATTCAAACATCCATCAGAATGAATTACTGGCTTCTAAAGACAAACCTGCACCATTCAGGGAGCAAATCTGTGCTAACATTCACACACACGTGTTCACATACACCAGCACCACTGAGATAGCACCAGGGACTGATTCCCTTGTCTGTGCTTCCAGAGGTGGGATTCAGATGCCAAAGCACTGCACCTGCCTCCACTATGGCATTTCAGATCAATAGTTCTGCTAGAAAAGTGAAACTGGTCTGAAATCAATGCTGAATTGAACCTGAGCCAAAAGGATGCTCAGTGAAGAGGACAAGGTAAGAGGGTACTCCAGCAGTGACAGGAGTTGCCTCCTCAGAATTAGCTGCAGCAGACTGCTGTTAACATCCTCTGCCTGGATACTGCTGCTCTGTCTCATCTTCACGTCACACTTGCCACCTCTCCCACACCCAGCTGCTCCATCCAACTGCTCAGCAGCCCAGGACAGTGTGACTTGGGAGGCCTGGCATAGCTCCCTCCTCTCCAGGCCCTGAGGAAAGCTGACCCAGTGGCAGCTCTGCTCTCCCTCTTTCACTAGCAGCACCCTTGTTTGCCCTGGAGCAGACAACTCAGGTTACTCAGATTTCTTTTCAACTAGATCTGTGGTCTACATGGATTTATTGTGCCTGAGATACTTATCAGCAAAATGAAGGGAAGAGGACCAACATGCTGGATCTGTGAATCATGTCTCTTAACCTGTATTTTCATCACTTCCCTGTTTACCTGCCTAAGTCTAACAGCCTGCCCAAGCCTGGGGGCTTGACAGTCCAGTGCCAAGGACGAATCCACTTCTCAACCCCCTTGTTATTCACTGAACACGTTTCTTTGGCTTCACTTGCTCCTCTTGATATTTCTCTTCACCTTCTACACAACACAATCACTAGGGCATGTGTATCACCAGAGACATAACTACCAACAGCAACTAGCACCTGTACTGGTTAATGTGTGCTACCTTGGTACATGTAGTTCCCGATAATTAGACACTACTATTAACTTACAATGCTTTCCCATTCAGTAACTAACCTGAGAACTTGCTTTGACCCAGGTAGGTAATCATGGAAGAACTTCCATGTTCTCTTTTGCTGTCACAATGTGCCTCAAGAGGAGGCAACACACTGTGATAAGCCTCAGCTGACTGATGCCTATTGATAACAGTGGAGGGACTCACCAAGCCAAACTCATCTCTGATGCAGGCCGCCTTCTAACCCCATGGAATGGGAAGTTTATAAATCAAGGTGGAATACAGCCATAAGGCATAGGCAGAAGCTTAAAAAAAGTCCAAAATTTATGACTAACAGCTTAACTGATGATTAAAGCACCTTAGATTTAAAACCTCAGCTCCAGCACCAGAAGCAAAGTGGCAAAGGGGAATCCAGATAAGGCCTATTAAAAACACATCTGTCATCTCAGAAAACATAAATTTAACAGGAACAGTACTCTCCCCTGCTCCACCTCAGCTGGATTCTCCGGACCAGGTGTTGATGGTACTGACTTTAAATGAAAGAACTGTCTCAGCTACTGAAGAATGAGAAGATTTTAGCTGTACAGTACATGGACCTGCAGCACTGTTCATAGCAGTTGGAATGAAGTTAATGCTTTTTCATTTTACACCAGGAGGGGTCCAGGTGACACTCTCGATGAGGAGAGCAGATGGATGCAGTGGCTAGAGCCCCAGGCACTGCAAAACCAGGAACATCTTTTCAGACAGCACAGCTGAGCAGCTCCTCTCACAGTTTCAGTTCTGAGTCCTCCCATATGCCTGCCACTGCCCTGCAGGTGTGCTGTCAGGCTGTCAGGTCCTGTTCTCCTCTGCTCCCTCTCCGAGCGAGCACCAGAGCCATGACACATCAGCCCTGTCCTTCCCAATGCCAATGTCCCACTGCGTGACCCCACCAGCACATGGCTCCTGCCTCCAGAGCCGGGCTGGCAGCTGACCCCGCTGCTCTGCAGGGCTGAAATGCAGGCAAGAAATATGCATGGAAACCAGGAAAAATGGTTTGAAGCATGGGACAGGGATATAAAACCAGAGATACAACAAAAAGGTCACAGTGGCATTTCAGCCACGCAGTAGCTCCAGAGTCAAGTGAGTGAAGGACACGCACAGTGTTTGCTATGAAAGTACCTGAAGACTGACCGAGGCAGTGGCTTTTTGAGGCACCCTGACCCTACTGCTCCTGGGGAAGGAACGTCACACACTTCTCTGCAAAGCACCAGGGAAGAGCCAAGGGCTGCTTCAGTGAGGGAGCTGCTTGGAGGAAACAGGAGGTCACTTTAGCTGTGACAAAATGCTTCCAATTAGTCCTCAGCGCTGAAATGGGTCTTGAAAACAGCCAACCTGAAGATGCTGTTGACATTGTGCTTTATAGAGAAGTAACCTTTAAGTCTGGCCTGTAACATTAACGTGAAGAGATGAAATTGGGACTGAGAGACATGACCCAAGGGAGCAAGTGACAGCTCCACCAGTTTTCCATTGCATTCCTATGGTAACACTGACCTACCTCTTTATTCACTTTAGAAGCAAGTTTTAGCATATACCCCCACCATACTTGTGCTCTGCCGATCCTGGAAGCAGCCTGAAACCCTCAAGAGAAGAGACTTCACATCCCTGCTCTGCCCTGAATTCATCCTACCCCCTCTGGAGCACGGGCTCTTTCTAGAAAGGCCACCTCCATTGCTCAAGGGCAGCCACACTGCTCCAGCACAGGGGTACCCCAAGAGCTGGGCTGGGCACAGTGCTGGGGCTCCCCCTGGGGACAGGGCAAACAGCCTCCACAGGGAAAACGGATTTGGTGCTTACCCTGAAGCAGGCTGCACTGGCAGCTCCACAGTGTGCACAGTGGCGAACTGAAGGCTCCTTTTAGAGCACTGTAGAGCTGCAGCCTTTCTTCATGGCTTCCTATAGCACAGCTCACAGGTCCCTTGCATGGCCTCAAGCACCTGCAAAGCCTCACGCTGCAGTTTCTCCAGCCCTGTGTCAGCTCCTGGCAGCATCAGGACCCTCCTCCATTTCACAGCTCCTTCACAGCCCTTACATGCACCCACAGCCCCTCTTGGGAAGCTTCAGAAGCCCAGGATGCAAACACAAGTGGTTGCTTTGTGTCCATGGCACAGGGGCCTGAGGAAACATGTTTTTCTCCTGCCACTATTACCCATTGCTATTTGGCTTGGGGAAGCTCAGGAATGCTCATTCTGCACCCAGTGTTTTCACTGACGGCTGAAACATCATGCAAAACCAAAGAAAAGCAGCAGACTTCTTTTGAGCTTCTTCCAGTTACAGGTAACTATCCCCTTTGGTCTGCACTGATGCAAACCAGTCAGAGCAGCCGTGCTGATTCTGCAAGAACCACAGTGAATTTAGGTCAAGACCTGCCGGGCAGCTCTGGCCCAAGGCCCATCATCTCTGCAGCACCAAGCACACCTTATACTTGCTGGGATCTTTCCCTTCCTTTTGCTTCCATAGCCTTTCACATGCAGGTCGCTCAGAGCCCCAGCCTGCAGTGGGCAGAGCAGTGCTACATCCTACAGCAGCAACCCCAGCACTGCAGCACCAGCTGCCCTCCAAATAGCCCAGGCAAACAGAACACAAACTGCTTGATAAAAAAGCATCAGGGAAAAGCCCCAGCACAGCTCCCTTCCTTTCCTCGGTGAAGGACCCTTGTGCTGAACCCCATCTCACCGAATGCATCACTGCTTCTCCTGATAGGTGGAAGTTTCTCAAGTGCTCTGCTTGCTGTCACTGCTCGTTTCACTGCCCCATGCTCTGGGTATCTTTTTTCCTCTCACAGTTCCAGTACATGGAGATAAAGAAATCTAAAGCAGTATCTCAGTGTGGGGGCCCTGACACCTATGCTGTAAGAAGGGGACTCTGGGAATGTCCAAAACTGTGAGCTCTGGTGGGACTTGGAGTGATTATTTCTTCTATGTTTGTATTTTGCTCTCTGCAGCCTTCTTACACTTCCCTTTTGCAACTGTCAACCCTTTTCCCTGTCTTTCTTCTGGGTCTGTCCCAGGGGACACCCACCCTTACACTACAACCATGCCACAGAGAAGATGGAAAGTCTTTGGAAAGTACCAGAAAGCTGTGAGGGTCAGCGAGGACTCTGGCAGCAGCACTGCAGTCAGAATGAATGCTGAACATGAGAGTGCTCTTCTTGGGAACCTTCCCAGACCTTCAAGCCTACACGAATAAGCCAGCATGAATGGAGGCAGGAAAAGAGGAGGAGATGCATTACCACCTCAGCACCAGCTCCCTTAACAGATCCATGTCCTGGCAGCAGCAGAGTCCAACCCTCCCTTTTTTCTAGTTCCTCAGAATATTTTAAAGATCAGGAGAAAAAATCTGAGTGATGCCAAAAGTACAATTCCTTCATCCTCTGCCAGCAACTCATACCCTGTCAGCAGGCAGCTGGGGAAGGGAAGCAAAGAGAAGACAAATGTGTATTGCTGTCATCCCTGCTGCAACCTCAGAGAACATGGTCAGTGCACTGCGAGCCAAGCAACAGAGGAGAGGTAAATGGACTCCCCAGTTGCCTGGAAAACCTCCTCCAGAACAAGCCATCGAGGAGTTGCATAGGCATAGGCACGGTGTTTCTCAGCCATGAAGTTCTCAGGCCTCACGTTAGGAAGAATCAGAAGTTGTAACCAACAACAAATACTCTCCTCACCTTTTCCTTACTATGTGTACACCCCGTAGTATGCTGCAATCCTCCTTACCCCCTGGTGATGTTCAATTCCACAGCCACTGCCTTAGCAAAGGGAGTGGAACATGGACAGACTGTGATTTTATTGAAAGCAGAAGGTGAACAAAGCCTTGCAGATAGCTCACCCTCATTACAGCGCTCGGACATGGCAGCTGGCCCATCCTGCTGGTGCATAATCCCTCTGTAGTTCTTCTTCACCACTATCTCAAAGACATTCTGACGCACACACTCACACAGGCTCTCCAGAGGAGCCACCGAAAATAGACTGAGGTGTAAAAGTTACCACCGAAGAATAGCTCTTTGATCAGCTGTGGAACGTGAAGAGGGGGGATGCAAAAGCTGTCACAGCATCTCCTTTCCTGGGAGTCAGGAGACTCTAAAGACAAAAAGAGTCGAACCAAAATGGATGAACCTCAGAGAGCAAAGTGCAGCAGAAGTGGAGGAAGTTGAGGCAGTCTCTGCACACACGGGACTCCATCTGACAGTGTCTGCTGTGTCTGCCTGGGGAGTTCCAGCTCTCCACCCTTCTGCCATGGAGGTAAATTAGCAGGTAAAGCAGCAGCAGAACTGGCACCCCAAAGATTTACACTCCTCTCATTCTCTGCATGAGGATTGTCATCTGCAGAGAGAGAGCAGGGTTCCAGCTCCTTGGATCCGCAGAAGAGGAGCTTTTTAGGCTTCCACTGTCCCACTGATGGCTCTGCCAACTTCTTGCTCCTCAAAGACCACAACCCTTTTCCCTCACTGCATTCATCAATGACTTTAAGCCTTTCTTAGACCTTTTTATTTCTTGACTATAAACTCCTGAACTCAAGGCCTGCCTCCTTCCAACCACATTTAGGCTAGAGCCTTAACCGCAGCCGCAGTCTCCTGGCAGTGCAGGGAGCATCCATGTAGACAGGGTTATTACAGTGGAAACCAGCCCATCCCACCAGGTAAAGATGCCCCTAGTGAAAGCCCAGAGTGCTGTGAACAGAGATGTACGTGCACTGAGGAATCAGCTCCTCGGTGTGCTGAGCTTGGACCTCAGCCACCAACACATGCCAGGAGGAATCTAACTACAGGATATTGGTGGGCTGGTAGAGCCCTAACACTGCTCTCCTGCTCTCTGATGAATTGGAGCAGATTCAGGTACGTCTATGTATGTGCTATGTCTTCAAGTCACGTAGAAGAGGCTCTTCCTTGGTTTCACTGCAGGCACTGGATGAACGCTATAGCTTAAGCGCTGTGCTGAGCCAAAGGTGAAGTGTTCAGAAGGTTGTGAAAGCCATACTGAGATACAGAACTTCTGAGGAAGGAAAGAGTTGGTTCCCCTGCTATTGGACTCCTGGCGTGGATAAGAGGGAGACAGATTTTCTAAACATTTTTATAGGACAGCAACCTTCCTACCAGTTATTTATAAAGGAATGCTAGAGTGGGTTAAACGATACACTGCAGGACTGCAAAAGATGACTTAAATAATGAGGATTCTTATTTTTTCCTCTTTAAACATTTACAGTAATCTAGGAAACTTTATTTCCAAGGCAATACTTAAGGACTCTGTAAGGACTGTGTATTCCATGTGTACCGCTCGCTGCTTGATTCTTATCCATAGCAACTAAATTCACTGGAAGTATGATCTCAAGCCTGATACACTGGGGGGCAGTGGGTACGAGCACAGAGTGGGTTTAAGCACTGGTCAGGGGAGCCCAACACTAGTGCATTATCCAGGAGTCACATTAGCTCCACTCCCATGTCCTCCTTATCTACAGTCAAGAGAGGAACAAGCAACTAGGAGCAACCATAAGGATGAGTAGAAGGTCAGCTGTGTAAATGTGCATAAGAGAGGGTCCTACTCCTTGGCTTTGACCAGGGTTCCACAGATCTCAGGCCTTGAACACTGCCAGGGATGGGGAAGCCACAGCTTCTCTGGGTACCCTTTGCCAGCACCTCAGCACCCTCACAGGGAAGAATGAAATTTCTTCCTGGCACCTGGGGTGGGGGTGTGCAGAAAAGCACCAGCAAAGGCTTCAGCTGCAAGAAGCAGCTACAGAAATGGCCATGATAAAGAACACTTCTGCCTGGCCTCCTGGGACCTGCCCAGCCTGTCCTGCACTGCCTGTCCAACCCCTTTCCCCCCTCTGCCTCAGGCACCTCACCTCCACTGCATTAAACCCCAGCCTTTTTCTACCCTTCCCTTCCTACCACGATGGGTTGTTCTTAAATACTGGAAGTAATGTGTCACTGGAGTTCTTATGTCTGAAAGAAAATCAAGGAAAATTGCAGTACATTGTTTGAAAGCCCCTCCATTCCCAAAGGCAGCACAACCCAGCCAAGGATAACTTGAAGGTCATTAGATCCAAGAGAAAAGGAGGGGACTCATTCAGCTGCCTGCCAAAGGCAGGTGGGACTGGGCTTGCTCTCTCAGGGAGAGGCATTCCCTGCCTGCAGAGGTTTAAGTACACACACAATTTACATTAAATGGTAACATCACTCTAAATTATGGTCTATCTAAAACTGTTACCCCTGGCAAAACAGTTCAGTGCTAGGGAACAATCTGCTTGCTGCTTGTTCACACATGGTTTTATGTGGGTTCTATGGGATTTTCTATAGGTTTTATAGTGAATTTATTGTCTGCAAAATGTTTTCTTTCCTCACAGACCAGGCACAGGCCTGTTAGAAGTCAGCTGAGTTTCTCTTGTGCTCTCTTGCCCATCAAGCAGAACTCAGCATAAGCTGATAGGGACAATACCTGTGTATGAAATATTAACACATTAGCTGGCACATGCTGGTGTCCTCAACCAGACAGGCAAATCTCATTTTAACCCCTGCTGAAGCAAACCCTAGAATAAATTCAGATGTTACCTTTGTCAGCAAAGGCAGGTTGCTGCACACACCCCAAGCACCTCAGCTGACACTATAACTCACCTACTTTTATTCCCCAGGGAAAGCAAGACCTAGAAGTGACAAAGCAGCACAGATGCCTTGTGCAGTGCAGTCTTTCCCTTCCCAGCTGAAACGTCTTCCAAGGACATCAGCTGTAGGTGGATTTATGACGGGACACTTGTTCACTACAAGTGAACTTGTTCCCACAGCCCACCCAACCTTTGAGTCACCAAACTGCGTTTTCTCCTCAAGGGCTTCACCGATTTAGAGGGTGACTCCTCCTGCTGAGATCTCACACTAACCCTTTACGATGAATAAATGCACTTTCATTTGAAGGCCTATTAATAAATAGGTGCAAGCACATAAGGATATAAGCAATGTCAGTTCTCTTACCTGAGCCGTTTCTACCTTCGGGATGGTTTTGGGAAAGATATTCTCCAAAAGCCCTTGCTGCTCTGCACGTCCAAGCATCCCAGAAGGCAGTAAAAAAGAAAGAGATTAATATTGGTTAAAGGCCAAGGAAAGAAGGAACAGTTCAATATCAGTATACCGCTGTTCTCCTGCAACAGCCTTTCAGCTTCTGATGACACCAATTTAAACATGGTGTAATAGCAGGGGGCCTTCCTGATAAACACACCAAAAGGGTAACCACAAGCCCAGGACTATTTTAGTTTTCAGCTTCTCTGTGAACCATTGAAATGCACCTGCATTAAACTTGGCCTTGTTTCTGTGATACACATAGGCTAAACCCCTTCTGGCAGCCCAAGGAAGAAGGTATCTCCAGCCCAGCCCCATCCATCACCCCAGCCTTCTACTCTGGTTCTGAATACTCCTATCTGTGAGCCATCACAACTTAGATGTTACTACCAATACCCGTTTTACCTACCTTAACCCTAAGTGCTCAAGCACCAACTATGTCAGCATTTGGATACTTGATTTGAGAGGCCCCACAACACCCCACAAAAGCCATCCTTGGCTCTCTGATGGATTCAGGTCCCATGGATGACTGGAAGCTGACTGCAATATATTAAGCATCAACCAGGCAGGGTGAGCGCAACCCTTATCACACATCAGGGCCTATGTCAGAGAGCAAACCTATGAATATTCCAGCCAGGAAAAAGCTTGCAACCCACACAGGAAAGGCATCCTTGGTCAAGGCATGCATTCCCTGCTCTACAGTAAATACAATCTTCAGGGTCCTACTGCAGGGCATTTGCTGCTGTGCTTGTTCTCCTGCACCCAAACAGACCTGTGATTTGAGAGTCAATACCAGCTTTTACCCAGCCATCCATTTCCCCAGGTTTTAGAACAATCACCCCAAGGTCAGCAGCACCACAAGCAGGGTGATATTTGCCCATGGACAACCCAGGAGACAAACCAGCCACCGACCTCCCTGGCAAGCCAAGCCAACAAAAGCCAGCAGCCAGGCACTCAGCCTTCAAGCACACCAGCATCTGCTGGGAGAGGAGACAAAGTCACTGCAACAGCGGAAGACATAGCAAGGCATCACGTCCACCATCCTCCTCCTTCAGAGGTGCTCAACCTCAGAACATCCCTCTCCAGCTCAAGCTTCCACAACAGGCTATGCTCATAACAGCTAGAAAACATCCAAGTGGAAAATGGCTTTGACCTCCAACACAGCCTTCCGTGATCCTCTTCCGTTTTGTTACCCAATCCAGCAGCATATCCCAATTTGTGTCACCAGGATTTCCCCCCACTGCTTTTACACGCCTCCTCCCAACAGGAAAAGATTAACTAAGCTACAACGTACCTCCCAGAGCAACGAGGGCTGGAAGGAGTGGGAAGTCCATTTGTCATCCACAGCCAACAACAAGGGATCAATATGAACGATGAAGTGATTTAATCTCCCAGGGACTAAATTTCAGCACAGCCAAATGCAAAACGCTCTGGAGCAGCACAGTTGGAGCTGTGTGAGAAGCAAGGTTCAACCTGCTGTGTCGTGACAGGTTCAACCTGCTGTGTCGTGACAGGTTCAACCTGCTGTGCTGTGCTGGGTTCAAGCTGCTGTGCTGTGCTGGGTTCAAGCTGCTGTGCTGTGCTGGGTTCAAGCTGCTGTGCTGTGCTGGGTTCAAGCTGCTGTGCTGTGACAGGCTAACACACAGTACCAAGGCTTTGCTGTTTGTGCATTCTTGCCTGTCCAGTACTAGGTTGTGCCTTTAGACACTGGGGTAGGAGTTGCCCCAGCTGTCTTCCTCGGTGCCTAAGCAACCCCAGAGATGGTCACACAGGGGCTCTGTCACATGAGGGAGCTGTACAACTGGCACACAATCTTCACTACAAAGAACAAAGGGATGACCATCACGGCTCACCCATCCAGGAGGACAAGCACCTCATGGATGTTCCTTCACCCACCACCTTTCTGCCTGGGCAAAAAGGAGGACTTGGTCCTGGGGCAACACACAAGGGTAAAGTTGGGAGCTGGAGTGTGGCATCTTCACGAAAGTGGACGAGTCACCATGCCTGGAGGTGTAGATGTGGTGCTTAGGGACATGGCTTAGTGGTGGGCTTGGCAGCATTTAGGTTGTTGATCTTAAGGATCTTTTCCAACCTAAATAATTATATGATCCTATGGTTCTAACATCAGGCTATGCAGCTGTAAGAGCATTCCTGAGCTACTCCTCCACTCTACCTTAGAGGTGGTTAAAGGCTCATCCAAAGCCACGGCTGATCTCACACTGCACTGGCAACAGCCTTGTGAGCAGATGGCTGCTCTCAAGACTTCCAATATCTCTTCCACCAACGCTGCTGGGACTCCAAGGCTTCCCATAGAAACATCTGTCCTTGCAAGTCATCATCAAAACCATTCACAAACAGGGCACTTACACCACTGGGAAAGACTTTGAAGCTTCTCTGTCCATCAGCAGCCATTCCATGTAGAGAAAATAACAGTGAGGAAGTTCTCGGGTAAATTATCAGGGAGAGAACATGGAGATTTACACAAAGAATACTGAAATACGATGATAAAATAGTCTAACTACTTCAAAAGCTCCAAGAGCATGTTAGCTCAGCTGTCATTCTCTCGATTCATCTCTGCCAATGCCTGAAGCTGATTTGTCTGCCTCAAACCAGAACCAGTGTTTGCCCTTAGCTTGCAAACCACAGACTCAAAAACTAGTACCAAGCGCTTCCTAAGACCCAAAGTGCAAAGAGCTAACATGGAGCCAGAGAGAAGCACTGCCACCCTCCGCCCCACCTTGCTCCACAGTGAAGACAGTGTCAATCAGAATGAGAGCCTGAGTTCAGAGGTGCTGCAGTGTCTGCAACCTCACGCTCCCGTTGCCCCAAGCAGATGAGGTAGGAGGGTAAACCAGAGCTCCCAGAGCCCAGGGGATACCCAGACCTCTCCTTGCAGGCAGAAGCACAGTGGCAGAGCACAGAACCACTCAAAGCCACTGCTGCCTGCCCAGGCTGGACTTGCAATTGCGTCACTGCCACTTCCACTGCTCTCCAACGCTGCAGGCCAAGCCAAGAGCAAATGAATGTGAACACTTGATCTCAGTTATCCAGTGACAGCTAATAAGGCAATGAGGCCTACATAGCACAAGGTGCCACCGGGGTTTTCCAGCCAATTACACTGCAAACTCAGGCTAAATTTCTGCCTGTTATCTCAGTGGTTCCCTTCTACATTCCTGCTTCCTCAGTGCCATCGGCTTCTCCTTGGCTGGGCCTCAGCTCATCTCCCACAGATGTCCATGCATGCCCTTTGCCAAGGGGACTCTGCTGGCCATGCTAACTCCTTATGCCTGGTCTCCCCTTGCCAAGCCTTTCGTGTCCCTTCTCCCTCACTGTGCTCACAGTCACCCCAGTTTACCAGCATCTGCCCATATTGTTATCGTGCCATTCACCCCTTCTCCTTGGTAGCCACTAACTTGATCAAAATAAAGCCAGAGCCAAAGGCAAACAGATGGCAGTGCTCTATTCATCTCATTCTTTCCTATTTCTTACAACACACTGTTAATACAAGTCACAAAACTCCCAGCTCAGTTTTGTCTCTACTCTCACAGTTTAAGTCCCACCAAGTGATCTGATGACACTTGGCAGAAAATGCTTCAAGTGCTCTCAGAGCAGAGACACATCAGGATAATTCAACTGGCAAGAGATTAAAAAACAAAGCCTTGTTTCACATAAACGTGATGAAGTACAAGATGCCTCACACATACAGGGGCAGATGAGCTATAACCCTGAGTGTATGACACTGCAAGAGCTGCATACCAATGAGCAGGTAGGACCAAGAGCAATCAGCTGACAACGTGACAAGTTTAGCCCTGACTCATCTAGAGAGAGGGATTCATTTTAGTGGCAGATCAGATCTGCACGTTACACAGTCAGCACGGCCGGATTTAACAAAAGGATGTCAAGCAGGCACCACAGCCTCAGTATGCTGTGCTATGGGGTCTAACCGGTGAAGACAGCACTGCTGGTGCCTCAGAGAAAACACCACCAGCTTCTCCACCAGCATGGCTTCAGGAAAGCGGAGGGTGGGATGGGAGCACAGGCAGCTGCCCTTCTGAGGGCACTCCTCAGTACTCACTGGGCATTAGATGTCAAACCTGGACTCAGGTCTGAAAGAGAAGTCGGCTGAGACTTCACTAGAAGGAAGGAAGCTGCTAAGTAAGATCTCAGTGACAGCGTGATGAGCATGGAATAGCCATCATGTGTCTGAAACAATCACATCAGCAGGATAAAAGGGGCCTCAATGCCTACTAGCAGCCACAAGAAACTGATGCGAATACATGCAATCCACCAAACTGACACTGAACCAAGTGAAGAAATGAGTACTGAAATAGAGATCCAGGAAAGACCTGAGATAACTCCATTTAGAGCAGAGCAGCAAGGTAAGCAAAACCTGGACTGTTCAGCAGCACTGTATGGAAAAATAAAGAACACCCACCACCTTCTTGTGCTCCTTCCGAAGCAATGCCCAGAGGAGCTGCAGCAGGAATCTGTTGTGACAGCATCTGACAGTGCTGCACCTCAGGAAACCAGGAGAGAAAAGACCTCCTGCATCATCAGGACCTACGTCCTCCTACAGCAGCAATCCTCCCTTGTCACTAAGCAGGGATGGGAACACTGCCAGCACATCCACAGGTACCAGGTCCGTCACTAAAGACTGCTGACACCTACGTTGTTTAAACCTGATAGTAAGAATACCCTGACAAAAACCAGTTGTCTGAAATATCTGTTCAGGGAGATTGTAGCTGGAAAAATTGTTTAAATGTTAGAACTGCAAATTCTTGCTCTCAAGAAAGGGAAATCTGATGTCAGCAACGGACCTTCAAGTCAAAGACCCCACACTTCTGGGCGAATTTCTACTCAAATCTTGGACAGGAGGAGAGAGGATGGAGCCAGCAGAAATTAAAAGAAGGTAACCCAAGCATAAGAGTTCAAACCACTCACAGGAAAACTGACAAGTGGAAAAAGGAATCCAGCCTCCAGGAAGAACCCCAGCCTAAGACCAAAATTGCTCATGCAGCAAGAAACCTGGAATAAGGAACGCATTGAAGTACCTCAGCACTTGCCAGAGCAAGATTTACCCTTTCACAGCAACTAACACTTGGTGGCCCTTGTTTAAATCCACTCTCTAGTCCACAGGGAAGGAGTGAGACCAAATTCTCATCTCCCTGTGGGGTACCTTGGACTAGACACCAAAGCCCTGGAAATGGGCAGGATGAACCATGCTTTCAACTCCAATATTCCCTGTGCTAACTATAGCACAGAGAGATGGTTCTGGAACACGTGAACACAAGTCTCATGTCCGTCTGCTCCCAAAGAAAAGCCATAGGGCAGCATAACACAAAGCAGGGCTGCAGGAGAAGACAGACTTTTAGCCACAGCTGGGGTGCCAGTATTTTCTGTAGGCGTCAAGGCAGCAAGGACAAAGAGAGCCCATTTCTAATGGTTTTGGTTAATCTACGCCCTTCAAAGTGTGCTAAGGAAGCCAGGGAGTGTTTATCAGACACCACACAGGCCAGGAGCCTGAAGAGAACCTGCACCAGCCCAAACCTGCAGCAGCCTGGGACTGTCAGCAGAGGGGCAGCACCAAGGTCACAGCTCAAGGACAACTGCGCCATCCCTGCCCTAGGAGCTGCAAGGCAAAACCAGCACAGATAGGAAGGAGGCACAGCAAGATCTCACATCCAAGCAGTTGAGATGTGATCAGAGCAAGAGCACGGAGCCACAGTCCCTTCCTGGTGCCATACACAGTTCACTGCAGCTCTCCCAGGAGAAGACAGGACTACAGAGACCAAAGCTGGAAGCATCGTGGATGCTCTCCACAATGTTAGCACACAGCAACTATGCCGTTAGTTTTGAGAGGCTGTTTAAAAGACCCAGCACACAACAAACTGCATGGAGCTTAATTGCTTCTCCTGGGACAGGAGCTTCCCCTGAGTTGCTCTGCAGAGATTTTAGTTTAAGAATCTAGGGAGCTTGCCCCTTCTGCTTAGCTCGCACTACTCACGATAGCAAACAAATGATGCTCTCTGCTAAGGAAGACAATCAAATGCACATGCACGCTCCGGCCATGCATAATAAATACACATTAGTGGCCACTTGGACTTGCAGTGAGTTTCAGGAGATGATTTTTCTCTCTAAATGAAAAGTCAGGAGAAATATGAACAGGGCAGAGCTCAGGAGGTGCAGAGAGACAATCCCAGGGCATCTCCTGCAGCATGAGATCAGGATCCCATAGCTGCCTACACAAAACCACCGGGGACCTGATCATGACAGCAGTGCTACCCACACAGGGATCCAAGTCCCCAGCCCCCTTGGGAAGGACAGAATAGGCTCTCTCTGTAGCTTTCTCTATTGCACGCTGCAGAATCCTCACTGTAGGGAAGGAAGATAAGGACACGAGGGATACCTGAAGGTGGACACGAGGCAGAGCAGAGGAGCTGTGTGTGATGTGCTCCAGGAGGAACCTTTCAGCAGATCATCACTGCTGTGAATGATGCCAAGGGTAGCTGAGACCACACGAGGCAGGGACTGAGCTGTGCCTGGAGGGGCAGGGTGGAGGCACACCGGCAGTGCCTGTCCCCACCAGCACCTTCTCTGTGCACAGACGCACTGCAGGGAGCAGTCCTCTGTCCTCCCCAAAGGCTTTTTTGATTAGGCATTTCTAACACAGGGCATGAATGGGGAGACACACAAAAGCACCTCTCCTGTGCCACACACTATGTGACCAGATGCTCCTCAAGGACTTTATGTTTCTGAGCCCAAGTCCACTCAGCTAACTGTTCTGGTCAAACCACCACAATTCACACCACCGAGACACTTTGGAGCACCCGCATACAGAAGCAGCAGCCTGGTAGCAGTTACAGCAGGTATGTAGCAAACCAGAACCCCAGAGGCACCTCCTGAACTCTACACAGCTAATACTACTTGCGTAGCATCTGCCCATCCCGGTGTAGGCTAACAAATCATTGCATTCAAAACACATTAGTCGCTCCCAACACCCACACTCCCGTTGGAAATGCTGGCGATTACCCAGGATGATGGTTGTGTGTGACTGGCTGTCTAATCCTGTTCCCAGCACCCCATTACAACAGTTATGGTGCATTTTGTGTCATTTCTATATATCCACCTGGCTGACATCTCCCAAAAGGAATCCCACTTCCAGATCTCTGAACACCATTGCAAGCGCTCACGTTTTCGGTACTGGGTATGAACAGGGCGCACCATGAAGTGGGGAAAAGTTCCAGGCTCTACCCAGACAGCTTTCTCCAGAGGCACTCCAGACTTTGAAGGATGGATTTCTTTACAACACAGACAGCAATATATAAACACCTTTGGATCTCTCCGCTTTCAGCCACAAGACCGTGTCTCCTCCCGGCATGGCAGAGATGCCGTAATGCCAAGTTACAGTCACAGAGAGGTGACTGAGATCCCTCAGCAGCACGGATCGAGTCCTACACACGACTCCGGGTTATTCTAACACAATTCTGTCTCACACAAAGGAGACGTTACATAATGCAGCTGAAAAGTTTATTTCCTCCCATTTTTATCGGGCTACCAAGGAGCTACTCCACATCTAAGAGAGGCGCTGCCAGACCTACCCCTGTGCACGGCTGTGCTGCTGGGAACCTGCGCCAGTGCCCCCACACAGTCCCCGCTGACGGCTGTGACACTTGCACTGCAGCGGGGGAGAAGGGTCGGGTCCATCCTGCTAGGCAAAGGGCACTGTGGCAAAGCTCATCAGCGATGGCTTTAAACCTCAGCACAACCCAGCGGCAAACACGGCTTAGAGCGTCTCCCATGTTTGAGACTAAAATCACTGGGACCTGGCAGTAACGAAATGCCACACTGTAGGACAAGCAATATACAAATTAACAGGTACGATAACGATATAGAGCCCAAACCTTTTAACTGGCTAATACAGCGGCCGGGGACACTGCCGGCGGGGGCAGGTGTAGCTGGCTCCGGATTTGCACGCTGTACGTTTTCCATTCAAAGGATCAAGCTCCCTTGCAGCCAGCGGCTGACTTTGCCCTCGGACACACGCACAGATGGCATTCCAGCTGGTGAGGAGCCACCGAGCAAACTGACCGCGCTCCCGGTTCCTCAACATTGGCAAGATCCAGCCCTGACAAATCCGCTTGTGACCCGCTCCTTGCCCCCACGAGCAACTCGAACCTGCCGGGGGTGCCAGCCGGGCCGGCAGCGAGAAGCGGGGATACCTCTGGAGACAAAACACCCTCCGGAGGCTGAGGGTCCGCCGAGCGCGGGGGACCGCGGTCCCGCAGCCACCGGCGAGCGGGCGGGCGGCTGCTTTCGGGGGGCACCGCAGCAGCCATCGAGGGGGCACCGGCGGCGTCCCGCGGGCACAGGCTCTCCGAGCTCTCCCAGCCCCGGGGGCTGAGATCTCTGCCCCGCTGGTCAAGCGCCGGGGTCGCGCCCGCAGCCGCCCGCCGGGGCTCGGGGCCTTCCCCCCCCCCCCAGCTCGCCGGGTCCCCGGCACCCACCTCACTTTAGCCGCCACCGACGACATGGCCTCGTTCCTCAGCGTCTTCCTTTTGGACACGGCTGTGCCCATATTCGCGCGGGGAGGAGCCGCCGGGGGAGCGCTCATCGCAGGACCCCGCGGCTGCCCATGCCGCGCTGGGGCCGGGTGCCGGCGCCCGCCGCCGCTCGCTGCCGCGCTCCCTCAGCGCCCCGCCATGCCGCGGCACCCCCGCCCCGTCCCGCTCCTCCGCGCTGCCCCCGGCCGATGCCGCGCTCCGCCGCGGCCGCCACCGGCTCATTGACTGCGGCAGGAGGCCGGTACCGAGCACCGCCCCCCGCCCAGGAAGCGCCGCTATATTTGGCCGGCGGCTCCCGCCTCCCCCGCTGACATCATGGCGGCCCCGCCTGAGGGGACGCGGCGGCCACCCCGGGGAAGGGCGGACTCCACAGCCCGCGGGCGGCACGGTTACAGGGCACGGGTACGGGGCACGGTTATGGGGTCTGGCCGGCAGGTTGGGAACAGGCGTCTCTAAAGGGTGTTGTCCGCCTCCGGTTTGTCCATGAGCTGCTTCGTCCATGGTGTCACCTCCCAGAGCAAGCGCCTTCCTTGGGGTCACCAAATGCTGCTCGGCCGCGCCGTCAGCCAGGCCTTAGAGGGGCTTCGGTTTGTAGAATCAGAACTGCTTGGGCTGGAAGGGACCTTAAAATTAATCCAGTTCCAACCCCTGCCACGGGCAGGGACACCTTCCACTAGAGCAGCTTGCTCCAAGCCCCTGTGTCCAACCTGGCCTTGAACACTGCCAGGGATGGGGCAGCCACAGCTTCTCTGGGCACCCTGTGCCAGCGCCTCAGCACCCTCCCAGGGAAGAGCTTCTGCCTAAGAGCTCAGCTCAGTCTCCCCTCTGGCAGGTTAAAGCCATTCCGCTTGTCCAGGCCTTTCTCCACCTTTCTTATACATCTCCTTTGACAGGCTTCAGGAGGGTCTCCCCAGAGCCTCCTCTTCTCCATCTGAACAATCCCAGTGCCTTCAGCCTGTCTTCACAGCAGAGGGGTTCCAGCCCTGACATCAGTTTCATGGAGGTAGGGTTTGATATCCTGGGTTTGGGAAAGTACTTTATAAATCTGCTTTTGAGGCACCTGTGTGGCAGCAGCAAGGTTTCATATGATGTTCACAATCTACAGGGAACAAGCACTCCGTATCCACCGGCTCTGCAAGAGAGCACATGAATCCCAGGAATTCCAGGCCAAGACATTCAGCAATGTTTGACAGAAGGGCAGAAGTTTTGTGGATAAACTTCCTCCAGGCTTTGAGAAAAAGAGGCAGGGAAGGAGGCAGTGACAGCCAAGCAGACACCATGTCCTGTCTGTGCCTTAGGAAAGGCTATATGTAGTGTAAGCTCATGTGTCACTGTCCTTCAGAGACCCTGCGTGAAAGAGACCGAAAGTTTGGGAAGAGCTTCAGTCCTTTCTCTCCAAAGTCAAACCTGCAAGAAAACACGTGAGGATTTGAACAAATTAAGTCTCTTAGGTCTGTTAATCTACAAATTGAAAAGCACAGTAATCCGTGTAGAGAGCATAAAAAAGGATGGGTAACAGACCCAGCTGCCCTGGTGCGTGTGGACGCAAGGAGCGGGATGCAAATACCTCATCGGCTGGAACTGTATCGGCCACTGGAGAATTCATGGTGAATAACAACCTTTCAGAAACGTATCTTCGCTTACAGCCAGGCTGGGAGTGCACAAAGTGCCATGCGTGCAAAACAGACTTCACCCTGCTTGAGACGCGGCGATCTGGAGGTGCACACACAGACAAGAGCAGGGGGACGAGAAATGCATGGGAACACTTGAACAATAAGGTCAGCCTGAGCCTTTGACTGTGCTTCCCCCCCCCCCCCCCCTTTTTTTTACTAAGTAAAGGGGGGAAGTGCTCTTTATTTTGATGTTTAAATATTTTGTCACTTGTGGCAAATGCTATTCTTTGAACATGCGAACAAAAAACTGACAGAGCTGTGTACTCTATCCCTGACATAACCCTCACCACATCTACCTGGAAACCCCCAAAGCTGCTCACAGTGGCATTTCTCAGGTACAAAACAAAACCCAGTGCCAGTGCATTGGATTTCTTGGCACATTAAACTTCTCATGCCTATCCCCCTGCCCTGGGTTGTGTTGCACAGTCGTGTCACCAAAGAGCTTCTAAAACAGAAAGTTAGACTATTTTTAGGGAGCACCTTAAGAATCCTGTAAAGCACGTGAGCCGTGCAGCAGTTACAGTCCCAACAAAGCAGTGCCCGGCAGTGTCAATTCCCAAAATTAAAAAGCACAGATCCCTCCACCTTCATTCTGTTTTCAGACCACTCTCTGCCACATTTGTGCCTCTTGGAGCTCTTTCAAACTCTTTCTTGTCTGTTCATAGAACCATGGAGTGGTTTGTGTTGGAAGGGACCTTAAAGCTCCTCCAACCCCTGCCACGGGCAGGGACACCTTCCACTAGAGCAGCTTGCTCCAAGCCCCTGTGTCCAACCTGGCCTTGAACACTGCCAGGGATGGGGCAGCCACAGCTTCTCTGGGCAACCGCTCTTGAATTCCCTGGCAAGGTCTCACACTTTGAGGCTGGGGAGGGTCCAGCCCAGTGTATGGCTCACTTCAAAGGCACATGGGCTGCTCAGAGCTTGGCCAGGGGGATTTTGAAGACCTCCAAGGGTGGAGATGCCACCACTGCTCCAGTCCATGCCCCAGGGCTGCACCTCTCTCACAGTGAAAGACTTTTTCCACATATCTAATGGGAATTTCCCTTGTTGCAAGAGGTGCCCACTGCCTGTTGGTCTGCGTGCCCCTGAGAAGTGCCTCGCTCCATCATTCTGTAGCACCCCACCAGCAGTAGCCAATCTCCCTGCAGTGTCCTCTCTTGCTTCCTGCTCCTTCCATACCTTCATTTAGGGCTTCCTCCCTGTCTTCGGGTTTCTCCCAGGTATCTGGGGGTCTGCATTGCCCTAATGTGACACAGAAGAGGAGGCTGTGGGCCTCTGGCTCATTACAGCTGGAGAGATGCCTTTGCTTCGTGCTAGAAAAAAGCCAGGCGAGCCAGGCAGACTGTTCCCCATCACTTCTCCATGGCAACAGGCCTTCCAGACACACACATAGGCAAACCAGCCAAGGAGGCAGGCAGGGAGCGCCGACCCTCCACCTGAGCCCCAAACCTCCCCTCGTGGGGCTCACGTCATCCATGGGAAGCACATCCAAAACCAGCTTCCTAAATAACCATAGCTACACAGAGAAATGCTTCCCTTCTTCCACTGGTGAAGGTGCAATATCCCAAAGCTCAGTCCAGGCAAAATGAATCATGCCAGTGATCGTTTTTGTCCCTATAAAGGTGTCACACTTGAAAACTCCGGTATCGCAGCATCCTGTCAAACCAAACTGCACATCTGCCAGTGGAAAACCCAGAACCTTAGACCTGTTTAGATCAGCCTGAGAGGAGAAGGCTTGATGATTCTCTGACTTTAAGGATCCAGTACTTTTATGCTTAGAAATACCATTTTTGCCTGAACATGAAAATAAATGTGAATCCTGACAATTTAGGTGCAAAAAGGAGAAATAAGGCAAGCCAAAACCAGTCACAGGAACACTCTGCCAAAGGCAAAGAATAATAAATACTTCTTCAAACACATCAAGCACGGGAAGCCTGCTGGAGAGGCAGAAGTTGGCTGCAGTGCAAGAGGAGCATTCATAGGAGATAAGGTCAGAACAGACAAGAAGAAATAGTTTGCATCTGTAGTCAGCAAGGAAAAGCTCAGAGAAGGTCCTGCGCCAGAAGTCATCTTTATATGGACATGGCAGTGGCTTTGGCTCCTGTTCAAGTGTCATCAGCTGAAGTTGAGGAATAAATAGCCAAAGCAAAGAATGCAAATTCCCCAGGCTGAGCCGGTTCACCTGAGTGCTCAGGAACTCCGAGATGAAACAGTCTAATTACTTAATTGTAGCATGTAATCACTGCCTGATGCAGCCTCCGTGTCTGAGAGCTTCAAGGTGACAAATGGGAAGGGTTTGGGGTTATTACAGACCATGAAGGCTGAGATTCCCTCCTGGGCCAACTAATAGAAATTGCAATGAAGAATATGATTAGTGCACAGCTGGATACATCGGACATCCTGGGAATTAAAAAATGGGTGCTTTTCCTTGAATAAAGGAATGCTTCATAAATCTGTTACACCTCTGCAGAGGAGTCAATAGGCCTAGATTCCCAAAAGCTCTGTCACTGAAATGCAGCTACTGTGGGATTAACATAGGGTTTGAATTCTGTATGTAGGAATATATTGGAATAACTGGTTAAAGGATCTCAAAGAGTAGCTATCAACAGCTGCAGGAGGTGGGACTTGAATGGAGTCCCACAGGGACCTGTGCTGAGGGGCTGCTCACCTCAGCATAGTCAGAAATAATCTTGAACAGTAATTGAAAATAAAGAGGTGACAAAGCTTGCTGCTGATGCTACAGGGTCAGAAATACGTGAGATGCTAAAGACTTCTACAAGGGCTGCATGATCATGAAGAAGTACGTAATAAAATGGCTCAGGGCATCCAGAGCAGATAATTACAAAGATAGGCACACAAAGACAGGAGAAAAGCAGTCCCAGCTTCAATGGCACAGTACTGGGCTCTGCACTCATCCTCAGAAATGTCCTCTTTATCTCCCAGCTCCATCAGAACACCACCCCCACGAGCTGCATTTCTGCCTCACGCACTGCTCACTGGCTTTGCAGGGAGTACAGACCCAGGCAGTAACGGGAAGGGAGTCAGCAGGATGGGAAGCATAAACCCAGGACAGAGCAAGACGTTTCACAAGCCATGTGAGATTTTCGTTTCCTTGGTTCAAACTGAGACCAGGGTAATTTGTGGTGTCTCAGTTCAGCTCTTCTGACAAGTCACAACACCACTGAGACCTGGTGCTGAACTGAAGGTGCTGGAGGAGCTGGAGGAGCTGTCAGGTTGTATCTACCTATTGCTGTTCAGGAGTTTGAGGACAACAGTTATGGCCAGCTGCATTGGGAAGCTCATGGTCTCCCAGGAGGCCTCTCAGATACCATCTAACCACCTTCCCCCTTGGCCAGTTTAGTCAATTCAAGATGTTGCTGTCGAATTCATCGATTAGAAACTTCACTCTAATAAGGCACTGTAAGAAAATAACTTTCCCAACACTGGTGTGATTAAAATTAGGCAATACATCACAGCAGCAATAGCAATAGCTAACAAGTTGGAGTTAGCCAAGAATTATGGGTTCGCTTTGAGTGAATTCATTTAAATAGAGTTGTTCTTAAATGGCCAAGCATTTGGCATCAGAAAGATCTTGTTCAAATGCAGCCCCAGAGGGAGTCCTGATCACTAAAACACCTCTTCTGAACCAGCTGGGATGAAGCCCTCAGCCCCAGTGTTAGGCCAGCTCAGCCCCAGCTTTATTTAGGAGAAGACCTTATCAGTAATTATCAGGGCTGGATGCAGGCTCTCAGCCCTGCTTTCTGTGATGTGACATGTCCCAGCCCTGATGTGTGAATGAGCAGTGCTGGCAGGAGAGGAATTGAGACGCTTTAGACCCCAATCACAGGACTATCTGTGCTTGAAGATTAAACCCTCTGCACCACCCTCCTCAGCCACTGCACCTTCCCAAATCATGTCATTTTGCCAGCATTGTGGGGAAGCCAAATGTTATTTTATATTAACTGTCTGCTCCTGCACAAGGCAGCAAGGTCCCTGGCAAGGCAAGCCAGAAGCAGCCCTGACCCAAACTGGAGATTAGGAGGGGAGGATCTGTGCTCAGCATGGGGTGGAGGCTGTGGGAAAGCAGAGCCTTTCTATCCCAAATTTGGAGAAAACAATGTTGAAAAGAGCCTTGGAGCATCACTTCCCATGCATAGCTACAGTCTGGGGGGATTTGAGGGCTGGTGCACTCTCCTGGGATGAGCATGTCTTGGAGGGCACCATGCACTGCTGCTGCCTGGGCTGGGCTTCCTGTGGACTTCCCATACGAGGGGGTATCCCAAGCACAGGCAGCCGGGCTGTGTTCCCCTCAAACCCCAGCCACAGAGGTGTCCCTCAGCCCTGCTGACCTGCCAAGCTGGATCAGTGACTCAGGGCAGGAGCTCTTCCAGGCTTGGTTTAATGGGAGCAGCCTTGCTTCCCCAGCGTAGCACTGAGCTGCCCTGGGTCTGTCTGGCTATGCAAGCACAGCCTGATGGACTTGGCTGTGGCTGCCCTTCAGAGGTCACAGAGTCACAGCCTGGTTTGTGTTGGAAGGGACCTTAAAGCTCCTCCAGCTCCAACCCCTGCCACGGGCAGGGACACCTTCCACTAGAGCAGCTTGCTCCAAGCCCCTGTGTCCAACCTGCCCTTGAACACTGCCAGGGATGGGGCAGCCACAGCTTCTCTGGGCACCCTGTGCCAGCGCCTCAGCACCCTCACAGGGAAGAGCTTCTGCCTAAGAGCTCATCTCAGTCTCCCCTCTGGCAGGTTAAAGCCATTCCCCTTGGCCTGTCCCTACACCCCTTGTCCCAAGCCCCTCTCCAGCTTTCCTGCAGCCCCTTCAGGCACTGGAGCTGCTCTAAGGTCTCCCCTTCAGGAGCCTTCTCTTCTCCAGGCTGACCCAGCCCAGCTCTCTCAGCCTGGCTCCAGAGCAGAGCTGCTCCTATGGAAAGTGATGAGGCTGTGGGATTTATTTTGCCACCTTCTTGCCACAGGCAGTGCAGGAGCCTTAGCAGCTTTCTCTGTGCACACATCAGGGGCAGGGAGGACGAGGTGCAGCTTCACAGCATCATGCAGCAGCCCCTTTGGGCAGGCAGTGCCTGTCCCTGCTCCTGCTGCAGTGCAGCACCAGCACCAGCACTGACATGGCCCTGGTGGGAGGCATCCCACTACTTAAACAAAATTATGTTGCTGGCCTTTTCATTATGTTGCCCAGCAAATGTTCCCATGAAATATAGCCTAATTATCTACCCACATTCAGATTACCCTAAGATGCAATTTGCTTCTACTCTGTGGAGTTTGCTTTCCTTCTGTGGCTCTCATGATTGAAATACACTCAATTAGTTATTTCTGTGCTGGCTGAGATCTTGAGCTGCTCCATCCCGACAAGGCTGCTCTGTCTGGGTCTCGCTGGCATTCCAACAGCCAGGAGACACAGCCTCACACACAAGCCACAGCGATGTCTCACCACTCAGCCATGCCAGTTATGTATTAGATTCGATGGTAAATGGGAAGCCTGCTCAGGAGCAAGGGCTGGACACGTGAAGCGTTGGCCAAACCTGCCTTCAGACGTGGCACCAGCAGCCTGCAATAATTCTCTACGTGCAAGCCATGCCCTGTGCCAGGTGCGCTGGAGCCAGGTACACTCAGTCCATGCACACCCTCCTTAATGTGCGTGCACAACAACTCATAAAGTACCGACAGTAGCAATAATAATGATAGTAAAGACAATATTGTTCAGGCACTTAAGGGCCTCCTTGCAGCCCTCTTCAGACACTGGAAGCTGCTCTGAGATCTCCATGCAGCTTTCCCTTCTCCAGGCTGAACAGCCCCAGTGTTCCCAGCCTGTCCAACCCCACCAACCATATAAACCCCTCTGCCCTTTCTCACGTCTGTCGGTCCTTTCCCAATCTCCATCTCAAACACAGCCAGAGCATTCCCTGTTGCTCCTTCCCACCCGCTGCATTCCTGGCCCTCCAGTCCTGCTCTCCATCTCGTGCCAGCAGAAAGCCTTTGCCCCTCGCTGCCAAGTCAGGTTTCTGACCACTTCCTGAGCCCAGGAGTGCCTGAGCACCAGTAGTGGGCAACTGTGCACAGAGCTGGTGATTCAAAACCAACAGAGACAAGTGGAGCTGCCAAAGAGCCCAAAGGAAGGGAAAGGGCCGGCACGGAGGAGGGCAGTAATCTGTGCCCATCCCTTTAAGGGGGGTTCACTTCAGAACTGTGCTCCTAAATCCCTGTGAGGAAACTCACTCTGCCCAGGAGAGGGAGGCTCTGGATGAGACACGTTTCTGAGTCAGGAGAGCTGACAGGAGAGTGGGCAATTCAAGAGCAGCAGAATATTGTAACTTCTTTTTTCCTTAAGATGATCCAGCAGGTGGGGAGGAACAAGGGAAACGAGCATTGCCCGTAGCAGGAGGGGGGATTTGAGCAGGATGGGAGCACCCTTTCATTGCTATTGGCTAAATTAGTGGCATCACATTGACATAAACAAGTCCCTCAGAATGAAGTGGAGTAATTAAAACCAATTGTTAGAACAATGGAAACAATGTGGATATTTCATACCGGGAAGAGATTAATACAATCCCAGCCTGGTTTGTGTTGGAAGGGACCTTAAAGCTCCTCCAGCTCCAGCCCCTGCCACGGGCAGGGACACCTTCCCCTAGAGCAGCTTGCTCCAAGCCCCTGTGTCCAACCTGGCCTTGAACACTGCCAGGGATGGGGCAGCCACAGCTTCTCTGGGCACCCTGTGCCAGCGCCTCAGCACCCTCACAGGGAAGAGCTTCTGCCTAAGAGCTCATCTCAGTCTCCCCTCGGGCAGGTTAAAGCCATTCCCCTTGGCCTGTCCCTACACCCCTTGTCCCAAGCCCCTCTCCAGCTTTCCTGCAGCCCCTTCAGGCACTGGAGCTGCTCTCAGGTCTCCCCTTCAGGAGCCTTCTCTTCTCCAGGCTGACCCAGCCCAGCTCTCTCAGCCTGGCTCCAGAGCAGAGCTGCTCCAGCCCTCGCAGCATCTCCATGGCCTCCTCTGGGCTTACTCCAGCAGCTCCACGTCCCTCTCGTGGATTAAGCACTGGTGGGAATTCTCCCTGGAGAGCTCTGGTCCTGCTGCCTGCTCCAAGCAGGACTATCACTCACACCAGAGCAACTTTGCTTGGCCAAGTTGAGACCCTCTTGCTGGATGGTGCCCCCCTCCCCAGGATGCTGTTTTCCTGTACAGCATCACCCTTCCCTGGGAAAGGGAAACCAAATCTGTACCTACCAGAGCCAGGTTCTACTCCCAGGGTCCCCAGCACATTCTGCAGCTATGGAGGACTTGGCCCTTGCAATGGAGGTTCCTCAAGGTCGGGATTCCCGAAACAGCTTCAGGATGAGATCTGAGGGTAATTGATTGCTCCATGATTCAGTGATTACTCAGTTTGTGCTCCATCCACATCTCAGTATTTCATTTGGCAAAATAACAGTCTGACTTTGTCCTGACATTGGTACCACGCAGCAGAAGACGAGCTGAAGTTTGAAATGGCTGCATTACATCTAAGGTGGAAGAAAAAATGTTGCTACCAAAGGAAAGTTTGTGTGACTGTGTCCCGATAAACATCTCACTCCTGAAGCACTGCTCTAACCCTACCCCTCCCCATGTCCAAACCTTGCTGTATCTAAAGGTGCTGGGCACAGAAATGAAACCGTTTCCTTGCACATTTGAAACAACAATGGAAACAACAATGTGGACATTTCATACTGGGAAAAGATACACACAATCCCAGCCTGGTTTGGGTTGGAAGGGACCTTAAAGCTCATCCAGCTCCAACCCCTGCCACCAGCAGGGACACCTTCCACTAGAGCAGCTTGCTCCAAGCCCCTGTGTCCAACCTGGCCTTGAACACTGCCAGGGATGGGGCAGCCACAGCTTCTCTGGGCACCCTGTGCCAGCGCCTCAGCACCCTCCCAGGGAAGAGCTTCTGCCTAAGAGCTCATCTCAGTCTCCCCTCTGGCAGGTTAAAGCCATTCCCCTTGACCTGTCCTTACATGCCCCTCTCCAAAGCCCCTCTCCAGCTTTCTTGCAGCCCCTTCAGGCACTGGAGCTGCTCTCAGGTCTCCCCTTCAGGAGCCTTCTCTTCTCCAGGCTGACCCAGCCCAGCTCTCTCAGCCTGGCTCCATAGGAAAGGTTCTCCAGCCGTTGGAGCATCTTCATGACCCTTCCTAGAAAATGAAAGACCTTGTGGAAGCCACAGCAACACACTGCAGTTAGGTACAAGGCTGAAGGCAGGACAGGGCAAGAAGCAATGGGGTTAAACTGTGCTGGGGAAATTCAGATCAGACCTAAAGAAAAACTGCTCAAGGATAGCGAAGGAAGGGCACAGGCTGCCAGGGAGAGCAGAGATGCTCCAGCATGGGGAGAGTGACCATCCAGAGCAGAGACCCCTTGGGCACCAGGTCAGACGTGATGGTCTCAGCACAGCTCTTCCAGCCTGTTTTGCCATTGTGATACAGGGTCATGTAACTCTCCCGTGGCCTGGCATGGCTTGTTGGTCTCTTCATCACCCATGGAACCAGCAGCTGCACAATCTTCACAGAGATGGTGACTGTTAAAATGGGAAATGAAGAGGAAACAACCCCCTTTGTTTGTAAGCTAAATATTGCAGAGTCAAGAAAATGTACTTTGGCTGAAAGCCCATCAGTAACCTGAATCCAAGCAAAATGACAATATAGATGAAGAGGAAGAAAGTAATAGACACTAATCCATCTGCAGCAATCACTGCAGTGAGCTATGAAGCACAGATATTGATAGAGGAGGGTAAATGGGCAGAGGACCATCCATGCCTGGCAAAGGCATGGCCAGTGAGATGTTCACTAGATAAATTAGGAACGGAAGAAGCATTAATGATGTTGTGGGTTCATTTCTTAAACTCAGAGAAGCATAAAAAGACTTTGGTCAGGAGGAACCTCAGGCGTCTCTAGTCCAACATCCTGCATGGAGCAGGACCAGTGTCAAAGTGACACCGCTTTGCTCAGGGGGTTTGCAGTTGGTACTGCAGGAGGTGCATTGCTAGTGACAAGGCCCTCTGCATCCCTGCTGCATCTGGGAACGATGGAACTGTAAGCCAGGAGGATGGTAAATACCCTGTGCTCTACGAACAGCCGAGAGCATCTGAGGTGACACCTGGGGGGCTTCTACATCAGCAGATCCACGTAATCAGCACCTGAGGGGCCTCAAGCAGGCTGGGGAGATGCCAGGGTGGGCAGGATGCTAACGTGGTGCTGGCCCTGGTTAACAGCTGCTCCATCCAGCACGACGCTGAGATTGAAAAGTGGAGAGGCCACACAGCGTTCATTTAATGCAGACTTCGAGGCTTAAAAATACCCCGTCGGTGTGGTGCGATGGAACATGTCTTGTCAAATGAGCCTCATCTCCTCCTCTGAGGAAATGACACGTTTGTAGATAAAGGTTACCACATGCTTACCACATAGCCATTATTTGCTTAGCTTTTGGCAGGGTGTTTGACTCGATAGCAGCTGACACCCTAATTACAAATTTAGTGCTATACAATCTCAACGAAGCCCACATTAAATGGATGGAGAGCTGCAAACCCATCTCCAAAGCAAGGAGTCATCAGCAAACAGAGCTCATTTAAAGGGGTTCTGCAGGAGCTGGTCCCAGCCTGACACTAATCAATGTTTTCATCATTGGTTGAGAAATGAGCACAAAACACAGCTGAGAGTTGCTACAGCTGCTGGGAGCAGACTGGCAGTGAATGATGATGACAGCAGTTATACAGAGCAACTGGGATCCTTTCTGTGCACAAACCCCATTTCGCTTGGCAGTAGTAAAATAGGGCAGCTTTCAAACAGGAACAGAGCAAGGGTTTCAGCCCAAAAAAAGATGGGATGCAAAAAATGGAGCCATAACGAGTCGGAGGCGGTTGCTTTTGCAGCGCTGCAGCAACACGGCCCCAGGTGCAGAAACTGGAGGCAGAGGATGAGAAAAGTGGGACTGTCCTGGCCGAGCTTCTCTGCAGTCCCAAAAGAACTCCCAGAGGAGTCAGGGAAAGCCCCAAAGAGGAGACAAAGTCACGGGATCCCAGCCTGGTTTGGGTTGGAAGGGACCTTAAAGCTCATCCAGTCCCGACCCCTGCCAAGGGCAGGGATACCTTCAATGAGACCAGGTTGCCCAGAGCTCCCCAAGCTGCAGACACCCCATAGGGTGCCAGCCGTGGGGCTGGGGACAGGCTCCGCTGCCAGCTCTACCTCACAGCAGCACCAGGACCCAGCAGCACACTAAGGCCACTCATCCCCATCCTATTGGCACCCTGCAAAAGCGTGACACCAAACGGAAAGCTCTCTCCCAAGAGAAAACAGACGGGTTCGCTGGGCTCTTGCATCAGGCCTGGCTTCCATCGCCACTGGTTTTTAACACAATAAAGGGGAGCTGTGGGGTTTTCTGAGGAGGCTGGAGACACCCAGGGCTCAGGGGAGGGCCTCTGCAGGGAGCAGTGCCCTGGCTGTGAGTCGCCTCCTGGTGACATTCACCCCACCAGCAGAGGCGTTTTCCATCTGGGTTCTGGACCTGCAGCCCCGGAGCAGCTCCTCCATCACCCCCGGCCCCAGCAGCACAAGGGCCCGGTGACCCCCAGGACTGGGACATCTCCTGGTCAAGGTGTGACCCGGTGAGGCCATGGCCCTTCTCAGCTGCCAGGGGAGCGCTCGGCTCGGCTCTGAGTATTTTTAGCTGCCACCATCGCCGGGGTTCACGGCATGACCTAGATCAGCAGAGCAAGGGAAGGAGGGAAAGGAAGGAAAGCAAAGAAACAAGGGAAAGCAAGGCAAGGAGGGAAAGCAAAGAAAAGAGGGAAAGCAAAGAAAAGAGGGAAAGAGGGAAAGGAGGGAAAGCAAGGGAAGGAGGGAAAGCAAAGAAAAGAGGGAAGGAGGGAAAGGAGGGAAAGCAAGGGAAGGAGGGAAAGGAGGGAAAGCAAGGGAAGGAGGGAAAGGAAGGAAAGCAAAGAAACAAGGGAAAGCAAGGCAAGGAGGGAAAGCAAAGAAAAGAGGGAAAGCAAAGAAAAGAGGGAAAGAGGGAAAGGAGGGAAAGCAAGGGAAGGAGGGAAAGCAAAGAAAAGAGGGAAGGAGGGAAAGGAGGGAAAGCAAGGGAAGGAGGGAAAGCAAGGCAAGCAAGGCACAGCACAGCACAGCTCTCATCCCTCTGAGGCTGGGTCCCCGCTTGGCCATGTGCTGGGGCAGATGCTGGCAGCCCTGGGAATGGCTCCCCTGGGAGTTTCGCATCCCTGTGGATCAGCACAGCCAACCCCAGCGCAGGCTCTGGGGAGGAGGAGGAGCAGGGTCCTGTGGGAGGCAGGACATGTGCAGGGCCCTGGTTGGCACGGGTCCATGGGGACTTGTGGCCTTTCCTTTCCTCGCCTCCTGCCAAAGCAGCAGCTCCAGGGCTGTCCACCACAGACACAGCCTGGTTTCGGGGACTCAGGGGAGTTGCTTTCAGTAACTCAGCTTCCAGGCATCCAAGCCACATCGGCTGGGCCCCTGTGGAGCCCCATCCAGCTTGACTGGTGGTGGGGAGTGGAGCTGCTGTGATTGGTGGTCCTTGCACAGGCTCCGGTGTCCACCCTGGCCATGACTCCAGCAGGGAGCTCAGCCCAGCAGCTCTTGGGCCCTTGGGAAACCTTCCTGACACTTGGAGTGCCCTGGAAGGTTCATTCCTTGCAGAAGAGGAGCCCCAGGAAGGGGCTCACTCACCCCAATGAGCCCTGCGAGGCTCAGCTCTCCCCTCTGCCTTCAGGGACCACAACCTCCTTCGCCACCAGCTACGTGTCCCAGCAGGAGCCTCAGGGGTGGCCATGGGCAGCCCCCAGCAGCATTCCTGACTGCACCCAGGCACAGGTCCACAGCCCAGCCCCCTGCCCACCAGCTCTTTCCCACCTCTTTACCGTGAAGTCCCAGGGGTGCCTCACTGCCAGCCCTGCTCTAAAAGCTTTTCCGAGCTTTGCTTTGTTAAAAGCTTTCTATTTGCAGCAAGGAAGCAAGCGGAGGGTGGGATTTTACAGCCCCCAGGTAGTGCCGTGACTGAGCCACGGAGCAGCAGCAGCAGCACGGAGGTCCCAAGGGGGGCAGGAATCACCCGGCTCTGCAGCAAGGGGAAGGGTCACCCAGCAGCCGCTTCCAGCCCATTCGATGCCTGAACTGGGAGGGGGACAGCAGCAGCGTCCTGCCACACACTGGGGACCAGCCCCACATCAGCGGGAGAGGGGAAAGCAGGGGAATGAAGAAGCCAAGGCCAACAGAGGCAGCACACACGTCCTTCACACCGCATCCAACCGCCAAGAGCCAACGCACAGCCCGGCCTGGGCACATCCCCACTCCAAGAGCAGAAACCCCCCTCCTGGCAGTGGCAGCCACCGTGTGCCTCTGGCCCCAGGCAGCGTGGAAGCTGCTGTGAGGAAGGTGGTTCAGGACTCAGGCACGAGGAGGGGGATGCGCACGTGTCCAAGGTGCAGGGAGAGGGTTATATCGGGTGTGGATGCAGCCTCAGGCTCAGGCAGCACCCGCAAGCTGAGCATCCTGTGCCTGGTGGGCACAGGGCACCCTG
The DNA here is from genome assembly GCF_033815535.1 of Pezoporus flaviventris. Taxonomy (NCBI): domain Eukaryota; kingdom Metazoa; phylum Chordata; class Aves; order Psittaciformes; family Psittacidae; genus Pezoporus; species Pezoporus flaviventris. Next base: position 1,894,944 of record NW_026892702.1, on the reverse strand, counting down.
GCAGCCAACACCAGGGGCAAAGGGGGTGTTTGGGGTCACCCCTGAGCACCCTCAGTGGCGCAGGCAGCAGGAACGTGCTCACGCAGAGCACAGCGCTCACCCCTTTGTGCCCGGGAACGTGCAGGGGGTCAGGGCTGCCCCAGCCTTACGGATACATCCCCGTGGGGCTGCGCATCCCGTCCCACGTGCCTTCCTCGAGGGAAAACGCGTCGTTTCTGGGACATTTAAAGTGGGTGCCCATTGGGTGCCCCCCTGAGCCACATTGCACGCTGCCATCCCGGAGCTCTGCTCCTCCTGCGAGGACAGCACCACCCGCGGGGCTAATCCTGCTCTCCCTGACAGAGCCAGGAAAGCCCAGAGTGCCAGGAGCAACAGCACCGGTGTTCATACCGCATTGGCAGCAGCTCCTGCCTGGTGCCTGGGTGTCCGGTGCCAGCCGGGGCTCGTTCTGTACTGAGGCCACACTGGACTGAAGCATCACTCCTCATGGATAAACCTCTGCACTGCCAGAGCTGGAGGCCCGGCTGCTTCCTGACGGGAGCACATTCCTGGCTGTAGCCCCCTGATGATTTGAGGCTCAATTAGAGCCCTCCCTGCTGGTGCTGGCCCCAGCGAGAGCCAATTACCTGGGAAATGGCACCTTGGTGCTAAGTAACGCTCAGCCCCAGCTGCATTCCCGACCCTGGAAACGCTGCTCGGGGCTGGAGTGCGTCCAGGAACAATTCAGCCAGGCTGAGAGAGCTGGGCTGGGGCAGCCTGGAGAAGAGAAGGCTCCTGAAGGGGAGACCTGAGAGCAGCTCCAGTGCCTGAAGGGGCTGCAGGAAAGCTGGAGAGGGGCTTTGGAGAGGGGCATGTAAGGACAAGTCAAGGGGAATGGCTTTAACCTGCCAGAGGGGAGACTGAGATGAGCTCTTAGGCAGAAGCTCTTCCTTGTGAGGGTGCTGAGGCGCTGGCACAGGGTGCCCAGAGAAGCTGTGGCTGCCCCATCCCTGGCAGTGTTCAAGGGCAGGTTGGACACAGGGGCTTGGAGCAAGCTGCTCTAGTGGAAGGTGTCCCTGTCTGTGGCAGGGGCTGGAGCTGGATGAGCTTTAAGGTCCCTTCCAACACAAACCAGGCTGGGATTGTATTAATCTCTTCCCGGTATGAAATATCCACATTGTTTCCTTTGTTCTAACAATTGGTTTTAATTACTCCACCCGAGATGAAACCTTCAGGCCTCAGCGAGGCCGGATGCACCCAGCTGCTGGTCAGCCTTCCTGCTTTAGGGGATGTCACACAGCAGTCTCGGGGGAGGCTTCCACCTGAACCCAGCACCCAGCAGGCACTGGGACAGCAGGAAAGGCTCCTCCGAACCACCTCTTCCTGCTCGTTTCCAGCAAGCAGCAGTGGCAGCATCACTGGGGAGCCGGGGTGCTGAGGGGTGACCCAGCAGTGACTCCTTGGCACAGGGCTGGGTGTCCATGGGAGCAGGGGCTGTGTAAAACCCCCAAGCACAGAGCTGCACCCGTGAGAGCAGGACCATTGGGATGCACTGGGTGACAGCGCAGGATGGGGCTGAGCCACCAACAGGTCCCTGCACAGGCTGAGCAGGCGCTGGCCATGGCCACAGCAAAGCAAGGTGGGACAAGAGCTTTGCTTTAAAGTTGCACCCTCATTGTCTTCCATTGCTCTGGAGGAGGTTGTTCCATGTCCAGGGCTCAGCTATGGGGAATGCAGCTCAGAAGGGGAGTTCTGGTCAATAGTTCAGCAGGGATTTCCAGTCTCACATCACAGGTTATCTTCTGCCTTCACACGCCTGACCTGAGCACCGTTTCCCTGTGGAACAGGGCCTAGAGCAAACAGAGGCTCTCATCAGCACCCCAGGAGGTCAGTTTTGCTGTGACTCCTTCAGCCAATGCAGCCATCAGCCCAGCAGCTCTACCCGGCTCCAGGAGCAAATCTGGCTGCCAGGAAGCTTGGAGCTGGAAACCACAACTCGGGACCGAGTTCTGTTTGAGCAGAGGGGAAGAGCCCTCCTGGAACAGCACAGAGCAAGGCAAGAGCTGGGTTCAGGCTGACAGAGCCATCATCCTCCAGACGACATCATCATCATCAGGCTGACAGAGCCATCATCCTCCGGACCACATCATCATCATCAGGCTGACAGAGCCATCATCCTCTGGAAGAGGACCGGTGGTACCCATCCTGCCCAGCAGCTGGCAAAGGGAACGAGCAGACTCTGTTGCTGCTGGGGGAAGCGCAATGCAGGTGACCGACAAACAAGAACCTGCCCATCACCAGGAGGCTTCATCCAACCTCTGAAGGCACTTTTGTTTCCACGTGTGTCCTTCGAAGGCCACATGTAAAACCTCCAAGGCTGGATATAAGGAGGGTGGTGAGGCACTGGAATGGGCTGCCCAGGGAAGCTGTGAATGCTCCATCCCTGGTGGTGCTCAAGGCCTGGGATGGGCTTGGTAAAAGGACCTCAGTCCTCTCTAGGGTTTAGTCTACTCCAGCCCCATTCAGTTTCCCAGGGGAAGGCTCCTGCTCTGTAACCACCGGGAACAGACCCTGAGGGGCTCAGAGCTGGCTGCAGCCACTCAGCAGGATCAGAGCCTGCAACGGTGCTGCCGCAGGAGACGTGCTCAGAGCAGCTCAGCACAGCCCTAAGGTGGGCGCTCACCGCTACTCGCTCCCCAGGCTCGTCCCACTGCAGGCCCCAGCTCACCCCGTATCCAGCCCCAATGGGAAGGGAACCACTCCAGCCCAGCAGCCAGCCTGTGCTGCACAGAACCGCAGCGGCTCCACCTGCACTGCACAAGCCAGGTTCAAGTTTGCTTTGTTAATTCTTTCCAATAGCAGGGCACAACCTCCAGCAGCTGCAGCCCCCTCTGCACAATGGCATCAACCAAAACCTGCCTCAGGACCTGCATGGTCTGGGTGATGGTCATGGATCACTTCCATTGCTTCTGGATGGGCTGGGTCCCTCTAGGAAGACAGCCCTGACCTGAGGCTCTGCCACATGAAGAAAGGGCCTCCCTGGGTAGAGGCTGAACATCCACAGGGATGAACATCCAGAGGGAACCTGATGCAGGGCAGGGAGAGGCAAGGCTCTGCTGTGAGAGGAGGTCAAGCAGAGCAGGTCACACTTTGCGGTGCTCACAACCGCCGCAGCCTCCACTGCTGCCACCAAACACGTTTCTGGCCTCCAAGTGGCACAGCCCAGCCCTGGTCGCACCTGGAGGCATCGCTGTGGTGTCTCAGTGCTTGGGCTGGACGACAAACCCCCTCCAGCTGCAGCCCCCAGAGCTGTGCTGAGCAGAAGGGCTCATCTAGAGCAGGGATGAGCTCCATTACAGTGAGCTGCCGGCAGTGACAGACATGAGACAAGAGCAGCAAGTGCTGGGACTTGGGAAATGGCCCAGTTCATGTCAGCCCTGCAGCCCTCGGCAGGGGAGGGCACTGGAGATGCCCGTGCTTGGCCATCCAAGTGCCTCCTGCTGGAGTCAGGGGATGGAAGCTGCACGTGCTCCTCTGCAGGTCTGATATGAGCCGAGCCGAGCCGAGCTCTCAGTTGCTGACAAGTCTCTTTGTGGGACCCAGTGCTCAGAACCACAGACACTTCAATCCAGCAAAAGAACTTTACTTCACAGGGCAATTACAGCCAATTGTGATTCCAGAGTTACCTGTGAGTGTCCTGCTGGTGGCTCGGGGATACAGGCTCTATAGCTCCTGTTCACATCATTTCTTAGGTTTAGATTGCAAGAGCAATACACCGAGGCTGGCTGCTGTCAGAGCTGCTCAGGGCTGAGTCACTGAGGAGTTAATTACAGTTACCTGATCCAGACGAACAGAAAGTGACCTGCAAAGCTCTCCCTGTCTCTGGTGCTGCTCCAGCCTTTTCACACATGGATAATATCCCACTTCTGCACATGGTCAGTTAATATCCTGTCATTCTTTGGGCCTTCGCAGTAAAAACAGCGACTGGAACATCCAGCAGCAGGACTCAAGGCAGCATCGAACTGCACGTCCCCAGCACGTCCCCCCTCTGCCCAGCTCAGAGTGATGAACCACCGGCTGCTCCACAGGCACCTGCACAGGCAGCAAGGCCCATGTCAGCCACCCGTCACCACAGGGATGGGGCACAATCTGTGCTCAGAGCTGGCAGCTGAATGCCCCAAACCCTGTCTGGAGAAGGACAAAAGCTTAATTTCAACTATAGCAGTGGTTTGGTTTCTTTAAAGTTAATAAATAAACAGAGCTGCTGGAGGCGGGATGGGAGGTGGCGCTCGGCTCCATCCTGAGCACTACTCCGGCTCTCCTGCACTGCTCGCCTGGCTGTCTGCACTGGGGAGGCTCCTGCGCTTTCTCAGCTGCATCTCTTCATCCTGAAGGAGGAAAAAGAAAGGGAGCACAAATCCTTTAGCATCCCCTCAGAGCTGGATGAAATCTGTGCTCTTCCCATCCACCAACCATCACCCACTGGGGATCAGCCCAACAAACATCGTCTTTGCACCATCCCTCCAGCTCCTCACTCAATACACAGAAGCCAACTCACGTCCTCTCATGGGCAGCTGTCCAAGCCAGGCACCTTATAGAATCGTACAGACTGCTTTGGGTTAGAAGGGACCCCAAAGCTCATCCAGTTCCAACCCCCTTCCACTCTTTAACCTGCCAGAGGGGAGACTGAGATGAGCTCTTAGGCAGAAGCTCTTCCCTGTGAGGGTGCTGAGGCGCTGGCACAGGGTGCCCAGAGAAGCTGTGGCTGCCCCATCCCTGGCAGTGTTCAAGGCCAGGCTGGACACAGGGGCTTGGAGCAAGCTGCTCTAGTGGAAGGTGTCCCTGCCCGTGGCAGGGGTTGGAGCTGGAGGAGCTTTAAGGTCCCTTCCAGCACGAACCATTCACATGCTCCCACTGAGAAGCTGCTCCTGTCCAACCCAGCAGGCAGCTTCACCTGTTAACCCTGCAGGCCACTTGAGCTGGAGTAAGAGCAGCCTCACAACCTCCCGAGCGTTGTTCTCAGGCTGTGCCCATGGCTCCCAGGGCAGGTTTCCTCTGGGTGGACCTGATGTCCCCCAGAACCAACCAGCTTGGAAGGGACCTCTGGAGGGTGTAAGACAATGTCCTGGTCTAAGCAGGGTGAACTCTAATGCCAGATCTGGCTCTTCAGGGCGGGTTTGGTTTTCAAGTACTTGCAAGGACGGAGTTTCCACCATCTCCCTACACAGCCTCTTGCAGCTCTTGGCCATGCTCGCAGGGAAACACCTCCCCTTGCACCCAGTGAGGGTTCCCTTCAGCTCAAGCTGTGTCTGTCGCCTCTTGTCATTTTACTGTCCCCTTCTGCTGCTGCCTTCCCCACACCCAGCCAGAGCCTCGCTGCAGCTCCTCTCCTCCCAGCTGGAGGAAGCAGCTCCCTCAGCCTCCACCCTCCAGCCCTGGCTGACCTCAGGAGCAAAGCCACGGTGCTGCAGGGCCAGGTTCTGCCACACGCAGCACCACGGGAGAGGCCTGGCCATGGCGAGCACACGTTTATAGTGTCTGCACTGCTTATCTGCTCGTACCGAGTCGGAGTCTTCCTCAGCCTGGCGGCGTGCAAAGTCAATGTAATCATCCTTCTGGATGTCCAGAACTTCCTCCTCGTACTCAGTCTGGTAATCTGACTCATCTGAAGGGGGAAGAGAGAAAAAGCACTGCGTTTAGGAGAGAACTGGGAGGGGAACGGGCACAGGGCAAGGTGGCTGCTGGACACCATCAGTGAACTGGGACATCTCAAACACAGAAACCAGCTCTCCAGCCAGGTCACACAATAAACCATGTCCTCTGTGTGCTGGTGTCCTGGACCCTGCAGCAACAGCAGCAAACTGTTGGCTGTAGGAGATGCTCCCTGGTGAGTGCTCTTCACAGCACAGTTGCTGTCTCCCAGCCATCAGTCCAGACCGGCCCTGAGCCATGACAAGCCATGAGCTCCTGATCCAAACTGCCCTGCACATCACTCACAGCTCACTGGAGACAGGGACCTGCAGGCACAGGTGAGCTCTTCCTGGTGCAGAGATGATAACTGTGTGTCTCACAACCTCTAGTCCACAGGACACGGTGACACTGACAGCCCCTTCCTCTCACAGGGGACAATCACTGCTCTCTCTGGTAATCCAGCACATCAGCAGAATCGGGAGGCTCAAGAGCTGTGCACACCAAGCACGGCAGTGAGCAGCAGGACACACCACCAAGTGCAGTCCCCAGCACCAAAGCCTGTTCCCAAGGAACAAGGAGTCAGTGTCTCAACTCCACCAATCACTGCAGACACAATACCTCTTCCAGCACCAGGACATCACTTTAGGATCTGCAGAAGAGACAACAGGAGCCTCACTGCCCACAGGGCTGACTCTCCCCATCAACTCGATGCTCAGTGAACGTGCACCACCAGAAACAACAGCAGGGCCCCATCCCTATGGACACAGACGCAGGATGTGCAGGCAGCAAACGGCCACCTTCCTCTTGCACACTCTGGAAAGTGGCAGAAAATCCTCTTTGTGACCCTTGTTCCACGAGCTCAAGCGTGCTCTGTGTTGCTGAAGCAATCTCTGGTGCTCAGCCCACCAGCGAGGAGAGTGGCTCGTGTTTAAACCGGATTCTTGATCAAGTATTTCTTTAGGGAACAGTCAATAGCATCTGCTCCGCGCTGAAGACAACGGCACAGTCTGTTCCACAGCGTCGGCTTTAACACGAGAACTACGGCCAACTGCCACAGCATGAGGGGGAAAAACAGTTGGGCTTTTTCTCGACTTTTTAGTTATTTTTCACTGTGGATCAGGGAATTATTCGTCAGTTTGTACTAAACCCACGCGGATAAAACACAGCAGAGGACCTGGAAACTCACCTGAGCAGCAACGGGCAGCACGAACAACAGTGTGAGGTTTACAGCTCCAATAAAACCGACTGCCACCAAACCCAAACTCCTTCATCTCCCAAGCACTATTCAGCATTTAAGAGGTCTTTACAGATACCAAAATCAGGAGAGGGGGGTTCCCTTCTCACACCCTTCACACAGCAGCTCTGGGTGCTGGGGGGCTGCAGGGGAATGGAGACCAGAAGGTGGTCCTGCAGTCCCCAACGTCATCTCCCACAGCCCAGCTCCAGGCACTGCTCTGTTACACTACAAACACTCCCAGCAGCACCAAGCAGGACCGAGGGCTCGTTGCTCTGCCCCATGCACCAACACCCAAACAGCACAGCTCAGAATCGAGCCCATGAAGAGGGGGTTATGCCCCATCACTGCAGGGCAGCGCGTGCTCCACGCTCACAGGGTTCCCTGCTCCCAGCGGGAAGGACACAGCCACACTTCTCACACCAAAGACCTGCTCTGGGATTCTGGAGCTTCAGCATTTCATACACATGCACCTCATTTCTGGACGCTTGAAGGAAATGGGTGCTGTGTGCCTACAGGGGTTTTGTCTCGGGAACACTCACAGGCTTCAGTGTGAATCAGGGCACCTGGTAGCTCATCACAACCTAAGGTGCACCAGTGCTACTTGATAAAAGTACTTTTAAAGTTAAGAGGGTGACCTAGTGCTGATAACTGAGTCCCCCCGAGAGGTCGGGGATGCTTCCTGCACTGCAAAACCAGGCAGCTGACACCACAATTAACACTGCTCTCCCCCAAATCTTTTCACCCAAGTGCCTGTTGCTGCAGTCGTTCTGCTGCGTGACTGGGTCTGCCCCAGCCCCCATGCACTGCCTCAGCTCATCCTGTGAGACCAGGGGTGATAGGGACAGCCCAAACCATCCCCAACGAAGCCTGCTGCGGGACATCACCACGGAGCCTGCACAGCCTTGGTAGCTGGGACATCCCCTTTGGTGGGAGTGTGACCAGGGATGGGCTGAGCCACCCCTGGGGCAGGGCATCTGTGCTCCCCTGGCCACCGCTGTACAGAACACAAGGGCAGCTGAAGAGAGACACAGAACCCCACTTGAGGGTGTGTTTGGGTGCAGAACACGGACACAAACACGGCAGTGGCTCAGCTGCTGCTCACCGGCAGCACCGGCGCCCAGCACAGGGCTTCATCCCACTTCCCTCTATTCCCCCTTCCTGGGGGACTGGCTCCCTTCTGTTTCTCCAGTCATTGCTCTCAGTTTGCTCAAGAGTGGAGAGGAAACTTCAGTGCCCTCTCCCCCAAAGAAGAGACAACTCCTGACCCAGAGGCTCTGCCAGCCTCTGCCCACTGGGGCCTTTCACCCCTTGCTCTGATGCTTCCCAGTCCATCAGAACATGAACGTTTTCACCTTCTTTCTTCACAACAGAATTACCGACACAACCTCTCCACCCAGCCTGAGACCTGTGCTGTGAATCAGGACAGGCAGAGCCCTTCCAAACCCTTGCAGTCAGAGGCCTCAGGAAGGGAACTCTAGGAGGAAAAAGGTTTCACCCTCCTGACAGTGCCGTGTCACAGCCAGCCTACAGGGACACAGCAGTCAGACCATCATCAAGAGCAGACAAATGCAGTCACCAGCAGGTACAGGAACCATCTGACAGCCACAAGGCTGTTGTCAGGGGGGTGTCACCCTCTTCCAGAGCTCTCAAGGGACAGGCCGCTTCCCCCAGAGCTCCTGACACCTCATCCTTTACATTGCCTTGGCAAGCCTTTAAATGGATTTAAACTGTCTGAGAGGTGCTGGCACAGGGTGCCCAGAGAAGCTGTGGCTGCCCCATCCCTGGCAGTGTTCAAGGCCAGGTTGGACACAGGGGCTTGGAGCAAGCTGCTCTAGTGGAAGGTGTCCCTGCCCATGGCAGGGGTTGGAGCTGGAGGAGCTTTAAGGTCCCTTCCAACACAAACCAGGCTGGGATTCTGTGATCCTCCCACTCCTCTGGAGTCTCTATAACCAATGGCACATGGCACCTGCCTGTCCCATCCCAGGTAGCCCTGCACAGGCCCTCCTTAGCCCAGAATCTGCCATATCTACTTTCTGAGACACAGGTCCCTTTGTTTCACTGGTGCCCATGGCCTCATCCAGCAGGAAGCAAATCCTCCTAACGGGGGAGAACGATCAGAAACTGTACCAAGGAGGAAGATCTGTCCCAGTGCACTGGTTAAATCTCAGCAGGTCTCGGTGCCTCTGCCTTAAATAATCATGTTACATGAACTCTTCATCTTTATTCACACTGTTTCAACCACATTTGATTAATATTGTCTTCTTAAGGCATATGATTGCAATTAGCATTTCAAATTACCACAGGGACATCTCTACAAACAGCCACAGATGGGAGGCCTGCTAACTTTAGATTTCCCTCGGCAAGAACAAGAATCAGGAGGAGGGGACAGACTGTTTATAAAGAGCTCTAGCACTGGAGATTTCAGGCCTGGGAAGCTCTCATCATTCCAGTCAAGTTCCCGTATGGCACAGGGCATGGGTGAGGCACAAGGCACTCAATGTACCTTCATGTAAAGATGCAGGTGCTGTTAACCTGTTCCTCAGCAGTTCACTAGGGCTCCCTATAACAGGAGCATACGAAAAGCATTGGAGCCAGTGAGTCACTCCAGATCCTGCTCATGACAGCAGGGAAAATCCCTTCAGTCCAAGCTTGAAATCAGCCTCCTCCCATGCCAGGACATGGATGCAAGAGTGAAGCCATCAGAGGTACACAGGCCAGCACAGGGGGGTGCAAACTCATCTTTGCAGGAGTTGCCACATGTGTTACCCCACTCAGATGAGGCAAACTGGAGCAGGGGTTGCTCCCACCAGGAAGCTGCACTGGAACACACTGGTAATGGGCTGACAGGGGATGTCTCACCATGGCAAGAACATCTGACTCTGCCTGAGGGGGTTGCAGAGGGCCTGGCACACCTCGGGCAGAGGCTCTGGATGAAGCAGGAGACAGCACTCTGCTGGCTGTGCCCCGCAGTGCCTGGAGCTGGCAGAGAGCCCTGAACCACCACTGCTTAGAGCCCGGGGCCGTGAAGCAGTCACAGGTGGCACACAGGGGGGTGAGCATCAACCCCTGCCCTCCCCAACACTCCCCACTCACCATCTGCCACCGGCGCCTTCACGGGCTCGATCCGGGACACGATTTCTGCCAGGTCCGTGAAGGAGGTGGTGGGACAGGTCACGTTCTGGAAGACAGCGACAGGGCTTCGGTATGGTAACAAACACACGTGGAAACGCAAACAAGTCAGGACTGCATGAACATGATCCTGCACAGACAAAGCTCCAGACACACATTCTCCAGTTGCCCCCGCAAAAGCCATTACTCATCAGTGAGTAATTCCTGGAACAACTCTCCTGGTGGCAGAGATGGGATTCCCAAGTGTGAACAGTGGGACAACCTCTAATGGCTCCTTCTCCATCCACGCAACAAGAAGTCCTATTGAAAATTCAGCAATCTATAGAAAAGATCATGAAGACAAGAACTGGAGGCTCTGGTCCAGGACAGACAGTGCTCATAGGACTTGTTTGTCACCACAAGAGGCACTGGCTGGGCCATGTGCAGCCCAGGGACCTTTTGCCTTCCCTTGGGAGAAGGAGGAGGGCTCAGGTCGGACCCTGCACATGGTCCCCCCTGCAAAGATGCTGTGAGAGGCTGCATGGACCAATGGGGGCAGCCGAGCACTGGGGTGAGCAGAACCCACCCAGGGACCCCAGCAAGATGTGCAGCTGGAGGTGCTGCAGTGATGAGCCTGAGGCACGTGCTCCTCCTGCAAGCAGAGGTACTTCCCACTTTAGTTCCTCCTTTCAACAAGCCTTTACTATTTTCACTCTGTCTCACCTGAGCAGTGGGTTCAGTGTTCTCTATTTTGAGAAACTGCTTGCTCCATTTCTCCTCTAACAAAACACAACTTTGGCATTTAAGACCATTTTGGTCTTCCCGTGTGCCATGCCCTGAGCAGCCCTACCTGCCCCTGCAGGGCCAGGGACAAAGTCACAGGATGCAAACCTGAACAACTCTCACCTTTCTTTAAACTCAGTGATTTTAATTAGTACAACAGCAACCCCCACCTCAGAGCAGAGAGATGGGGAACTGCTGGCAGGGACTGAGGAGAGGGACTTGGGGGTGTTACCAAGGAGCAGCTCCCCATGACCCGGCTTTAGTGAGCGCTTGAGCCCAGAACCCCCCCTGTGCTGGGATGCAGCCCCAGAGTGTAAACAGCAGCTCAGGGAGGGGATCCTGCCCCTCTGCTGTGCTCTGGGGAGAACCCCCCTCTGCAGTCCTGATCCAGCTCTGGGGCAGCAGCACAAGAGGGACGTGGAGCTGTTGGAGCGAGGCCAGAGGAGGCCATGGAGATGCTGCGAGGGCTGGAGCAGCTCTGCTCTGGAGCCAGGCTGAGAGAGCTGGGCTGGGGCAGCCTGGAGAAGAGAAGGCTCCTGAAGGGGAGACCTGAGAGCAGCTCCAGTGCCTGAAGGGGCTGCAGGAAACCTGGAGAGGGGCTTGGGACAAGGGATGTAGGGACAGGCCAAGGGGAATGGCTTTAACCTGCCAGAGGGGAGACTGAGATGAGCTCTTAGGCAGAAGCTCTTCCCTGTGAGGGTGCTGAGCACTGGCACAGGGTGCCCAGAGAAGCTGTGGCTGCCCCATCCCTGGCAGTGTTCAAGGGCAGGTTGGACACAGGGGCTTGGAGCAAGCTGCTCTAGTGGAAGGTGTCCCTGCCTGTGGCAGGGGTTGGAGCTGGATGAGCTTTAAGGTCCCATCCAACCCAAACCAGGCTGATTCTATGTCATTGACACCAGGCTGCCAGGAATTGCTGTGACAGTCATTTTTCTAAACACCTAGACCTGCTCATATGCTTCCAGACAGGGCAGTTTGCTTACACAGGGGTTTTATGAGCAATTCTTTGCTCTTCTAGCAAGAACACTGACATTATGAATCATGTAGCCCCCGTGGGGGTCACAGCAGAAGCCCATTACAGCTGCAGCAGATTGTGCTCAGTTGACCTTTAATCCATAACTAACTTTTGATGTGATTTAGTACAACTACAGCAAGGTGTGGATCCATGACAAACATCTGGTGGGGAGCAAGGCACAGAGAAAAGCCCAGAGGGAATTAAACACACCTGTATGGAATGAAACAGCAGTAGCTCAGGACACACTTTAGAACATAAAGAAGTCAAGAAACTCAGTGTGACCATTAAGGTATCACCAAGAGGGCGAGTCAGGCCAGTCTCATATTGAACATCCAACCTGAATGGCCCCAGTGAGGTGTTTGCAGAAGGTTGTTCCCCAGGACAGAGGAAAAAGGCATCTACATCTTCATTTTGTGCCATAAGACCGAGGGATATGTGCAAACTGTGGCCACCAAGAGACACAGCACTGTGCCAGGCTGTGGCTCTGCAGATGAGGGCTCTTACCGAGCAGACAAAGGGACTGCACAGAGCACTCAGGCAGACACATGCCTGAGCTGTCCTGGGAGCAGGGAGCAGACATGCCCCAGCTTTGGAGGGGATGAGAGTCCAAGGAACTACCTGAACAAACCATGCAGCCACCATCACCAAAAGGTGATTCAAGAGAACCACTATCAGCTCACGTGGGTAGAAAGCAATCCCAAGTGTGACCATACCCATGGGAGCATCCGTCACTGTCACACAGATGACTTCCACATAGGCCTGCTGGAGGATGAGGCAGCTGCACCCCAAAGTTTCAGCACTGAGACTGGAACCACTCCTGGGAAACAAGGTGCCTTCCCACATTCATCTGATGCTTTGCAAACAGGAATTCAAGGTTTAAGCCCAGCCTCTTACTACTTTTAAGGACCAAACCACACTCCATCAGTTAACACCAGGCAAAGAAGTGTCTCAAGTTCATTTGAAACCTACTCCAAATCCTTTCTGCTGCTATTTTCTTTTTCCAAGGCTGAAACTATCCTCCTTGGTACCATCTTTATTAAATAAATTAGAGAAGACAGTTCCTATTGTAGTCTGCTGGATTATATTTAACTTTGACTATGAATAACACTTCAATAGACAAAACCTCCCCAAGGAGATCCAATTAACAGCACTGAATTATTCTGTGCTGGGGCAGAGTAAGGGCCGTTCAAGTGAAGTTTATGTAAGGTTCCTGTCTCTTGTGTCTTCAGCATTTGCATTTTGGAGACAAGATAAAAGGGACTGAATGATGAAAGCAAAGGAAAAGCATCTCAGTGATTAAATACTGGAGGCTTTAGGTAAAAATTCCATGCTTACAACATGGAAACAAGACGATAACAAACTGCTCAGCTCACTCAGACACTGAACGCGACGGAAATAGCCGAAGGACTAAAATATATAAAGCATCAAAACCTTTGCTAATGAAAGGCAAGTTAAAAATATCAGCTGTTATCCTGGGAAGACAGCAGAGCTAAAGGACTTAACTGCCTCTAATGGACTACCAAAAAGGAGACAGCCACCCCAGTGGGAGCTGCAGAACTTGCTGTTGAAACTAAAGTCTCCTGAAACAAAAGTCAGATGAAAAAAGCAGTGAACGCTTTCTGCCTTGGTACCCAGCGCACAGAGAAATGCAATGACAGGCTACAGCAACAATGAATACGTGACATATTTGATCTCCAGGGCAGGTGAAGGGCCCTTGGGTTTTATAAAGTAGGGTAAACTGTGACAAATGTAAAAGATGCTGCTTGATGCATGACTGTAACATCGTGATTCAACTGAAATATCAGCCTGAATTTCTGTATCTCACATAATGGGCCATTTTTAAAGAAGTGTTCTTTAAAAGAAGCATTTGTTACAGCAGTGAATATGTTTGAGCTTGTTACCAGCTTGTGATAGAAAATACAGGATGAAATTAGGGGCTGAGAGAGCTGGGCTGGGTCAGCCTGGAGAAGAGAAAGCTCCTGAAGGGGAGACCTTAGAGCAGCTCCAGTGCCTAAAGGGGCTGCAGGAAAGCTGGAGAGGGGCTTGGGACATGGGCCTGTAGGGACAGGCCAAGGGGAATGGCTTTAACCTGCCAGAGGGGAGACTGAGATGAGCTCTTAGGCAGAAGCTCTTCCCTGTGAGGGTGCTGAGGCGCTGGCACAGGGTGCCCAGAGAAGCTGTGGCTGCCCCATCCCTGGCAGTGTTCAAGGCCAGGTTGGACACAGGGGCTTGGAGCAAGCTGCTCTAGGGGAAGGGGTCCCTGCCCATGGCAGGGGTTGGAGCTGGATGAGCTTTAAGGTCCCTTCCAACACAAACCATTCTATGATTCTATGAAATAGGAATATGAAAACATTTCTGAGACAAACACAGTTTTCTCTCCCATGACTTCTCCTTACGACTATTAATACACAAAATCAAACACATACCAGCTCACAACTAGTCTGAACACAAGCTGTCAGTGGCAGGATGGGAACTCAGCTTCTGCAGCTCAGACTGAAGTACCTCCTAGTCCAGGTCATCTTCCCAGATGAGAAGAAATAAAGTTTTGGGGCTCCTCAGGCTACTTGGATCTCCAACTGGTTTCCCACAAAGCTCAGTCCCTGTGTGACCCTCCCTGAGCCAGGCAGCTTGGGTAGGATCCGTCTGACGACAGCAAGTCACCAGTGCTAGTCCGCTTGGCTCCCTTCACACACAGGAGCTGGAGCTGAGGGTGCCATTCATCTTATCCCATTGGAGCCACTTCCACTTCATCAAGTGACTCACACCATACAGAGGTGACAAATGGGTGTCTAAGTGCAACCAGCTCAGATGTGGGTGTCACCTACCTCTCATTGCTGTGCTAATGTCCGTGTATGCAAGCACTGCTCTTCCTCATGCCATCTCACTCCCAGCCAAGCGTTCTACAAGCCATCTCTGGAAGAGCTGCAAATCCTCAACGTCATTTTTCACCTCTATTGACTGTCCTTAGTGAAGGCTCACTACAGTTATGATACATTTTGGCAAGCACTTAAAATACTACTGCTCATTTCCCCAGCTGTAGAAGACGATAAAGATGAATTACTGGGTAAAACACAAAGCCTTTGTGGCACTTGGGATTTAGATCAGAGGAATTCAAAGGCGGGTAAGGGTAATATGCCAATATATTACAATATTGTACCCAAGTCCTCAAAAAGGTCATTACTGTTTCATAAAAACAACTGAAACTTCCCCACCAAGAAATTCAGCCAGCTCACTGAGTTAAACCCAACACTAGAGCCCGACCTCAATCCTTCAAATGTAAAACCAAGACATTTTTATCCCACTTTTGAGTAGATATTTTAATGGGACTAAAACCACATGAACACCACGTAGCCTGTAGATTTACCATAATCATAATGTGCCATTAACTGCTCGGATGGCATGAAAGACAGCACCTTGACAGCACTGCAAGCTGCTGCAGAGCCTTGAATGACAGCTCCTCAAAAAGCCTTTTCTAGTAGAGGACTGAGGAAGAAAAGCAAGAAAGCAAGAAGTCTACAGCCTTGCAGGGTTTCAGCTCTTGGCTACAACCACATCTCCAGCAAGGGGTTTAAGCCAAGGAAGCATCTGAGAACTATTCGAGTTGCACCCTGAAAGTCAACAATGGCCAAGATCAATGCCAGTGATCCCAATTTGTGTCCTCTGTGACAAGGACTGCAGACACACACAGTGAAGAAGTGAAAAGTGGGCACGTAAACATGTACACATCAGTTACACATATCAGAAAATGCTGGTGCCCAGTGAACATCCTGCTTGGTGCTGAGGCACAGGCGTAGCATGCCCAGAGAAGCTGTGGCTGCCCCATCCCTGGCAGTGTTCAAGGGCAGGTTGGACACAGGGGCTTGGAGCAAGCTGCTCTAGTGGAAGGTGTCCCTGCCCATGGCAGGGGTTGGAGCTGGAGGAGCTTTAAGGTCCCTTCCACACAAACCAGGCTGGGATTCTGTGACTCCTTCAAAGATATCTGTGCTGTGAATGGTTCCAGGTTATAAACTGCGTATGAAGATCCTATTAGAATGAAATACCAACAGAAGAGCTGCCCTACAGAGTGCAAATCAATTCATGGGGTTTCCAAGACCCCATTGTACTTGCTGAGGTCTGTACAGGCAGACACCAGAGCCTGGGCTGTGGCAAGAGCCCTATCTGGCCACTTGTAGCTGATGGCTGGAGAAGTGCAGGATGTGGTTCAAGGAAAGAAGTTTGAAAAAACGGTATCTTCTCTCTTGCCTCAAATACAAGTTGGAGCTAATACAAGCCTGCTCACAATACAGACTGGAAGCCATCAATCACTGTCTTTCATACCCCTGGGCAGTTGCTCTGCAGTACACAATCTGGTGTGAATCAATAGTGCATTAAAACCCAACACTTACATCAGTTTTGGACTTGCGAGTCTCTTGCCTGTCTCTCAGCATCTTGTCAAGGACTCCACTCCTGCACCAGACATTAAATACAGTCTTCCCATGCTGATATCCCACTTCCTGGAAAAAAAAGAGTCAGGGAAAAAAATTAATAACTAAAAAAGACATTGTGTTGCATCATCTGCAAATGAGAAGGAAATCCAGAGGTTTAGCCCAAGGCCAGGATGTACTATTGCTACCTTCCAGCCTCAGCTACATGAGCTGTTCAGCCTAAGAAATAAAGGGAATGATCAAGCAAACAAGGTGCTATTTTAAGTCCAACCACTCCCCTGACCTTTCATGCCACAGGATGCAATGAAAAGTGCTGCCTGACACAACTATTTTTACAGCAGCGGCTTCCAGCATGCTGCTCACTGAGTAATGCCTTATACAGAGACCCTCAGGACATGTGTGTCACCCTTCCAGTACTGCTCTTTCTTTGGAAAAGGTAACAACACAAATTAATTTGTGTCTTCTCCCTTCTTAGCTCAAGAAGGGCCAAGAAAAGAAAAGTTACTGTAGGTCACCTGGTCCCAAAATCTCTTGTGATATGCCAGGCAGCAAGGAACATGCAACTGTCAGTTCGCTGGAGCAGAAATAATGGCACATGGACATCATCAAACCCCCCAAAAAAACACACTCCTCTAATTTAAAAGTATAAACTAACTTGCACTTGGAACAATAGTGAGTCCAAAGGAGGCCATGGAGATGCTGCGAGGGCTGGTTCAGCTCTGCTCTGGAGCCAGGCTGAGAGAGCTGGGCTGGGTCAGCCTGGAGAAGAGAAGGCTCCTGAAGGGGAGACCTGAGAGCAGCTCCAGTGCCTAAAGGGGCTGCAGGAAAGCTGGAGAGGGGCTTGGGACAAGGGATGTAGGGACAGGCCAAGGGGAATGGCTTTAACCTGCCAGAGGGGAGACTGAGATGAGCTCTTAGGCAGAAGCTCTTCCCTGGGAGGGTGCTGAGGCGCTGGCACAGGGTGCCCAGAGAAGCTGTGGCTGCCCCATCCCTGGCAGTGTTCAAGGCCAGGTTGGACACAGGAGCTTGGAGCAAGCTGCTCTAGCGGAAGGTGTCCCTGCCCGTGGCAGGGGTTGGAACTGGATGAGCTTTAAGGTCCCTTCCAACACAAACCAGTCTGGGATTCTAATAACATGGCACTGCAGCATTAGCATGGAAACAACTGGAAAAATAGGTTGCTCCAGGTTTTATTCTCTTTCTAACAAGACGGCAGAAATGGTGTTGAAAAATCACATCAAAAAGATGTAGCAGCAGGTGACAGGAGTCCTGGGTCCTATTTCCAGCTCCAGTGCTGGCAGCACACATTATATCTCAGGCTTGCGTGGCAACTCTGAGTACTGGAAGCAGCCGTGGGTGAGCTGTTGCTGCCTCCCCTCTGATTTTTGGACCCAGGTTCAAAGCAGGGGAGGCACGCAGGCTAGAATCCACTTCTTGTCATGTATCAGAGCTTCTCAGCTCAGGGTGGATGTCATTACTCAGGAGGAAATGGACCTGACAGATCTACAGCTGGCTATGTCAGATCCAAAATCACCATGAGAACCTGAGCTTTGGGAGAGACATGCAGCTGATGTTACTCTAAGCTGATCCAGAAGAGGGGTTTCTACAGGAAAAGGGGACTGCTGCTCTTCTGAACATGCTGAATGGTTATATGGAGCTCACTTCTATTTCACGTGAGATCCAGGTATACAGCCGAAACTAAAATCCCCACTACTTCCTAACCTATAACAATGAAGGAGTGTGGAGATTGCCCTTTCCTTTAAGGTCAGCACAGGCTGAAGCTGCCCTGTGGAAAAAGGGACAAAGCCCCAACTTTCTCAGCCTATCTTCATATGGGAGGTGCTCCAGTCCCTGATCATCCTCATGGCCTCTTATGGCCTTGTTCCAACAGTTCCACGTCCTTTTTATGTTGAGGACACCAGAACTGCACACAGTGCTCCAGGTGAGGTCTCACAAGAGCAGAGCAGAGGGGCAGGATCACCTCCTTGGACCTGCTGGTCACGCTCCTTTTGATGCAGCCCAGGATACAGTTGGTTTCTGGGCTGTGAGCACACACTGAAGCTGGCTCATGTTCATTTTCTCACCAACCAGCACCCCCAAGTCCTTCTCCTTGAGCTGCTCTGAATCTCTTCTCTGCCCAACCTGTAGCTGTGCCTGGGATTGCTCCAACCCAGGTGTAGGACCTTGCACTTGGCATGGTTAAACTCCATGAGGTTGGCATCAGCCCACCTCACAGGCGTGTCAAGGTCCCTCTGGATGGAATTCCTTCCCTCCAGGGTATCAACCGACCCACACAGCTCGGTGTCATCGGCAAACTTGCTGAGGGCGCACTCAATCCCATGATTGAGAAGCTGCACTTAAGTTTTACTCCACTGAGAAAAATTTCCCTGGCCTCTTTAAATCTCTTTAATGACAGCAAGTTAGACAGAGACAGAGCAATGATTTGACACTTCACACTCTGTTAATGGGATGAACTGCTGGACCTGACTGTCAAAACAGCCAGGGCACTCCATCTAGCAAAAGAGGAGCATTTATCAGCCAAGTCTCAGCTCAACTGTTTGCCCAGGAGCTGTGAGACACCAAATATCCCTGAGCAAATATTTATACTGGGGAACTCAGCTGGTGGTTTGGAATAGCTGCTGCTTGGTCCCAGGGACTCCCTCGAATGTGAACATGCAGGGTTTAACTCTATTACTGGCTCTGGTTACTATCTGTAAGACAGTATCAATATCAAACTTACATCTAACCCAAATCTCCCCTGTTTAAGGCACAAGTTCTTCCCTGTGAGGGTGCTGAGGCGCTGGCACAGGGTGCCCAGAGAAGCTGTGGCTGCCCCATCCCTGGCAGTGTTCAAGGCCAGGTTGGACACAGGGGCTTGGAGCAAGCTGCTCTAGTGGAAGGTGTCCCTGCCTGTGGCAGGGGTTGGAGCTGGATGAGCTTTAAGGTTGTCTCCAAGCCAAACCATCCCACGATTCTATGATTCTAAATCAATCTGCAGCCTAATGAGTATTCACAGAATATCAGGTATTGTGCAGTATATACAGAGTATTGTAGTGTCACTACATCCATAAAGGAGATGGAGTTAAAGAAAAGTGGGTGGGATCCAGCCTAGGAGAAGAGCAAAGCCCTGCAGAAACACCTGAAGATGGAAGAAGCAGGCAGAGAATGAAAAGAGACAGTGAAATAACCTCCTTGACAAGAGACAATGGGCTACAACTGCTCTCATTACCACAACCTGGGCAGAGATGGTTTTGTCACTCAGACAATTCAATGCACACGTGGGGTCAGTTCTTCCCACGCTGCTTTCTGGTACATAAACAAACAGAACTGAATCCCAGAGATGTGTAACCTGGTAATACCCTTTTTACAACGTCCTTCCACTGACCTTAGTGCCGTTTTCCTGCTATCAGGTGCAGAAGAATTGTGGATGATGTGGTTTATTAATAGAAGTGTTGAAACGTTAACTGAGCCAGATATTTTAGCCCTCCAGTGATTCACAGCCTCCCGTAGACTTCTGCAAATCTTTCATCCAACAACAAGCCACATAATGGAGAGAAATGATACCATCTGACAAACCCCAACCGCCCGAAGCAGCTCAGACACCCAAGAGTTTTAACCAAGCAGCTTAGCAAGACTTGTGATGAAACAGAATGAGGCAACCCATCCGCTCACAGGCCATTGCATAATGAAGATTGCCAACCAGTTTCCTGCTGTTAATCCAACCTCACAGCCATGAAACCATCCCCCAGCATTATTTAGCATCAATTCTTCCCTCTGTGCCAACTGACTTGTTCTCCAGGCGCCCGGGCATTAACGAGCAGCACAGAGCAGCAGAGCTGGGAGGAGCAGCAGGCCTGCCTTGCCCAGGGTGCACTTACACAGATCTCATCGAACTTGCCGAAGTCCAGCGTGCCGTAGCGGTCGATGGGCGGGCGGATGTACTCGCAGTAGTCGCTGTTCTTCACCATCTCCAGCTGCCGCACGCAGCACACATACGCCAGGCGGGTCTGGATCTCGGCCATGTTCAGCACCTGCCAAGCGGGCCACACACACCACTCAGAATTCCCACGTGGAACGTGGTCTCTGTTCACACTGGGGACAAATGAAGTTATCTATCTGTTTGTTTTCTCACAGAAGCCTGATGAAGCCTTCACACATCAGCACCTCCGGCTGCTTCCCAGGCTCCATAACTAACAGAAAAGGAATTGCCTTCAAACATACTGCTGCAGTTCAAGGTTGAACTGAGTCTTTCATTCCAAGATATAGCAGTACCTTAAGAGGCAGGCCTGTGCTGAGGTGAGGGGCACAGTGATCCTTCAAGACATGTAGACATCAGTGATGATCTCTACAGCACCACGGCAGAGGTTTCACAGGATGGCTGAGGTTGTCAGGGACCTCTCGAGGTCAACCAGTCCAACCTCTCTGGCTCATGCAGGGTCAGGTCAGGCAGGCTGTTCAAGACCACGTCCAGCTGAGTTTTGAGCATCTCCACACATGGAGACTCTACAGCCTGCCTGGTTGGCCAGTGTTTCACCACTCCCAGTAAAAAGCATTTTCTGGTGTTCAGAAGGAATCTCATGTTTCCACATGTGCTTATGGACATTTGGGCAGCTGTAATATTTCACTGGGCACTACTGAGAAGAGTCTGGGTCTTCCAGCCCCACCTCCCCAGACACTCCCACAACAGCAGCAGTAATATCAATTACTGGCCTGTTGCTAAAAATGTCCCTAAATCAACAGTTCAAAGATGCACAGAAACACTGAACTGGACAGTTACTTCTCTTGGTAAAGTTAATAAATTCTAACTTTATCAAAATGTAAAGCACCTCTAAGAAAAGGTTTCCTTGGCTCTATCAATTGCATCATTCCCTTCCCAGACTGGGGCTCTACCTTCTCCCATCCTTTCCTTTGGGCTCAGCTGTCTTCCTCCACGAGTAAGAGCCCAAACCCAAGACAGATGAAGCTCTGTCACCAGCCTTGCTCCCTGAAAGAACAAGGGGATGCTTCCTGCTCTGTCCAGAAAGCACCTGGATTTTAATGTAGCCTGTAATACCTTGACTTTCTCAGCCAGCGGATTCCACCTCTTCCAGAGCAGCCACCAGCCAGACAAGCAGTCACCATAGTTGGTGAGGTCAGTCTCATCCCGGCTCCCCACATCAATGGCAATCACCACCTTTGCACCCGTGGACCGTGCAACATCAGCTGTGGAAAGAAGGTCACATCAATACCAGAGCTGCAACCCCAGGACTGCTCATTCAAAGCTTATGTACATAGAATCACGACTGATTTGGGTTGGAAGGGACCTTAAAGCTCCCATGGCAGGGACAACTTCCACTAGAGCAGCTTGCTCCAAGGCCCTGTGTCCAACTTGGCCTTGAACACTGCCAGGGATGGGGCAGCCACAGCTTCTCTGGGCAAGAGGACTAACACACTGCAAGGCAGCACATAACCTGACATTGGACCTACCTACCTATATCTGAACAGGCTCAGATATAAATATCTGCAGTAAACTCTGCTAAGAGACCATTCTCCCCCCAGGGAGGTTCCTGCCCTGCCTTCATGCTCCACTTTAACGCCGAGATCCCAGTGTGCTGCCCACTCCGCACTGACCAAGCCCCTGCGTACCCTCAGGTGAGTTCCCATTGCTGGACTGCTGGGAACAGCCCTTCTTGGGCATGTTTTGCCCCAGATCAGTGGGATGACCTGACTCTCTCACACTGTCACCAGATCCCATATGAAGACAGCAGCACAGAGGAGGTGGGACACCCACAGCTCGAGTCCACAGTTACACCACGAGGTATAATGTGAAAGAACACATTGAAGCCACATTAATTCTACCTCGTGCAGCACATTTCTCACAAGAACAAAAGATCTGGGGACCTGTAGAAGGAACAAGTGGTCTTAAAGAGGAGAGTCAGCAGTGCTGGGTCAACCCTGCAGATAGGAGGTAATGAAGGATTGGAGGAGTACAGAGGATTTCAATCTAAGAAAAGCTTTGGGATGCAAAAGTAAGAATCATATTTGAAAGTGAGAGAGAAATGAGGCAACACCTCCTACTTGAAGGTCAGTAAAAGGACTAGCTGCAGCCTTTGGATATGGGAAGTGCCAAGGGAGGGAAGAGAAGGACACATACCTCACAGAATCACTGTATATTTTTCTCCACACCCCCTGAGTCCAAGATAGTTGCAGCTTCCAGAATAGTTACGCGTAGGAAAACCACAGCTCTGAGGAGCCAATTTAAATGTTTAATTTAGGAACTTATTTAAATCAGATCTTTCTGTAACTTGGATTTCTGTCCCTGGGCTCCTTCAGTTTATTGTGTCTTTTCCACCCACTGTCACTTGCACGTGTGGCCTTTGCCCTCTCCTATCTGTGCAGGTGGAAAGCGTGGTCTGCAATTCCTCCTTTCTGTTACAGACACAGGTAGTGTCAGATGGAGATTTTGGGTTTCTATTTTGTGTTATTTCCATTTCTGTGTTTTGAGCAAATACAGCCCTGGTGGAAGGGTGACACTGTATTTTCTTTACTGAGAAAATAAGAAGGGGACAAAGGTTTGCAGGCTTTGTTGATGGGCTGTGTTCTTCCCAGCTGACCTGGACACCTACCTGGAAGGTTGTTGATGTAGCCTCCATCCATCAAGAGGTGCCCATCCTTCGGGTCACAGAGAGGAGGCATATACCCAGAGAGGGACATGCTGGCACGGACATATCTCCACAGAGAGCCTGCAGGAATGAGAGGGAGGGAATGGCATTAAATACTGCCACAGAGGTGGGGTAGGCTTTTGCACTCATGAAAATAATCAGGAGATAGAGGCCCTCCTGAGGATACTGTTAGAAAGTTATTAGATCAGTTTATTACTTTCTGTACCATAATCATGGCTAGAACAACCCCCCCCCCTGCCCCCCAAAACCCCAACACCAAAATCCCCCCACAATTCAGACACCCTATCAGGCAAAGGCCTCAGAAACCACAGCTTTAAGCCCATGCCTCATGTTTATTGCCTTCAAGGAGATTTCAGCATATGCCAGCCTGCGGGGATCATCTTTAGTGCTTTGTTGAGCTTACACTGATAAGGAAAGGAAAAGGCTTCCCTGGGGACAAAGGGATAGAAAGAATAAGCAGCTCGAAGGGCAGCTAAAGCCATTATGTTCTACAGGGATCTGCTAACCTCAGATGTTTAGCAGGAGCTCAACATGAAAAATAGATGCTGTAAAAGCCCCAGAGTCTGTTTTCCTTGTTCTGCAATAACCAAGTATTTTCACTTGTAAAACCTGGGTTAAGTACATGGTGGAGATCTTATTTCTTCCTAGGACACTGCTGCTCATAACACTGGAAAGCAGAAAGTTATAATCCTTTAAGCTGGTAGAAACAGGAAGTTTAATCAAGGGAAATGATTGATCTGTTGCCTGTAAAACATTCAGCTTCAAGGCTCTTATTTTGTGATTTCTCTCAGCATCTGCACCAGCTGAATTGGGGTGATGCTGCACTTCCAGTGAGGCCAAGAGTCTTGTCTGAGAAGTGAAATCTTTAAATTACCAAAACAAGTCAGACCTGCAGCCTTAGCTCACTTGTCAATAAGCAACTACTCGGTGCTTCAATCAGCAGCTTGCCAGCAAACTGGGAATTGATCTTTTTTATTCTCTTCTATTTTTAAACATATGCAACAGTTCTGTTTAATTCTAACTCCCACTGTTTAGCACAGGTCAATACTAGCACATTTGGGGTTTAGTATCGATAGTTTTTGTTGAATTGCAACTCCCACACAAGAAAAATGCCGACTTCTTGTGCTACACCCCACAGACGAGACCAAGACGGGAACTTGCAGCAGCTGGGAACTTACCATAGAATCCCAGACTGGTTTGGGTTGGAAAGGACCTTAAAGCTCATTCAGTTCCAAGCCCCTGCCATGGCCAGGGACACCTTCCACTAGAGCAGGTTGCTCCAACCTGACCTTGGCCTTCCTTCCTCTCCTGTCAGTGAATTCTGGAGACATCTATAACCATTCTCCAGCTGATTTCTATCCTTACATTAAACTTCCACAGGGACAAGCAGCTGGATGGGGTGAGCTTCCTGACCTCAACTGCCTTAACCTGCTGCAGAATGGAAACACAAAACTGCTGAGAAAGGTTAATCCTTTTTCTGCTTGTTTTATCTCCCTTGGATGTCCTCAGCCACCAAAACCCCAGTGTCAGTAATTTAACGGCAGGAATGGATAGGAGCTGAGCCAGCTCAAAAGGTAAAACATCAGAGACCTGGCAGCAAAGGCTCCAGCTACCCAAAATACCTGGGGCACCTGGAGGCTTGTACTGTCTTCACTGAAGCCTGAGTCATGGCACAGTTACCCCAAATAGACAAAAGCAAGTGTCCCACAGGGCTGTCACCATGTCCTGGCAGCAGAGCAGGAGCTAGGATCTTTCTCTGTTCAGTCAGTGAACTACATTACAGTTTTCCATCAGAGAAATAAAGGGGACTGGACACAAGAGTCTAGCTCAGCCTTTGCTTTTGTAGGACTCTTTATTTGGAAAACTGCTTCATTTATGGGAATTTATATTTTAAAAAGGGTCTTATTTATGGCTAACACCCGCACTTAATGGGATCCTTTAAGGAAACAGAATGGTGTCAATAGACCCATTTTCTCTCTAAACAGTGAATAAAGCATCTCATTTCACTGCTTCTCAACAGCTTTGTTCCTTATTATCTGTGGACAACCACAGTTTGGTGCTCAGCAAGTAACAGAGAAGGGAGAAACAAAAGGAAAGGTGAATTTAAAGGCTAGGAAAACTCCAGGAGCAAGGGTGCCGGCGAAGTCTCGCAGCATCATTTCAGGCCTCCTTGCACACTCACCATCCGTGTGGACCCGCATTGCTGAGGCAGTGATGTCAGTTGTGATGGCAAAGTAAGGAATCCACAGGTCCTGCAACAGAGGAGGTCACAGTTTTACTACAGCTGTAACCTTGCACTTGAACTAAAGCCCATTTCTAACAAAAACCAAAGCAACAACCTACGTATATATGACACAAATGCCTGCATGGATGGAGGAAAACCCGTCAGCCCTGTGCTTGAGTTCATGAATTTGTTTCTAATGCAAACATTAGAACCAAGGCAGGCAAAACTCCTTCTTTCTTTTTTTTAATAGCAAGAAAGAATTGTTCCAGAAGACTGTCCAGCATCCTGAGCAGCTCATCACTGCCTCATCACTCAAACTGGAGTTCATCTGCTTTTTGATACCTGCTTTATTTCCAGATGAAGTGTGGGGGTCTGATGGTAACTCTCATCTAAAATGATCCCTGGGCTGCTTATTGCTGGAAGACAATGTGAAAGGAAGTCTCACCTTTATACATTCAGTTCTTATCTAGGTCACTAAATAGCTGCTGCTTTTGGCCTCCCCTGAAGACATGGCACTAAACTAGAAAGACCTTGGATCTCACCCAGTGTGGCCATTCTTGCACTTCACCCAACTCTTTCCATTCATGGTGGTGTTGATCTACACAGAGCACGCAACTACTCAGCTCCCCCCAGCCCCAGCCTAAGGCTGTAACGGGCCCCATCTCCCTTGCCTGAGCCCAAAACAAAGAGGGAAGAACATGAGTCATGGCCTCTTGACCAAAGGATGTTCGATTTCTACCTTGTGCTGATGAAGCTAGGGATCATTTCAGCAGGAGAGGCAAGAGCGATGCTGCTGAGACCCAAAGTGCCTCCAGCCAAAGAAGAAAACACAAAGCTGCAGCATTCCCTACAGGAACAAAGGATCCTGCAAAGTTCATCTTCAAGAAGACCCCAGAGGTTGCCTGAGATACTGCAGGGTGAAAGAGCAGTGAGGAGTGTGGTACATAAGGAGGAGGATGATATACAAAGAGAATGGCCATGCTAAGTGCATTACAAGTTTACTCAACAGCCAAACCAACAAGCCCTGCTCCTGGCAGGGAGTTTCACCCATGTCTGTACTCACATCCCACTAGTTGGAAAACTGAATGGGAGGTGACCTCCCAGCTGCACAGGAGTTTGTCAGAGAGGATAGTTCTGGAAAGTCTTCATGGCATCTAGTGAAAGGGTTAACCTGCAAAGGGCAGGAGGAGGACCTGTTTGAGTAAATGGAGCTTATGCCCAGAGAACAACAGCTGAGAGATCTCTGTCAATCAGCAAAGTTAATCAAGACTGAAGAGATAAAACTGCCTTCCTATGCAGCCAGCCTCTTTGTTCATGGGACAAGGGGTCCAGGACTTCTCCAGCACAGCTCTGATGTGCCTTAAACTCAAACCAAGCATGGGTTTGGACTCCAGCTACCAGCAGGACCTGAGAAGCAGCCCGTCAATGCCCAGGCTGCAGCTCTGGTGGAAGTTTCTGTGCTCTTCAATTCAAAAAGGCTTTTTTCCTCGTGAGTTTAATCTCTCAAGCAGCTCTGCAAAAATGGTGGAATTGGGGAGGACTAACAGATGCTGCACAAGTATTGCAACCCATCTGCTATAAATGCCATGGGAAGGCGGATGAATAAAGTGTGACTACGAGAGTATTAGGGGTGCCTCTCCATGCTAAAGATATTCTGATGATTGCAGATCTCAGTGCATTAACCATATTCTAAGCAAAAACAGGGGAACAGGGAAAAAAGTCTGTCTTCTTTTCAAATTCATGCAGACACGTGCATGAAAGAAACTAAAGTAAGACCTATCACACAGTAATGAAGACTCCGTTTCTCAGATATCGTTCCATGTCTTTTGAGGCCAGAGCATTATTCAAGTCTGAAACAGGGCTTGATAAAAGAATTTTCTGATTCCTCACACCTGAGCCTCCAGCTGAGATGACTTGCAAGAGCATTTTGTGCTTCCAGCATGGGGGATAAGACTTCCAGAGCTTGGTGCTCCCTCATAAGGATGGGTAATTTCAGTGGGTAATAAGTGTGTTTCTTGTGAAGTCTCTCTCAATCCCTGCCCTGGATCCCCACGTGCTTTCCTGAAGAACTTGCACAGGCTGAGCTCTTGTGGTGGAGCGCCTTTGGCTGACATCTGCAGCAGCAGCCCCGGGGGTGGCTGGTAACCAGGGCTACCCCCAGCCAGCGTGCTGGGAATCGGGAGCCTCCTACGTTCCACCGGCTGCTGGAGAGCAAACTGAGGAGAAAATGGAACCCCCCCGTTCAATGTCAGAAATAACAGTTCAACGTAAGTGCTGCTGCTGCAGGAGAGGGATGCGGGCACGCATGAGACGTGCGGGAGTGCCACCTCACACGCACGGGGAGTAAAAAGGAGGATCTGGCCCAGTGCTTCCTGATTTTAAGCTTCTGTAGAGACACAAGGGCCAAAGCCCACCCCAGCATCTTGGGGTTCAGCCTTGGTCACTGTGGATGCTCCCAGGATGGAGTAGTTGTGGCCAAGCGTCCAAACACAACCTGTTCGTAAGGTTATAATTACCTCATTAATATGTATTTCCAGTTGGAAATCATTGCTACTCACCCTCCTCCAAAACCATTCCAGCTACTGAGAGAAGATGGATGTTAGCAGTTTGGTGCTTTGAAATAATGCTTGAAGAAAACATCTGCTCAAGGCTGAATGCTTCTGAGTTCAGCTTCTGTGACTTTCTAAGTCACCCTTTACACTTGGGCAGCTTTCAATTTCCATCTGTCTAGTGACATGGCTGGTTACCCTGCACTGATAACACGAGTTGCAATGGAGGAGTAACTGCCTCCTTCCCTGCAGTGCTACACAGCATTTCTCCTTCTTTATCTGATGGAAGTCTTCCAACGTGAGGAAATCCTCAAGCACACACTGAAGGATTTTGACTGAAGGATCAGCACATGCCCACAAAGACGTTCACAGCCCCTGGATGGGGCTTGGAGCAAGCTGCTCTAGTGGAAGGTGTCCCTGCCCATGGCAGGGGGTTGGAACTGGATGAGTTTTAAGGCCCATTCCAACCCAAACAAGTCTATGGTTCCATGACACTGCTGCATGCCTTAGAACTGGATTTCTCTTGGACACAACATTCCTGTGGCTGCAAGGTTAGAAAAGATCACACAACTACACCTGTAATAATCATAGGGAAGGAACCTGCTGCATCTCGAAGGCAAGTACAATAAACTGACTGCTGAAATCAAAAGCAGTGATGGGGTGAGCAAGGGAAGCTGGGGCCAACTAAGCTCAGCGATTCTCTTCAATTTTGTCACTCCCTCTCAAAGCTCTGCTTGGTGTTATCCTACAGCCTCACACTGCAATGTACCACCTGCAATTCACACCACGTTACCCAAGAGGAGACCACACTTCCCACCACCGAGAAGGTCTGGGGGCTTTGCACGGCAGCTCCTCGGCTGCCTCAGTCATCGGACAATCACATGTTTGCCTCTCAGGCACTGCTGAAACCAAAGATAGGAGCTGGAGGGCTTCAGGAAGGGACACACCTGATCAAAGAGCTGACAGAGTGCTGCCCAACAGCAAAACAAAAATAATTCCAGCCTCAGAGGGATTTATCACTCTCAAACCTGCTTGTTCCCAGCCCCACTCTGCATAGCAAGATGCTATTTTAAGCCACGTGATGATTAATCACTTTCATACTTGCATTTAAGCAGGGAATGTTTTAGATTATTTTTAATAAATATATTTGAAATAGATTTATCTTACGTGATGTTTAATAAATATACTTGAAGCTTTTGTTTCTTGGCAGAAAATTACCAAGGCTGCATTGGACAGGGCTTGGAGCAAGCTGCTCTAGTGGAAGGTGTCCCTACCCGTGGCAAAGGGTTGGAATTGGCTGAGCTTTAAATTCCCTTCCAACCCAAACCAGGCTGGGACTCTGTGTTTCTATAAGTATATATACTGTTAATTTGCTACTTAATCTTTCATCACAAGGATTCCAAGCACAGGAATAATTTATTTAAAATTGCAAATGAGGCAAGATTGCAGGACTTGGTGATCTAGGAAGGCAATCATTGATAATGTGCTTTATGAATTGCTGCTGCTGAGGGATGGAGGGTAGGTGGGATTCTGAGGGTGGCCATCAGCTCAGGCACACCACGCATGTAGCAATTGCAGAAAGGTCACCAATGCAAAACACGAACCAAAATACTTGGATGCTACTGCAGTTTTCAATGGGCCTTTCATTAAAACTCACTCTAGCTTCAAACAGAAAAACTAAAGTAAAAAGAAAGCCAAACCCATTGCTAACCTCTTCAAGACCTTCTGCTGAGCCGTAAGAGTCTCTGAGACCTGATTTGCAGAATAATAACAATAAAACAGTGTGAGCAGTTCTACTTTAGTGACACAATTTTAACTTCTGCTCTCAGCCACCAGGACCCTTTTGTCAAACAGAAAAGTAGCTACAAATAATCCACTCCTCGTGTTTTCTAAATCCACCAAAATCATAGAGTCATGGAATAGTTTGGGTTGGAAGGAACCTTAAAGCTCATCCAGTTCCAGCCCCTGCACGGGCAGGGACACCTTCCACTAGAGCAGCTTGCTCCAAGCCCCTGTGTCCAACCTGGCCTTGAACACTGCCAGGGATGGGGCAGCCACAGCTTCTCTGGGCACCCTGTGTCAGTGCCTCAGCACCCTCACAGGCTCCTTCCTATATTCATATAACACCACAGTCCCAATTTTCACATGTTTTCAGTCATCCCACAGGCCCATATCTCACATTAGCATGGAAGAAAGCTATTTCTGCTGCAACAGAACACAGTGGCATCTTTTACTGCACAGGAAGTGAATAAGCAACCTACCTCTATCTGCTTATCTTTGAAGATGTTGTTGATGCTGTTGTTAAAAGCTGCTCCCGAAAACATAGAGGTTATTGGATACGTCAAGTCCAGAATAGTCTTAAACACGGAGTTCATAACCTAAACAGAAAAAAAGCCATTTGAAAGGTAAATATATTTAAGAATCCATATTAACGCAGGCATTAATGTATGCAATTGGAGAGATATTGTATTCCAGATCCTACAGCCAACATGTTGGAAGCATTGCTATTGCAAATACAAAGTTATCAAGGGGACAGAAAAACAACTATGAAACCTACAACCAGTAACACCTTGTTACCTACCTTCTGGTTTATGGTGCCATAAATTTAACCCAAAAAGCAGCAAACCCCGTGGGCAGTTTGCAATAAGGCTGTGGAAGAAGGTACATTCACATTGCTTCCTTTCTACTCATAAATCAAAGCATTGCTCTACATAAGCATGCACAGACACAGGTTTCTGCATTAAAAAAATGCACGTGAACACTACAGTTTAATTCTTGCTTTCTTATTTTAATAACAAAAAGATATTAATAGTTATCTCCCTCTTCATCAACCTTTCCACAGTTCACTGGAGCGGAAAGGAAATCCTAAATCTGTAATATTAGAATCTCTGCATCAGTCTTCTCATTTCTGGATCACACCTGATTTTAATTCCAGTCTTAAATCTTTTATCTGCCTCAGTGTCAGCGCTTACAAAAACGTGTGTGTGATTCTCTAGGACTGCAACAAGGTGAAGTCAGTCCCATGTTAAAGAGCTTAAAAACCACTGTCAATGAATAACTGTCTGTTATTTGTCATTCCCAGAGGGAGTTGTGCCCTTCACCTGCTGCTTGGCAGCCAGCATTTGGATACTGCGAAGGGCACCCTACCCAAGGGAGACAAATTAGATCATGGCAGGGTTCTTCAAGCACTAGATATACCTGTTGCATCACGCAACACTGGCAGGCACTGTCAAATGTTTCTCTTCTAAACACACAAATTCTGTAATTAAGATTTCATGGATTCTGTTTTCTTTTTTTCCCCCCATTTCAATTGCATCACATCTGTGCACTAACCTACAAGATAAAATGATGAAAACATCTAAACTCTACAGCACTGAGGCCACTGCATTTGTCCCATAACTATGGGTTATGAGACCATAACCACTGGTTTCAAATCCTAGTAAGTCCTAACAAAATTCAGTTCCTAATATACACATTACATCATACTCAGTTAATTAACTCATGAAGTTCAACAAGGCCAAGTGCAAGGTCCTGAACCTGGGTCGGGGCAATCCCAAGCACAAACACAGGCTTTGGAAAGAGGGGATGGAGCAGCCCTGAGGAGAAGCACTTGGGGGTGTTTGTTGATGAGAAGCTCCCCATGACCTGGTTTCAGTGTGCACTTGAGCCCAGAACCATCCCCCGTGTGCTGGGCTGCACCCCTACAGCCTGAGCAGCAGCTCAGGGAGGGGATCCTGCCCCTCTGCTGTGCTCTGGGGAGACCCCCCCTGCAGCCCTGATCCAGCTCTGGGGCAGCAGCACAAGAGGGACGTGGAGCTGTTGGAGCGAGGCCAGAGGAGGCCATGGAGATGCTGCGAGGGCTGGAGCAGCTCTGCTCTGGAGCCAGGCTGAGAGAGCTGGGCTGGGGCAGCCTGGAGAAGAGAAGGCTCCTGAAGGGGAGACCTGAGAGCAGCTCCAGTGCCTGAAGGGGCTGCAGGAAAGCTGGAGAGGGGCTTGGGACAAGGGATGTAGGGACAGGCCAAGGGGAATGGCTTGAACCTGCCAGAGGGGAGACTGAGATGAGCTCTTAGGCAGAAGCTCTTCCCTGGGAGGGTGCTGAGGCGCTGGCACAGGGTGCCCAGAGAAGCTGTGGCTTCCATGCAATTGAAGACCAAAACGACCCAATTAACTCATTTGCAATTAAATAGAGATTCACTGGATGAAATACTTCTGTTAGATGTGATATCTTCTCTCTGCACATTCTCTATAATTTCAAAACCAACAGACAACACAGCACCATACCCAGGCAGAGACCCACTGCACGAGACAGCCTCTGACCCTGCAGCCTAGTGAAGCATGTGTGATAAACATCTGGCCTTGGCTTTACTCTAGCAATGAGTTAAAGCAGAGCAGGATTAGCCTACATTGTCACGTCCAGCTGCTTTTAAATATATATTAGGTATCTGCCCAGAGAATACATGTCCAAGTATTAAAAAAGATCCTTAAAAACAAGCATAAACAGGAAACGTGGGAGAATGTAAAAGCCTTTGCACAAGCCCCATTATGAACCTGTCACCTTCATTCACATCTTCATGTTGGGTTCTGAGGGGGTGAGGACAGTGTGCCAACCTAACTATAGACATGCTACCCACAGCGTCAGAGTTAAATGGAATTAGGTTTGTGCTTAAAATAGGGATTTGGTCTCTGACATCACTCAGAATGATTAAATCAGGGAAAGGCATTTACAGAAAGTTCTTTATTTAATACCAAGGAAAAATCTCTCCAACTCAGCACCAAACACTGGGGCCATCCTTGTTGCAAGTGATCTTTATAATGCTCAGCCTCTACATTTTCCCCTCAATTAATGCTTGCAATAATACTGTATGTGAACAAAACACTCCTAATTAACAGTTATTTCTTAATATTCTCATTTCTCATAACCGGAGGATGCCCTTTGAAACGCTGATGGCCAACAGCCTCCCTCTGCCTTCCAAGAATAGCTTCTACCACCTACTGCTCTCAAGATAAATCAAGTTAAAGATCACCCGATGGAAAGGCTACCAGAGCCTCCTGACTTCTGCTTCCCCTCAGACTTCTCTACTAACCAAAGCACAAGGGCCAACACCAGTGTCCCTGAGAACAATGCAGCTCCAGTTCCCTACTGTACTGTGACAGGAAGCCTGGCCTGGCCTCATGGCATCTCTACCAGTTCTCTTGGGAGGGAACAGCTACTGCACAATTCTCCATTAACTTCTCATGAACTTTCATTTCTACAGCTCTGCTGCACAATGAGCTTTCTTTTTAAAGAGACCACCTTCAATCCTATTACTGTTAAAAGCCACCCTGTGGAAAAAGACAACTTCAGCAAGAAAGGGACAAGGGCAAACTCACATGATGCTGAGCTGCACCTCCAAAGCATGAGCAGCAGCTCAGGGAGGGGATCCTGCCCCTCTGCTGCACTCTGGAGAGACCCCCGCTGCAGTCCTGATCCAGCTCTGGGGCAGCAGCACAAGAGGGACGTGGAGCTGTTGGAGCGAGTGTAGAGGAGGCCATGGAGATGCTGCGAGGGCTGGAGCAGCTCTGCTCTGGAGCCAGGCTGAGAGAGCTGGGCTGGGGCAGCCTGGAGAAGAGAAGGCTCCTGAAGGGGAGACCTGAGAGCAGCTCCAGTGCCTAAAGGGGCTACTCAAAAGAAAGCTCAGAGCTTGGCACAAGCTGCTCTAGTGGAAGGTGTCACTGCCCATGGCAGGGGTTGGAACTGGATGAGCTTTAAGGCCCCTTCCAACCCAAACCAGTCTGGGATTCTATGATTCTGGGATAATGGACAAAAACCCCCCTGAATTATAACCTCTGGCTATCTTGTTATTTGATGCAGAATGGTGGTAAACTAGTGTTAAAAACCAATATATTTCAATGCTCCAGAGTATAAAATAAAGCCAGGGCAGGGCAAAACTTGTTGCAAGAACAAAAATTTAAACCAGCAAAACTTTTTCAAACCCCTGGAGATGGCCTCAGGAACTCCCTGCGGTGCCTTTTCAGTGAAACCAGCAAAGGAACTCACAAAGAGAAAAATGTTAGAGACAAAAGACAAAACACAACTCAGGCCAAGAGATTAACAGCACCACAGGGCAGGAATTACAGATAATGGAAGCTCAGATCTAAATGTAAACTATTAAGAAATCTAAGAGTTGAAGAACATGATAATTAATCCATCTAAGAAACTGCAGCCATCTCAGAGTCGGGTAAAGCAGAGAACCAGGCAAGTAACTGCATGTTTCAAATCCGACTCACATGTTCTGAGCCTGTAGCATTAATGTGCCATCCTCACCGTCATCAGTGGATGTGATGGCCCCAGGGTAGATGCAGAATGGTTTGGTGCCTTCATTTCAAAGCAACAGGCATGTTTGGATTTTGCATGCAGCCTTTTATGTGAATTTCCCAAGTTATAATGCTTGATTTGGGGTTAATTATAACAGCCCAACTAACACAACTGGAATGGTAAATATGAACCCTCAGGCCTTATCACTACATAAAAATAGGTTTTTCCTGTACCTCTAAGATTTAACAAACACACACCCATGTGTTTGTATCCTGTAGCTGACAATCTCAAATACAAAATTCCAGCTGAAAGGCAACCAGAAGGAACCCTTCAGTTGGCTTATAAAGGAAAAGCAATGTGCCCTGGTTTAGTCTTTGCAAGTAGTCACTACAGCTTCCCAATGGGTTGATGAAGTTTTAGGGATGCAATTGAAGAGCCTGGAGGTGCTGCTGAGTGCCCATCTCAAGCACCAGTGGGCTGGAAGACACCCAAAGCAGGTTCACAGCTCATCAACCCAACTGAAGAGACAACATATGCACATTCATTAGCAGGCAATCTGTAACGAGCCTCTTCTTTATTTAGGATTCACTGTGTGCTTTAAAGTTGCTTTAGCCCATCTTACCACTTGCTGTGGCTGATCTGGGGCTAAGGCACAGAAACCAAGACTCCCTTTAGCTGGGGATCAGTTTATTTGGTGGGTCTCCTCTAGTCAGGAGATATCTTTCCCGTAATATCCTGCCTGCTCTTCATGCCAGCCTAGTTTGGCAACGTTTGCCTGGTGTTTGTTGGCAGAGATCTGTCCTTGTAGCTGTTGTCCTACAGGAACAGTGTGGGATGCAAAGAGCGTTACAGAACACTGCACCTCCTAACAATGCTCTCCCTCTGACATCCACAGCGAAAGGACCTTTGTGGTCCCTGTCAGGTGAGCATCTCGCCCTTCCCCACCACCCCTTCTGCTGAATCACACTCCCAAGCCATCCTCAGCCTGCACCAGGTCCAACACAGGCTCAGGCATCACCTTGCTTTGACAGAGAACAGTTTTTTTTTTCCCCTCAAAACAACAGTTATAAGAAACAAAGAAGAATACAGGGATCCAGTCTAACAGCATCTTGATCTGCCCCAGCTGAGGCTGACGGTGCCCCCTGCCCTGGGCTGGCACTGCTGCCTTTGCAGCGAGCAGCTTGAAGAGCTGAGTTGGCAGAAACAGTGTGACAGAGGAAATAAACACAAGATGAGTTTTTGGCCACACCAGCTCATTAAACCACAGAATGTCCCAGTGTGCAAATACCAGAGCAGCGTTAGGGAGAGGCAGAACCTCATGAACCCCCCATTTATTTTAGCTGTTTTGCAACTGCAGACAGCAAACGACTGCAGCATCCTACTCATCAACTCTTAATTCCATTCTGAGAAGCTAAAGCTCCACATTCCTATGACCATATTCCCTCCAACAGTAGAAATTCCATTCCTTGGGAAATATTTATACATTAAAATAGTAATTCTTCAATTAAAAAAGAAAATCACGAAAACCCAACCATGGGCAAACATGAAAGCTTTTGATTGTTTGACTTGCTGGTTGAACGCAGGTACAGAGGACACACAGAGGCAGTACATAGTAAATAGCCTGACTGCTAATTTCATACCCCTCTGTATTTTGATAAAAGAGTCATTTATTTCTTTCTTGCTTCATTAGGTCCAAAAAACGCATCCCATTAGAAACATCCCTTCTCCCAGCCCCAAGTGTACAATCAGAGACAGGCCAATTGCTAAAAATACCCAAAAGAGAAATAACTGCTGGACATTTACTTTGATGAATAGCAAAATAAATTAAAAACTATCAGAGTTATCTAATCCATCACAATGAAGACATTTCAAAACCCCCACAGGCTAAGAACGCCAGGCTGCAAGGCTTTGCACAAAGAGTACTCAGCACTCACCTTCCCCAGCAACAGCTCACAGGCTTCAGAAGAGCAGAATCAGCAGCAGGGAGCATCCCAGCCTTTGGGCATAATGTTTGCTTAATGAAGGATGGTCCCCAGAACAGCTCCTGCCCAGCAGCTGCCTCCTGCTGTGGTCCTGGGACAGCAGTGATGTTGCTCCACAGGATAGCAGGAACAGGCCTGCAACTTGTGGACACTGGGAATGTGGGGCTTAGCTGATGGATTTGTCACCTTGCTTGTGCTCAGTCTGCTTGGGTGAATGTCACAGAATGACAGACAGGGTTTGTGTTGGAAGGGACCTTAAAGCCCATCCAGCTCCAACCCCTGCCACAGGCAGGGACACCTTCCACTAGAGCAGTTTGCTCCAAGCCCCTGTGTCCAACCTGGCCTTGAACACTGCCAGGGATGGGGCAGCCACAGCTTCTCTGGGCACCCTGTGCCAGCGCCTCAGCACCCTCACAGGGAAGAGCTTCTGCCTAAGAGCTCATCTCAGTCTCCCCTCTGGCAGGTTAAAGCCATTCCCCTTGGCCTGTCCCTACATCCCTTGTCCCAAGCCCGTCTCCAGCTTTCCTGCAGCCCCTTCAGGCACTGGAGCTGCTCTCAGGTCTCCCCTTCAGGAGCCTTCTCCAGGCTGCCCCAGCCCAGCTCTCTCAGCCTGGCTCCAGAGCAGAGCTGCTCCAGCCCTCGCAGCATCTCCATGGCCTCCTCTGGCCTCGCTCCAACAGCTCCACGTCCCTCCTGTGCTGTTGCCCCAGAGCTGGATCAGGGCTGCACGGTGGTTCCTCCCAAAGCGCAGCAGATGGGGAGAATCCCCTCCCTCAACCTGCTGTCCTGTGAATCCCCAAAGCTCCCTGCATTACCACAGAGCTGGAGCTCAGTGAAAGGAGCCACTCTCCTGGCTCAGACTACACAATATGAGGGAAAATAACTCAGAAGAGTCAGTGTTAGAAAGATTTATAATCCCTCACTTTACTTTGTACATTATCTGTGATCTGACCTGGAGTGGGGGTTTTCAGGGCTTTCTGCAGTTTACAAAGCAACCATGTTGCTGGACCATGCTGTTAACAGTGGAAAGAGCTTCAAACAGAGCAGTCTTCCCTATTTTCATTCTCAAAACTGAACAATTTGTGGTTTGGATGTGGAGCTCAGAACACTCATGGCAAACCTCAAGAAAATCCATTCTTCATTATAAGATGAGATGTTTGCTCTAACAGAGGTTATTAACCTCTCCTCCAGTGACTTACTTGCACATTTCAAGGTTCCAATACATGAAACAGCTCAAGGCTGGGCCATAACCTTTCTTTTCCTTAGTGAAATGTTCTCCGAGCTTTGCAATTTGCATTCAAAAAGTTAACCAATAGGTTACATTTCTTCATTTCACCTTTAACTATCCCTGTGTGATTCCACAGTCGGTCGGCCAGCTCAAGAGCTGCAGTGATGGAAATGAAGCAGCTTCAATGGGAGCACAGTGCTGAGAAGCCCTGCAAGGAGCATTTCCAGCTCTCATCACCTCTGCAGAAGAGATCTGACAAGTTCAGAGACAAGAGGAGATAATCCTCTGGACAAGTGCACAGGGGAAAATTCCATCGCTGTAGCCTAACCAGAAGCAAGGGAGGGAAGGCAGCAAGGCACAGAAAACACTGCAGGGAGGGATCACCATGGGCTCATCCTGCTCAGCCACATTTACAAGTGACCAAGGTGGGAAATGACGAGTCCAAGGTCAAATGGATGTCTGATATGCTTCAGTACAGTTACTTTTATGTCCTTACTCTCAAGCCTCCTCCAGTTTTGTGACTCCAGCAAACTGCTATGTATCATACACAGTTTCTGGGTTGGGCGCTTCCCAACCCAGCCAGGCACAGGCTGTTCTTACATAAAAAGCACAAAAATCCATGTTCTTCTAGCAAACAGTGACAGGGAGGTGAAAGAGGATCCTATGGTCCTCTGAGCACCAGGACAGCACAAACATGCTGGGGCCTCAGTAAACTGGACTGTCTGGCTTGCAAAGTGGTACCATACAGCAGATTTCATCTCAAAGCCATGGTGGGTTAGAAGACACCTGGGAAAGGTAAGCAGTACTCACATGCCAACTGCAGGCTCCTAAAACTCAAGATCTAAGCAGACCCAGAGCTTAATCTAAATTAGAAAATTGCCTTTCAGTAAGAAAACCAACAGAAAAACATGGTTTTCATATGAACAACATAAAGTTGTAACTAACAGACTTTAGAAGTAATACCAATCTTCACCTTCAGTCAATCTGACTGACCACTGTCATCTTCGGCTAGTACAATTTCTCCCCAGTATGTTATCAATTCACTCACAGGAGTCACTATTTAAAACATCCTTCCCAAACCTTGGTTTAACTATGACAATACGTTTCTCTTTCTATTAAATATTTAAAGTTAAATGTTTCTCCTGAATGAGGGTGCTGCCACTCTGGAGCAGTGAGGCTACCCTGTGATTGACACACTTTGTATTTAGTTTAGAGAAGGATTACCTCTGTCAATCAGTTCCACTGAAAAAATGACAGCATGTGAGAACGAAAGAGAGAAAATTATACAAAAGAGAAACACATTTGTTGGGAGTTGGAAAGGAAACAGATTCCAGCACCTCAAAAGAGAAGATAAAACAACGATAAACACAGAGTAACACACTTGAACAACATCACTCTACGTTTATAGTGTGACTAGAACTTGTCACAGCCACCAGCTTCCTCAGCCTGCTCCCTCGTGCCAGGCAGGGCTGGTTTGGCTGGGCAGACACCAGAACGTGCCTTGGGTGCCTGCTGCCTGTGAAGGCTTGTGGTTAAGCTTTTGCACTCCATCTGAGGAGAGAACTGCACCATTTCCAGTGCTTACCATGGCCCACTGCCTGGCTTTGATCCTCATCTGATTGTAGCTACGCTCTTCGGCGTACAAGGCACTCATGAAGGCACCAATAGATGTTCCTCCGATCATATCCACAGGGATGCCAGCTTCAATCAGTGCTCTGATCACTCCCACTTGGGAGCAGCCCCTGTGCCAAGAAAAGAAAAAGGCATGATCAGACAAACAGCCGTTGAAAGAGCATAAAGACATGGATGTCACCTTCTAAGGGAATGCGAGCGTGCACTGGCTGAACTGCCAGAAACAAATATTAGGAATGCAGGAATGTTCAAAGAGACCCCCTGAGGATCCCAGGAGTCACTGAGCAGGAGCCTGACCGCAGTGTGAAAGGCAACAACATGAAAACAGCAGCCAAGAATCAAGCCAGAGAATATGTGAGGGAAAAGTCAACATGGATTTAAGGGAGCAATGACATCAAAACATCTATTGGGGTTCTTCCAAAGCAGCCAGGGATGGCTGGATTTCAAAGACCTTTCCACAGACTTCTTTCCCAGCAATTCTTCAAAGAAACTCAGCCAGCTGGACCACAAGATGGGTCACTGCATGGATTAATAATGAATTTGAAGATGGAAAACAAAGAGCAAGAGGAGAAAAACAGTAATGAGAAGGCCAAAGTTTCATCTGCACACAGAGCCAGGAAAGGGGCAGATAAAGAGGCAACAGAGGAGCTGTGGCTGCCCTATCCCTGGCAGTGTTCAAGGCCAGGTTGGACACAGGGGCTTGGAGCAAGCTGCTCTAGTGGAAGGTGTCCCTGCCTGTGGCAGGGGCTGGGGCTGGATGAGCTTTAATGTCCCTTCCAGCCCAAACCAGTCTGGGATTCTATGGCTTCAGGATAAGACAAATTCCTTCAGGACAGTAAATGTATTCCTTGATTTCAAGGAGTGCAGAAGGAACTCAGAGCAGTGGTGGAGAAAAGTGATAAACAACAGATGAACCTCAGTGCTGATGGGACAAGAGAAGAACTGAAGTAGCAAAGCCCCTACAGCAATGAGCTCTTAAGTAGCTCTGCTCACTTGGAGAGATTCTGGAAGTACTCTGGACATCCCCTGAGAAATATCAACCTAGCGGCCAGTGGAAATCCAAACGGGAAATCAAAGAAGGCAGAATAAAGCAGAAAACTTAAGAACACACATCCAGGATGGACCAGCGCTTTGAAAAGTGCAAGCAAGCTCAGGCTCCTCACTAAAAGGAAACAGCACAACTAGAAAGTGACAGAGAGGAGAGGAACTGAGCAGAGTTTGGAAAGGACTCCACGTGAGAAGAAACCGGACTCAGATCTCTGAGCGGGGAAGATCAGGACTGATGGGACACGCAGGGCCAGGCAACGATACCTCCATGCAGGAAGTTTAATGTAAAGGAAAGAATTTACACAGACATGGGTATGTAAAGCACAAATTGAGGAAACCACTGTCACCACATGCTGACAAGGTCAAATCACAAATGGATTTAAATGTGGGTTGGCTGAATCAAAGGTAACAGGCTGTCAGTGGCTACTGAACATGAAAACTCGAGGTGCAACCTCAGATTCAAAAGCTCAGAGGCTAATTGCTGCACGTACATGTGTCTGAAAGAACTGCTACAACCAGAAATGAGAGTGCAGAGGTGGAACATTTGATCTGATCTTATAGTTGATTCCCTGATGGTAGAGGGGACCTGTCCTACAGAACCATTACAGGAACAGACACATCAGCAGTGGAAGCTGATTGCCACCTTATCAGGCCCCTTCTTTCAAATGCTTTGTCCACTTAATACCAAGCATGCCAATTATTTCATTCCTCCT
This sequence comes from Pezoporus flaviventris, assembly GCF_033815535.1. Classification (NCBI taxonomy): domain Eukaryota; kingdom Metazoa; phylum Chordata; class Aves; order Psittaciformes; family Psittacidae; genus Pezoporus; species Pezoporus flaviventris. Next base: position 1,854,381 of record NW_026892702.1, on the reverse strand, counting down.
GGATCGATAGTTTGCAATCTAAGCCATGGAGCAGCAAAAATCTTCCTTTGCTCATTTTCAGCCTATTTTCCTGTTCCCCCTGTGCTCTATTTCCATCCTCCTTCCCTTTGCTGTTTACATCCTATAAATACTTGCTGACAGCTGCCAAGTGCACCATAGGTGTCATCTGGCCAAGCTATGCTGAACACATTCTTTCCATCTAAATAAATCCCCTCCAGCTGCTGGAATGCTTTGGGACAGGTTCTCGGTTATACTGGTGTAAGTGACTTCAACGACAGATCTGTACTGGTGTAATCCAAGAGCAGGAACTGGCTCATTTAGTTTCCTTTCCAAATGCTCCTTCCCCTGCTTTCATAGCATCCCAGACTGGCTTGTGTTGGAAGGGACCATAAAGCTCATCCACCTTCCACTAGACCAGATTGTTCAAAGCCCCATCCAAGCTGGCCTTGCTATTACTTCTTCTCATAAGATGCCCTAAGTTAAAAGAACTGTATTTCTATCCCTGCCAGAGGAGCTCATCGGGTTTAGGCTTTTAGATCACAGCTATTTCTGCAATCTGCTTTTAGTGCCTGGCACTTCAGCCTTACTCCTGCATGTAAGTCAGTAGCTGACACTGCTGTTTAGCTGAGGAGCAGACCTTACACAATCCAACCTGCTTTCTGGAGAAAGCCTACAACATGTCTTAACAAAGCCACATGATAAGTACTGTAAAGAATTGCTTGCTCAGAGGGTGATTTTAAACTGGGCAGCTCCAGACTGGATTCTCCCCCTTTAACCTCTTCTGAAGCTCAATTTCCTTATTCATGCATTCAGAAAACACAAAGGGATTGCTGTGACCACACTGGATTTGTTTTTACTTTGCTGCATGGCACCCTTGAGTGAATAACGATTACTGCTATTTCATCACCCCTGTGTTGTGCATCAGCAGAGTCCCTGCCAATACCCAGCTAAACGTGTAACAGCCACGTTACCACCAACACAAGCATCAATTTTGAAGCACTGACCTGCAAGATGGGACTGAAAGTACTTTTCTTGCTCTTATAAACTGCCAAACTAAATTGTGTTTCGTTTATACATGAATACAAAGCTGATTCTTTCAGTTCCAGCACCCTGAAGAGGAGGATTCGTGACTGAATGTATTTGTGTAAACTAAATTGTGTTTGTGTGAACTATGTCTTCCCTGTGAGGGTGCTGAGGCGCTGGCACAGGGTGCCCAGAGAAGCTGTGGCTGCCCCATCCCTGGCAGTGTTCAAGGCCAGGCTGGACACAGGGGCTTGGAACTGCATGAGCTTTAGGGTCCCTTCCAGCCCAAACTATTCTATGTATCAAAGTAAATGCATGTGACCCCCCCCCCCCACTTCTCCATGTACCATGCAGCTTCCTGAGAGATGTAAATGGGTTTTTGTTCCCCTCCCTATAGCTTTAGGCCATCATTACCCAGCAACACTTCTATGTGAAACTTCTCACCCGCTCCTCGCAGTTGGTTCTCTTGGCCGTGCTCCGCAGCCCCCGGCGCACAGGGGCAGGCTGCCAGGGAAGCTGTGTGCCAGCAGCACAGATCCTGTTCAGTCACAACCTGCGGGAGCCCCACGGACAGCCGGGCTGGGCAGCTCTCTTGCTTCAGCTCAAGAGGAAAAGAAACCAAAGCCAGGAGCCGAGTCCCTGTTAACGCTCGGCATCAGCGCAGAGAAAACGGGGATTGTGCGCTTCTTGTTGTACCAGACACGGTTTCACAGGGGACTTGTCCTGGTTTAGGGAAACATGTGAAGATACAAGTGTTTGGCAAGAAGAGTACAAGGGAAGATCGCTGGTGCCGAGCTGTTTGTACACATCAGTGCAGGGCACTTGTGTGGAGTGGAGGAAATCTCCAGTTACCTGGAGCTAAATGTCACTTACTCCGGAGGAAAGCAGGAGCAGGGGTCTGTGTAGATATGAGGAAGGAGTGTCTCAGCAGGGAGATGAGCACAGCATGGTGCTGGAGCTGTACCCATGGCTGTTCTTTGCCTTAAAGCTGCCTGATGGTGCAGCTGGATGGAGCATTTTCCCTGCCAGGATTAATGCCTGTCCTAGGACAGGGACAAGGGCTCCCGGCACCAAGGACAAGTGACAAAGAAGATTACTGTCAAATAACTTGTACCAGAACCCAAAGATCTGCCCAACAAGTGCAGCACCTATATATTAGCAAAACCTCTTTTCCATCATATACCACTCTCTAGGACTGGCCTGGTCAATTCATGGAGAGAGCAGAAATGGTATCAACCAGGTCAAGGAGAAACTGGAAACAAGAGCCCTGCTCCATTTCCACCCCAAACTCATGCTCAATGTGCTTCAAAAGCCTCCCAGAGCAGTGCAGTACCTAAATTCCAGAGCACCATTCCTTTTTTACTACTACATTTATTTGTGACTACCAATGGTCACAAATAAATGGCCACGAAGCAGGGAGAGGAGTTACAGGGTTGAGGACGTGCTTCCCTGAAATAACACAGCAAAGCAAGCAGGGAGCAGCCTTGCTGGCACGAGGGATTGCAGGAAAATTCCTGCTCCTGACACAGCCTTTGCTTTCATCCCCTGGGAAATGTCCCCTGGCATGTGGCTGTAACGCACGAAGGCCAGAGCACAACTGATAAAGGAAGCATTCTTCTGGGAGACGTGCATGTGTCAGCTCCACACGTGCCTGCCTGAGCTCAGATTAGACACAGCCCTCAGGAGGAAGCGAGCAAATGCAGGGGGACATTTCACATTAAAGTATCAGCAGGACTATGGGCTCTCCTCTGTGCTCAGGTCAGGGTTGAAGAAAACACAATTAATACAAAACCAGAGCCTGTGCGCCACTGTTTTATCCACAAGCCACATCTAACACATCAATGAGATGTTGCCTGTCAGCGTTAGAAAAGAAAAACACAACCCTGTGAGCACAGAGAGGGGACGTTTGGTTTTTACACTGGGACTCAGGGAGCAGCAAGGCAGAGCTGCAGCTTGCTTGCGGTGCCACCTCCAGAGCCTGCTTCAGTTTCAGAAAGGAAGAGAAAATACAGCTCAGGCCCCCCAGCACCCACCTCTTCCCCTGACTGACTCAGCAAGATGAAGGAGATCTCTTGGAATGCACTGAAGAGATGCTATTTCCTTTGGTTAAAACCAAGATTAATGTCAGGGCTGCTGCAGAGCTTCGCTGTGTCACTAACCAAAGCCTCCCCAGAGCAGGGGACATGGCCTGCTGCTCCACCTTCCTGATGGAGTTAACTGGCAAAGTAGGTAAAAACCAGAGAAATTGCCAAGGGGACTTTGCTGAGCTCCACTGGAGCCTAACAAACCTGAATCAAGGCATCCCCACAACCTTAAATTTCCTGAAGAAGCAAAGCTATACAAGTAAAACCAGCTTTTCCCTCATGTAACTGCTTTATTCAAAACATGTTATAAGCAGTCATTAGATCACTCAGCTTACAGGCTCAGTGCAGATGAATATGTATTTAATATATCAAATTTAGAGATTCGTCACTTTAAAGGGAGTGAAGGGACCTTAAAGCTCACCCAGCCCCAACCCCTGCCACGGGCAGGGACACCTTCCACTAGAGCAGCTTGCTCCAAGCCCCTGTGTCCAACCTGGCCTTGAACACTGCCAGGGATGGGGCAGCCACAGCTTCTCTGGGCACCCTGTGCCAGCGCCTCAGCACCCTCCCAGGGAAGAGCTTCTGTCTAAGATCTAATGATACTATTTAAGATATAAATATATATAAAGATGCAGAAGATATATAAAGATAAATGAGGGGCTATATAGAGTGCTATCTGGAAATGTGAGATAAAGAGAAGTTTCTGCCTTAAATAAGCAGCAGCATTTTTTAGTATGTGTTTTGTTGCTGATCCTGACATTGAGTGACACAGTCACTGGCTTGGAAATCAAGCAAGTTTACAAGTTGCAACTGTATTAACTCCAGTTTGACACCTTCAATCTTCTGCAGTTGCTTCAATAGATACAAACATTGCTCTGAAGTCTAATTGTACTTGTGTCCTTCCAATAACACTATTTCATAGTTTTCCTAACCATAAAACTTCCCAATATCATAAATTTGCCAGAGTAACTACAGTGATGATCTGTCAGCTCCAAAGGATAACAGAAAACAGACCACTGCAGGGCTGCTCCTACTTACGCGCTTAACAAGGAAGTTTCCAATCTGGACCACAAAAAGCAACTTCTATTTATCACATGCCCAGTGAAACAGGGCTTACCTTCCTGCAAGAAAATCCAAATGCAACGTCCTTTTAGGACTGATCTTATTTCTGCTTCATGTGCTGACTTCAGAGCAAGCTTTAAACAGAGAGATTTCTGCCTGACACAGAAGTAAATGAACAAAAAGCGTCCAGCCCTTCCAAGAGAACTGTCAGGTCTACCCAGTCCGGGGATACCTGAGTAATCCATTGAGGAGAGGAAAACCACAAAGCAAAACCAGAACAGTACACCAGCAAATGCCCCAGGGTTTTTCTTTTCTCATCCACCTGCCAGCAGCACACTCCAGTAGGTGTGTACACAAGGAGGAAGGAGGAGAGAGGCTGATGGCAAACTGCAACCCCCCCATCTCCCTCTGCCTGGGGATGCCAAACAAAATCCTCTTACTCTGAGCCAAGAAATAACTCAGTTATCTGTGAAGAAAGATAATTTCTTTGGAAAACAAATACATCCTCCTTCCTCCACCCCTCTGAGACTTAGCTGTGAAATGTCTTAAAAGAACCCATTTTGAGCACAACATCTGGAAGCTGCAGAAATAAGACCAATGCAGAGTACTTTGAAGAATTCAGCTGTGATTTCACTTGCAACTACTCCAATCCCTTCTTTTTTTAACAGGAAAATCCTTTGCCCAGATGAGGCTGGACAGAGATTCCTAAAAATCACAGCAACACAAGAGCATCTTCCTGAAAGCACTTGGAATCGCAGCAGAGCATTGCAACTGCTGTGTGGAAAGTGTTCCCTCAAGCTTGCAGCTCTGTAACACAGCACACGTTCCTTCAGCTGATAAAGAGAGGTGCAAAACTACTAACAGGAGCTGAAGCACAACTCCACCTCCTCCCTGTTTAATTTCATCTGTATATCAAAGTACTGCTATGAATAAATGATTTTGGTGGGTTGAAGACTGGAGATCAGGACAGGACAGTTCAAATAAACCACTTGCAATTAATTTTTATTAAGTCATAGCTTGGAAGTTGATGGCTCCCAAGCTCCTGCCGCTTGGAGGATTTAATAGAAGCCATTAATATCTTCAACCTCCATGGCAAATAGGAGCAAATGAGCAATTACAGAGGTGCTACAGATGGGAAAAAGAAAAATCAGATCACGAAGCATTACATAGGTGCTAAGCCATCTGAATAGCACTTTTATGTGCAGGGGGTAACCCAACTACTACACAACCCACAGAGCAATTACACTTGGATCTGGTAACAGCCCACTGCACTTCGAGGCAGGATTTTGACTGGATGCATAAACATGTTTGATATGGTTGAGCTCTCGGGCAATACACAAGATGGTCCATCCCTGAAGAAATCAAAGCAAAGCCTCTCAGGGGGAATTACTTTGCAGTGTGTTACCAACCCTCTGCAAACACGAAGTCTGGAGCCTTCAGTACAAGTTCACAGCCACGTCTCAAGAGGTTTGCTCAACAAAAGCAAATACTCAGAACTTACTCTTTCATTTTTAGGACTTGGATTTTGTTTGTTCAGACAATACCCTCTCAGGCTGACCTGGGTAAACCTCAAATTAGGTATCCAAACATCATCATCTTTTCCAAGGAAGAGCCCAGATTCCTATGTTTCTCCTTGAGCCTCTACAACACAGCACCAAAAGTAAAACTCAAAGTCAAAGCTGTAATTTTATCTTTGAGGATAAAGAGTTCAGGCTCTTCTCTTGTTATTTTAGCTCCTGGATTTTGCAGTGAAATCAAATCTGCTTTTTGAAAGACATTGGGAATCCAGGAGCCTGAGCATGTGCCTGACACTGGAATTCGGATTTCCGTCTGGTTGATCTGCACGTGGCAATGGATGCTCTATGAGTGACAACAGCACAAACACACAGGGCACAGGCTGCATCTCCAAACACCTTTATGGATAATTACAAGCTCCGAAGCCCCATACACCAATCTGAGCTTAAAAAGGGACATAATCAAGACAAATTACAACTCCACTGTGCACTGAGCTCTATCTACACACACAAAAATGTATCCCAGGTCATCAGAGAGCTTCCCTTCCTCTGAAATGCACCCACCAGCTGGAAGCTGACCGCATGTGGAAGGTGAGTACTGTAGGCTCAGTAATGCAAAGGTCATGAGGATTAACCTTGGGGCTGCCAACTTTCTGCCCTTCCAAATGTCAAAAGACAGATTTGGCCTGCTGTACAAATGGATTACTTTGACAAAAGGGATCTGAAGGAAGGATATTTCAAGTATTCAGGGTTTCTTTCCATGACACAAAGCAGATTCAGCCCCTTTATCTCATTCAGATACTTCCATCCTGCAGAAATCTTGCTCTCTCAGCCATTCCTGGCTGCTGACAGATGCTGGATGATAAGCTTCATTCTTCAGTTTAGAAAGAAGGGAAGAAGCATTTTTCTGGTTTCTTATTTCAGTTGTTTCCTGGCACCCTTTACAGCACTGTCAGGATGAGGAATGGGATCCTTTTAGCAGTGCATATTCTTCAAGACCTGTCTTGCTACAGAAAAGGAAAGCAGAGTCCTTATGTGGCATCACAGAAACTTGAGCAAGCCCTCAGAACTGAAACACAAGTTTCATGGATGCTGCCTGACTGTATCATAAGTAGAGATTAGGAAATGGTGTGAACTGAGCGCAGAAGGACCCAGTCTGTGCTAGACCAGCCCCATACAGCACTGCCAGGCACCAACCTGGAGACTTCCAGTGCCTAAATAGGTTACAAGAAACCTGGAGAGGGGCTTGGGACAAGGGCCTGTGGGGACAGGCCAAGGGGAATGGCTTTAACCTGCCAGAGGGGAGACTGAGATGAGCTCTTAGGCAGAAGCTCTTCCCTGTGAGGGTGCTGAGGCGTTGGCACAGGGTGCCCAGAGAAGCTGTGGCTGCCCCATCCCTGGCAGTGTTCAAGGCCAGGTTGGACACAGGGGCTTGGAGCAGTGAGGAGCCAAATACCAGCACAGTGAAACCCTGACTGCACATCCCTCACTTTGGGGTTTCACCCTCCACAGCTGCAGAAACTCCTGACGCTGAGCACCTCACAGAAGCTGCTGCTGCTCTTCCAGAACTATCCCAGCCAAGGTCAGAATGAAGAGCAGTGGTTTTAGCAAGAATTTTGTCTCATCATTTACTCCAAGTGTTTTATCAGACCATGTTTTTTGAATACTTCAAAGAATCAGAATCTATTTTTATACATTTTTCAACCTGCCAGCCCCTGCTTACCGTCAATTTTAAGCACTGTGAGATAGAGATAACAAATGAAGGGGATACCTATAGCCCATTATAAACCACTGAGAGCAACCTTAAACACTGCTAGCAATAACCTATTTGCAAAAGGCAGTGTGTCCTGAAGCTCCCTGCACCATCTGAGAACTATTTTAAAGCGTGCTCCTGTTGACAAATAAGGACACCCCAGTATGGCAGAAGCTGGTGGCAAACTACATTTTTTGTGATAGCTCTTTTGAGAGAGGACTTGAAAGCAAAGACTGAGAAAGGAACTAAAGGGTGGATATGAAGACAACAAGCAGGAGTGACAGTGGAATGAAAAGGGTGTGAAGAAACCGGGTAAACTTAGGGCTTGGATGTGTCAGAAAGGGAAAATCAAAGCTTACAGACTAACAGAGAGATAACCAGGTGGAAAAAGGGTAGAATAGATGATATATGATTGAGATAGGAATGGAAGCATGGAGAAGGTGTTCTTAAGTAAGCTTTACTGTGATTCTCCAGCACAAGGAACTGGTAATACCAGCACATTTGGGCTCAACAGATCCGTACCCCTTTTACCTTTGGGGGTCCCTCATGAGCCTCAGTCTATATAGAGTTCTGAAACCAGCAAAGGAGCAGAAAAATATTTATTGTGGTCCAGCTTATATAAGGAACATGAGGAGTCCAGGAAATTCCCATGGGATTTTTTTATCCCCTCTATAATCTCCATATGGAGTATGTTTAGGATCCCTTAGGGAAAACAACTGCTCTGTGTTTGTTACAACAGTATTTTCAGTGCACATCTCTGGAGGCAGCTTCTGAATTCAAGCAGCAAATTCCTTCCCTCTCCCCCCTCAATTCCTTTACCAGCACATTGTGTCTGGGTGCTTGAGGTCAAGTGTCATAGTTTAAAAAAGCAACTCTCTCAAGCTTCCAGTTACCTCCCTGTATCTGAGGAGCAGCAATGGACCTTAAGAGCCCACCATCTCTGTTTCAACTACTGCAGCTCTGCAGTCGTAGCTTTAAGACACTGTCCATGCACACACTTCTCCCACTGACAGAAGTAAAAAGCCTCATACCATTAGTTACCTGGTTTAGATGGGGAATAAGAATTAATCTTCCTTAACTGCTGGAACTGAGTCTGAAGCACCTGCACCATTAAACTTCACACAGTCTCCCCAGGAGATGCTGTTATTGCCTGAGACTGAACATCAGGGCTTCATAACCATGAAGCTGCTATCACCTGCACACTACAGGACAAGAAGCTACAGCATGGAACATGTTAGTTCTCTGCATCATGTGAGCACCCTGTCCATCCCAAGGATGGCACTTTGTCATTGGAACACTGTTTCCACCTTAAATTTCAGCATTTTAGTCCTTGGATGTTTCATCACATACTGAAAGCTGGGCTATGAGATGCCAGCTCCACCACTGCACCACCAGCCTGCCCACTCCACCCCATGGTGTGCAAACCTCAGTCCTCACCTAGGAGCCTTCCCTTGTATTACACCCTATAAGACTCACCAAGCTTAGACATCTTCTGTACAGTCTTCCCTGTTTTCAAGGAAGAGACATGCTTCTTTCTGCTTCTGTGGACCATGACAGTCCACAAGGGATCTCAGTCACCAGGTAACTTGCACAGCTACAGCTCCCAGTGCCCTTCTCCATGGCAGCACTGCTGGAAATGACCTTTCTGCATTGCCTTTTGATCATGGTCTTTGGCAGAACCAACAACAGCCCAGAAATAGAGGTGGTTTTATCTCTAAGATCCCTTCCTTGCAGCACGTTGCCCCAGTAAGTCCAACTGTTGTGTTACCGTGTTATGTTGCTCAGTATTTGCATGTTCATTAATTTTGGCAGCTTGTCAACTTTTCCTTAACCAATTCAACCCAGGCAAAGAACACAGTGACTTCATGGCTCCTCTTGGAGAAAAACCTGATAGAATTTACAGGAGATGAAAGCAGAATATCAGTTGCCTGCAGCGATCCTCCTGCCACACACCACAGACCTGCATCATGCAGTGAACAAGTGCAAGTTTCTCAGAGTTAAGATGGGAAACCCCAATTAAGCAGGAAGCATTGAGCAACTAAGAAGCAGGGCAACTACAAAACACCTTCTGTTCTCAATTATCATAAGGAAAGGACACTAAGAAACAGCCTGCCCTCATATGGGATGAGACCACAAGACTTTTGTTTTAAGGCTCCCCTCCAAGTTAGAACAAAACAGACAGAAAAGCAACCCCCCAAACCACACTAGTAGCTTTATTAATCATTCCTAACTCCTCATATAAGCTTACTGCAAATTCAGCCTCTGCACTTATGCCAACTCTGATACCACTTAATTGCTGGGAGCATAATTCAAGTGCTGTGCTAGAGGCTGTAGAACACCAGCAACACGTCCCTTCATCTGCCAAAGTGGGACAGCAACCTGCAAAGACACCACAGTAGGAACAGAATCTCTTACAGCAGAGCATTTACTTGCTTTCAAGTGTTTTACAAGGATAGGCCAGATCATCAATAGCCAAATTCAACTCCTTTTCAAACAAGATGGAGCAGGGGAAACACTACAGGGTTTGTTCCTATGCAAGAGCTCCTTAGAGTTAGCCAAACTTGCTAAAAGCATGGATCAACATTCAGGAAAGGAATAGGATCTTCTTAAGTTCTCAAAACAACCATTTCAAGTTTTTCCTTCTGTTATGCTGGAAGCTTTTCATTCATTTTTTTCTACCACAATTGCTCAGAAGCACCAGAGGGCACAGGGACAGCTGAGAAACCTCTCAATATGCTGCCACCAAACCAAAGACCCTTGTAGCTGCCCTGGAAGATGCACATTGTATGCACCACATCCTAAGGGGGGCGTGGGCATCCCTCACCTTCTCAGGGAAGGCTTCAATGCTCTCCAGGGGGTGGGAGAAGGAAAAGGCACAGAGTGCTGTGGAGTCCCCTTCTGCCACCCATCACCGGGCCTGGATGGGGCAGGAAATGCAGAATGCTTAAGTACCTGCTGGTCGCAGTCTATGGCACCAGGCATATTCATTCGCAGCACAAACATCCAGCTGATTACTATGTCTTACCCTAGGCAGTAGATCCCAAAAGGCAAGGAACCTCTTTTAACAATAGCACTTTCCTTCTCAATAAGCTTTTCTGATGCACATCCTGTATCTGGATCTTGTGCATTACTGCAAATACAGCTTCTTATCAAAATAAACAACTGGAACAAGTCTAATGCTTTGTGCTTTCCCATTTTGCCTATGTGGAATAAGGCACAGTGGACCAAATTCACTCAAAATCACAGAATCCCAGCCTGGTTTGTGTTAAAGGGACCTTAAAGCTCATCCAGCTCCAACCCCTGCCACAGGCAGGGACACCTTCCACCAGAGCAGCTTGCTCCAAGCCCCTGTGTCCAACCTGGCCTTGAGCACTGCCAGGGATGGGGCAGCCACAGCTTCTCTGGGCACCCTGTGCCAGCGCCTCAGCACCCTCACAGGGAAGAGCTTCTGCCTAAGAGCTCAGCTCAGTCTCCCCTCTGGCAGGTTAAAGCCATTCCCCTTGGCCTGGCCCTACAGGCCCTTGTCCAAAGCCTCTCTCCAGGTTTCCTGCAGCCCCTTTAGGCACTGGAGCTGCTCTAAGGTCTCCCCTTCAGGAGCCTTCTCTTCTCCAGGCTGAACCAGCCCAGCTCTCTCAGCTCTCACAAGCCCAGCTCTCTCACTCCTACAATAACATTATAATCAACAACAAAGCTTGTCATCACAGTTCTGCTTAAATCAGTCTTCTGAAACAGAACAACCCAACTCTTTCCCCAAGCCCCAGGGATTCCCACATCCTTCTGCATTAATTATTTACTCCCCATAAATTTTAGTTGTCAAACAGCTTTGCAGTACAAAACCAAAGAAAGGGAGGGCTGTACGTGGGATGGCTAAAGGTCATGAGAATGATTTATGGGAGGGCTTATGCCTTTGTTGCAGGGTTTGATGTATCATTATTCTTGCAACTACATTTCAAAGGTATTGTTTTCCTAAAGGCAAATCCTATTTCCTTTCCTCTAACTCCACCATGTTTCTAACTGAAATTAAGTTAGCACTTAACTATAGCAGAACAGTGTAATTTTAGAACTGTATCGCTTCGATTTGTGTTATTTTTATACTCACAAGAGAAAGAAAACCTTTAGTTCCACGGAGCCTTTTGTCATGACAAACCACAAAGATAATTACTAGGAAGCTGCTCGGCTAAAACCTCCCAACTGACTGCCACTGGGAAGCCAGACAAACACCAAAATAACAGCTCAAGAACTGGGATTACTGGAGCCACAAAACACAAGATCTGGAGCAGAAATAACCACCAGCACCCTGTAACTATCAGTGCTCTTGTTTCGGTGACCAGTATGATCCATGGAACAAGGTGGGAGGTGACTCCATGTAGTACATTACCCAAAGGCTATGTTAACTATCAAGAGCCTGTGCAGAGATTCATCAAGATATTTGTAGCTAGGATGGGTTTTAATCAGAAGATGATTTGAAATACCTACTGCAGAACCTCTTCAAGTTCCTTTGCCAGTAGAATGGGGACCCAAGAACTTATTCTAACCTGCCAAAGGCAGATATTTAGAGAGCTCAGTGTAACTCTGTCCTTTCCCCAGGGTCTTAATTATATTCTCACTTTGAAAACCAGCTTTTAAGAGATCTTTCATCTAACCACAATTTAGACGACAATGCAACCACAGAAATAGCATTCTGTACCTTTCCACTGGAAACACAATGCTCAAACCATCTATGTCAACCTGAACCCTCAGAAAAAGCCTTTTAGTCCACAACATAAATAGGGTTTCAGAGAAAGAAGAAATTCTCTGTTCTGCCATTTAATCCCCCTGAAGTTCTCTATGTGACGCAGATGCAGAAATGAGCAAACTCATTGCTAATGGCACATGGTCACGTTGCAGAATGGGGGGCGAGCATCCAGAAATCCTCAAGCCAACACAGCAGCAGTGCAGTGGTTCAGCTTGGTGGGGGAGGATGACACAGGACCAACACACAGGCTCAATAAGCCTGCTCTTTCTTACCTCTGCTCTTGAAAACCAGCAGGTGGTAGCTTGCAAGTTAAGTAATAGAAAATAAATAGTTTGGCAAAAAATTACAGCAGTGTTTACAGAGGAAGAAAGGAAGGGAATGAGCAAAATGTGCTGCCAGAAACATAGAAGTGCCCATATTTTAGCATGACATAGGCTTCAGTAAAGACAGAGGTAACAGACAGCTTGGAACAAAAAAAGCAACCCACGAATGCTTTGCACCAGAAGCCTCCTGAGATGTCCAGATTAAGCAGAAGCTCCCCTCCTCTCCTCCCCTTTGTTGTCTCCACAGGACAGCACTTATCTCACAAGTGAAATACTGAAATCATCTCAGGTGAGGAAACTGAAAGCAGGATAAAGGCATCCTTACAAACACTCAAAGCAACAGCCTCAACACTGGCTGTCTCAGCACCAAGTGACTAATCAGGACATGCTGTCACAAAGGAGCTTAAACCTTCAGCCTAGCGAATGCTCCCCTCAAAGCACGCACGGGCCCAAAGACAGAAGTGTGATATTTCCATGGAGTCAAATAGACAGAGCATGTGCAAATTATATTGCTTTAGTTTTGAGAGCAGTATTTCAAAGCACTGTTTAAAGAAGGGCTTCAAGAACTCAATGATGAAGACAGGGCACTCTTCAGACAAAGGGCTACTACATTTTGCCTCAATATGAAACTCTCAGAGGAAAAAAGTCAGTAAGAATTCATTTCCAAAGCTCACCAGGAATCCAGATGGAATTCTAACACTGTTCAGCACACACCCTGCCCTCATGTCTGCAAAAATACAGCCTTTCTGTAAAGTAAGGCTGTCAGAAATGTACAGATACCCGGAGGTAGGGTGATTATAGGAAGAGAACATTCTCCCACTACAGGACGTAACTCCTTCTGCTGCTCAAGCTCTGAAGAGCTCTGAGGACCTTTGAAATATCATGAGACACTTTCTAATACAAGAATTCAGAGGGGAAAAATATCCATAGTGTAGGCCAACAAAGGAAAGAAGTGTCAGATTTAGTGCCCTGGTCACCTCCTGGTATTAAGCCCAACTTACAAAAGGTCTCAAGAGGTCACACTCATGTTCCTTCTGCAGAAATCCAAGCACAAACCACACAGCAGGTTAAGTCTGTGTAACAAAAGCAACTCTTCAGTGTCTCCCCAGATGCTGCTTACAGAACAGTGATGATTTTACAGGAAGCCTGTTGTCCTGAGGAATCTGTCATAGCCCGGTGACAGATGCTGGCGCTGGGATAAGCCACCTACCTTGCTCCTCCACCACCAAGCACCAGTGCAATGGCATTCCCAGTCAGAACACGAGCCAGGCGGGAAAAGTCGGAGTGACGGTCAGGAGGTTTCTGGCATATGCGTTCGTACATCTCTATCTGCAGGAGAGAGGCAGAGGATGCTCACTGCAAAGGCAGAGCAGAGCCTACACTACCAGCCAACAATGTAATGTGAAGAAGTGGAGAGCTGTTCTTCAAATGAAAGAGGGTTCATGAACTACCCAAATAGTTCTAGTGACCTCTCATACTTTCACAGTAGCTGGGAAGATTTCATCATAGCACAGTATTTTCCTTGGAGCTGTTTCTCTTTCTTGACAAGGATCTGAAGCTACTGGGAAGCATCCCAAGTCTGCCTCTGCTTTACCTTTAGCATGGCTTTTGCAAGCATGGGGATCAGCCTGACGAATAGGACTCTACCACATGAGCATATCTATCAATATGACCTTGAGGTAGTATTTACTGTCTTCAGCCTATCAAAAAGGCAAGTATTCATCCAAAAAGAAGACATAAGTCCTTATCCCTGCTTCCCATAGTAATTTGAGTCCAAACAGATTAAAAGAGAACACTCCCTGTGTAACAGTCAGTTGCACTTCAGAATATGACACAGTGACGTTATCTCAGGTTAAATTTGATACACAGAGTACATATACTACAGCTGAGGGCCCAGCCACTGAAGCAGGAATCTCTTACCAGCTTGGTCAGGCTTCTTCTGGAAAAGACTCTACGTGGACAATGGAGATGAAGATGACCAGAACACCAGCTCCGCATGTTCAGCCATTCCACAGTTCGGGAAGGGAGAGGCCCATCCTCCTTATGAAGCAGGATCAGTTGCTTCTGGGCTCGGACCGCAGTGTTCTCCAGCATCCTTTCCAGCTACAGCAGGTTATAACACAAGAGGAATGGGGGTATCAGGTATTTGCTGCTCCAGCATCAGTTTAACAGAATACTGCATTGTGAAATACATATATATGTACTTACACACATATATACATCTGACCACTACTCCTATCTAAATATGCAGGCAACTGTGTACACAAAGACCCCTCAAACAAGGTTGATGTAGATAACTTCACTGTTAGCTGTGGGCTTATGTGGCACATATAAAGCTGAAATCCAACCAGGATTCAAACCTGAATGCTTTTACCTGACACAGACCATTAAACGCACAGCACAGATACACGCTGTCCATGCAAAATGAGACCGCTTCCCAAGTCATACCTAAGCCTCCAAACGTTCAGCGTGTTTTGTTATTTCACTTACAATCAGACCCCTTTTTCCTCTTGCATTCCTTATTTTTGTTGGTTTAGACAACTGATGGCAACTTGCTTGTTCTGTGCTTCCTGCCTCCCACGAGCAGTCAGGAACCAACACAGAGTGACACACAAGAACACTGCTGGTGGTACCAGTCCCAGGCTCTTTGAAGGTCAGACTCAGCACTTCACAAACCTAAAAAAACCCACTTGTGACCTCCTTTTTATGTGTGCTGCAGAATTTATGCGCTGCTCGAACAGCTTGGGAAATAAAATACCCAAAACAGATTGTAAGGGAGGAAAAAATACAGCTTACAACCTGCAACAAAATACATTCAATTATTCACACAATACAATTCCTATCTGCTTTTCCTAGGCACACACCATCAATTGCACCCTGGCAGAAAATAATTTCTCTTTCTGTGTGGAGATCCTGCAAAGAACTCCTGGACAAAAATGCAAAGCTTCAAAGCAATTTGATTTTTGATTTACCAGTGGCCGAAATGACTCCTCAGAGGCAGCAAGCTTAGCTGGAAGTACTTGTACATCAACCTTGCCATTTCAGTTCAATTCTTCTTCTATTTGTAATACACATTTCTCAGGAACATTTTATTATTTACGTTTCACTGGGCATTAAACCCAGCAAAACTCATGAGTGTGAAACGAGCTTCTTTGAGACCCCCCCCGCAGTCCTGATCCAGCTCTGGGGCAGCAACACAAGAGGCATGTGGAGATGCTGGAGTAAGGCCAGAGGAAGCCACAGAGATGCTGCAAAGGCTGGAGCAGCTCTGCTCTGGAGCCAGGCTGAGAGAGCTGGGCTGGGGCAGCCTGGAGAAGAGAAGGCTCCTGAAGGGGAGACCTGAGAGCAGCTCCAGTGCCTGAAGGGGCTGCAGGAAAGCTGGAGAGGGGCTTGGGACAAGGGATGTAGGGACAGGCCAAGGGGAATGGCTTTAACCTGCCCGAGGGGAGACTGAGATGAGCTCTTAGGCAGAAGCTCTTCCTTGTGAGGGTGCTGAGGCGCTGGCACAGGGTGCCCAGAGAAGCTGTGGCTGCCCCATCCCTGGCAGTGTTCAAGGCCAGGTTGGACACAGGGGCTTGGAGCAAGCTGCTCTAGTGGAAGGGGTCCCTGCCTGTGGCAGGGGTTGGAGCTGGAGGAGCTTTAAGGTCCCTTCCAACACAAACCAGGCTGGGATTCTGTGATGATGGACACTGCAAGTATGGGAAGGAGCTGGTTCCACACCTCTCCAACAGTTGGCTCCTGGTCTCCCAGCCCCACGATCAGGATGCAGTCAGCCTGCCGGATGCAGCGCTGGGTCCAGGGCGTGAGGGTGCTGTCTGCCTGGTAGAGCACAATGCGGTGGATGTCCTCCTGTTGTCCCAGCCAGCTGGTTAGTCTGTATTCATGGATACTGGGGACAGAAGAGCGAAAACAAAAGGCATATTTCAGATAGTTTTATATCACAGCTCCTAACAGACTAGGGAGAAATCTTACACGCCAAGCACAAACTCTTAAGGGCATCAGAGAACTGCATCTTTTGCTCATCCAGTCTAAGAACCTTATCTGCTCACATTTCCAGGCTCCTCCTTTCTGTATTTCTCCATTGTTTATACATTTTATATATATATATATATATATATATAAATAGAGAGAGAGAGAGAGAGAGAGGCAAGAGACTGCAGTGATACCTAACTTCAACAAGACTTCCATGGAACCTCTAAGACTGAGAACACAATAACCACCTGGAGCAAATCAACTTTTCCCATCTCACAAGTGAGAAAGTAGTTACAGAAAAAGAACACCTGCATTTGAACCCAATCCTCCTGAAACACTGTTGTCTCAAATCCCCTTGATGAGAAAGTATAACCTAGGTTGGAACACAGGATTTTATTCCCAGACACTGTCTATATTCCCCTCCCCTGGCAGTGTTCAAGGCCAGGCTGGTCAAGGCTTGGACAAACCTGCTCTAGTGGAAGGTGTTCCTACCAATGGCAGGGGTTTAGAACTGGATGAGCTTTAAGGTCCCTTTCCAACCCAACCCATTCTTACTCTATGATTTATTCATAGGTATCAGTGAGGGCCAGTACCTGTCCAGTGCAGCAGCACCAAGTCGCTGTTTGATGTTATCACTGGTGAGCAGCAAAGCAGGACCTGGAAGAACAAGAAATTTCAGGTAAGAACTCCTGCCCTTGAGCTCCTGACAAACCATACTGAGGAAATGCAGCTCTAGCAAACGCAGTTCTGTGAGCTTGCTTGGAGAATCATGATGGATTGGTGCAATGAGCAGAGAAGAAAGAGCCAGCATGAAGCCTTCACAAAACCTTGCACATTTATCTATAGCAACATCTTCCCATTCTCCATATTCCCAGAGCTCTGTTACTGTATTAGTCATAACCTACAAGCTCTCTTCTATCACATTCGTGGTGTCACGTAGGATGAGGGTTTCTACTGCAGCTGCATTTGCACCAGCCCAGCATTCAGAACATCACAGACCTTTTGCAGCCCCAGAAAGCCCAGCAATCTGGTTTCAAACAGAAAAGCTATTTCATTGACATATTGAAATACAACATTTGATCATCCTGCACTGAACCAGCTCCCCACGTAAATCCTAAAGCTGTCTAGAGTAGTGCTACCTAATCAATAGGCCAACAGGAACCTGTGCCACCATGAACCCCAAGGAGAGAGACTCCCAAATCTGTGGGGCCCAGCCTGATGCACATGACTTCCACTCTAGAGACAGGCACAGGGACATGCCTGGCAACCACATTACAGCCAGAATGGATTTTGAGGCACATCAAGTTTCCTGCAGGCACTTTACTTGATTTTTCCTTACCAGCAATCATAGGATCATAGAATAGTTGGGGTTGGAAAGGACCTTAAGATCATCCAGTTCCAACCCCCCTGCCATGGGCAGGGACACCTCACACTAAACCATGGCACCCAAGGCTCTGTCCAACCTGGCCTTGAACACTGCCAGGGATGGAGCATTCACAACCTCCCTGGGCAACCCATTCCAGTGCCTCATCACCCTCACAGTAAAGAATTTCCTCCTTATATCCAATCTAAACTTCCCCTGTTTAAGTTTTAACCCGTTACCCCTTGTCCTATAACTACAGTCCCTAATGAAGAGTCCCTCCCCAGCATCCCACGTGCCATATGTGGTGGAGGTTGCAGAGTAACTGCAGCTGAATTAAAACGCAAAGAAAAGAAAACTGAAGAGATTAACCTCGCACCTAGAGAAAACATTATGTGTCTCATACTGAGAGAGAACTTCACATTTAGGAAGCAGGAAGGAGCAGTTGCTTTGTATTCATGCTTTCATTGTGCAATCCTTCAGATTTTCATTAAAAAAGAACCGAGATTTATGGTCCAAATAACAAAACACTTCATTATGTGAGGTCTCTCAAGGCACTAATGAAACAGCAAGTTCAATGTGTTTGGTAAAAATCAAGGAACCATGAAGGAACAACATGGTGAGGTTGCAATTTCACGCTTCTCTGTTCCATAAGGAAAAGCTGCAAGTCCAGCACCGGGAGCTGAGCACCATGACCTCCAGGCCAGCTCACAATGCTCAATTCCTCCAGCAAAGACTTCACTCTGCCTTAACACAGTTCGGGGTTAGACCTGAAAACACTCAGAAGTATGATTTATCATCTTGTACTTTCCAACATCCAAATCATGTTTGTTCTTTGTGACACTGATGAGGAAGGAGGAGCAAACAAATAGGGACAAAAATATCCGTAAGTGAAGACCAAGGGATACCAAGTAAAAGCTGGTAAGAAAGCACAGAAAGGAGGATGACCTGAGAGGAGAACTGAACTTCCTCATCTTCCAGTGAAGCTTCCGGGAGTTGGTTCCTATGAAAGCACTAAGTTCCAAGTAGACAGAATTAGTTCATACACCCTTCAAGAGCAGAGCTGGTTTAACCTGTCCTTCACTCCTGCATCTGTGCTGCTCCTCCCTGGTGCCCACCGAACCGTCCTTCTGCAGGGAGCCTCTTCAAGGCCAGGCTGGACAGAAGGGCTTGGAGCAAGCTGCTCTAGTGGAAGGTGTCCCTGCCCGTGGCAGGGGTTGGGACTGGATGAGCTTTAAGATCCCTTCCAACACAAACCAGACTGGGATTCTGAGACCCAACTCTTGTGGTAAAACCACATCTTTCTTTAACATGGTAGATTCTTTGATCTGTTTCACCATTCAGCTTCACAACAGTTGGTCTAGCACAACTTTGGGTAGCATAACAGGATTGAAAGAGGTCTCCCAGAAGAAATACTGATGACATTGCACATGATGAAGACAGCAAGGGAAAGAGGGCAGGTCAATTCTGAAAAAGCATTCAACACCAGTTACCATTTGTGTTCTTTAACGTGCCAAAGCTCTTAGCAAAACAGAAGTGATATATTGACCACCTTTTCTTCCATTATAAGTGATTTACTAAGCCTTGTAACAGTGGTGGAAGTCCAGCAGCAAAGATGAACAACAGGAATGCAAAATGAACCAAGGAATACAACAAAAACATCAAGAGAGACAAAGGCCGAGGAGGGAGCAGAATGCTGCACCTCTGCGGTTGCCTGCTACCTCCCTGCACCCTGTCACCAAGATCCAAGAACATCAGGAGGAGGTGGGAGGGCACCACGCCGCTCTAACACACAGGGCCATGCCCTACAGGGGAAGCATCAACCCAGACACCCTGCCAGCCAGAACCTTCTGTGCAGGTGACACGCAGGCTTGTAGAGCCAAGGTGCCTCTCTGTGACAGTCAAGGTGATGGCTATGTCACCCACAGATGACCTGAATGGGGACAACACATCCCCATCAAGCATGAAAAGAGCCTTAGAGGAGCATATCATAGAATCCCAGCCTGGTTTGTGTTGGAAGGGACCTTAAAGCTCATCCAGTTCCAACCCCTGCCACGGGCAGGGACACCTTCCACTAGAGCAGTTTGCTCCAAGCCCCTGTGTCCAACCTGGCCTTGAACACTGCCAGGGATGGGGCAGCCACAGCTTCTCTGGGCACCCTGTGCCAGCGCCTCAGCACCCTCACAGGGAAGAGCTTCTGCCTAAGAGCTCATCTCAGCCTCCCCTCTGGCAGGTTAAAGCCATTCCCCTTGGCCTGGCCCTCCAGGCCCTTGTCCCAAGCCCCTCTCCAGCTTTCCTGCAGCCCCTTTAGGCACTGGAGCTGCTCTAAGGTCTAAGCCTGCAAGGCATCCCCCTGCACACTGACACATGGGATAGAGGTGCCCAGACCCTTGTTCATCGCCATCAGAGACTACATGGATGCTTCCAACTGAACCCACTCTGGTTTGTTTCAGAAATAACAACTATCTGCTCTCCATTCCCAATCTCTAGCAAGCTCCCAATTAACAAACCATTAAATAACCCTCCGTTAATGTGATCAAGAACAACAACATATGTGTTCTCATAGACCAGAACGACCAAAAGTGTTATTTAAACTAAAGTGGAGAGAGCAACAAAGTAATAAAAAGCTCTCCTTCTCAAGTACATCTTCCTTGAACAGCCATAGCTGCAGGCAGGAGCACCCAAAAGAATGTTAGTTAGTTAGTGCTTTCTAAACTTGCACTATCATAGTTACAGATCATCATCTAGTGATGCTCTTCCCACTCCTGTCATCAGCCCCACAGCTGCTGCTGGAGTCATGAAAACATCTACATGACAGGCCAGACTGGATGGGGCCTGGACAAGCTGCTCTAGTGGAAGGTGCCCCTGCCCGTGGCAGGGGTTGGAACTGGATAAGCTTTAAGGTCCTTTCCAACACAAACCAGGCTGTGGTTCTATGATCCCTCCATCCTACAGCAGCCACCTACATCCTTCAGGGACTGTTCTTTTTCAGTAGCTTTAGACATAGGGTGATGAGCTCAAAGTTATGAACTCAGCAGAGGTGATATGAGGTAACATTAAATATTTATCTAAGCCTAGTAGTGTGTCTGTGACTGTACCCAGCAGCAGATTGCTGGGGAAGAGTATTAGAGCAAGGAAAGCCTAATGACATTCTCCCAGCCGCCAGCAATTTCATGAGATTCTCAAGACAGAGGAGGGGACTTTTAACAGCCCCTGAGGGACCTTTTCATGCTATGACCTTGTTGGGATTTTGACTTCTGAGCCTTGATGTGCTTCAGGTGAGAAAACCACACAGCAGCAGTCTTACCCCCAGGCACAGAGGATCATGATTCATGGGGAAACCTCATGGAGCATCTAAACTGGTACTCCAGAATCATCTGTTCTTCAGTACAGAACTACAGTTCCATGAAGGAGAACTGAGGAGAACAAAATGCTGGCAAGTGTCTGAGGACTAGTTCATTTTATATTTTAAAAGGCACTCGAGGAAAGGGCTGAGAAAACCCTCCAGCAAGGCTGCCAGGCTCAAACTGCCCCGGTGAGGAGACACAAGCATCACACAGAGGAGACACAAGCATCACACAGAGGAGACACAAGCATCACACAGAGGAGACAAAACTCTTCCTTTCTTTCCAAAGATGAGCATGGTTCTCACTTTGGTAACTGTTCTCCACATCAATTTCATAAGATATGCAGGAGTGGGAATACAGATACCCTAGTTCTAAGTCTCATAAAACATAGTCAGAAAGTTGCCTAGAGAAATCAGAGGCCCAGAGGTCAAGGTGTGATCTCTGATGCTTAGAAATGATTGCAAATCATAGAAACATAGAACGGTTTGGGTGAAAGGGACCTTAAAGCTCACCCAGGTCCAACCCCCTGCCATGGGCAGGGACACCTTCCACTAGAGCAGCTTGCTCATGAAACCCACCTCACCTGGAAAGCATGCTGGCACAATAAGATACATCCAGTCCAGAATGCACTCAGGGAAGATTTTAGCACAGCAGCTTCCTTGCCTGGACTTAATCAAAAGAGAATTTACATTTGGCCTAACAGAAGTCTATAAAATCATGTGGCAGAGACAGAACTGATAAATGAGTTTGATTTCCCAGCATGAAATACTCAGTTGTGCCAGGGTCAAGGCACCACATTAAACACTTAACACTTAAATCTGATCTGTGTGTAAAGAAGGGAAAATCAGGCAGAAGTACAACTAAAAACTCCTCTAAAGTATTAGAAAAGATGCTTCAGCGAGCTTTCCAATACACTTTACATTTTTAGAAATGGAAAGAAAGCTTATATTTAAAGGGCAGAAAGGAAGGAGAGACACATATGTTGGATTTGAATTCCTCCCTACGTTGGTTTGAAATTATATACGATCAGAGGGCTCCCACATAGAACCAGCATTCAAAGCCACATGGTATCTCTGAGCTGGCCCCAGAAAAAGAACAAAAAATAGGCAAATAATTCTTAAAATCCGAATACTGCAGAAGAGCTTTTAATCAAAGACGTGCTCAGCTCCACCAGGATTAATAGGAAAAATAATAATCATAGAATCCCAGCCTCGTTTGTGTTGGAAGGGACCTTAAAGCTCCTCCAGTTCCAACCCCTGCCACAGGCAGGGACACCTTCCACTAGCACAGCTTGCTCCAAGCCCCTGTGTCCAACCTGGCCTTGAACACTGCCAGGGATGGGGCAGCCACAGCTTCTCTGGACAGGGATAAGAGAAAACACAAGAGGAGAAAAGGAGGAAATAGAAAAGGTTAAATAGCAAGCAGAGCTTGCTGCTGCTGGGAAAGAAACAACTAACATACAGCAAGCCCCTTGCAGTGAAGCACTGGCAGAAGGTTCACCACTGTCCCAGAGCATTGCTGATGGACTGTCCCAGTGAGCAGAGGTTACAAAGGCTGGCAGGCTTGCTCTGCCAGCTGTGCTGGGAGCCACACGACCAGCTGTGTTTTCACACAACACTTTTCTCTTCCCACTGCTCCATTTTGGCAAGAACTTCAGAAGCCAAGGTTGTGCAGTACCATCTACAGCTGCCGAGCACCACACAGACATCAGTTTAGGAAAAGAGAAGGCGAAGAGGGTGACCGAGGAAAGGTGAAGTGATCATCACAAACCCCCTCACTCCAGTCGCTTTCAACTGGAGAAGTTATTTTTATTCCCAAATAGTCCATCTACCTCCTTAAATGTCTGTTTGTTTTATTTACAGGCTCTGAGTGCTGTCACACATCAAAACAAGCTGGCACCAATCCATAAGAAGTACCCATTAGCAGTATAGCTGGGAGCTGTGCTCCATTAGGGATGGAGCATCTCAAAGTAAGAGGAATCTTCTGCCGCCCACAAATCAGTTCTCACTCTGACTCCACCATAAGCTGCACACAGATTCACATTTCAAAGGTTAAAGGGATTAAGCAACAGCTTTTCCCTGTGCCTGCTCACCTAATAGATTTTTTATAGGAGACTACTAAGTGCCAG
Organism: Pezoporus flaviventris; assembly: GCF_033815535.1. Taxonomy (NCBI): domain Eukaryota; kingdom Metazoa; phylum Chordata; class Aves; order Psittaciformes; family Psittacidae; genus Pezoporus; species Pezoporus flaviventris. Next base: position 1,831,080 of record NW_026892702.1, on the reverse strand, counting down.
CTCCAGATACCCTTGAGGTCAAAAAGGCAATAACCAATAAATGTAAGTGGTTGTACCTCAAGCATTGTATAACCTGTACTTTTCAAAATCAAAAGCCATGAGATAGCAGACTAACAATTCATCAAAGGATTACAGCAGATTTACTCAAGAGGTGTGTGATACCGTCTGAGGATGAGAAGAGGATGTTCAGGAAATGTCAAACTGTAGTACTGAGCATGAACTGAATCGTGAATTAAATACAGGGGTTTGTGAGCAACTGGAATTGCAGACACAACTGCACCAATGGGTAAAGCAATTAATGACTCAGCTGCGAGCTGAATACAGGGGTTTGTGAGCACAGGAGAGACAAACAAGAGGGCAACAAATTGGACAACGATCTAGGACTAAAGTTGGAACTTCCAGTGCCAGCCTGGATCTCCTCCACAAGCCTCTTCCATCAAGTTGTATGTTTACCACTCACTGCACTACCTCAGCAGAAGAAAAGTGCATATGAGATCCTTTGGTGGATGAAGCTGTACAACTGAGGAAGCCTGAAAAGCTCTCCGAGATGAGATGGAGAGAACTGGACTCACAGAGAGGCTCCATGGGCACAGTGCCCTGGTGGGGAATCTGTCCATTGAAACCAAGGCAAGAGGCCAGACAGAGTGGTTAAAATTTCTGAGTCATTAAGGCCACAAAGTTTCCCACTGAAACTAAATGCATGTTAGGGGTGGGAACAGTGAAGCAAAAGGTCATGAAAAAGGCTGATCCTGAGCACTGCTCTATCCCTACCCCCAAAGCAGCATGAATTCACCTCTCGCTGAGGCCAGGTACCTGGCCATACCTCTCCACCAAGGCAAGCAGCATTCCTTCCCCATGGTGCAGTAACACATGAACACCTCTTACCCACAGCGCTGAGAGCGTGCTTGAGCTCCAGAGTGAAAGCTGTCAGTGGCACATCTTCAGACACCGGCATAATTGCCACTGTGGAGAGATTGCTGGCAGGATTCCCAGCATCCCACTTGCTGCCCGAGCTGTGATATCCAAGAGGATGACCTGTTCGGAAAGAAAAGATGTGCCATCAGCCAACCCAGGAGCTGTGTGTCACTTCAGTGTCACGTCATGGTTTTCAACTGCCAGAGGGCAAGGAAAGTGCCAGAGAATTGCTTAACCCAAGAGAAATGTGACATCCTCCAGGGCACATAGAAGAGTTCCCACACATCTCCTACTTGAGAAGATGAAGATCAATTTCTGTCATTTTTGGCTGCTGCCATGGAAGTTAGGCGACAGTAAAATTGTTTTTTAAATGTGATGTGCATTTACCTGACATGTTAAGACAAAGATAAAAAGGCACTTTTGAAAGGCACTTTGTACAAGGGCAGGTAGGGACAGGCCAAGGGGAAAGGCTTTAACCTGCCAGAGGGGAGACTGAGATGAGCTCTTAGGCAGAAGCTCTTCCCTGGGAGGATGCTGAGGCGCTGGCACAGGGTGCCCAGAGAAGCTGTGGTAACATCTGAAGTATCCCAGCCCGGTTTGTGTTGGAAGGGACATTAAAAGCTCATCCAGTTCCAACCCCTTCCATGGGCAGGGACACATCACACTACACCATGTTGCCCAATACTCTCCCCAGTCTGCCCTTGAACACTGCCAGGGATGGGGCATTCTCCACTTCTCTGGACAACCTGTTCCACAGCAAAGCAGCTTCTTTTTATCTAACCTGAACTTCCCCTGTTTCAGTTCCAAACCACTGCACCTTGAACATTTCCTCCTACACACTTCTATCAGTAAATACACTTTGTTTTGCCTGTGCCACATACAAAAAGCTTAAGAACCAACCCATAGGACCGCTTCCTCTCAATTAATGCAGCAACATAATGCAAATACAGACAGATTAAGTCAGTCTCCAGGAGCTGCCACTCAGACTGCCTGATTCAAGTCTATTACAGCTGCTATTTCCAGCACTCCCTTGGAGCTCTTCTCACAAGAAACTCAAGGAAATTTCAGTGCATACAAGCAGCACTCCTTTTCTATTTCAATTGCAAATCATCCCATTCCCACACTGAATTACCTATGCTCTGCCAAAAGAAATTGTGCACATATATATAATAAAATCACCATTCACTTGTGACAACAGCTAAAATATTTAGTGACAAATTCTCATTTCAAGGATGTGCTTTTCTGATTCCAGATTTAAGGGTATAAATCCAGCTCTCAGGAAGCATCAGTATCAATGGAGTAGTCCAGGAACAAGTCTTACCTCCCTGCTGAAGACTGCCAAGAATCTTCTCGCCCAGCAAGTGAATAAGTCTAGTCACAACCTAGCAATGGGAAAGAAAGAAAGAAGAGAAACAAACATTCAGGCAGAATGTACTAAAAATAGTGCATCTAAATGGATCATTTCAACCTCTTGTAAGACATCATATCAAGTTAAACTGCACAGAGACAAGGTTTATAAGCATGGCTTCTTCGCTGGCTGGAACATATGGTGACTGATCATTTGTCTGGATTTCTTTTACCTTATTTTAGTCTAATCTGGAAGAATAAGAAAACAAAGTGAACCCCAAACAGACAGTGTTTAACTTATTTTGGGGAACAAAAGAAAAACACAGAATCCCAGCCGGGTTTGGGTGGAAGGGAACTTGAAGCACATCCAGCTGCAACCCCTGCCACGGGCAGGGACACCTTCCACTAGAGCAGCTTGCTCCAAGCCCCTGTGTCCAACCTGGCCTTGAACACTGCCAGGGATGGGGCACCCTGTGCCAGCGCCTCAGCACCCTCACAGCGAAGAGCTTCTGCCTAAGAGCTCATCTCGGTCTTCCCTCTGGCAGGTTAAAGCCATTCCCCTTGGCCTGTCCCTACAGGCCCTTGTCCCAAGCCCCTCTCCAGCCTTCCTGCAGCCCCTTCAGGCACTGGAGCTGCTCTCAGGTCTCCCCTTCAGGAGCCTTCTCTTCTCCAGGCTGCCCCAGCCCAGCTCTCTCAGCCTGGCTCCAGAGCAGAGCTGCTCCAGCCCTCGCAGCATCTCCATGGACTCCTCTGCACTCTCTCCAACAGCTCCAGGTCCCTCTTGTGCTGCTGCCCCAGAGCTGGATCAGGACTGCAGGGGGAGTCTCCCCAGAGCACAGCAGAGATGAAAAAATCCAAATTTTTGTCAATCAAGCTGCATTTCCAGTCCTTCTCATTTCTTCCTGCAGGGCACTGGGACCTCTGGGTCACTCTCACTCCTGGGTGGCTGTTGCCACCTCCACTGTCTGTAGGTACTAAGGGCTCAAAAAGCCTTGGGGCTACAGGATCTCCCCCACAGTTCTGCTTCCACCTGACCTTAGGAATTAGTCCATATTTACAGTAATCAATACAAAGTATCTTGAATGAAAGGGATACAGACACACTGTCTGCAGAATCAGAACAAACTATCTAACAAACTGCTCTCCCCTCAAGTCACGTTTCTCTGAGACCTTTTTAGGGACATTTTTTTTTCCCAGGGTTTTTCCCAACAGGACTCACATGGATACAAACCAATACTCAACCAGCCCAGCACAGCTGAGAGCTGACCAGCTCATCCCCAACAACCAATAATCCCAACAAGTGCTGTAGCCAAAGACTAATAATTGCAATGCCAAGGAGTGACAGGCATGGGGAATGCGTCACTCATTCCACAAAGCTCTGTGCAAGTGTTTTACCAAACAAGGAAAAGGGATATTTAAATGCATTAAGAATTAATAGAGCAATCATTAGACACTGTCTCCCTAATAAATAATTCAAGGTCAAAATAACTCTAATCTTCAGGAAGACAAACTACCAACACAAGAAATGTTCCCCAGACTCTTCATAAGCTCAATAAGAAGCAGGAAACAGCTACCTTAGACTTTAGACAGACACACTGTTCCCACAGGAACAGGCACTTCAGGGTGCATCTTTCAAGTAAAAGGCCATGTAAGCACTCAGCCAGGTCCACATGTCCATCAGAATCATTTCTATAGCCTGCTTGGAAAATGAAATGAAATAAATGGCCCCAGACTGTGCAACTCATCGCTTTAATGAGCACCAAGATTTATTAAGCATCTCTAGGAGGGAGGCAGAAGAGCAAACAGGCAGCTTCTAACAGAGGGTGACTTTGAGCAGCACAAGGAGTAAGAGCTAAACAAAGTTATTCCAGTAATCTCTGTCCCACAGCCATAACTGCACTGTCCTGAAGATGCCACATCAACCATAGAATCACAGAATGCTTAGGGTTGCAAAGGACCTTAAAAGCATCCAGTTCCACCCCTCTGCCATGGGCAGGGATCCATCTCCACAGTGGTCCAAGACCAACTTCTTTGAAGTTCCTCTTATTTGCCCCCGTGGCACACACAGATTGTCCATACCTGCTGAACCAAGAGCAGCAATGCTTTCCCAGCTCCTCCCTTATTCTGGAATCCCAGACAGCACCTAAAACGCTTCCATTTGTCCAAAACATAACAAGAGCTGATGATCACCCAGCAGACTTGTTACTGCTTTAGCAACAGCAAGAGCTGCAGTTCTGAAATTCAATAAACAGCACTGAGTGCAGCTGTGGAAAACTGACCCAACTACGGGGAGCAGGGAGGGAAAGAGGGAATTCTTAATAAAAGAGGCTGGTTGTCCTTCCTAAGGAGACAACCTGCCTCCTGAGAGCATTCCGGAGAACCCAGCTCACATGTGTTCACCCAACAACCCGTATCTGCACAACCAGCACTTTCCATCAGCAGCTTTGGAAGGTGTGATGAACATCTTACACTTCTGAACCACTTTAAACATCAGAATTATAATTACTTACTAAAACCATCTCCTGTATTTAGCACTGTTTCTGCTTTACAGACAGCTCAGGAGAGCTCCAGCTCCGTTAAAGAAAATGTCCAAGGTTAACGATGGAACTAAGAATAAAACCTATTGGTCTCATTTTCCAGCTGGCTGCTCCTATTGCCGGGAAATATTCTTTGCCTGTTTGCTGGAGCAGACCTTGCAGCCTTGCTACGTAAGACATAGAGCAATTATTTCCCTGGTGACTTTGTAAGACAAGCAAGTCACCAACCACAACGGGATGAGTCACTGCCGCAGTCATGGCAACGCCGAAGAACAGTGCCTGGGACCGGAGCTAACAACTGAACTGAAATTTCCCGAGTTCTCTGTTAATACACCAGATTCCTTTCACAAGAGGGCAAGGTTTCCCTTGGAAAGAGGCTTGTCCATCCGTCTGAGGGAAAAAGCTATAAAGAATCATAGAACCACAGACTGGTTTGGGGGGAAGGGATCTTAAAGCTCACCCAGTTCTAACCCCCTGCCACGGGCAGGGACACCTTCCACTAGAGCAGCTTGCTCCAAGCCCCTGTGTCCAACCTGCCCTTGAACACTGCCAGGGATGGGGCAGCCACAGCTTCTCTGGGCACCCTGTGCCAGCGCCTCAGCACCCTCACAGGGAAGAGCTTCTGCTTTAAATCTAACCCAAACTTCGCCTTCACCCCTATAAATCACACCTCACCATCGACAGCAGACCCAGCCTTCAGTGACTGACCTTCACCCCCCACTACAGGGCAGGCAGAGCAGCTCTCACTACATTCAGTACAACTGGGGAGAACGTGAAACCAAGACACAAGAAATATCATTCATCAGGTTTCCAAGCACCGTTACTCCTGCAGGAACAGGGCACAAGGAGGAGCAGCACAGCTCGATGCAGCCCAAGACTATGACAAGGTTCTGGGAGAGGATCTGGAGTGGCACACAGGGGGCTGGTGAGGAGGAGAAGGAAGCAGAAATTAGCTCTTTGGTTGGGATGTCATGGACAGGGACTGAATGGTTATTGCCTGTGGTCTGGAGGAGATGGAGGCAGGAGGAAGGCAGGTAGCAGGGTGGGTATCTCAGCACAGACATCTGGGAAGTGATTCAGCAGTCACTGATTCCCACCCTACCTCTTTAGCCCTGGGAATTGGCAGTGAGGGTTTGGGCATAAGGGGAAGGCAGGAACTCTGGCAGTGCTGCTGGGAAAACCAGACTGACCGGGAAGAAACCCGAGTTTTCAATCCTCCAGGGTTGCAGTGTGCCATACAACCCTGGCAATGCTGAGCCGATGATGGACAGGCACTGCTCTTCCCAAAACAGACCAGGCTTCCTCCCCCTCTCCATGCAAACACCAGCCTTTCCCAAGCATGGTGCCAGAAAAGCACAGAGCACTCCCCAGGCACCTGAACATGCAACATCTGAACTGTCTCATTTGCATGGCAGCACCATCACCGAGGGCTAGACAGCCTTCACAGCACAGGCAGAAGCACCTGGAGTGCTCATCCCTATGGCACATCTGGGTTTTAGAGTCACTCTCGGCACCCATCCACCCAGCCCTGCAAACACACCCCCGGCTCTCCACAGACACAAGAGCAGGAGCCGAGGTTTAGGGTTTGGAGACAAATCTGCCCTGATTTTTCAGACAGCGAGTTGGAGCCCAAACCTCCCAGAGAACACCAGGAGGCTCCCCAGTTAGGTGAGAATCATTAATTGCCTGCAAAGTAAATGCAACTTTTTGCCTCCTGTACTGGGGATAGAGCTAAACCTGTTTGACTTGGTGAGAAAGCAGAAGTTATCATTATTATCAGAAACCACCATAGCAGAGAGCAGGCCCTGCTCAGTTCATCACAGTTAACCACTGCAACCAGTAAACGAGGAGCAGGGACAGTGATCGCGCACTTCTGGTGTAAGGCCAAGTGTGAAGAGAGCTGCACCACTGTGGCTTCACAGTGCAAGTTAAACCTGCCCTTGTGACAAGGAGGGCACTTTCCTACCCGCTGTTACCTTCTCAAGCTGTGAAGTGATTCAGAAAGGTCACCAGGCTTTGCCACCAACCTCAGTATCCATCCACCAGGTCTTGAAGCGAGAGTCTGGACTTTGGAGCCTGATACTTAGAGATGACTGAGTCAACTTTCCAAAGCATCCCCTAAGCAAACAAAGCCTGAGCTCATGAAAAAGACTCTTCAGACCAGAAGGCAGAAATCTGACCCTACAGATCTAAAAACTGAGCGTATCTCCATCCCAGAAGCTACTCAAGATTCCAGTGCAGCACTGCTGCTGTCCAGCAGCCCCAAAGCCTGTCCTGCTCTGTAGACACCACTGCAATGGTAACTTCCTAAGGCCTGGCTCAGAGCAGGACATTCAGTTGAAACACACATCTTATAGAACCACACACTGGTTTCTGTTGCAAGGGACCTTAAAGCTCCTCCAGCTCCAACCCCTGCCACGGGCAGGGACACCTTCCACTAGAGCAGCTTGCTCCAAGCCCCTGTGTCCAACCTGGCCTTGAACACTGCCAGGGATGGGGCAGCCACAGCTTCTCTGGGCACCCTGTGCCAGCGCCTCAGCACCCTCACAGGGAAGAGCTTCTGCCTAAGAGCTCATCTCAGTCTCCCCTCTGGCAGGTTAAAGCCATTCCCCTTGGCCTGTCCCTACAGGCCCTTGTCCAAAGCCCCTCTCCAGGGAAGCAAAGGAAATGAAATGTTCATCCTCCCACCTCCTCACCTTTCCAGACTGACTCACCAGAAGACTCTTGTGCAGGGCAAAACACGATTAAGAGTATTTTTCTTTCTCAAACGGCAATAGAGAACACTTTATTCAGCACAATTCCACCCCCCTGACCCAGCTTACCATGTACCTAGAAATATGTTGTCTTCCTGACTATTCCTGAATCAGCTCCATTTCCAGTAAGACCCACTTGAGCTCTCTTAGCAGCCTCCAATCCCCCCAGCTCCCCCGGCTTGAATAGGAATGTCTGTTCCTGCATTAGCTACAGAGAAGGCTCCAGGAAAGCTTTAATTCTCCCTCTGCTTAACTAACATTAAATTACTCAACCAACCTGCAGCCTCTGCATTGCAGGGCAAGGACTGAACTTCCCATTCCCAAGGGGACTGTATTTGCCTCTTTAGGATGACTAATTCCAGTTCCAAAACAAATGACCTTCCTGGAGGTGGCCAGGCAGAATTACAGCTCCCCATCATCCACCAGCGCTGGCACAGACACTGCGCCATCCATCACGGGTCTTGGGGATCCTCCCGAGCACCACTTGCTTCACAGCTACTCCAATTCCCACACCAAGTTGATACAGTCACACTATAGCATTCTATTTCCTATAATCCCTTTAAGTATTTCTACCTATTATCCACACCCAGCTAATCTTCCATGGCTGGGATCGAGTTAAAGCTTTAGTTCCTATTCAACTGTGAAACTTAAGAGTTGCTTTACAATAAGCCCTTTTGAAAAGGATTTTTATGAGAATTCAGCTGTAAAATACTTTCCTATGGAAATTTCTTTCAGTGTGTGAACAGTAGGGATTGCCTGGCAAACAGACTCTCTCCTAATAGATAACAATGGGAACAAGCAAAGCTTCTTCCCCATCTTGGCTCACAAAACTGATTTAGGGAAATCATGGCAAATTGACACAAAATGTACACAAATATCCAAATTCACAGTAACAACTAATCGACAGTAAAGGTGCTGTGTAGTGCACATCAGTCTGAGAGAGCTGGGCTTGTTCAGCCTGGAGAAGAGAAGGCTTCTGAAGGGGAGACCTTAGAGCAGCTCCAGTGCCTAAAGGGGCTGCAGGAAACCTGGAGAGGGGCTTGGGACAAGGGCCTACAGGGACAGGCGAAGGGGAATGGCTTTAACCTGTAGGAGAGGGGAGACTGAGCTGAGCTCTTAGGCAGAAGCTCTTCCCTGTGAGGGTGCCCAGAGAAGCTGTGGCTGCCCCATCCCTGGCAGTGTTCAAGGCCAGGTTGGACACAGGGGCTTGGAGCAAGCTGCTCTAGTGGAAGGTGTCCCTGGCCGTGGCAGGGGTTGGAGCTGGAGGAGCTTTAAGGTCCCTTCCAACACAAACCAGTCTGTGGTTCTGTGGTTCTTGCAGTGAACAAGAGGGCTCACAGGTGAGCTAAAGACTTTCTCAGGTGACTATGAATTTCAAATATTAGGTTAATACAACGTTAAGCCTTTAAAATTCAAACCAGTCATCCAGTAGCCACCTTTAAATTAAATATGTCAAATAACAATTTATCGGTGCCTACACAACAGGGTATTATAGACCTTAACATATGTGATTTTGTTAAAGGACAGGTAAAAGTGCTTTCTACCACAGAGACCGAATAAGCTAGCGTGGAAAACAGGGCTGCCAAGGGCTTTCTGTTCTACAAAGTAAATGCAATTGGGGTAAAATAGTAATAAGAACATTTCACCTATACAAAGTCACATAATAGCAGGTTCATTTCTGCAGAGCTCTTGCCAGGAGTCGAGATAATTCTCTACCAGCTTTCTTAAGCTTTTTTTCTTCATGAGGGACAAGGGAGGAGGAGAGGTAAATTAAATCCTCAACTTGAATAAAACCAGGGCATTACTGAAGCTTCCCATGGCCCCAGCTCTGCTAAACACTCTGCTTGTCACACAGTCAGGGAGCTTAGCAAGGGGTCTCCCATGAAAACTTCTGACAGTTGGAGAACTGCTGTGACAAAGCAAATGTTCGAGGCTCACTCACAACCATTTCTGGCACTTTTCAAATGCTGCTACAGCACACAGAGAACTGAAGCTTTATCCCAGGGCTCTTTGAGCATCTAACACTTGTGATCAATTGTGTCTTGAAGAAAAATGGCATTCTCACATCACTGCTGTGATTCAGCCCTCGCTCCTGCCTGCCTCGCGCTGGGCAGCTACAGGCGGTGACCATGCTCCCAATGAACATTTTTCTTCTCTCCTTTTCACATCCACTTCTACAGTCAAGAAAAAAAACTTATTTGAATGGACCACGAGAACAAATACAGAAAACTCTAGAAGCATGACCTCTCCTGACCTATTCCAGTGCTACACCAAGTTGAAATAATGTGATGCACAGTACAGCCAACACAGAAGAAAGCGTTTTGAACAGAGGGCACATTACAGATCATGCTTTGAGAGGCAGATAACCACAGGGAAGGCTCCATACACCTCAGGAAAGCACACAAAGGTAACAGGACTCACTGTTCAGGATGGGTGCTGGGTACTCCATGTATTTAAACCCCAAGAGCAGGCATAGGGAATTAAAAGAAAGATGCAGAACACCTGTGTATTTTCTAGCATGCAGAAGGTTGTCTCACAGATTTCCACCCCCCCCCCCCAAAAGCTCCTAAGCAATTTCTCAGTGCAATTTCCATCAGTTACAGCAGGTTTCAAGTTCAAATGATAAAAACAATCTCAGTTTGGTAGAGGCAAAGCTAATCTAGGAAATGTGATCCAAGTTACATGCTGCTGTTAGAACATCTCTATAAGCTGTTCACAAATGCTGTGCTCTCGCTACTGCTTCGAAACTGCTTTGAGGTGCCAAAAATCGTGAGCTGATTCTCTGTCCTACTTTCCAGAACTGAAGGCAGTGATGAAAATAGAAAGAATCAATTCCTTTCCACTCCTGCTACACTGAAAAGCTTCAAGCAGCACCAGAAGTAAGCACAGAGGCTGTCAGAGGAGCAAATGCTCTTACTGGCTGCGTGCCCTGACAACTACGCTGGAGAGCTGGGCCCTCAGGCAGGAGCTGAGCCTGGAGAAAACAAGGAAGTTTTGCACTGTGAACCACTTTCAATAGGGAATGTCTGGGATGCCATGTGAAGACAGGCAGAGAGACTTGCGTTTGTTCAGCCTGAAGAAGAGAAGGCTTCTTAAGTGGGGGAAGACCTTAGAGCAGCTCCAGTGCCTAAAGGGGCTACAGGAAACGTGGAGAGGGGCTTTGGACAAGGGCCTGTAGGGACAGGCCAAGGGGAATGGCTTTAACCTGCCAGAGGGGAGACTGAGATGAGCTCTTAGGCAGAAGCTCTTCCCTGTGAGGGTGCTGAGGCGCTGGCACAGGGTGCCCAGAGAAGCTGTGGCTGCCCCATCCCTGGCAGTGTTCAAGGCCAGGTTGGACACAGGGGCTTGGAGCAAGCTGCTCTAGTGGAAGGGGTCCCTGCCCATGGCAGGGGATTGAAACTGGATGAGCTTTAAGGTCCCTTCCAACACAAACCAGGCTGGGATTCCATAAAAGATGCTTTTCTGATGTGCAGAGGACTCAGAGGGAAACCCTCCATCCTGCTGCTGAATCACAAACAAGCTCCTGCTACCTTGCCCATTGTTTCAAACTCCTGCACCAGCTATCCCTTCACTGCTGCAGTACTTCTGGATGGATGAGGAAAACAACATCATAAATCCTGCGTGTAAATCGTTCCACTAGAATAACAGGAGAAAAAAACAGACAGAGAGAAATCACTTGGCACATCCCCCTGCTCAGCACTTAGCACTACCTCAGGCACAGCTTTTTAAGAGGTTATAAAACCAAGTAACATTTTTTCAGCCTTTCTAGAGAGCAAAATCAGCTTTCCCTCAATACCCACCTGCTGCAATTTCAGTACACCACCATTTGCTCCACCCAATATGGTGAGCAGCTCGTGCCCTTCTATCGGGGAACAACTTTACCCATTTGAAAACAGTTGCCATGACTTCCCTTAACATTTCACTGTCTCTTTGCCTTTGTAGGTGACTTTTCTAAACAACAACCAGCTACCTTCTGTGTGCTCTAGACTCTCTTCTCTTGGACTGCCTCTTCTTTTGAATGTGCTGACACACACACATATATATATACGTTTATATATATAAATATATATATATATAAATTTATATATATGCAGTGTATTTTCCAGCCTTTCTCAGCCTGTCTCCATAGCAGAGGAGGTGCTCCAGCTCTCAAAGCATCTTCTGATCAGCTTAGTTATAGAACTGCAGAATCCCAGGCTGGTTTCTGTTGAAGGGACCTTAAAACTCATCCATTTCCAACCCCTGCCACGGCCAGGGACACCTTCCACTAGAGCAGCTTGCTCCAAGCCCCTGTGTCCAACCTGGCCTTGAACACTGCCAGGGATGGGGCAGCCACAGCTTCTCTGGGCACCCTGTGCCAGTGCCTCAGCACCCTCAAAAGGAAGAACTTCCACAAGTTGAACACTGCTACCAGGTCATAAATCAGGGCAGGAAACCTGTTACATCAAATAGAGAAGATGAGGCTCAGAGGACTGTTTAAGAGAGACCCCGAGCACAGGAGCACCTTAACAACCCACACCCCAAGTTCAGAAACACTTCAGCCAAAATAATGCTCAGAGAGAAACCAGAAAGATTATTTGTCACTGACATAACTTCTGAGCACCTACTGCAATAATAGAGACAAAACGCCACAGCTTTTGTAAGGGGAGAGTGCATGAATATAGGCTTTATGTTATACAGTTAAAAAATAGTAATTAAAAAGTTACTGTGCCCTAGGAAAGAAGCAGGATGCCAGGATTTATGCAAGGATTTTAACTTGGTTTATTACTTTTGCAGGTCTTTTTAAGACATCTGGCAAGTTAAGTATACGCCTTAAAAGCAGCAAAAAGAAAAATCAGAAATCATTTGAAGTAACAGCATTAAAAAGCTGCCTTTAAGGCTAATGCAATGATTTAGTGCTTAGTATAATGTCCCTGATGCACTTAGGGACAAAAGAATTACATTTCGAGTCCGTCAGACTCCAGTTGTGCAGGAGGGAGGTATAATGTCAAGTGAATTACAGGAGACCGAGAAGTTGATGGATTCACAGGGAGCAATCTCAGTCTTCAAGACACAAACAGATCTGGCAGTCACAGAATAAGGACTGACAGCCTAAAATGCAAGGGAAAGGAAATCCAAACTCCCAATATCAGTGCTTTGGGAATAAAGGTATGTGTAACCGAGTGCTGGCTCCAAGTCCAGGTGAGCAAGACAAATGAGTAACAACATTTTAAAGTGATTTTAGAAGTCAAACTCCATTTAGCATCAATAGCACTAAGTGATTTCCACTTTGCTAAATAAGTATGGCCTGCATTTACATGAGCTCCTGCCAGACACACAAAACAGCCCTGCAGTAAAGCATGCGGAAGGAAGAGAAACTGATGAAAGCCCGGTATAGATCAGATCAGGCAGACAAAGAAAACCAGATGTTTCTCAGTATGCATCAACATATAAAACCCTCAAAGGACTTGGTGCTAATGGACAGTTTTAGATCCTCAGACATCATTTGAGACAGACAGGACTGAGTTTTCATTTCCTTACCTGGGGGAATTTGCGCTTGATCGATACCAGTGCTCCCTCAGGGAGTTTGGCAAGTTCGGAATCTCTGACGGCATGTACTGTGGTGGCTCTGGGTTGGTTGGTTAATGCCTCTACCTGAAAGAGTACACAAGAAAAATATTAGAGAATCCACAACACGCTGAAAGAATCACACGTCAGGATGAAGAAATGGAACAAATCCCAAGATCCAGACTGTCATACTTGCTGCTCACACACATTCAAAACCAAGTGCTGTTTTCCTCCAAGGGGGCTGCAGAGGGAGCTTCCTGAGGCACGTCCACCTGCAGCAAAGTATTAGAATCTCTGCTCTGCTGGTGGAAAGTTAAGTTTTCACAGAAATAGAACACACAGGGCCAGACAGACAGTATTACAAGAGGGAGCTGTAGGGACAGGCCAAGGGGAATGGCTTTAACCTGCAGGAGAGGGGGGACTGAGATGAGCTCTTAGGCAGAAACTCTTCCCTGGGAGGGTGCTGAGGCGCTGGCACAGGGTGCCCAGAGAAGCTGTGGCTGCCCCATCCCTGGCAGTGTTCAAGGCCAGGTTGGACACAGGGGCTTGGAGCAAGCTGCTCTAGTGGAAGGTGTCCCTGCCTGTGCAGGGGTTGGAACTGGAGGAGCTTTAAGGTCCCTTCCAACACAAACCAGGCTGGGATTCTATCAAATTCCAGCACCAGCAGTGCTTTTGTTACAGAACATGGAGCTCAGGCACACACAGAGTTAATGCAGTGTGTACATGATCCCTGACCAATGGCTGAGCTGTGCCTGGTGCCCTGGCACATCCCTCTGCCCACTGTACAAGAAAATGAATTTCAAATACCCAACTCCATGACCCCACTTCCAACAAGGGCCTTCCACGTGCACAAACCATTCAGACAGTCAGAACATGTTGATCTCCAACACGCATCATCAGCCCAGACAGCTGAGCTCACCCTGCTAATATTAACTCTGCTACTGCAGGGGGGTTCCACCACCACCAAGTCCTGTGCAGGAAAAAGCACACAAGCACATTTAAAGTAACTCTGTTTTGCAAGGCCTCGCCTGTGTTTCTGTTCCCATGCCAGGAAGGTTTTGTTACGTTAGTAAGAATAAATGTTTTTGTTATGCATTTTAAACTAAAATAATCATGGTATCACAGAATCCCAGCCTGGTTTCGGTTGGAAGGGACCTTAAGATCATCCAGTTCCAATCCCTGCCACAGGCAGGGACACCTTCCACTAGAGCAGCTTGCTCCAAGCCCCTGTGTCCAACCTGGCCTTGAACACTGCCAGGGATGGGGCAGCCACAGCTTCTCTGGGCACCCTGTGCCAGCGCCTCAGCACCCTCACAGGGAAGAGCTTCTGCCTTATATCTAACCTAAACTCCCCCTGTTTAAGCCCACCACCCCTTGTACTATCCCTACCTCCGTGATGAAGAGTCCCTCTCCACCACACCTGTAGGCCTCATTCAGATAGAAGGGGAAAGAAACCTCACAGCATCTTGGTACATACATTCATGGAGGAACAAATCCCTCTTAGGTTCCACAAATGGTTGTACAACATCATCTGGTTTCTCTCTCCCCACTTCCAGCTTTTTATTCCAGTTTTTGCCTCTGTACTGTAGCTTCCCTATCCTGCAAGCAGCTGAGGAGGTTCAATCATTAAAATAACACCCTTCCTCTCGGCCAGTCACCATCTGATTTTCATTTGTTAAAAGAAGACAAACACTCAAACTGTCTCAGATCCCTTTCCACTCCTCCTGTGATATACGAGTGCATAACATGAAGCGTGCTCCAAAGGGCTGAAGTCTTTCAGCAAAGATGAGATTTGCAAAAAAAGGGAATTAAATTCTAACATTAAAACAAATCCATGGGATTTTTGCCCTCCAGACTGTGACCTTGTCTTGTCAAAGGGCTCCCCAGGCAGAGCACAGGAGGATGAAGACCTTTCCAAACCTCCTTCACAGGGAGCCCTTCAGGTCTTTGGAGCAAATGGTGTTTGCAATACCACTCGTGTTATGGACCTTCTCGACTGTAGGGAATTTGTTGCCTGTAATTCCCAACTGATCACAGACCATAGATCTTGTGCCACTCTTACTCACAGGTACCAGCTGAGTTTCGCCATCAGCACTGGTATTTGCATTTGAATACATCCCAGTGTTCCAGAATGGAAAATACCCAGGTCCCAGACACTGCACACTGAGACAGGAAAATTTTGCTTTCCCCTTCAATATTATCACCTTAGTTCCCAATCTCCATTTTTATAATCCCAAACTGTTAATAAAATACATCCACTTCCCTGGAAGTGAAAGGGCTCTCACTCAACATGTGGACTATCTGTAGGATTATCCTCCACCTTCACTCCACCTCTCCCCACGTCACACCCCATGGTTATAATCTTCTTTGCACTGGTTTTAGATTTTCTGCACATAGGAATCTGCCAAATAAGTGTTTGCTTCTTCTCACCTTTTCTGGAGATCAAAACCACATTCTAACACTGAGTCATAGTTCTCCCTGCAAGTGACATTTTTCTTTGTATTTGTTCTTAATAAACCATTTCAGATGTCATCTACTCAGAGGATTTTTTTTTCTTGCCCAGAAAAAAAAGAAGTTTCAGGCAAATGTGTACTTGAAACTATTCCAGTCTTAAGCCACATTCAAATCCCTGGGCTCCTCTCTCCAATAAACCTGTTGAACAAGTTTTCCTGGTTTACAGGCTTGAAACAGCACAAGGCTTTGAGATGAAGCTTGACCTTGAACATGACTAAAACCCACCTGCAATCACATCACCCCTGTAGGATTATCTCCTCGGTCATAAAGAAGAAATGTAACATTTTGATCACCCAGCAGAGCTGCAGCAAAGCACCCAAAGGCACCTCCATCACAACGTCAACACACAGATGTGTCAAGAAATGGTATTATTATCTCCTAAATCCTACTCAAGCCTATGGGGGGGAGGAGTAAATATTTGTCTATATAATCACCCAAGGGTCTCTTCTGAGCTCCTCCCAGACCCTCATTATCATCCTTTACCCACACCAGCATGAACACAGCTACAGCATTTGCTTGAGTGCAAGGAGGAATCCATGGACTCTTTCCCACCCCTTTTCAAATCCAAGTCAATGGGATATATTTTGCTTGAGGCAACAGCACATCTGTGGTTCATCTCCTGTAACACTCGCTCCTTCTCCTTAGTAACAATCCTCTGACCGGTTCTGCCTCACTGCCCATTTCTGGTCTTCTCTTTTAATTTTTAATTCGCCCATAGCCTTGCTCTTCCTCTCCAACAATCCTCCAGCTTTCCTGGATCCACACAAGGCCATCACCTCTTCTGCTCTGTCTGGACTGGCTGCTCTTCTCTTTGCCGTCTTATAACCCAGAGCTGTTTGTTCTTCCTGCCCGTTATAAACTCATCTAACTCACTTCACAGTGCTATTTCCACTCTGAAATCACCTCTCTGAAATCCAACTGCTACATCATATTTTATCAGCCATGCAAACACACTGTGCATTCATTCTGTTCATTGCTCCCCTGGCTCCAAGGTCTCCCCCTGAGCTCCTCGATTACAGCAAACATCAACACCTCCTCTCCATCACAACCTCAAGAACCTGTCTGTCCATCCTTGCCTTTAGCTCCATTTCCCCCAAGAGCTGAATGAAGCCATGCCTCAAATGCCGTATTTCGTATTAAGGAGCACGTGTCAGTCCAGTGTTGCACACTCCGTGGTTCTTGTCATCGACAGCGGATGTTACCATGGGTGACGGTCCCTCAAGCACTGCTGCAGTTCTGTTGGTCCTAACACTAACAAAAAGGGAAGAAAACCAGAAACCCAACCAGCTATAGACCTTATGCTCTTTTTACTGCTTCTGTTAATTCTGACAGCTCAGTTTCTCCTATCTTCTCTTAGTTCCGTATTAAATAGTGACAAAACCACATTCATTGCCTCCATTGTGCACAATGCATGTGATTCACAACCCCGGCTTACAAGCTCTTTACAAAGAAAAAATGTTATTATAAATGTTTTAAAAGGAGCAGAAAAAGCGATTTATATTCTCATGACCTCTTCTGACTTCATTTTCAACAGCCCTTCCTGACAGTTCTTCTTACAGCTTTCCAAATTACACACTTGGAAAGTAAAAACCAGCAAGTGTCGTCTTCTGCAAGTGGGTCTAATTACTCCCGACTCCTTTTTGAGCTACAGCCAACAAACCACTTTGAATATCTGCTTAACTTTAAGTGCGTGCACAGCCCCAGTGCAATAAGCACAGCTATTTTCATGCTTAGCCTCAAGCAGCTCTGAGACTGCATAGAGGACCTGACCAGAACTGGAGCTGCTCTAAGTTGATCTATCTGCTGGCAACAGAACCTTGCTCCTCCATACAAATCCAGCCTTACTTTAACAAGTTACTGGGTGACTTTCCTAATAGTCAGCAAACAGTAAAATTAACATGATTCAAAATAGTTTCTTTTGCTGTTCATTTCTTTTCAAGTGAGTTTTGATGTATAGCTGGTACAACAGAAGACAGGTCTAGTCTGAATTAGCAATGCAAGTCAACAGGACTGTTCATGGTCACAGGTCCATTCACCACCTTCAGGCATATATATATGTATATATACATATATATACACATGTATATAGGCTCTTGTGGCTCTTCCCAGGCATTCCCTTCCCATTCAGCTTGTAATACACTGTTTGAAGTTTCTCTCCATTACGGCCAGAATTCCACCTGAGAATCTTTTATTATCTCATACATTGTATTTCCTTCTCTCAGATCAGCCTTTTCCTTGATACCAGCTCACAAAACGCAGCAGCCTCTCCACGTTGAGGATGCCCTGTGTGTCAGCCCTTGCCTTGCCAAACCCCAGCCATGGTGCAGTACATGGGACCACCTCTGACTGCAAAGGAAGAAAGGCAAGCACCACTTATGAGCCTGGGAAGCAGAACAGCATCCTAAGGATTATTAAATGATGTAGCTTAAACTCTTCACCTTCCAAATCCTCGTTCACAAAAGCCACCACCACCATCTCTCAGTTAGCTTGGTGTTTGTAGGCATCAGGTTTTCATGGTCTCACAAGAGTCTCTGGCAGGACCCAGCAGCCCCCAGACATGCACCCTCCCACACAGGAGATCAGTCAGGACACATCCTGCCGTGCTTCAACAGAAGCAGCATCACACCTAACTAAAAGTGCAGGATATGCAAGGGACCGGGATGAAACACACTGTGCGAGGAAGCGTAGATGCACCCATGAAGGCACAAGAAGAAGTATCAACACTGACATCTGCTGATAGTTTAGGAGGCTCAAGGGAAGGGATGGGCAACCAGTGAGTTTTACAGGTACCAGACAGCACCCCCCCGTCTCCAAGTGGCCAACACAAGCACTAGAACAGCAGAGGCACAACAGACACGTGCACATGGATTTTCAGAGTGTCTTTGCTACAACAAGGGCAGGAAATGCTGCTGCTGCAACTGGACACAGCAATGGAACGTGATCAATGTTGCATGAAGGGCAACCAAACACTACACACAACATTCTTTTTCCAGTTTAAGCAAGCTACCCTTCTTCAGCTCATTTGCACCTGAAGCAGCAGAGGATGCTACTGTCAGAGGTGTTTCCTGAAGCCATCAGTTTGGAAGGATCTGAAACATTAACTTGTTTGTATCAGAAAAGGACAAAGGAGGAGACATTGCTGGAAGCAATGAATGAGTGGGAAGAGCAACCAGACAAGCTGCAAATCGATGCTATTTGTGGGAGCAGTGCCAGGGCTGAATGCAGTACACCATGTACTCTTGAAAGTTGTTCTAACCACCACCTTCTGCAATCTTTCATGTGCCAAGTTAACCCTGTGACTGAGGACATACTGCACTTTCGCAGTGCAGGAAGAAGAATCCGAACCTCCCTTTCTCACTATATATATATATCAAAAATATAAAATAGTTACATAAAATACATACATATACACACACTCATACATGTAAGCATTATGTTGTATGTCTGTATGTGTAACTGCATATACAAAATGAATGTAGAAATTAAATAAGCTGAGCTTGCTACCTTGTGTAATGAAGGCAGTGGAATCATGCTACAGCTTCTCCCCAAAGGCCTGAGCCTGCATTTTGTAGCAGTGCAATGACAGCCCTGTGGCACCAGTGCACGTCATTAAGGGACAGAAAAGGGGGAGGTTATAGCTGGGGCAGGAACCAGGAGCAGTCCTACCTCATGTATTCAAGTTTCACTCTTTAAATATGTGTGGCTATGGAAAAGATGGGTACTTGCATAGAATCCCTGCCTGGTTTGTGTTGGAAGGGAGCTTAAAGCTCACCCAGCTCCAACCCCTGCCACAGGCAGGGACACCTTCCACTAGAGCAGCTTGCTCCAAGCCCCTGTGTCCAACCTGGCCTTGAACACTGCCAGGGATGGGGCAGCCACAGCTTCTCTGGGCACCCTGTTCCAGCGCCTCAACACCCTCATGCATGCACGTTTTGCTTGCCTAATTCAACATTACAGTCAAAACACCACAAAACATCCCAAAAGCTCTCTGAAGCACACACAAAACACCCAACAAATCCAACAGATTTATTCAGCCTTGAAGAGTCTCTGTAAGTGCAACCCCACTGACAGGGAGGCAGCAAGCTCCTCTGATGGTGAAATTACACCTTAATTTCAGAAGGGGATGAAGAGATAAAGAACACTATGAGCTGCTCTATCCCTTTCAACCAAGATGAGGTCTGATTGCCTTTAATTCAGCTTCACACACAAGAACACTAAAACCAGCTGGAACTTCAGCAACATCCCTCTCATCCTCCACTGCTGACTCTTCCCCTGTAAATACTTTCTGTGGCTTCTGCTGGACTTGGATGCTTGCTGTTAAAAATGATGTGTATTTCTAGAGGAATGTCATGAAGGAGGAGTGGGGGGAAGAAAGAAGCTTTATCTTAACTTAAATTTTCATGATCAGCTGAGCCATGTAGCTGCAAGGGAACATGTGAATGCAACATTAACCCTGGCCGTTCACCAGCCAGCTGAGTCCCAGGCAGCATCTCCCAAAGTGGAAGGGAGAAAGCAGCAGGAGGCAAGGGAGGTGGAAGATTGTCCTGAGGCGGGATCAGAAGTTGTATCATTGCTGGACACTAGCAGTGATATCATCACAAGGGAGTCCAGCAGGAGAGAGACATTAAAGAGCTTAAGGAATGACAGTTGAATGTGTGTAATCACCTATCAGAAGCCCAGCAGGTCAGCACCTTATCACTATCTGTCATCAAAAATCCTCCTACTCAAAAGAATTCGGCTAAGGAGATAAAGCTCTTGGCAGTTTTATCTGCGACAGCTACAAAGCCAAATGACTTACCCACATAACACTAATGCCAGATCATGTAAGACCAGAGCCTCTCAAAGCTGTGCCTGTGGTTTTCCCAGCCAGCAGTGAGACCACTAATCTGTCCCACAAGAACTTTCAGTTGTGAAAGGTCTCTTTCTTTCATCAGCTGTTTAGAACTTGAGCAAAATGAAGATAAAAGGTAAGCTGTTGTGGATAAAAGAATATACTATTGTAGAGATAAGAATGGGAAAAAATAGAACCCACAGGTCACACCATAAGTGAAGGTGCTTGTAGGAAAGAAAGGTTCAGATGGCTCAGACCAGTGACTTGAATTCAGGCAAATCCACTCTCAGGAGGGGTTTGGAAGTCAGGACAGTGAGCTTCTCACTTCAGTCTGACCTTAATTCAGCTGTGCAAATGAGAACTCATTCCCCAGAGCTTCCCCTGTCTCCCTTGCTGCTGGTAGATATCGGGGGGGTGCTGCTGTGTGCTCTGGGTTTGGGTTGGCTGGGTTTAGGGTTTTGTTTGTTTGGGTTTTGGCTTTGCTTTCTTAAAACACAATTTCACACCTAAGACCCTGCTAGGAAAATAATATTTTTTAGTAAAGCATTATCAAGACAGATGGTGGAAAAGATGGAAAGAGAACACCTCCTTCTCCAACCATGTCTTGGACATCAGCCGCCTCCAGTTTCCAGATACAGGCTGCACACAGAGCATGCCCAAGGCACCATCAACCTGAATTAACCCAAAACATACCCTTTAGTAACTTAAAGCTTTAGCAAATGAAGTAGTCCTGGTTGGAAAAAAAATCAGTCAAATAATTGGCCAAAACCCATTCACATGCTTAAACATGGCCCAGAAAAGCAGGCTGCAAGTTGTTTTGTACAGGAGCACTCATCAGAGGAGGGAGGTGTAGATAACATTAACAATGACAAAAGAACAAAGGCCTGACAAGTGTAATCCTGATACCGGTGAGGATTACTCAGCAATTAAAGATTTCTGTTAGTGTTACATTTCAAAAGCACAATGCTCCAAGCCCCTGAGGAGATGATAAGCCATTTACAGACTGTGCTCAGTGTTCAACTTTTGAGAGGCATAAAGGCCATGCACATTTAACTGTACTAATGAGATGAACAGCTTAACCTCTAAAATAATTAAAATATCTATTATTTCTAGGATGTGAAGTGTGATTTCTTCCACAGCAGAGCTGCTGTGCTGCAGCACTGACACATCAGGGTTCTGCCACCTATCACTCATGCCCTGCATTAAGATAAAATCCTAGTGCACAAACACCTTTCTGCACTTGCTTTGCTATATTGATACCCCAAAACAACTGGATACAGTCCTACTATTAAGAAGGGGAATTCTGGTTGTTAAAGAGAATAAGAAAAGATCTTTTACAGAATCACAGAACCAACCAGATTGGAAAAGCCCTTTAAGCTCATCCAGTCCAACCATTCCCAGCACTGCCAAGGCCACCACTGACCCATGACACTGAGGCCTCGTCTCCACGGGGTGTGAACACTTGCAGGGACGGTGACTGCAGCCCTGCCCTGGGCAGCCTGTTCCAATGCCTGAGCACCCTCTGGGGCAGGAATTGTTCCTCAGCTCCATCTAAACCTGCCCTGGGGCAGCTTGAGGCCGTTTCCTCTTGTCCCATCCCTTGTTCCTTGGGAGCAGAGCCCAGCCCCTCCTGGCTCCATCCTCCTGTCAGGCACTTGTAGGCAGCGATCAGGTCCCCCCTGAGCCTTCTCTTCTCCACACTGAACCCCCCAGGTCCCTCAGCCCTTCCCCATCACACTTGTGCTCCAGGCCCTGCACCAGCTCCATTGCCCTTCTCTGGCCCTGCTCCAGCACCTCAATGTCTCTCTTGGAGTGAGGGGCCCAGAGCTGAACACAGGGTTTGAGGTGCAGCCTCACCAGTGCCCAGGACAGGGGGTTGATCACTGCCCCAGTCCTGCTGGGCAGACCATTGCTGATCCAGGCCAGGATGCTGCTGGTTTTCTTGGCTGCCTGGGCACAAGCTGCTCATGTTCAGCTCCATCAATCAGCACCCTCAGGTCCTTTTCCAAGAGCAGCTTTCCAGCCACTCTTCCCCAAGCCCGGAGCATTGCATGGGGTTGTATGAAGCACAACGTCGCTGCAGCTTGCCTGCTCCATAGGGTGCTTTGAGAGCTGGCAGGTTTGTGGTTAAGGCACGGCATACAAGTGGTAAGAGGCAGGTGCCCACCAGAAAGTCTGGCTATAAACTACATAAGAGACAGCTTTAAAAATACCCTAAGCACAACAGCTGTCACCGAGGCCCCTAAGAGCTGCTGGCACTGAGTCATCTTCCCAACACTGCTGCCATTCTCCAGGAACCCAACTGAGACAAGGTGTTGACTTGCATAAAAAGCCAACTGCATAGAAGGTTCTGTCACCTTCAGATGCTGGAGGGGAGCAGGCAGTATACAAATAACTTATCCTTCAGGAAATTATTCTTCAAGAGCTTGGTTGGATATTCTTCCCCCCTCCTCACCCACGAGTGCCCTGCCAACAATGCAAAAAGCAAAGAACACCCATGGCAACAGATGCATGGAGCGGGGATCCTGTCACCCCTCTGGGACACCTTGCTTTGCAGGTTGTAAAAAAATACTGAAGAACTGCTCAAGCCTCATCAGTGGTGCTAGGAAAGCACTAAATGTCACAGCCTGGGCCTGTTTCCTGGTATGTACAGGCATATCAGTGGGCCGAGAGAGCTGGGCTGGATCAGCCTGGAGAAGAGAAGGCTCCTGAAGGGGAGACCTTAGAGCAGCTCCAGTGCCTAAAGGGGCTGCAGGAAAGCTGGAGAGGGGCTTGGGACAAGGGCCTGTAGGGACAGGCCCAGGGGAATGGCTTTAACCTGCCAGAACAGGGGAGACTGAGATGAGCTCTTAGGCAGAAGCTCTTCCCTGTGAGGGTGCTGAGGCGCTGGCACAGGGTGCCCAGAGAAGCTGTGGCTGCCCCATCCCTGGCAGTGTTCAAGGCCAGGTTGGACACAGGGGCTTGGAGCAAGCTGCTCTAGTGGAAGGTGTCCCTGCCTGTGGCAGGGGTTGGAGCTGGATGAGCTTTAAGCTCAAGGTATTCTATGGTAACAAAAACAATGTGTCAATGAGATCAAGCTAACGAGTAAAACCTACAGTTTGCAGCAGTTAACCAAGATCAGAACCAAAGCAGCAGCATCAAGGGAAAAAAAGAAAACAAACCAAAAACAAACCCCAAACCAACCAACCATTAATACAGTCATTTTAAATCAATAACTCAGTGAAGAGAATCCCTTCCACTCTAGGGACACACAGTGGGCTTTTCCAGTTTCCTCTGGGAGCACCTGGGCACAGCACTTGTGAGTCACCCTTTAGCTCACATAATGATTAATAAAATTAACACATCAACATCTTTCCATATGTGCTTCTGTAGCAACAGCACCAACAAATAAATATTCCACCTCAGAGGGGTCAAATTCTGTCAACTGTATCTAAGAGATTCCTCCCTGTCCTTTAAAAACTACCTGGAAGGCTTTCAATCAAGTTCTGACTTGATCTGACCAGATACTGCAACCGAAGTTGCCCATGGAGAGGGACAGCAGCAGTAAGCAGTGGGCAGCATCCCTCCACAAAGGCTTTTATGGAGCTGGGATCATTTTCCCCTGACGTAAGTGTCCTCGTCAGCTCTTCAAGTCCCCACCTGAAGGCAAAGTTCAGTTTCTGATCTGTTCTTCTCCCCCTGAACTGACAGACCTCCAAAACAGATGCCATTGAGTCAGTGCAAGGAACAAAACAGTTTGAGCCACAAGTTTAGCCCTGGGAGCACACGCACATGCTTGAAAAATAACATCTTGTCTGAAATCCTTCAGTTTTTCATGCTTTTCTTCTGCAAGCAGACATGGCAGAGACTCATCTCCTGCATCTGACACACGGCAGTTTTGAAGTTCTGAAGTAAAGGCAGTAAACAAAAATACATTGACTACAGACTCATGGATCTTTTTAGGGCCCGTGGGGGGGTCTTGGAGGGGCTCCAGTGGAACATGCCACCAGGTGACCATAACACCAATTACCAACTGCTCATTTCATGCCCTGCAAGCACCTCGAACCATCCAGTTGCTTCAATTTCAGGGGAAAAAACCCCAACCCTGCAGCAGGCTTTTAAAGGCCGTAACAAATCGTGCAGAAGGGGACAAACAAATCTTTATAAAAGGAAAAATGTCATTTCAGCTATGCCCTCCACAAAGCACGGCCACCTTCATCCTGGCAATCCTCACAAATCCTCCCCCATGTTTTCAAAAGACAGCCAGAGCATCAGGATTCGTACAACAAATGGCAGCGTGAGTCAGTGGGCCTGGAGCTGTGGGCAGGAAGGAGTCGATGACGTCCAAGGAGTCACAAAAGTCTTCAAAGTGATTCATGTCATAACATGGAATGGTTTGTGTTGGAAGGGAGCTTAAAGCTCCTTCAGCTCCAAACCCTGCCACAGGCAGGGACACCTTCCACTAGAGCAGCTTGCTCCAAGCCCCTGTGTCCAACCTGGCCTTGAACACTGCCAGGGATGGGGCAGCCACAGCTTCTCTGGGCACCCTGTGCCAGCGCCTCAGCACCCTCACAGGGAAGAGCTTCTGCCTAAGAGCTCATCTCAGTCTCCCCTCTGGCAGGTTAAAGCCATTCCCCTTGGTCTGGCCCTACCAGCCCTTGGCCAAAGCCCCTCTCCAAATACGGATCCAGAAAAGTGACTTATGCTTCAAACATCAACTCTATGCGTGTTCCTGTACCCATGCTCAGGAACTCACCAGTAAACACGGCGTTGTCACAGCCAACACATCCCAGTCCATCCACTCAAACAACCTCCATTTCTGTGCAACCAACAGTTGAGCCAGCATGAAACATTGTGCCAAAACCTGCTCAAGTGCTTGTACAGGGAGGTAGAGTTCAGAGCCTGCACTCCACGGTCAGTCAGAACTGTTTTCAGAAGGTACAACAGCTCGTTGTTTTAACGCAGGAGCTCTGCAAAACTCCAGAAGCTCGAGAGTGAAGCTGCAAACCATCACTGGTGAAAGGAAGAAGGGAAAAGAGCAGGAAACTGCTTGTATGTGACAAAACTGACAAACCCTTATTCGCACACCGAAAGGCCTCATACCAGCAGGATTAGTCACAAAAGATCTCAGCTTTTGTTCCTGCCAAACCATGTCATTTTACCTTTTATGAGGTACCTGAAGAGATAGCCCCAAAAAAGAACAAACTAAATTTGTGACTGTTCCAGCAAACTCAAGAACAGCCCTGCTTCTCCAAGGACATCCCAAGCCCACAGAACTCCTCAGCCAGAAGTAGCACTGATCTTGAGAAGATATCCTTAAGCTGTGGCTGCCCCATCCCTGGCAGTGTTCAAGGCCAGGTTGGACACAGGGGCTTGGAGCAAGCTGCTCTACTGGAAGGTGTCCCTGCCCATGGCAGGGGTTGGAGCTGGATGAGCTTTAAGGTCCCTTCCAACACAAACCAGGCTGGGATTCTATGTCAGGTCAGCTCCCGGTCTCTCAGAGCACATGGGATCTCTGCCACAAGCCCTGTACAACACAGATCCTGGTCTGTGGGTCACCAGGAGACACCAGGACATCTCACACTGCTGGCATCGTGCTCCTGCTCCAGGGACAGAGAGAGACAGGGCTCACAGGAGACAGGCACGGCAGCAGGGGAGAACCTCTTCTCCAGGTAATGCTCAACTGCTGGATCATGCCCCTTTTGAAACCCATCATCTTTTGCAATCAGCACAACCCTGAATCAGCTCTCTAGAGGGAAACAGCCTCATACAGCTCCTTCCTCTTCCTCTTGATCTCTATAAACAATAATTCCTTCCCATTGGATGAATACCAGCTATTGTGTTTCCTTTATTCAGAGGCAGGCTCATTCTGGCTATAACAGTTACACATGAAATACTTAGTTTTCAGCTTAGAAAGCAGAATAGGGCCTGAACAACAGTATCAGACCTTCAGAAACCCTCCAATGTTAAACACAAATCAAACAAGCCACATATACTGATGATGTAGGACCCTGCTCCAGTTGTGAACTAGACCTGAGAAACAACAAATGAACATAGAGAAATTAAACATGGATAAATGGTACAACTTAGAAATCTAAAGTTGCTTTAATAACTTCTAAGAACTACACAACCCCTGGACAACTTGATGCAGCTCTGAAGTTACCTCTGAGAGGCTGCACTAGACACTTCCAGGCCGCCCCAGCCAGAATGAATCTTTCCTTGACACTGAATTTATTCAAATCACCATTTAGTTCACATTCCTGTAATTCTTGAACTATTCCCCCAGGCTGTGCTCCTCTCAATGTGAAAAAAGAATAACCCACACCACAGAAGAGCATCGGGCAGGGCTTTTTGGTTGGGCTGTAGCTTTCTGTTTACTTTCTTTTTAAATCAAGCCTAATAATCCCATTCATGTATTAGTATATAAAGTTTCCAAGTAGAAGGGATTTTCCATCTTTCCAGCGTGTGAAAGCCCTTCACTAAGATTAACAGCTGAGCAGAGCAAGATTTTGGTGGTTTTCGTGTCTTTCTCAGGCAAACAATTTGTTCAGAAATGTCTCTTACCACCCCAATGAGGTCTCCTCGGCCGTATTCACCCGTCAGGTGCTTTTTGCCATCATCCACTCGAATGACTGAGCGAAGGCGACCGTTCAACACAATGTACGTGCAGTCTGACTTGTCTCCCTGCCTGCAGGGAGAATAACCAGGAACAAGGATCAGTGAAGCAGCTCTGCTCAGCAAATGCATCAAGAGTCTTCAAAAGCTGATCAGCTTTCCCTGCCTGGCTTAGAGGACATAGGAACACATTTGCTCCTATTTAGTTAACAGTTGAACATAACAAGCAAACAAGAAACCAAGCAGGTACCTGTTAAAAGGTGACAGGATAAGGGAGAATGGCTTTAATATTGAAGAGGGGAGATTTGGATTAGATTTTAGGCAGAAGCTCTTCCCTGGGAGGGTGCTGAGGCGCTGGCACAGGGTGCCCAGAGAAGCTGTGGCTGCCCCATCCCTGGCAGTGTTCAAGGGCAGGTTGGACACAGGGGCTTGGAGCAAGCTGCTCTAGTGGAAGGTGTCCCTGCCCATGGCAGGGGTTGGAGCTGGAGGAGCTTTAAGGTCCCTTCCAACGCAAACCTGGCTGGGATTCTGTGCTTTGATGCACAAAGTAACCCAAAACTTTCTTTAGTATTGGTGCTGCAGGTGTTGTTATGAAAATGAAAACTACAGATTCTATAGAACATGCATTAAATTAGACTTTATTCTCTCAACACTGCAGCAAATATATAATTGCTCAAATGCCTCCTAGCACAAAAATCCATAAATTAAGTTTTCCCAAGGATAACTTTTGCCCTTAAACATAACGTGCAGTGCCTATTTTCTATTTATTTTGAGTAAGTCTAACTGGATTACCTTTGAGTTTCGTTGTTTAATTTGGAAAGGCTGATAAACTATTTGAGCAAAAGATGTTTGTGCCCTTAAAAATACAGAAGCCACCACCAGAACATATCACTGTCTATCTCTTAATCCCAGCTGGGTTTGGGTTGAAGGGACCTTAAAGCTCATCCAGCTCCAACCCCTGCCACTGGCAGGGACACCTTCCACTAGAGCAGCTTGCTCCAAGCCCCTGTGTCCAACCTGGCCTTGAACACTGCCAGGGATGGGGCAGCCACAGCTTCTCTGGGCATCCTGTGCCAGCACCTCTCAGTTTAAGTCACTTCAAAAGCTTGCCGAGGCTCATAAAGGAGAAGGAACAGTATGAAGGAATTTTAATTACATCTGGAGATAAGGGACTGAAGCAGTGTTGAAGGGTACTGCAGAAAGAAAATCATCTCAAAACAGGCAAACAGAAAAACCTGATGAAGAGTCAATAAACTCAGTCCAGGGAGTTTCTTCTGCTGTATATCACCAAGGGAGCAGAGCTCCTGAACTATGAGATATGAAATATTCAACAGATAAGATACAGTTCTGTCCACAGCACACCTGTAAACAGCTCGCCCAGCCTCAACCTCCATCCAGTCCAGGGCAAAGTCCATCTGCCTAACAAATGGGGACATCCTCTTCACCACAGTGTGGGCCACGCCGAGAACCACGCTTGGCTGCGACCGCATTATCCTGGAGGGGAGAACACAAGTGTTAGTCAAGAACTTCCCCGAAACAGGAATCTGTACCCACAGGCCCAACATCCCAATGCAACTTAAGACACACAGGTGTTAACGCAGAAGTTCATACATCTCTGTATACACACACTCTGCTGCCTAACCACACCACATCAGTGGCAACCTGACAAAGCGCAGGGCTGGCCAGCCTTTTAACCCATCCAGATGGAATGCCACTCAAAGGCTGCCCTGTCCGAGGAGCAGCAGGATTGAGTTAGCAGGATGCCAACTCAATCCTGCTCCCCGGCCCAATTCTCTTCCCTAAGAGAGCAGAGGGATGGAAGGAACCACTGAAGCACTTCTCTGAACCACCCTCCCAACCTCCCCCTTCTCCCAGGCCTCTTATGACTCAGGAAACATTCTCACTGCTCAGAGGATGAGCTCTTCCTGCTGTTCTGCACCTCCCAGTCTCTCAAACATGCATGTGCTCACTGCTCCCCCATGATTTTACATAAGGTCAGAAATGTATTGTATGTACAGCGTGATGCTCTTGAAAACGAGAGACCAGCTTGATATTTCAACTGTTCCCTTTTCCCTGTTGCAAAGAGCACAAAGAATTGAAACATCTTCTGATCTTCACACTCAGTCTTTTGAGTGATGCTCGGAAGTCTCTAGTAATGGAGACACCACGTCATTCCATGCCTGTCCCACGCTGGAAAACTCTGAGAAGGTTCTGCCAGGGCTAACTGCAAACACCCTGACTGCCAGGAAATGGCTCCCACAGACACCTGATAACTGCTCAGGAATGGCTTATTTCTCATTCCTTTCAGACTAAAGATCAGTGAGTAAGCATTCCCATTGCTACTGAAGCACTACTCCACAGGAGTGGACTGATTACACACATCTCAAGCTGGGGTACTTGTTAGGACATCTTATCTTTTCTGTTCCTGAGCAGCACCAAGAACAACTGACAGCAGACTACCAAAACTCAGTTATTTCACAGCAGACAGCATGATTCACAAAGGAGCAGGTACGTGTCCACAGAGCTGGTACGTGACGTGCACACACAGAGAGGTGAGGGAGCTACGGTAAAGCCACACATGGATTGAAACAAAGAGAAAAAATGATAACTACTTGGTATGTTTTCTGCATATTTCTGCCATAATAAAATCTAGTTAGGATACCAAACATAGCCAGGTTGGATGTGGCTCGGAGCAAGCTGCTCTAGTGGAAGGTGTCCCTGCCTGTGGCAGGGGTTGGAACTGGAGAAGCTTTAAAGTCCCTTCCAACCCAACCCAGTCTGGGATTCTATGATCGCTTTGCCTAGGTGGGAACTCTCACTAAGCACCAGCCATGTGAGCTTTGTATCTAACCTTGCACCCTGATGAACAGATGACAGCAATTTGCCGGAGCAATCCCAGGCACAGCTACAGGTTGGGCAGAGAAAAGATTCAGAGCAGCCCAAGGAGAAGGACTTGGGGGTGTTGGCTGATGAGAAAATGAACATGAGCTGGCTTCAGTGTGCGCTCACAGCCCAGAAACCAACCGTATCCTGGGCTGCATCAAAAGGAGCGTGACCAGCAGGTCCAAGGAGGTGATCCTGCCCCTCTACTCTGCTCTTGTGAGACCTCACTTGCAGCACTGCGTGCAGTTCTGGTGTCCTCAACATAAAAAGGACATGGAACTGTTGGAACAAGTCCAGAGGAGGCCACGAGGATGATCAGGGACTGGAGCACCTCCTGTATGGAGACAGGCTGAGGAAGTTGGGGCTGTTCAGCCTGGAGAAGCTGCGTGGAGACCTCAGAGCAGCTTCCAGTGTCTGAAGGGGGCCTATAGGGATGCTGGGGAGGGACTCTTCATCAGGGACTGCAGTGATAGGACAAGGGGTAACGGGTTAAAACTGAAACAGGGGAAGTTTAGATTGGATATAAGGAGGAAGTTCTTTACTGTAAGGGTGGTGAGGCACTGGAATGGGTTGCCCAAGGAAGCTGTGACTACTCCATCCCTGGCGGTGGTCAAGGCCTGGGTCGACAGAGCCTTGGGTGACGTGGTTTAGTGGGAGGTGTCCCTGCCTATGGGAGCAGGGTTGGAACTGGATGATCTTAAGGTCCTTTCCAACCCTAACTATTTATGAACAGAAAGGCATGAAAGAAGCATTGTCTTTGCCCCACAACAGAAACACAGTTCCTAACCCTGGAACACAACAGCAAAAGCAGACTCAACAGGAGCTCTTTACTGCCTGGATGTAGCACAGAATCTGCCCTAAAGTTTCTAACACATCAGATCTCTCATTCCTTAGTCCTGTAGCTGCAGCAAGAGACCAAAGCTGACAGTGGCTGTGGACCCACTGCAGCACACAGGGTGCTGCAGGCAGCATTCCTGCTACCTGCTCACCTTACCCAGTGCCTCCTATTCCTACTTTTTGCCATAACAAAGCTTCTTCAGCCCAAATCCCTGAAATTGAAACATAAGAGATTCATCTGCATCAATCCCAGTGCCACACTGAGCTCATCAAACTTATACCCCTGCACTCGTATGTGCTAGGAGGTGAATTAAACTGAACACCAGCTCCTCCATTCAGCATGGTTTAAAATCCATCCACCTAAAGGTTATGGAAAAGCAGGCCAGTTTTCCTCTCCTGCACTGAGGTTTCCATGTCCCGCACTCAGATACCTACAGACCCCCTTGGGTTTGAGAAGCTACTACTGCACGTGACAACATGTTATCTTATGGAAACCTTACCACATGAACCTAACTTGGAGCAAAAGACGGAGCTGGAAGAGGAACACCACGAGAAACACTGATAAACAGACAAGGCTAACCCCTCATCACACACAGAACACCCAGCCCAGCCCTATCCCCCTTCTTGCCTGATCCAAGAGTTAAATGAACTCCCTGAAAGCCCCTGACTGGTTTAGCTGACTGGTTTTACTCTACTTGCCTATTTACCACTCAAAGCCACCTCCCACACAGGCTGTTCGCTGCGATCAATAAAACCCATTTACTCCTGTTCCTCCCTCAAGATACGTATCTTAATACTTAATGCATTCAGAATGTAAACTACTAACAGGCTGCTTTTATCTCCATCTGGAGTGCTCTGTTATTTCACTCTGTGCTGTAGAGCTTCTACAAGAGTATTAGCACAGAAGGTAAAAGCCCACCCTCATGCACAAGAAATGAAAAGCAGGGGTTTTCCCCATGCATCAGCCAGGCTCCCTTCCTCTCACTTGAGCATCTTCATCTTTGCCCTTCTGCTTCAAACATAGCTGGCACTGGGAAAATTAAACCCCAAAGCATTGTACTGAAGAAGCCTGTTTGTAAAGGGAACCTGAGGCTTCTTTATTAGAAAGCTCCCCAAATACAGCAAGGGCTAAACTGGCATCTGTGGAAGCTTGGGACCTACGCAGATATTCATGGGGATGTGGATGCAATGTGATACTCAGCTTGGCTGGCAATAGCAAAACCAAATCAAACAATTCCTGCTTCTCTGGCAAGTGCACATGGCTCAGACTCCAAACTGAGAGATTTACTGAAGCAGAAACATGAGTCCCTCGTACTGCAGAACCTGAACATGTTCCCTTAGGAGAGCTGGTGACAGCCTGATTACACTGTTCCTCAAGAGACACCAACAGTTGCAGCGTAGGCACTGCACACTTAGTACATCACTCCAGCAAAACAGCAGAGCAGTTAAGGTATCTACTATATAATTAGGTGGTGTCACCCCTGTGCTTAAACCCTACATTTACAGACAGTTATTCAGTCATGTTACTACCAAGTAAAAGGCTCCTGCCCCAAAGTTGCAGTGAAAAGGACTGAATCTGTCGTCCAACATCCAACATGTAATTCTAAACCATGGGCCATTGCATTACTGTGCTTGTTGCCTAATGGCAACTATTGACCATGTTCTTTCTGCTTTGCCCTCTCATTAATTACTGAAAAAAAACCTAATACAATGCTCTAGGCAGCTCAAAGAAATAGAGTAATGCATTTGACAAGAAAAGAAAGGAATTCTGCAGAATAATGGAGGCTCTTGTCAAACTTCTTGTCAGTAAGGTAGGAGCCAAGAACCAGTTGTTCCTGGAAGGAAGGCTCTGAGCAAAGGACAAAGCCTGGTGCTGTAGAACTATGAGTACAGAATTTGGAACAAAAAGAGAAAGACAAAACTTACTTCTAATTTTATCAACAAGTTTTTTATCCTCAGAGTTCTAAGCAAAAAAGAACAAACTTGCAGAAACTTCATGGTTCTCAAAGACTTTCTACAGTGACACTTTCAAATATGGGAACAGAAGTGATATAAAGCTTGGGATTCAAGAGAACTTGCGAAGATGCAAAGCTGGAAGATCACATTGATCCTAAAATGCAGAGAATTGGAAACAGGCTTTTTAGAGGAGAAAAAGAAAGATCTGTAATAGTCCCAGAACAATGAAGAGCTGAGATGACTGACTGGTAAGGGCTTAATCATAGAATCCCAGCCTGGTTTGTGCTGGAAGGGACCTTAAAGCTCATCCAGTTCCAACCCCTGCCATGGCAGGGACACCTTCCACTAGAGCAGCTTGCTCCAAGCCCCTGTGTCCAACCTGGCCTTGAACACTGCCAGGGATGGGGCAGCCACAGCTCCTCTGGGCACCCTGTGCCAGCGCCTCAGCACCCTCACAGGGAAGAGCTTCTGCCTAAGAGCTCAGCTCAGTCTCCCCTCTGGCAGGTTAAAGCCATTCCCTTTGGCCTGTCCCTACAGGCCCTTGTCCCAAGCCCCTCTCCAGGTTTCCTGCAGCCCCTTTAGGCACTGGAGCTGCTCTCAGGTCTCCCCTTCAGGAGCCTTCTCTTCTCCAGGCTGCCCCAGCCCAGCTCTCTCAGCCTGGCTCCAGAGCAGAGCTGCTCCAGCCCTTGCAGCAGCTCCCTGGGCTCGCTCCAACAGCTCCACATCCCTCTTGTGCTGTTGCCCCAGAGCTGGATCAGGACTCCAGGGGGGGTCTCCCCAGAGTGCAGCAGAGGAGGATCCCCTCCCTCAAGCTGCTGCTCACACTCAGGGGATGCAGCCCAGCATTGGTTGGTTTCTGGGATGCTCTCCATCCATTCCCAAAATCAATAAATGATTTCAAAGAAAAAAGAAAAAAGAAACCAATATATGTTTTCACATCAGAACTCACTCATAGAAATGGGACTTGGAGATGGAGAGGAAGCTGCAGTCTCGATTGGCCTTGATGGTGAAGATCAGTGGTTCCCCAGTCAGGACTGCGAGCTGCCCCACAAGCTCTCCTGGGTGGGTAATGAACAGGCAGGTGTCCTCCTCCGAGTCTATCTTCCGCTGGTACACATGAAGCATCCCCGAAACCACAAAGCAAACATTAACATCCTGGAAAAAACAGAAGAAGAGCTCAATAAAATCCCCAAAGATTCTAAACCAATTATCACAGTGACAGAACTACCATGACCAATCTGTCTTCCACAAAGCTCCCTCTGGTTTTGAACAATTAGGTGATAAAATAAGACACAATAGTGAATTATTAAAAGCAGGTTATGAATATTTAAAACTAAGCAGCCACAATATTGACAAATGTGTTTCTCTTTGTATGGTTATGAAAATAAAGGCTGCATCTGTGAGATCTCGAGGAATAACAACATAATTGCAAATGGAGATAACAGGGTAATCGCAGCTGCACGGAGAGCGACATCCCAGGTCAGCTGAGCAGAACACAGGAGCTCTGGAACTGGAGCAGCCCCTCAGCTGCTTTGCAGAACCTGCTCTATTTACACAGTGTTACAATAAAGGAATCTCATTGTATCCTAAATAGTTTTCTATAAACAAATAACATGGAATTTCTATTGTATGGGGGGAAAACATACTGCAACTGAGAGACAGCACTGAAAGCCTGCAGTGTGGAGCATGGCAAAAGGCTTCCCTCACTCTGCAGCTCCTCCAGAGGGATGGAATTATGACAGCCTGTACCTTCTCTGAAGGTACCTAATTGCTGAACACAGGCACCAGAGACTCTAGCTCTGGCTACACTACTACTCACTGCACAGGAAGGCTACAAGCTGGGATTGCTTCACCTGGAGAAGAGAAGCCTTGGGAGGGGTCATGTGGGAACGTTTTATTTACCATCAATGTGTATAAATACCTTATGATGGGGGGCAAAGATTGAGCCACACTTGGGTGCTCTCTCCTCCCAAGGAGATGCTCACTCACCTGATCTCCCTGCCTCGACAGCACAGTCCCAGCAGTGACCTGGTGCAGCGTCACTTTGCCATTCAGCAGCGAAGGATCCTGGAGAGAAAGGGTGTAGAGGGGACAATTTACTGGTCTGTGCTCACGTAAAGATCCAAGATGTGAGGAAGCATCCAAAGAAAGCAAACAAGAACAATTACTAAAGACAATGTTATAAGTGCTTGAGTCTCTTTAAAAGATGGTGCATGATTTTTGTGCTTCTCTCCCCAACAGCCATTTCTTCCAGAAGAAAAACCAGGTTTAATTCGTTTCAATGATCAGACTTGGATTCTCAATGAGTTTGTATTTGCCAGTTCTGCCCCCAGGTTCTTTTAAGGGTCTATAACAAAATGAGATCCCGATCTGCTGGTATGAAAATCATGAAGCACGAAGTTACTTTCAAAGGAAGCTTCCCCAAAGTAATGAATCCTTGTGTCCCTGCCCATGCGGATTGCACAGGAGAGTGGGAATTTTCCTCCTGACTGAAAAGCACACGGGAGGGAGGGTCTGTCTAAAAGCTTGCCCTTGATTTAGACTTGAACCCAAACCCTTGCAATGGCAAGGAGCTGATCCAGTTAAGTGTCTCAGCTGATCAGAGACTCTTTTCCAGCTCATAAACTGGTCAGCACCATCATCCTGAGTACAGAGGGACAGCCAGCAAGCAGGGAGATAATGTTTTCTTTCCATCTCAAAGAACTGCCCATGCAATTTGGTGTCCACATGCAGTCAGCATCAAACCCTAGTGCTTGAGGCCACCTTTGCTTTGGCATATCTTCCACCCAAAGCAGCAAGTCTTCAGAATCTCAACATTTTTGGCTTTAACCTGCCAGAGGGGAGACTGAGCTGAGCTCTTAGGCAGAAGCTCTTCCCTGTGAGGATGCTGAGGCACTGGCACAGGGTGCCCAGAGAAGCTGTGGCTGCCCCATCCCTGGCAGTGTTCAAGGCCAGGTTGGACACAGGGGCTTGGAGCAAGTTGCTCTAGTGGAAGGTGTCCCTGCCCGTGGCAGGGGCTGGAGCTGGATGAGCTTTAAGGTCCCTGCCAATCCAAACCACTCTGTGATTGTATGATTTTGTCAGCATCATCCAAATAGGTAGGGGCAAAACCTCGGCTCAGTTATGTGGCTCTTGCATTAAGCTAAGTCCAGGACTTCCCCACAGAGGCAGAAGCACCACGAGCAAGAGCTGTGTGCACAGTGATACAGCTCAGCACAAGCCCCTCAGCAGAACCTGCCCATAGTCATGAACCTCACTGCAGCAGGAAACAACAGCAGAGACATAAACACTTTACCATTGCCATTGCTCTGCAGGGTTTCCTCTGCTCATTTTGGTTGGAAAAAATAGAGCAAGTGAAATAATCAGAATTACTCTTTCCACCTCCAGCTGATAAAAAGAACAGATCTTAATGAAAAAACAGTTTTATTGAAAGCAATCTGTTTGATGGGAACGTGTCCAATGCAGGAAACCTGACAAGCACCTGTCAAAATATTGCAGTTCAGCAATATCAACTAATTCCTGTGATGGTTCTGCTATATTTATACATTTATGGTTGTAGGGAATTACCGACTCTTATAGGCAGAGCTCTAACTATGGAAGTGTCTCACAGTAAGGGAATACAGGCTCCCCAGTGAGCTCTGCTTACCAGCAGCTTTCTCTGCTGCATTAGCTCCTACAAAAACTGTTGCAAGGATTTTCTTCGTGTCTCAGACTCTTAAAGGACTGGAGTACATTGCACACAAAGCTGTGCTCAGCACTGGAAAGCTTTAAGAGCAGCTGAGTCAAAAACCTGCCAGAAATGACTGAGCAATATTGGATTCTGCCTTGGGCATGAAAAGAGCCTGAAAGACCTCCAAGCAGACCTTGAAATCCTATTTTCTGTGCTATTACAACCCTGAGTAAGCAATGAAGGAGGTTACAAACGAGATCACAGACATGGTCCATCCTATCTGGCACGTACTCTCTTGAATGGGCCAGACCAGCAACCCCAAATCCAGCACCTCACAGTTACAGGGTTTGAGCTGAACAACCTCCCACTGACCCTCTTCAGCCTCCCCCAGCCACTTGCTTTTAGGAAAAGAAGTCACCAGCACAACTGAACCCATTTCACAGCAAGTTTCCTTCTTGGTGTTACTAGCAGAGGTTTGTGATGCAGAAGTGAAAACACAAAACACTTCTAAACACTCACCAAAAGCAGGAATTAACTGGGACACACCATTGTTTTGTTGTAACTCAGGCAGAAGATACACCCTGCAACATTAACTCTCATTCCTAACTGCAGATAAAGCTGAAAATATGGGAAAGTTGTACGAGATAGAAAACCATTTGTGCCAGGGATCCAAGGAATTCAAGTTATTTAAAACAAAAGGAAAAATCTTAATCCTGAAGTCAAATACCTAAAGGGCATTTGAAATAACACCACCTTCCTCCTAAAGCAAATGATCCTCCCCACTCTTTCTTACAGTCTCATAAAAACCCCACCTAACCAGAAACCCCCACCCCACCTGACATCATAACATCAGGGTTTGATTCATACTGATGGGCTGCTCTGAAAAAATGACAACTTCAAATGCCTCCAACCAGCTAAGAAATAAAAGCTCTGAGCTGATGTTTTAAGAGAAGAGCTCACAGGATTTATTTTCTTCCTCTATGAAAGCAGTATTGAACACATTTCAAACTACAGTAAGATTTTTCTTCCATTGCCTGGAGAAGACTTGACTTTTGCTAATCCTGCATAGAAAAACTAACACTGACCTTTAAATGAGATCCGGCTACATTCCATCCATTTCTTATTTGCTTGTGACAAACTGAGTTGTTACAACATCAAAGTCTGAAAAACCTCCCTTACTTCATTATTTAGATCTCCTACCTTATTTCATGATTACTTAGATCCTCATGCTACAGACACTGCCTATACTGGCACAGAGAAGCTGTGGCTGCCCTATCCCTGGCAGCGTTCAAGGCCAGGTTGGATGGCACTTGGAGCAATCTGCTCTAGTGGAAGGTGTCCCTGCCCATGGTAGGGGTTGGAAGTGGGTGAGCTTTAAGGTCCCTTCCAACCCAAACCAGGCTGGGATTCTATGATGCTGTTGCAAGTAACTTTAATCTGTTCACTTGTCAATTACTGAGAAATTTACTCTAGATTAAAAAAAATAAATCAGAAGTGCTGTAATTGGGAGCTTCAGTGATCTTGGAATTTTTGCTCATGATCCAAAAATCTAAAAAGGAAGACACCAGTTGTATATTGGATACAAACTTGTGTCACAGGCAGTGTGTGAGGCCAGTCCTGTCAGGAACAGGAGGCTGATCAGAACAGATGGAAGTAGCTAGTCCTGCTTTATTCCATCTGCCATTTAGGTAATTGTAAAATAGTCTGTAACCTTTTGTGAGCAGATAAATGCCTGAAAAAAAAACCCAAACTTACAATTAACCTAACAAGAGAGTTAACTCTCCTGCAGGCGACAGCCAGTACAGCACCCTCTGCCAAACCAGAGACTGCAGATCGGGCATCTCAAGCCCCACTGCTGGCAACTGAAGGATCACAACCAAGAACTGGAAGATGCAAGAGGAATAATTTGGAATGTTAAAATCCAAAAGTAAATGCTTCTAAGTTCTAGCAAGTGTTGTTTGGTGAGAGCTCTTGAAGCAGAGAACGAGGCTGCAGCAGCTGTGCCCAGGCCTCTGGCAGCATCCCACCCTTCAGGTAGTGAAATACATGCTGAAAGAAAACCAGGATAGTTGGGACTGATTGAGACAGATGCACTGTTTCCACAAATTGCCCTATTAGCTGCATGAATAGAGACACCTCTGTAGTGAAATGCAGCTGGAATCATAGGAATGATGAAAACAAACATTTTCATTCCTTCTTACAACAGAGAAGTGATAAGCAGGGGCTCAGCTCACCAGTGACACCTGCAAGGGCACCAACGGGCATGGCACAGTCCCTCAGCTCTGAAATGCACTCACAGCCCTTGGCCAAACACACAGCTTCAATTCCAAAAGCCATCAAGGCACTCAGTGCTGTGCCAACAGATTAATGCATTCAGCCATCACCTGAATGCCCTTACACCACTTCTTCACACAGGACATGAGAGCATGAAATTACAAGGCAGCAGAAATTGCACATTTACTTCTTACCCAGATAACTCTGTACACAGTGAGGAAAGATCCGTGCACTGCATTTCATAGGGTCTTTTCATATGGCAGAATAATGCAGATTTATTGCAGTGCTGCTAATAACTTCAACAGACCAGAGAAGAAACCACTCCGCCAGTCCACAGTATACCAGGGAGACAATTTACTTCTTGGTGCTTAGCAGAAAGAGATGAAAAGCAAAACCAAAGCCACTTCTTCCTGCAATCACTTACATCAAGTTTCATCAAGGTTGAAAGGTCTTTCTTTGCTGCTTCGACGATGGCATCAATATGTTTGGTGTTACAGACATCTTGCACAGCGCTATAATGGAAGACTGCTGAAGGAGCTTCTGCCACGGTCACAGACTTCTTCAGTATCGACTGCAAGAACAGGTACACAAGTATTGATTTAAAGATCAGAATTGGCACCTACCCAGCAAAAACTTGCCATATCATCTGTGTTCTCTACCCACAACTGGTGGCCTGCAGGAAAAAAAAGCTAGGCTTTTAAAAGCAACAGCTTGCTAACTTCATTATCCTGGTATTTCTCTGCAAGGCT
Source organism: Pezoporus flaviventris (assembly GCF_033815535.1). Lineage (NCBI taxonomy): Eukaryota > Metazoa > Chordata > Aves > Psittaciformes > Psittacidae > Pezoporus > Pezoporus flaviventris. The sequence goes on along the minus strand of NW_026892702.1, from coordinate 1,791,674 downwards.
TGACACTCAAGTCAAACAAAGTTACTCATCACAGCATGTGGAAGGGAGGAGTAAGAGACTTCTCAGAAACTGGGCAGCTGCCAGCTTGATAGAACTAAAACCTGATAGAACTAAAAACCGTATGGAAAGCTGAAGAAAGGATGAACTGCCAGTAAAGGTCACACTGAGCCACAGCTTCTCTTCAGATTTTGGTGTGCAGCTTTATAATTCAAAAGCACCCTTAACTTCCAGGTCAGTGTTCATAAAAACCAGATCGTGAACGGAAACACAGATTGATAAATCATGACTGAAAACCTGCAGGAAATTCAGAGGCTGAGACAAGTTTCTCATTTTTATTTTCACAAATGAAGCATGGTCTGACAAACTCACCTTTCCAAATAATCCTTTTCCTGAGTCAGATGAAGGCAATAATAGTTAAAGGGGGCCTATAAGAAACCTGGAGAGGGGCTTTGGCCAAGGGCCTGTAGGGACAGGCCAAGGGGAATGGCTTTAACCTGCCAGAGGGGAGACTGAGATGAGCTCTTAGGCAGAAGCTCTTCCCTGTGAGGGTGCTGAGGCGCTGGCACAGGGTGCCCAGAGAAGCTGTGGCTGCCCCATCCCTGGCAGTGTTCAAGGCCAGGTTGGACACAGGGGCTTGGAGCAAGCTGCTCTAGTGGAAGGTGTCCCTGCCCATGGCAAGGGTTGGAGCTGGATGAGCTTTAAGGTCCCTTCAACCCAAACCAGTCTGGGATTCTACGAATACCTACAACCAAGATGTTGCAGCAGTGTTTTCCCGTTACTTGCCAAGAGAATCTCCACAGAGTTTCAAGATCTGCTCCAGAAAGCCTGAACAGTCACCCAAATCTACTGAAACAACTACAAGTTAAAAGACACCAGCACAAGAAGAACAAAATCACAGCTCGTACAGAGTTGCAGGGGCAGTGCTTTGAAGTACAAGATATTAGTCAAACAACAACGATGTGCGGAAGCACAATACAAGCACCACACTGGGCTCTCCAAGGGTCAGGACCTACCTTGCCCACGACTGGGCCACTGGCCACATCCTCCAAGGCAAAGTGCACCCGGGCTCTTTCATATGCCATGTCCATGTCTGATTTTGCACCACTGGAGTTGTCTACAAGCAATACAGAAAGCTTTTTGTAAGCACTTCTTTTATTACTGCTTCTCAGAAGGTACAGAAAGGTGAGCAACATTGTTTGCTTTTTCATTTCTGAAGCTGACGATATACTAGAAAGTGGGATCCTCATACTCTTTTTTATTTCCCAGCTTGTTTTGACCCAGAAGATCTGATGGGAGCTCTCAGTCTGCTCATCTGAGCTCATGAACACAATACATCCCTAAATTCCCTCTGTTCAGAGTGCAATCATTACTTTGGGGTAGACAAAACAGGGCCATTTGGATACGAAGATTATCAGAAAGAGGCAAATTCACCAAACAGAAACTCCTCATTGCTTTCAGGAAATGATTGTTATGAACCTTTCCTCCACCAAACCAAAGCATTTCTTTTGTAGCAAATATATAGCAAGAGCTTTCAGAGGGAGAATATTATCGTCAGCAACTTCTTAAAGCCTCTCCACGGACATCATTCCCTAAATGATGCCTAAAGTCATTTCAGCTCTTTTCTACAACTTGTCCACACTTTCATATGCTGAGAGATTACTGAGCAATTCCCTTCCAGGCCTCACTTATTTAATCCATGAATCTGTCACTAACAACTTCTATTCCCTATCTCCCAAGTTTAATACATCTTAATTATATTAGCTCTTTGGCTGTTCCATCCACCTTCTAGGAACCTATCTGAGAGAATCCATAACACAGATATATCTGGGAAATGCCTCCCATTTCATTACCTGGAAGACGATGCCCATGATTCAGGCTGGTGATTCACAGAGGAGTTTAAGAATCATGCAGAGATTGCAGTTTCTTTTAATAAACCTATAATCCATCCCATCACATTTCTACACCAATAGATCTGAAATCTATACTCAGAAAAGTTTAAATCTTCGCCCTTTCATCTTTTTCCTTCTGTTCCTCCGTTGTTCTTATGCTTTTGCTTTCTTAAATTCAAACTGCTGCTCAAAAATAGGATGAGCCCTTAGAGAACACAAGTGTCCTTCCTGACTGTTGAATTTGTTACTGAATAAACTCTGACAGGGCTGAAACTTTTAACTCTGAATTCCTCCCCCACCCCATCTAGGACATGAGCAAATCCTGCTGTCCCGGAGGTTCAGACCTACTTCAGACGGCTCTTTTCCACATTACGTACAAATATGGACAAACCTTTGCATGTAGAAAATCCACGTTTGCCACTGGGATCATAACATCATTTAAAGATCAGCCTCCAAACAAGAAGCCCAACAAGCTGACCCAATGACTGTCGGCAGCAAAACTTAACTTCCGAACCATAAGACCAAAAACCAAAACCACCACCAAAACCAGCCAATCCCAATCCACAAACCAACACTGTTGATGCTGCTGAATTTTGTACACACTGCAACATTAAGGACCCTAAATTAGTTATTAAACAACAAAAAAGAGCTGGAATAGTAGAAATAGCAGCCTGGAACTCCATATGGGCTGATCTGCCTGCCTGTCAATTCCACTGCCCCACAAATCACAAGGTCAGCAGAATTACTGAGCCCAAATACACCAAGTGCATTTGAAATCTAAACACACACTTTTCAGGCTAAACCTAAACAAGCTGATGATGGGTGGGCATAGAGGCACGAAAAGCATCCTCTGCACAGCTCTACGTAGTGAAAAATCAAGAGAGAAAGGGGAGGCATTCTAAGAATGAAAGCTTATGTCTACCAGACATTCAAAGAGAAACCTTCATCTCATTCGTAGGTACAAGCTTCCCACACAGTGATTAATTAAACCGTCTCGTTGCTCAAATGGGAGTTAGAAAGGACACAGCAGAACAAGCTTCAACTAGAGGCGTTGAGTCAAAAGAACAGAAGGCAGTGGGAAACTCAGGGTGGGGGGGATCCAATCCTGTTTGGTGACCACATGCTGCTGAGATCCCACACACTGCTGGTGGGGAAGTCACTGCAACAACACCGGCAGCCGACCCTGTCCCTGCAGTGTTTCAGCTGCCTCCCTCCTCCCAAGCACTCACTCACTGAGCTACCAGCTTCTGACATGGGATCCTACACTCCTGCATCTGTGCTGTAGGGTTAGGGCCTCGGTGTGGAAGAAGGAAAAGCATCTTCTCTTGACTCCTGATAAAAAAAATCCCGACAAACCAGTAAAAGGTAACTGCTATTTAACCTTAGACAAATTAAGTTCACTGAATCCCAGCACCATTAGGGTTGAAGGGACCTCTGGAGATCAGCCAGTCCAACCCCCTTGCCAAGGCAGGGCCACCCAGAGCAGGTTACCCAGGAACGTGGCCATGATGGGTTTGGGATGTCTCCAGAAAAGGACACTCCACAACCCCCTGGGCAGCCTGTGCCAGGGCTCTGCAACCCTCAATGTAAAGAAGTTCCTCCTCATGTTGACATGAGACTTGTTGTGATTTAGTTTATGGCCACTGCTCCTTGTCCTGTCACTGGGCACTACTGAAAAGAGTCTGGCACCATCCTCCTAGAACTCACCTTTGATATACTGATCTGCATTGACTGGATCCCCTCTCAGGCTTGCCCTTCTCCAGACTAACCAGGTCCATCAGAGAGATGCTCCAGACCCCTGAGCATCCTTATGGCCTCTGCTGTACCTACTCCAGCAGGTCCTTGTCTGTCTTGTTCTGAGGAGCCCAGCACTGGATACAGTTCTCCAGATGTGGCCTCACCAGGGTCAGTAGAGGGGGAGGAATCACCTCCCTCAACCTGCTGCCACACTGCTCCCCATGCACCCCAGGAACCTCTTGGCCCTCCTGGCTGCAAGGTCACACTGCCAGCTCATGGTCAACTTGTCATCCCCAGTACTCCCAGGTCCTTCTCAGCTGAACTTATGAACACTTACTTCCAGGAACAACAGAACTGGTGAAGTTCTCACATACAAAAGACCTTTTTGTTCTATTACTTTCATCTAATTTTTCTGTTCACCACCCCAGATGCTCCACCTGACTTATTTATGTCTTTCTCCCATGAAGCTAAAGAGTGACTGTAACCTCAGAGCTGTGAAATCAGCTCTGATCACCAAAGCAAATCATGATTACCCATTAGATATGCTCCTTCTGTCAGTAAAACTTCATCTTCTCTCTCTGCTAAGCTCTGTGTACTCTGACATAACTCTTAACACATGTAAAAGGAGAGATGAAGGACAACTGGACGTATTCACTGCTAAGTATGCAGGATCCTTCCACGTCAAAGCTTCAAAGAACACACATGGACTCTACCTTAAGTGTGACACTGCTGCTTATAGGCAGACCTCACTGAACTGTGCCTGCATGTGCCTGAGGGAAAGTGGCTCCATTCAGAGTCAGCATTACTTAACTCGCCACTGACTGGAGTCTGCTGCTCCATTTTAGAATGCACAGTGCAAAACAACCCAACATGCATGAAAGTAAAGCCAAGTCTTGCCTGGGTCAGTTCAGTATTTTCCCTTAACTGGTTTCTCTGGTTCAGAAATATGATCTCCTTATCCCTAGCCAAAATCCTGCTTCCCTGTCACACCCACCCCTGTGGACAGTAACATGAAATGATGCTAAAATGTAACTGGGGCCTTGTACATCTGCACAGCACAAACAGAAGAAGGAGAGAATAAGCTCTCCACTGCTAAAAATGAATAGATATCTTCCTGATATCTATTTAGATTAGATATCAGGAAGAAGTTCTTCCCTGTGAAGGTGCTGAGGTGCTGGCACAGGGTGCCCAAAGAAGCTGTGGCTGCCCCATCCCTGGCAGTGTTCAAGGCCAGGTTGGACACAAGGGCTCGAAGCAAGCTGCTCTAGTGGAAGGTGTCCCTGCCCGTGGCAGGGGTTGGAACTGGATGAGCTTTAGGGTCCCTTCCAACACAAACCAGTTGGTATGATACCCATTTTTCCCCTCCCTGCACACAACCAACTTAACTTGATAGCAGTCAGTGTTAGAAGCCTTACACTGGGAAAGCCCTTAGCACTGAGGGCTCCCTCAGCCCACCTTCCTCCTTGTCTCCTTACTCTCTAAGCCTCACCCACAGTATGTTCTGATCTGCTAAACCATTTAACAGTCAACATAAGCAATACTTGTTATCTTCTAATGTATCCAGAGGACCCTTACACCACCAATTAAATGACTTCTCTATTAACAGTATCTTTATAATGGCTACAGTATCTAAGCATGACCTTAACTACCTCAAGATGGCTGATTTGGTACTTGGCTAAGGAAAGACAGACACCTTCCTCCTGTTATTCACCCAAGAAGTTGCAGTTTCTCCACCCTGAACACGAAGCTAACCTAAACAGCTGGCTCAGAGAAGATGTCTAAGTGGAGATGACAGAAGTTCACCAAACTGAATACTGCAGCATCAAAACAGCTCATAAACGTCTCACCAAAGCATTCAGTGATAAGTCACCTTCATTACCCACTCAAAAAATGTTCCTCTACAAGCAACAAATCCATGTGATGTGCTCTGTGGGACCATCAGCCAAGCAAGAATCATGTGTCATCTTCTGCATGAAAGATGACAGCATATTATCATAACTCACTGTTTCAGTTATATCAATTATTAAAGCTCTTCATTTTTGCAGGTGTCTTGGAAGACAAATCATTGTATGCTCCCCACTGCTGGCAAAGACAGCAAGGGAATGCTCTCTTAGATAATAATCCGTTTGTGACTTCAGAAAATACATTTCTGACACTTGATTTGGGAAGCAGCTCCACTGCAAGATGACTGTCCAACACAATGAGGAAGAGTAGCCCAGTGCTCCAGAGAGCACATCTGCCCCACAGGATTAGGTACATAACCCACTGCCCACAGCTTTGCCAAGCACTACTTACTAGAAGCCTCTGGAGACCCTGCGTAGGGTGGTGATGAAAGGCTTCTTCTGAAAATATGCTCAGAGTTTTCTGTACCAGAAATCTTCAGTGGATCTGAAATTCACAAACAGAAGTCATAAAGATCTAAGCACAGGATAGTCCCTCAAGAAGCAAATTTTAGTGACAAGCAAGAACCTCTCACTGCCCACTTTGAAAAGTCACTAAAGGCTGTGTTAAAGGCTTTGAAACACCAGTGTTAAACATTGTCTAAACCTGCTTCCTGCTTCCCATTTAATTAAAAACTTTCAGGCTCAGAGGCAAAATTCAACTCAATCTATATCTGTAGGTTTAGGTTTCATCCTGACACTTCAGCCTGGCAGCCTGCACACACCCAGCCATCCTGCCAGCATCTGAGTGCATTTTCACAGCCTCTCCTACAAAGTCAGTGTTAGGAGCCACTTTTTTCCCCCTCCTCCCTCAATATCATGAACACAGCAATAATTTCCTATTAAAGCAAAGGACAATCCAAAGACTTCAAACCTGGCACTGCAATCCCTAACTAATCAAATAAAGATCAACAACACAATGATTAAAGAACATCACAAAGGACAGTTACTACACACTTCCAGAGACATTACCTATTTCCAGTGCTTCCCCAGCTTTTTCCAGCTTCTCTCCACGATCCTCCTCTGATACATTAGACACTTGTCTCTTCACTGCTTTGCTTGAGCCTCCTCCAGCTGTGACACTTGTCACAGAGATGAGGGGGATGGCTTGGCTCTGCTGCAAGACACAAAGTGCAAAGCAGACATAACCCACCCCCTCTTACATCTTAAACAGGACTGGAGCCTGTGCTGACCCCGGGGCCTTCACCCACTTGTGGTAGTCAAAGAAAGACTGTCAGGTATCTGCCAGCTCCCTCAGCACCCTGAGGTGCATCCCATTACAGCCCATGTACAGTCCAATTCATATAAGTATTCCCTGACCTGATACTCTTCTCCCAAGGCTACATCCTTCTTTGAACTGTTGTAGGTAGAAGTGACTCAGTCCCATTAATAAATGTCAGGACTGTTCAGTCACTGGCACAGGCTGCCCAGAAAAGCTGTGGCTGCCCCATCCCTGGCAGTGTTCCAGGCCAGGCTGGACAGGGCTCGGAGCAAGCTGCTCTAGTGGAAGGTGTCCCTGCCCGTGGCAGGGGTTGGAGCTGGAGGAGCTTTAAGGTCCCTTCCAACCCAAACCATTCTATAACCACTGACACATAGTCACATATGTGCACAGTGGGGCAGATACATCAGCGTGAACCAATGCACTTTCTTCAAACTTCTGAAATTTAAGCTTCCCTCCCATTCCCCAGACATCAGCCTGGGCAAGGTTTTACGGGCTGTCTGTAACAAGGACCTTCTAGAGTATTCAATTAATACGTAACATTTGCTTTATGAGCTTCTGAAAGAAGGAAAACCTCCCCATGCCAAGACACAGACAGGGAGAGCAGATAAAGTATACCCCAAACTCACACAGTTGAAGAGCTCTGTAGTCAGACCAAGGTAGTTGTGCAGTGCCAGGAATGTCACTCTCTGCAGCCTCACCATGATGATCTAGAAATGGAAAACAAGAAGCAACAGAATGGATTTAGTGTTCTCCCACACTTGTTCTAGCATTTAAACAGTTATGCACCAGAGTACTTGAAGGGACTCAGACTGTACCCTAAGCTGAAACTCCTTTTTAGCAGTTGATAAACTGAGGCAAAGACAAAGTCATTTACCAAAAACTTCACAATCATCTGCTGGTACAAAAATCTAAACTCTTACTGCCAAACACCAAATTATGCTTTTTGTTTTCTGTAAACACCAATAACAAACGTGCCCTGAAATAAAAGCATTTCCTTCCATTTTTTCCCCTCATTATTCCAGCTGTCTCCATACAGAGCCTGTTCTCCTGCTCTACAAGCACTACACTCACATAAGCCACCACTGCCACCTGACCGTCCCCAGCCCTTAAGCCATCCCCTCTTGTATCTGCTCACACGGAGCAAATTAAATTGGCATAATGATCTGTTCTCCTCTGCCATCAGTATTAGGAGGTTCATGTGTCACTCAAAGTATCCAGGCACAAGGACAAAAGACACAGAAGTGCGAGTAAAACAAAAGGACAGTCCCGAATGACTACTGCCCTGTGGGACAACACTGCAAACCCTCCAGACTGAGATCCTGAGTACACACTTCCCTGTGCAGGCTTCCACATGCAGGATCATAGAACAGTTTGTGTTGGAAAGGACCCTAAAGCTCCTCCAGCTCAAACCCCTGCCATGGGCAGGGACACCTTCCACTAGAGCAGCTTGCTCCAAGCCCCTGTGTCCAACCTGCCCTTGAACACTGCCAGCGATGGGGCAGCCACAGCTTCTCTGGGCACCCTGTGCCAGCGCCTCAGCACCCTCACAGGGAAGAGCTTCTGCCTAAGAGCTCATCTCAGGCTCCCCTCTAAATCTCCCTCTCTTGTAATCAAGAGACAGACTTGCAGGGCTCACCTGAGAACTGCCTAAGCAAAGCAAGGGACAGTGAACTTAAAACCAACACAAAGCACAGTTCTTTCCTCAGGTGCTGACAATTCTTTCTCAGGTGGACATTCGCATCAGTCTGAATTCTGTGAATTTCACAAAGCATCAACCCTCAACAAACATCTTCTAACAGTACATTGGTCCTTTCTTAAAGCATGGAACAGTCTCTTCCACACTCTAAGCCATTTTGAAGCATAACCATGAGGCAGAGCCCATGCCGGCAGGTTCTACTCCATCTGGACCAACGAGCTTATAGGCAGGTCTGGCTGATTTGAGAGGCTATCACATGCAGAAACCAATTCAATATGTGTGTATATGTGTAACACCCACACATCTGCATGATTTCTTCCTGGACATGATTAACACTGAGATCATGAAGTCTAGGGCTCTAAGAGCAAGAGGAGCAGCAGAACTAGTCCAAACCTTGACAAGAAGCTGTATGGAACAGTTCCATACCTGCACAAGCATGATAAGCTTGCTGAACTTCAACATGCCTTCCTTGTAACTTTGAAACTAGGGTGATTTCTGCCTCCTCCACCCCAGCTCTGCCTCACCCAGAGCTTACCTGTACCACTCGAACCAGAGTTTCGGGGTATTTCTGGAAGACGTCTTGAAAGGCACTTGCTGGAAGCCGCAGGATGGTGGATGGGGTGGCTGCTCTGGCTGAGACTGTTTTGTAGGGAGCAGGGTGACCCTAAGGGAAAGTTTCAGGGATGCAAAGTTAATCCACCAATTATCAGACCCAGTCCTTCCCAATCACTGCCCATGTTTCTCCTCTGATGTCATATATGCCTGACAGACATCCTCTGATCACAAAAAAGCCTCAAGCTTGTGCCCCATGACCTGCAGGTGGTGTAATAAGGGCAGCGTGGTCAGGAGAAGTCATAGCAGCAGCTTCACTGGCATTGAACAGAGACAGGGGAATAAGAGCTACAAAGAGGTGTATTTATATCAGGTTCAGGGGAACAAGTCCATCAGCTCTGACACAGTTTTACTACAGACACAGCCAGGTTTGGAGTATTTCAACTTCAGCTATTCTAGAGTGCAGAGAAAAGAAGTTTTCTTGGTTTTATTATCTGAACTGATGACCAAGCTGTTTGCTGCACTAACAGTGACAGACTCACCCATCAGCAAAAATACAACAAAGTTGTATTATAATCACATACAGAATAGAATGAGACAAACAGCAGACAGACTTCCTGTGTTCTAAGATAAATATATATGTTTGTATCTTCATGTATATATGTATATCTATCCACATGAAATATTCCAAATGACAAAGACAAACAGCCCTTGATGTGAGATAAAATGAGTCCAGACCATCCTGAGTTGCTTCAAGAACAGATGGAGAAATAACAAAGCAGTGACAGCTAAAACTGTAAGTGGGTACAACAGAGATCTTTTTACCCTAGAAGGCAAAAATGTGGTTTAGGATTTTCCCTCTTGAATCAGAACAGAATTTAACAAAAACCTATCACCAAACACTTGGCTAAAGAACAGCACCCCTGCTAGCCCACTAGTAAATGCTGAAAAGAGTACTTAAGTCATGAATTCATTTAGTAATATATAAAATATGGATTTATCCAATACTTCTAAGATAAAACCTCATGAAGTTCAACAAGGCTAAATGCAAGGTCCTGCACCTGGCTTGGTGCAATCCTCAGCACAGACACAGGCTGAGAGATGAAGGAATGGAGCACCTGAGAAGAATTTTGTGCTATTGAAGGATGAGACGCTCCTCATGAACCAATTCAGTGTGCACATGAGCCCAGAACCCCGCCATGTGCTGGGCTGCACCCCAGAGAGTGAGCAGCAGCTCAGGGAAGGAATTCTCCCCCTCTGCTGTGCTCTGGGGAGAACCCCCCTGCAGTCCTGATCCAGCTCTGGGGCAACAGCACAAGAGGGACGTGGAGCTGTTGGAGCGAGGCCAGAGGAGGCCATGGAGATGCTGCGAGGGCTGGAGCAGCTCTGCTCTGGAGCCAGGCTGAGAGAGCTGGGCTGGGGCAGCCTGGAGAAGAGAAGGCTCCTGAAGGGGAGACCTGAGAGCAGCTCCAGTGCCTAAAGGGGCTGCAGGAAAGCTGGAGAGGGGCCTGGGACAAGGGATGTAGGGACAGGCCAAGGGGAATGGCTTTAACCTGCCAGAGGGGAGACTGAGATGAGCTCTTAGGCAGTTCTACAATCTACAACAACTGACTGTCAAGGTTTTCAGAATGGCCAGGGCACTCCATCTAGCAAAGAGGAGCATTTATCAGCCAAGTCTCAGCTCCACAGTTTGCCCAGGAGCTGTGAGACACCAAATATCCCTGAGAAAATATTTATATTGGGGAACTCAGCTGGTGGTTTGGAATAGCTGCTGCTTGGTCCCAGGGACTCCCTCAGATGTGAACGTGCAGGGTTTAACTGTACTACCAGTTTTGGTTATTATCTGTAAGACAGTATCAGTATCAGTATCAAATTTATAGAGGGGAGACTGAGATGAGCTCTTAGGCAGAAGCTCTTCCCTGGGAGGGTGCTGAGGCGCTGGCACAGGGTGCCCAGAGAAGCTGTGGCTGCCCCATCCCTGGCAGTGTTCAAGGCCAGGTTGGACACAGGGGCTTGGAGCAAGTTGCTCTAGTGGAAGGTGTCCCTGCCTGTGGCAGGAGGTTGGAACTGGATGAGCTTTAAGGTCCCTTCCAACACAAACCAGGCTGGGATCATATGAAAAGGAGCCCTTTTGTGCTACCGACTAGGAGCTAGGGAAGAAATGGAGTTTCTACTTCAACAGTCACCCTCCTTCAGAATCTTCTAAAGGTTCCTGAGCAGCAGAAGGCGAACTCTAAACATACAGATGTTACACACTGATTACACACACACTAATCTGCAAGTCTTCTAGAGCATCAGCCAACTGACTACCATCACTGCAAAAGAATTCCTGCCCAGAGAGCACAGCAAAACCAAACAGCATATGTTCCATACAGCTACCACCACTGTGGAGGCTGAAGCTCCAGCTCTGTCTGCTGCTCTGGAAGTCAGAATGAGGCAGATTCTAAAATTAAATGAGATTAATTGGAACCAATTTGTTAATTACCCAACCTCAGCTGCCCTGCCTATGAAACACAGGCTGATATTAATAGCTTTGATTTCCATGCTCCTGAGGGATTTGAAACTTTCAACATCTCTGACCTCCAGTGCAGAGCTTCCAGGCACCTTTAGAATCCTGAGCTCCTTTTAACTAAGTAAAGAAATTAATAAATGATATTTCTGGGCCTTTGCTGAACCCAAAAATAAATGCAACATTCCCTTGTACAGCCCAGCTTAAAGCCTGGCTTTAGACAAAGAAGTCATTTAGAATTCTCCTGTACTCAAATATAAACAAAAATGTATGGATACATCACTGTACTTGCCATTAACTCAATTTCTTATCAATCTCTGCACATTTTTACTATGTTTAAATTCCACTGTTCTACAATCACACACTGAGTTCACAAGGAACAGGTAAGCTGTAATAATCAGTAGTGAACTGTTTTTTTTTTCAACAGAGAACTTTATGTTCTCAACACAGGTAACTATTCTATCTTGTTCTAAGAGCTGCAGAGTAATTAAGTATGGTAGGTGAGAAATGTCACAGCTAGAGGAGTAGCTGAATCCAGATGACAGCTAATCACAGACTCATAGAATGGTCTGGTTTGTGTTGGAAGGGACCTTAAAGCTCACCCAGCTCCAACCCCTGCCACCAGCAGGGACACCTTCCACTAGAGCAGCTTGCTCCAAGCCCCTGTGTCCAACCTGGCCTTGAACACTGCCAGGGATGGGGCAGCCACAGCTTCTCTGGGCACCCTGTGCCAGCGCCTCAGCACCCTCCCAGGGAAGAACTTCTGCCTAAGAGTTCCTCTCAATCTCCCCTCTGGCAGGTTAAAGCCATTCCCCTTGGCCTGGGCCTACAGGCCCTTGTCCCAAGCCCCTCTCCAGCTTTCCTGCAGCCCCTTTAGGCACTGGAGCTGCTCTCAGGTCTCCCCTTCAGGAGCCTTCTCTTCTCCAGGCTGCCCCAGCCCAGCTCTCTCAGCCTGGCTCCAGAGCAGAGCTGCTCCAGCCCTCACAGCCTGGCTCCAGAGCAGAGCTGCTCCAGCCCTCACAGCATCTCCATGGCCTCCTCTGGACTCGCTCCAACAGCTCCAAGTCCTTCTCATGGCCAAGTCCAAATGAATTTGGGTAAGAAATCTGCTACGAGAGACACAGAAAACCTGCTGTATTCTCCATGTCCCCTTGCCTGGATTTCATCTTCCTCTGCTCCAATCTGCCACCCTCCACACTACACCACACAGCTTTAACAAAGGGTTCTTGCAGCAACCAGTCACTTCTTTATAACTTCATCCATCATGTCCACTGCATTTAAACACAATTGAGCCTCCAGGCTCACCTTTATCCAAGTGGCTTTTCAGCTTCTTTTAATTCTCAGACTTTCTTTTTTCCCCTCCTAAGTCACTGTCAACTGATCCATATTCCTCCCCGTCCCTTCTTTTTCATTCCAACTGTGCCACCTGCTCACAGTTTTCCAAATACCATCTCCATATGGAGGACAAAAGAAGAGTAAACCCCAAAGCTCCAGCAATCAACAGCAAGCACTGTGTGTGCTCCTCCTCCGAGTTTTACGCAAGCAGCATTTAGCTGGTCAGAATAAGTGAGATGTGCAGAACACGTCTCATGTCACATCCACTATCTTTGTAGTTAGTGGATCTAAGGGGACTTTTCAATTTAAACAACAGGAAAACTCAATTAGAAAAGTGCCTCTTGTGTGACTTTCTTCTAGATCCAACAAGAGGTCACCACTTCTTGCAGCAACCTCCAATTTTCCTGCACATCTCTCAAACCAGTGGGGTATCAGTGGTACAGCAAATATTATTAAGTCAGCCAAAGGACTCACAAATTCAGCTCAGACAACTGAAATCCTCTCAGATACATTTGTTTCTTCATGTCAGATCCATATTTGGTGGTACAGTGGAACTTCATTAAGGTTCTGGTGTCTGCAGGTAGTTATGAGACTCACTAATCTGAATGCCACTGCCACGTCTCCTCTGTTCTGATCAATGCTACTTTCTCTCTCCTTGCCCATTTTCATACAACTTCCTATGCCTAAAGTCAGCAAAGAGCATAAGGAAGAGGAAAAACAGAAATAAAACAACCAGTTCAAAAAGCTGGAAAACCAGACAGAGTTGTAAAAATAAATGAGAACAAGTTATATTAGCAAGAGGAACGGCAAAGGGTTTGTTCTGTACCCATCTGCATGCTGGTAACTCTTGGCAACACTTTCAATCATTTTGATTTTCTCATTTACCAGTGTTGTAACTAATGAGAGGAAAAAATGATTGAATGAGAATTACAAAAGCAAAACCAACATGAAGAAACCAACCACAACACATAATGAATGGCAATCACGCTCTGAAAAACCAAACCCACACCCCCCTGTTCTACCAGAAGGACTCCTCCTTGTTTATTCCAAGAGAATATAGGCAAAGAACACGACTGGGATTGATGCTCCTATATGACGGTCCTGCTCTTTGGAATACTGGCATTAAGAAAATTTACTGATAGAAGTAAAGGGCAAAGATACCTCTGAATCTGCTATTAATATGGATTTGACAGCAAGAACCAGACTGGCACAGCCCAAATTATTCACATTGCTTTCTACAGAAGAAAGCGTGACCAAGCTTTAAATTTGTTTCTCTTTCCATAGGTTTCATGGAAATTATAGATACATTGAGATACACCTGCATCTAATAGTGGCAAAGAACACTCCACAGAACCATTAAAACTACTTACACAGAGAATAACAGCACCTTGTAATGAAAGGAGACAGGCAAGCACAAGAGAAACATGGTACAAGGTCAAACATGAACAACTTATTGATTACGTTATCCTCGCCCTCTCAACTATCACTATCTCCCAAGGAAGCACTTTCAGTGCTTGTGTATTATCAAAGATGATGAATTCCCCACCTTCTATTCAGGTATTACTAAATAGATGCACTGTGACAATTCCAACATTGGAATTCCAACTGCAACAAAATCCACAGCACTAAACACATACACATGTGCAATAAACACAACCCACCAGCCTCGAGCTTGTTGCCTGTCAAAGAGCACAACCTTCAGAGGGGCACCAGCAGCATGCACATGGGAGGCAGAAACTGAACCCATCAACTGGTGTCACAGTGTAATTACAGCAATAACAACTGCCAGATTTATTCTCATTAGACTAAATAAATTCAATAAGTAACAAATCAGACAGTGTAAAAGCCTGGACTTGTGGCTCTGACCTGCTCCTCCTCCGACTGCTCTGTGACCTTGAGCAAATCAAACTATATCCCAGTTTTCCAGCCACAGAATAGTAATTCCAATCCTACTGCTTATCAGAAATAGCCAGTGTTACACTGGCAGGCTACACATCCCACAACCAGCTTACACAGAGCTAAGCTTACAACTGGGGAGGACTGGGAGAAGGAGAAGAACTGGTCAAAGGAATATTTTCCATCCTGATCCTTTCCTGGTAATATTCAGAGTCAACTCCCACCAAAGAGCTCTGTGACAAAGCAGCACTGCTTGGTCATGAACTTACCGTGATCACATCGAGAATGCTGAGAAGGCTGTGGACACTGTCTCCTGCCAGCACCTCCTTCACAACCACTTCTGTTCCATCCTGCAAGTGCAGCACAGAAGATCAGTGTAAGCTCAGAGCTGCACACCTGGCAGACAGGAAGCACTTAAGGAAGCTGCTCAGTGTTTCAGCAGCCCTAAAAGAAACAGTCTCTCGCTGCAACTTGGGTGTTTGCTTTCTCTATGCTCTGGAAATGTGCTAATTCAAACCACCAAAGGTTTAAACCACCATTCTGAAAGCGACAAATTAAAAGAAACTAAAAGCCAGTTTGTTTCAAGGGAGATGTGACCTGCTTGTTTTTGCTGTGGAACAACAACTTTAAAACAGCTCCCTTCACTTTGAGACAGAATCATCTCCCTTTATTTGAGGGGTTACATGTCAAGAGGGATGACATGTCAATGTTCTGCACAAAACAACAGCAAATGCAAAACTATGCAGAAATCATGAAACATGGTATAATTTACTAAGACAAACCTCTGCATTTTCAGCCACAAGAAAACTGTTCATAAATTAAAGCTAAACTCAAAGCTCAGTCAAGAAATCATCCCATCTAAATTGGCAGAAGGGGTGGCAAGGGCTGCCATGCAGCATTTCAATACTCACCCACAAAACAAGCCATCACTTCTTTTCCATGTTTACCCAAAAGTGAATTCTGGATGTTCCCCCTCCCAGACAACCCTGCTACTAACACAGCAGAGCATTATTGCATAGAGCACACTCAGGTTCTTCTGCTCTGGATACCAAACTGGTCTATATAGCTACCAGCCAAGAACAGAATGTTCCCAACAGCACTCAGAACCTATCTTGCACCCTGCTTTTCCTCAGTAACTATGCAGCCAGAGCTCATGAGAACATTTCAGAATGCCTGATCAGCACTAGGCTTTATTCTCTAAGACGCTGGGCACCATACCTAAAAACCTTGATCTTTACAAATACCATAGCTCTGAAGTAGTTTGAGGCAATCCTTTCTAAATCATGATCATTCAAATGTCTAAGTTTAATCAATGCTTAATGATTCATGCTGGCTTGTATGCTCTGCCAAGTGATTTATCTCAAGAACCACAGACCAGTTTGTTCTTACACTCTCCTGAATGCAGACTTCCAGCTTGCCATCCTGCACCACGTAGATGCTGTTGTCCAGCTGCCCAGGGCGGAATATGTATTCACCTTCATGCAGCTGCACAAAGAACATGTGTTTGCACAGTTCCAGGAAAAGAGGCTTCTCAAAGTGGCCAAGGACCCTGCAGGGAAGAAAAGGCAAAGGGACACCTAAAATTAACATTGATCTTGGAAAATCCTTTCTATATTAGCAGAGCACCTTGCACGAACAGCAGAGGAACACCAGAGCTGCTTGTGGCATGGCAAGAAGAGCAGGAGTCCTCAACACAAGTGCAGAGCACTGAGAAACACTGAAAACACTGCAGATCCTTTTTTGAGTAGCTCCCCAAGCAACACCAGCAGGCTCCAAAGGAAGTACATCCAGTCTTCCTCAATCCAACAGCAGCTTTGGAAGGGGGAGAAATATAAAAGCCTGCAAGATTCACACACTGCGCAAGAAGTTACCCCATGGAGCTTTCCCTTTCAGTACAGCTCCCTGCCCACAAACCAGAACATGAGGAATACTGAAAAAAAAGGGGAAAATTCCTGTCATCTGCATGTACCTGTAAGTCTGGAATATTCCATCTCCTGCTGGCAAAGTGCAATTGGGCTCCTCTGACATTGAAACTACCCATTTGCTACCAGGCAGACAGAAATGCGCATCTTAAAGCTGATCAGCACAGCACCAGAGGGACCCTCTCATGGCCCCACGAGCTCACATTTTAACAGGCTCAATCAATCAAATTCTACTGCAACATCAATTAGTCACAGGAGGTCAGAATTCCACGGCAGAAAGTTCAGGTGACTTAAATAGCAGTTTTAATAGAGCGTGTTTGACCTTCAGGACTAAACTGTACCATAACTGGGAGAGAAATAAGCACACACAAACAAAACCAAAATTACAGATCAGATCTCATCCTCTTTGCTGGGTCAGCAAATTTAACCCCTTGCTGAATAGGCACAACGCCCATCCCTTGTCTCAACCCACCAAAGAACTGTGGGGATTAAGTTAACTTTGATTCCACTTGCACACTTTTTAGCCCAAGAAGTGAAGATTCTGCAGTTTATGGAGTTGTCAATATGGGATCCAATTAACATTTACCAATTTTGGTGTTTTCTGTACAAAAAAAAGTAGCTGATATAGTCTAAAGGGGATTTTTTCAAATGCACTGACAGGAATCTGCTCACGTTAGAACAGATAGCTTTATGATCACTATCCTGAATTCAGGCCACTAACCCATGTCCTTTTAGTTTTTTTAATGCACTCAAAGATTTCCCTAAAGTTTTTAGAGAATTAGATGTCATCCCTGGCAGTGTTCAAGGCCAGGTTGGACACAGGGGCTTGGAACAAGCTGCTCTAGTGGAAGGTGTCCCTGCCTGTGGCAGGAGGTGGAACTGGAGGAGCTTTTAAGGTCCCTTCCAACACAAACCAGTTCTGTGATTCTATGATTTGTTCTTTCCTCGTGCTCAGATGAATTTTCAGTCAACTCCTTAAAGCTTCTGACCATGCAGTGATAAAATTTAAGACTTGATGCAAACTGCCAAATGCTCAGATCACCTGAACATCCAGCAAAACCCATATCCAAACTTATCTTCCCATTTAACGTTACCTGACATTTTTAAGCATGTATAGGACTTCGGAAGGCAAATGGGAATTCTTGACATCAAACTCTGTCAGATCTGCCTCTAGCAAAGAGGGAGGCGGCTCTTTGGGCTGCAGAGTGGGACACTCCTTCTTAATCCGGAGAATCCTGCAGAGAAAACACATGTGAGGAAGTTCAGGAACTCCTTCATTTGTTTTAAGCATGGGCTTTGCACTGCCACCACAGCAGAGTGCAATACTAGAGCACACTCTGCCTAAAAGCAACCCTTATCAACCAGATAAAACAGGGGGTTCCACCCTCCTGCCCTCCTTCAGCAAAATCGGAGACGCTACTGCAGGCACAAACCACTGGAAACTCCCCAGGAAAGTACCAGGCTGTCAAAAACCAGCAGTATGGAGAAGTGTGATGCTTGGGATAGGTTCCACACCACAAAGAACAAACCCCAAAACCAGCCTCCATGGCATGAATATTCTCCTTCCCAAAGGCCCAAGTACCTTTTAGCCAAAGATAACACTTTTGCGCGTTTCCGCATCCGCTGGCGAGGCACAGTGTTCCCAACCAGGGAGTTTGGGAGGGTTGTAACCTAGGGGGAAACAATGACAGCAAAACCACTCATTAAAAACTGAAACACGAACACATTATTCCAACCTCCAAAGGTTCCAACTCTCATCTACCAAGTCATTAGACCATGAGCACAGTGAAGCACTCGTGTGAGACCCCAGAGGACTGGAACATTGATTCTACGATCAGCTTCTTTCTAGAAAACAAGTTTAGTAAGTGACTAGTACAGTGGTAATGGAAGCCCTTGGCTACCGGGTTCTTACTCAGGAACACTCAGTACCAGGCAGCCAAGTGACATGTAAAGCACTGATGCTCCCAAACGGGCCTGGTTCATGTTTGAGCTGGAGACCAGCAGCACCCAGACCTGCAGCAGCGCGTTCACGCGGTTTTACCGGTGACCAAGTGCCACCTGCTGGAGAAATGCAACAACTGCAGAGCAGGAAACCCCCTCCTGAGCTACCTTTAAAACACTCTCCGTTTGTTTCTCTAAGAGTTGAACCCCAGGAAGAAGTTTCTCTCACAAAAACCAATCTGAAATTGGTTTGGAGGCCCTTTGGTGGGTTTTTGTGGGGGTTTTTTGTTTAAGTGAAATCTTGGTACTTTATCAAAAGTCCACGAAGTACAACCATCAGAGGTTAGTTTGTTATAGTCTACGTCTTCTTCAGGAATAACAGCAAAAAGCAAGGTCTAAAAGTCCAAACCAAACACTACCTGAAATGATTTACCACGGGGAATTCTAAGTGTTCTTTACTTCTTGTGTTCCATATGAACAGCTGTGTTGAAGAACATTAAAATCACTGGCAACACACACAACTTCCTTTCACTGAGGGCTTTTTTGGCGAAGCAAAAGCAAGGCTCAGGAGTAACCTCCTCCCTCCACAACAAAACAGAGCTCCAGAACTGAGCACAGTGTTTAATTTAGCCCTAGCATCTGAATTCACCCCAGCAGAGATCAGCAGTGTGGAGGCAGAGGGCTGCAGTGCTCCTCAACAAGCAGGGACTAACAAAGCCAGGTTACCTACCTGCACCTTGTTTTAATAGAGATGTTGGCTTTAGGTGCCCCAGCAACATAGGAGCACACACACACTCAAGCCTGTCACCCTGCAGGGCACAGCTCAGACCCCTCAGCCATGCTCTGGGCTTTGTTCCCAACGGGGGCCAGTCCCATTCCTGCCCCCCATCTCCCTCTGGGAGCCCACCAGACCCACACCCTGGTTCTGGCTCTATAATAGGGATGGCAGAGAGCACTTAAGTCAGGATTAAGCAGCCTTTCTCCTTCACTGTCTGCACCCACCATCATTCAACAGATGACTACAAGCAATCAGTAACCATCTGGTACTCTGAAAAGGGGTCTGAGTTCCCACCCGAGTAACAGGCAGCTTCCTAAAGACAGGAGTTAGCAATAGAATCTTACATACTAAAACTGCACATGGAGGTCCATGAAGCCACTACATAGATTTTGGTATGGGAAATGGTAAGTAAGGAAGTCACCTCAGCCTCCAGGACCTACTGCACAAGCTTGTAACACCACCAAACAAAACCACTGCACTGACACAGTCCCTCCTGATCCTGCTGAAAAGATGAGCTCTTTTGATCGCAGTGGTACTGTCAGTCAGGAAAATAAATGAATCTCACGTTCTACATACATTATGTAGAACCATAGAATGGCTGGAGTTGGAAGGGACCTTAAAGCTCGTCCAGTTTCAATCCCCTGCCATGGGCAGGGACACCTTCCACTAGAGCAGCTTGCTCCAAGCCCCTGTGTCCAACCTGGCCTTGAACACTGCCAGGGATGGGGCAGCCACAGCTTCTCTGGGCACCCTGTGCCAGCGCCTCAGCACCCTCACAGGGAAGAGCTTCTGCCTTAAGAGCTCATCTCAGTCTCCCCGAGGGCAGGTTAAAGCCATTCCCCCTGGCCTGTCCCTACAGGCCCTTGTGCAAAGCCCCTCTCCAGGTTTCTTGTAGCCCCTTTAGGCACTGGGAGACTCTTCTCCAGTAGCTTCAAAGGAAACATATCCTGAGAAGAAAGACAGTAAGATTATTCTCCTCAGATAACTGGAATTCGTGCTGAACACCCAGCACACCCACTGACAGTAACCTAATCCTCTAACGGAAATGGCTGTCTGCAGGTTTCCTCAATTCACTTTGCCACAATTTCCAGAAAGAGCCACTTGCAAAGATAAAAGCAAAAAAACCAAATAAATAAAAGGGGCAGTTCATATCAAACAGGCAGCCATGGCCTCAAGGGACTTAACCAGCTGATGCTGAAAGATTCCCAACTGATGGAAGATTCCTGATGAGACCTTTCAGAACAATGGGACAGGAATGACATCGGGACAGGAATGATATCAGGACAGGAACCTGAGAGCACAGGCGGGATTCCCTGGGACAATCCAAGGCAATGACTTCAACATTGGGATAAACCCTTCTTGAACAGTCTCTAATGAGACAGTTTGATAAGTCCTGTTTGCAGGTGAGTACAGAACACAAGAGCTCAGTGAAGTGCTTGTGCTCCTCCCAACCAGGCTGCATACTCAGGTGGGAGAGGTGTCAGCTTGGAAAGCAAAGGCAGTACTGGAAGTCATTATCTGAAAAGGACAATCCTGAATACAGGATACACTGAGTATCTTCACTGAAATCTCAAACACTGAGAAGAACAGATTAAACAATCACCAAATCCATAGAGAAGTCAGACAGTCACTGATTTACTACTACCTTCACTGATGCAGATATTCTTGAAAGGGAAGGCCTGGAGGAGCAGAAGCCATCGCTGTTCCACCAGAGACTGTCAGAATTCCAGGAGTCTTGAAATATCCCCCAAAATCCAATGGAATTTTATACATTGAAGGCCCTGGGCCAGGGTAAGGAAGTGAAGCACTGCAAAGTCCACAGCACCTCCCAGACTGGATTTTAACCTTTACTTCCCCCTCCCCGTGCCAGAGGCACTCACCTTCCTCATGATCTTCCGCCCATAGAACATCACCTTGTCCCGCTTGCGAAACCGGTACTGAGGCACCTGAGGCTGAGGTTGCTCTGGAACACAGAAGTACCACATCAGAGACCACCACCTGCAGCTCCACAATGAAGGGAAGGACACTGAGCACAGGTTGGTAACTGTGCTATAACACACGCTTAACAGCCATGGCTCCCGTCTCCAAAGCAGCAAGCTTTGGAATGTGAACCAACACAAGATACCTCATTACCCAGCTCTGGTTAGCCAAGGCAGACTAGGGAAGAGCTGGCTTCAGGCTCTACCTAATCCCGAGGGCAGAGAAAAAGGCTCTCTCCATGGATACAAGGCTCAGGTAATTTTAATCTCACACGGGAAACCTCCAGTTCAGCTGTTTCTCATTACTGTGACACTGAAATCATAGCAGGGTTGAAATTCTTTGCATGATTTGCAACTGATACTAAAGATATCACACAGCAGAGAAAATAAAACCCTGCAGCATCCTGCACGTGACAGGAATTCTATGTTCAGACCTGGGTGAGTGAATCAACACAAGTTCTTCACCCTTTTAAAGCTGTCTTCCTGCCAGAACCACAACCTTCACAGCTAACATCTACCCCATGTTGCTATAAACACACTGAAGGTAGCAGAGAAAACTGTGTTTAAAACACACACAGTCATTAAGTACTTACTAGATTGTCTGACTCTTCTGTAAACGACAAACACCACAACTGCTATGAGTAGTAATGCGACTGCAGCTCCAATTGCAATTCCAGTCAGCTGTGAGAGGAATTTAGCAGGGAAAGAAGTTAGTAACTTCTAATGTTGAGAATTATTAAGTACTTTGTGGAGGGCTGGAGCACACTGAGCACACTCCAGTAAGATGTCTACAAGTCAAGTACGTTCATAAATAATTCACTCATAAGTTCACATACGAGATATTCAGCATTTTTTCCCCAGAGATCTGTGATCAACTCCATGTGCATGAGATGAAACAACAGGAATAACTCCTGCCTCATGCACAGCAACAGCAAAGAAACAAACACTCAGACTTTGGCTGTGACTTAGTAGAACTCCTACACCTCGCACGAAGCTATCTCCTAGTTTTGCACAGCCAGTCCTCCCCAAGCTGATGGAAGCTGCACTTACCATAGTGGTTTGTATCCTGTCTTCCACAAACCGGAGGATCCGGGTCCCGCCAGCTGGCAGCACAGCCTGGCAATGAAAGGAAGGTGAGAGTAGTCTCCCATTAGAAAAAAAAAACCTCTGTAAAAGCATCTCAGCACCTGGTCTGCTGCATGCAACACAACTTCATTGTTATTTTCCAACATCTTTCTTTTATCTAAAGTCCACTTTGCCACCACAGGACAAGGGAGAGGGGTCACCAGTGGAGCATCAGTTCAACACATTCCTAAGCATCCTAAACCAGGGTCAGACAGCGAGGGGATAACATTTCCTGGTGATCCTATCTTACTTGAAGCAACAAGGATGAGAACCAAATGTGAAGGGCTTTATGAGACTGAGAAAAAAGTCATAAAGCAGCATAACAAGAAAACCAAGCACACGGGAACAAGTTCTAACTGCAGGTATAGTGTCCTGGGACCTATGCTGACCATTTTGATCAGGATAAAAGCTGGCAGTTAAAACAAGCTCACAAATGCCAGCTCAAAACTTACCAGAATGGGGAGGAGTGGGGGAAGCAAACCAAATATTAGGAAAAGCAGGAAACAGAGTACAAGGACAAATACATCTCCCTGTAAGTCTTCAACCTTACAAGGACCTGAATTTACAGGCAGCTCTAGGCCCAGTGTTTGCCCTCAGCTCCCGAGATGACCTCCTCATTCAGCTTTGTCACCAAGAGGAAACTGAAATGCAAACCAGGAGCCACCAAACTAGTCCTGCTCATGGAATTCATTCCAGTTCTACAGCATAAATAAACTCCTGCCTAAGCAGCCAACTCAAACAGAGCAGTTTGTCATCTTAGGCTGCTTTTAACAGGGCATATCAACAAGTTGTCTTCCCAGCATGAGTCAAACTAACCCTACCACCACATTTGTCAGACTATTATTAGTGGGATTGTAGTGGAAAGTCACAAGAATTGGAAAAAAAACAAATGAAAAGATGAAAATTTGTTAGCAACAAATCCAACACATGCTGGTAAAACGTTCTTGGTGCATCTGTTGTGGTCACTGCACTGATTTCCCCTTGACAGTGTCAGGGACACGCTCAGTTCTGCTACTGTGCAGGCCTGTGGGGTCTCAAATAACAGCAACCATAGTAGTTGCCAACTGACAGTCACATTGCTACTGTCAGGAGAAGAAACATATCCATGAGCAAAAGAATAAACCTTGTACATACACAGCCAGAGCCCTCGTGTCTCAGTGCAGAAAAGCAACAAGGGAAAGAGGAAATTCACACCTCCAAGAAAAACCAAGAGGTTCTTGCAAGGTTTCCCATGAACACCAGTGAAGACATGGTATTTCCCCTCCCTGCCTAATGGAGTGTCCTCTCAAGCACTGACAATCCTCCAGGAAAAGCAGACCAAGGAAGCAGACAGGTTGCACCCGTACAGATACTTGAGACACGTCAACAGCTACTGGTACAGGACAGCATTTGAGAGAAGTATGAGGTGGTGGTGGAGTCATCAGCTCTGCAGGGCCACCTGACAGCCCAAGCCTGCAGGACCTCTCAGAGGAGGGCTCTAGCAGCACTCCAGAGCTTCCTCTGTGTCTTACACAGAGTATTCCAGTGCCTAAAGGGGCTACAAAAAACCTGAAGAGCTTTGGACAAGGGCCTGTAGGGATAGGCCAAGGGAAATGGCTTTAACCTGTCAGAGGGGAGACCGAGATGAGCTCTTAGGCAGAAGCTCCTCCCTGTGAGGGTGCTGAGGCACTGGCACAGGGTGCCCAGAGAAGCTGTGGCTGCCCCATCCCTGGCAGTACTCAAGGCCAGGCTGGATGGGGCTTGAACAAAAGCTCAGCTCTCTCTACAGGTCACACATGGCTCCACTCACCCACAGCTTGACTACAAGTACTGGATTTTCCCAGAACACTTCTCAGCAGTGTGCAGGTGGGATGTGTGCTGGTTTTAGTTGCGGAAAGAATTGCTTCCTATCGTGGGCCTTATCCTTCATTGCTGTGACAAGCACCACGGGCCTTGCCACAGGACTATGACGTTTGTATTTATAAGCAAGAACAAACTCAAGAAGAGCTTGTGGCCAAAGAACACCACATTTTGCGAACTTTAGGCTAAAAAACATACTGTTGAAGCAAAAGGCACTTCAATCAGATCATCACACTAACAGCTTGGAACATGAAGCAGATTTTGAATGGTTTGCAGTAAAAAAACATGTTAAAATTTAAAATACTAAAACCACACACAAAACTGCACTAATACTGAAGTTTTTGGAAAGACAAAAATCTTGCAGGAAAGGTGTTTACAAAGTAAAGGCAGCTAAAGACATTACACAAACATTATCAAATTCAGCACAGCAGCTTTCAGCTTCTGCAGACAGCAACGGGGAAACAAAGACATCCAAAATCAACAACAAAGCATATCGTACCTCAAGGCTGGTGCTGTTGCCGTCTTCATCCATGTCTAGAGATAGGGCAGGAGCACAAATGAAAACAAGACAAGAGCCAGTTAAGAGATGGCCTCACTCTAAACCAAACTCTTCTGAACTCCCCAACACAAAGCGTCACCAGAACAGCTCTTCCTGTCCGGCAGAACCAGCCAAGTTAGGGGAAGCTGGGTGGTTTTCTACTTCTTTTCTTCTGAGCTGAGCAACAGAGCCCAGCACCCTTTCGAGGAGAGGCTCTGATACCGGCACCGACAACACCAGTCCTCTGGGCTGTGTACGACGGAGCTTGGCTCTGCTGTACCTCAGCTCTCCTCAGAGAAGCCTCCCCCCGAGACTCCCCAAGTGCTGGCAGCACCCACGGGAACAGGACCCCGGTGCCTACACCCTGCAGCACCCGCGGAGCCACCGCAGGGGGTCGGTGTCTGTGAGGAACCGAACATTGCCCCATCCCTGGCAGTGTTCAAGGCCAGGTTGGACACAGGGGCTTGGAGCAAGCTGCTCCAGTGGAAGGTGTCCCTGCCCGGGGCAGGGGTTGGAGCTGGGTGAGCTTTGAGGTCCCTTCCAACACAAACCATTTCCTGGTTCTGGAAAGGCACTGGAGCAGCTGCTGCCGGGGGACGCTGTTTACTGGGGCAGACCCCTCACAGACCAGCGCGGCCCCGCCAGCCCCGGGCCTCCCCATCAGACCGAGCTCCCCCCTAAGCCCCATTACACCAAACCACGCAGCACAGACGCCAAAAGCAGGTCCCCCAGGGCAATGTCCCGCCCCGGAGCGGCACGGAGCGGCACGGCATAGCACAGCACAGCGCGGTCCGGCCTGAGCCCACCGGGCCCCGCTCCCCGTCGGCGGGACCCCCCTCACCTGCCGCCGGTCCCGGCGCCGCCAGGTCAAAGGTCATCCCCGCGGCCCGGGGGCGAAGCTGGCGAAGGGAAGACCCCGCCCGCCGCCACCGTCCGCTGAGGGGAGCTGCAAACCCCGCCCACACCCGGGGCTCCTCGCTGCTGATTGGCGGAGGAGTCCCGGTCCCGCCTTTTTGGGGGCACGATAGGCGGAGCGGGTTGGCGGTGGTGTTTCGGCCAATAGGAAGGAGCGGTGTTGGCAGGTGTCGGGCCCGCCATGGGGCTGCTGCAGGAGCTGGTCCGAGGGCTCGTGCGGGGCGCGGACCGCATGTCGCCGTTCACCAGCAAGCGCGGGCCCCGCACGCACTACAAGGGCCGCGGCGCCCGGCGGGCCGGGGTGCTCACGGCCGGCAAGAAGTTCATCCGCATCCCGCAGATGGTGCCGGAGTTCATCGTCCCCGACCTCACCGGCTTCAAGCTCAAGCCGTACGTGTCGTACCGCGCCCCCGAGGGCTCCGAGCCGCCCGCCACGGCCAAGCAGCTCTTCAGCGAGCTGGTGGCTCCGCGCATCGAGAAGGACGTGAAGGACGGCACCTTCGACCCCAACAACCTGGAGAAGTACGGCTTCGAGCCCACGCAGGAGGGCAAGCTCTTCCAGCTCTTCCCCAAGAACTACATGCGGTAGGCGGGAGCGGCGCCGCCCGGCGAGGCACGACCCTCACCGGCACCGGAACGGGACTGCTCCGGACACCGGCCATTAAAAGCAAACCCTTCCTCCTCGGTCTGTCTGCAGTGTCTGATACACATCGCGGGGAACGGGGGTGGGGGAGGCAGTTGGTGCTTATCTCCCATCATGGCATGTCCGGAGCTGCTGGGAGCGGGAGGTGGCTTCTCTCTGGGTTGCTGAAACATCACGGTTCCTTCGCGGCAGGAATTCCTGGCTCGGGGAACGGGGAGGGGGGGGGTGTCACAGCGTGTCACCCTAGGGCAGCGTGGGGCTCCCCGCCTGTGGGGAGCAGGGTGTTGCTACCACTCACACCGAGCAGCAGTCACAGGTAGTAGGAACTTGTCAATGGACTGAGCCCTGTCCATGCCCTAGACTCCCTCTGAGGAGAGACCTGCAGCCCGTGATGAGCTTTTCAAGGTGTAAAGCTTTCAGAGTAACTCAAGATGCAGTTCATGGGTGCATTGAATGTCCGGTCCTTAGCGCAGCTGCTTGAGGCTACAGAGTAACTGACTGTATATGAAGCATGGCTCAGGAATTGTTATTTTTGGATATAAATTCCTGGCAGAGCAGAGTCTTCCTGATCATCAAATTAAGTGGATACAAGTGACACGTAACAGTATGCAGTGCTTTAAAGAAGAAACTGCTGAGTTCTAAATTTTTAATGCCATTGGAAAGAGCATGTTTTCTTAGAATTCCAGACTGGTTTGTGCTGGAAGGGGCCTTAAAGCTCATCCAGCTCCAACCCCTGCCACGGGCAGGGACACCTTCCACTAGAGCAGCTTGCTCCAAGCCCCTGTGTCCAACCTGGCCTTGAACACTGCCAGGGATGGGGCAGCCACAGCTTCTCTGGGCACCCTGTGCCAGCGCCTCAGCACCCTCACAGGGAAGAGCTTCTGCCTAAGAGCTCATCTCAGTCTCCCCTCTGGCAGGTTAAAGCCATTCCCCTTGGCCTGGCCCTACAGGCCCTTGTCCCAAGCCCCTCTCCAGCTTTCCTGCAGCCCCTTTAGGCACTGGAGCTGCTCTAAGGTCTCCCCTTCAGGAGCCTTCTCTTCTCCAGGCTGCCCCAGCCCAGCTCTCTCAGCCTGGCTCCAGAGCAGAGCTGCTCCAGCCCTCGCAGCATCTTTGTGGCCTCCTCTGGCCTTGCTCCAACAGCTCCACATCCCTCTTGTGTTGTTGCCCCAGAGCTGGATCAGGGCTGAGAGGGGTTCATTCATCTGTAAGCCCATCAGAGTAATGGCTGCACAAAGCAGTTTTCTGCCTCCAGCTGGGGACAGGGTGCGTGGGCAGAGGTGGTGTTTTGCCCCCTCCCTCTGGAGATGTTTCTTGGGCTCCACTGGCACTTTCCAGAAGGATGAGCTCTGCCATAGGGCCAGAGCTGAAGGCAGGGCTGTAGAGCAACATGTCCTGCACCCCTGAATGCCCGCACCAACTTGGGTTCAACAATTCACCTTCCCTGCATAAGGGCTGATTAAACAGGAGAATCCTCATCCCTCAGGCAAAGCAAGTCTGGCATAACACATAACTCAAGTGCCCCAGTCTGGGTGCATTGGTGACCCCTCTCCAGCTTTGCCCACCTTGGACTCCTCTTAATCTCATGTGGCAATAAAAAAGCATTACAAAGTTTTAAGATGGAGTTGTAGTCCAAAGCTGTGTCACTACAGGGACAAGCCCTGGGTGCTCTCACTGAGATTAAACTTCTAAATTGTGCTTCTTCTCTAAATTGAATTCCCTTTGGGATAATAAAGTTGCACGTCTTTCCAACATCAGCATTTGATAGCACGTTGTCATGCCAATCCCAATAAGCCAACATGAAGAGCTGAGGAAAACACTAATAGAGGGTAAAAGATTAGTGACTTTGTTCAGTTCTAGTGGTGGACTTTTTGGTGGCAGTGCTAGTCCGAATTTAGTGTCTTTTCCAAGTGCTGGTTTCTTACTAGAGAACCCTGAAAGGCCTCTGGAGTGCTGAAGACCAAACTTAATTTTCATTAACAAATACAAACCAAAACGCTGGGGTTTCTTTGCCAAACTGTGCCATTCATTTTCACTCATTTACTGCTCTGAAGAGCAGCTACCCAACTGAAATCGATGATTTTCAGTGTCTTTAGAGAAATACTGTCCAAAAGGAGAGGATGGATACAGGTTAGACATTTGTAATTCCAGATGCAATTTTATGACCCCTGTCCAAAAAAAACCTTCTATTTTTGTGAAGCAGCACAGTTTGATGTGATGTCCATGTGGCTGTACTGACACTGGTCTCAACACAGGTTTCTGTCATAAGCACCTGCAGCTGTGACTTATGCCTGGGCAATAGCAGGTCGTTTTATTTCAAATCCTTTGGTCAAGCTACCGTGTGCGTTTATTAACTGAATGGTGACATTAAATAGAAACGATTTGCCGTGACATTCAAGGGACAGAAATGGTCTTAAATGGCCAACACCATGGTAAACGTTTTCTAGTTGATTCAAAAGATCTGGTTGTAGAATTGATATAGCTGAAAAAGCTATAGCTGATAAAGCTGAAATAGTGTAACCAGCAGGGCCAGGGCAGTGATCATTCCCCTCTACTAGGCACTGATGAGGCTGCACCTCAAATCCTGTGTTCGGTTCTGGGGCCCTCACTCCAAGAGAGACATTGAGGTGCTGGAACAGGGTCAGAGAAGGGCAACAGAGCTGGTGCAGGACCTGGAGCAAAAGTGTGATGGGGAACAGCTGAGGGACCTTGGGGGGGGGGGGTTAGTCTGGAGAAGAGAAGGCTCAGGGGGGACCTGATCACTCCCTACAACTACCTGAAAGGTAGTTTTCTTCACAAAGAGGGTGCTCAGGCATTGGAACAGGGTGCCCAGGGCAGTGCTGGAGTCACCATCCCTGGAAGTGTTCACAGACCATGTACATGAGGCCCTCAGTGCCATGGCTTAGTGGTGGCCTTGGCAGTGCTGGCGGAACCATTGGATGTGATGAGCTTAAAGGGCTTTTCCAGCCTGGCTGATTCTATGTGAGGATCATTTGCTCCAACCCCTAGAGAACACTCACTGCCACCACACACCCTGAGCCTGGAGCACTGCAGGCACTGCAGGACAGGAGGAAGGTCCTCACTGGAGAACCTCACTGAAGAACCTCTTAAACCCAAAACAACCAAGAAAGAGAAATCACTTCTATCGATTTTATTTTAGAAACATCCAAAAATAGGGTGTTTTTTTTTAACAAAAGCTCTTGTTCACAATACTAATACGAATCCCCATGTAACAGTGCTCAAGAATGTTCTCCAAAATACACATTCACCCTTGAACAAGGGGGTTTGAAGCAGCATGATCCTTCCCAGCTGTACCTTGGTTCAGAAGCAGCACTGTTACAGACAGATCCCTGGTGCTGGTGTTTCTTTCCCTCCAGACAACTAAATTCTTTAGGATCCTCAAAAGGTAACCACACAAGCTAGATGTTACTTACCTAGTTTAAGCTGTTTTTTTGTTTCTAGGAAGATAATAAGAGAAAGTGTTCCAGAATTGGTGTTTTGCTGCTATTTCACAGTGAAAAAAGAAAGCTAATGGAGCAACCACGAGAAACCTGCAGCCATCCCTGGAGGTAGTTAGGGCAACATTAGTAAGATTTTGGTTTCTGTACTTAATTTGACCTTAAAAGATGTCAGGAAACACTGCTTATACTTTGTGGAGGTTTGGATCTTAAAGCTGTTCACCTTTAAAGAACTGAAAGCTCTTGACTTTGGAGCTAAAGATACGTCTTGCTGTGGAGAGTGGGAAGCGTGGCACCGGCACATGTACTGCTGACTGCACTGGTTCTGCCAAGCCAGGATGTGCTCAGCTCGGAGGTGCTCAGCAAGATGACAACCAGGTGGTGAGGCCAGTATAAAGTCAGGCTGTGGAGACACCAGAATCCTTAACAGGAAAGGCCCCGCTCGGAGCAAAGCCACCAAACTGCTGCCGGTCACACCAGTCAGTCGGGATTTCCTTCTAGAAAAGACTTTCTCCCTTGGGAAGATCACCATAAGCCCCTGGCTGTAAGCATATTCTCCAAGTCCATCCCAGCTGGCAGGTTGCACAGCCACACCTCTGCTCGTGGGCTTTTCCAAGACACTCAGGGATCCTCTGAGCATAGTGTTCATCTACAGGCAGCAGCGCAGACGGGTTTGGTTTGTGATGGAAGGAGGAGATCAGGATTAAGACATCAACCAAGCAAACGCAAACCAGCCCCGGAGGGATTCAAATACAGGGTACAAACAAGCAGCCGCCGAGAGGAAGGTGTCCTGCTCGGAGTGAGTACAGTGAGGGAAAACTAAATAAACGTGTCTGTTCTTGGCCACAGGCCTCAAAGCAAAGTGGAATTCCATCAGCATCGGCCTTACAAGACTCACAAGCTCAACAACAAAACTGGAGAAGCCCAACAGAAATCAGATAGGACCAAGTGCAGATGTCACTCTTGGCACAGGAGTTTTCCTCCCCCTCTCCCCAGTTCTGGTCAGTGCAGACTTTGGGCTGTTCTTTCAGGTGGAGACCCAGCACTTGGAATGAGGCTCATCTCCCACTTCCACACATGAAGGATGTTGTCATAGAAGGAACAAGTTGCTACAATACTCATTTCCTTGGGGCTGTCAAGCGACGTGGCTGAATCACTGGCCAGGCCCATGCCTGAGGGTCTCTTGGCTCCTGAGCCAGAACCTACCCCTCGGGCTGGACCCACAGCCAAATCCAAGCTCCCCTTTAAATCAGAGCCCCCAGCCAGCTCAGGAGCCCTGGGCAGCTCAGGAGCCCGCTCTGCTTTGAGCGGTGGGGCAGGGCCTTCGCTCTCCTCATCCAGTATCACATCAAAAGTAGCTGTAGGAGACTCATAAATGATCTTCAGGTTTTGGACCTGAAAATTCAGTCTCTCGTCTCCTTCCTCTGATCTTCCCACAAGCTCCTCTGAAGATTGGCATGCAGCAGTGGAGTCCTGTGTGGCAGTCAAGGAACCCCTTGGACACAGCCTTGACCAGTCAGCCCCATAGGCCAAGGAATTGTGCAAGACATAGGATGACAGGATGGTGCATTCCTCTGTGTTTTCCGCTTGAAAGAAATAATAACATGAAATGAGCAGAAATCAAGTTGGGAAATGGTGGCAGCCTGCCCAGAAGCCATTCTAGCATTGGCTGTGTCCTACAGGAAGAATTCTCTGGTTATTGCTGTAGGAGCAATAAGGTCCTGCCTCTCCTGATGATTTCTCAGCCACTTCTCATTAGTCTTGATTTTCCCTGGTTCAGTAAGCAGGTGGGAGAAGAGGCTTTAACATGCATGAGGATAGAGAGCCTC
The DNA here is from genome assembly GCF_033815535.1 of Pezoporus flaviventris. Classification (NCBI taxonomy): domain Eukaryota; kingdom Metazoa; phylum Chordata; class Aves; order Psittaciformes; family Psittacidae; genus Pezoporus; species Pezoporus flaviventris. The sequence goes on along the minus strand of NW_026892702.1, from coordinate 1,759,934 downwards.
ATAATTCAGAACACCTAATAAGGCTCAAGAAAGCCAAGGCAGCTCACAGGGTGACCTGCACTGAGCCCAAACACACCTGGGGACATTACCAAGCAGGTTCTGGTGGGCAAGAAACTGCAGATGTGTGAGCTTTCAGCATATGCCTGTGACATCCAGTGGACACCAGGTCCTTCATCCCCTACACAGGAGAAATGTTATCCTCATTTCACAAGCTGCAGATCTGCCCAAGGCCAGGAGAAGCCCAGGGAGGCAACCATTTTATGTCAGGTTGTATTTGTAATGTGAATGCAAACAGCTTTTTAATCATGCAAATACCCTCTGATTCACACAGAGGGTTTATTCGTGCTGTTCTAGATTAACCAGACTGCACAGCATTTCCTTGTTGAAGCAACAACCAATCCACCAGCAGGTCAGTAACTTCTGCTGACAGTAAAGCACCACCTGACATTCAGAAGAACCTCTTTGAAACCATCTAGATGAATAATAACCAGAAGGGTCACATTGACAGGCAAAGCCTTCACACCAAACCAAACAGGCTTTCTGCCCTCAAAGTGAAGTGATGAGATATTAACAGATGAGTAACAACAGTGCCTGTGCACAGCCCATCAGGCCGATATAAGGACAGGTCTGGGAAAGCTGGAAGAGTTACCTCAACCTGGAATGAAATCTCGCTACTAACAACATCCAGGTCGTTCTGGCAAGCTCAGAGCTGGAATCTCCCTGTTAACCCAGAGGTAGGACAGGAGAGCAGCACAAGGGCACCTCCAATCCATGGACCACTCACCCAAGCTCCCGCGGCAGTCGAGGATTTTGAAGCCACTCTGCATGCAGGCTGCCAGCAGCACGAAGTCACACGTTGGGTGCCACTTCAGCCTCCACACACCACCTTCAACGTGGGTGTCTGCCAACAGCTGCTTCATGTTCCTGGTGTCCCACAGCAGCACGTGCTCATCATAGCTGGAGACAGGTCACAAATAAATGGGCAGAGAAGCAACGATGCTGGTGCAGAGCAGCAAGCACAGGAGAAACTTAGGGAAGATCCCGTGCTCTCCACCACACTGGATTTCTGAAGAGGCCACACCTTGAGCAGCAGGAGCATGTTCAGAGTAACAGGAGACTGGTGACACTAATGAAGAGCAGCCCAAAGGGACTTACCTGCCAGTAGCCAGAAGGTTCTCCCGGTGGGGACTGCACTGAATGCTGCACACACCCATGGAATGTCTGCAAAGAGGAACACAGAGCAGAGGGAAGAGGTGACTTGAGAAGGGATTCTTCCTTAAGTTTCAAAGGGTTTGGGGCCACATTACTGCATCAAGGTGTCAGGAGAATAATTCAAGCTCAAAGTTCAATCCAGTGAAACACCAAAGCAGAGTTCTCCTACACAGTCCTACAGCCTTTCCAAGGCAAAACTTCTACTCACAGTCTCTCAGCACAAATATTTTCTACTACTATGTGCACCATGAACTGCTGTTCAAAGCCTGCAAGAATTTCAGCAAAGCAGCTCCATTCCCAGGAGTCTTTCCTCCCAACATTACTATTTCCATGGCAATAATCCATAGCGTATTTTAAGGTTACATATCAAATTTTACCAGAGCTCTGTATATTGTTTTCATCATATTCTAAAAGATAGTTTATGCCACCAGGGAAAAAAGAGATTACTTAAAGTGAATGAACAGTGGAGAATAACATATTTTCTAAAATCATTCCATACTAAGATATCCAAATTTTACACACATAGAAATTCCCAAAATAAGTGTAAATCAGGATCCTTCTTTTAGGAAGAAGCTACACCAGGAGTTGGTTTGTTATGTTGAAGGATATGGAGAAGAAAGTTTCAACCTTAAATAATCCTGATTATAGAATCAAAGAAAGGTTTGTGTTGGAAGGGGCCTTAAAGCTCCTCCAGCTCCAACCCCTGCCACAGGCAGGGACACCTTCCACTAGAGCAGCTTGCTCCAAGCCCCTGTGTCCAACCTGGCCTTGAACACTGCCAGGGATGGGGCAGCCACAGCTTCTCTGGGCACCCTGTGCCAGCACCTCAGCACCCTCCCAGGGAAGAGCTTCTGCCTAAGAGCTCATCTCAGTCTCCTGTCAGTTTAAACCCATCACTCCTTGTCCTGTCCCTACAACCCCTGATGATAGTCCCTAATGACAAACCCTAACAGATGTCTCCATTTCCCCAAGGTGGCAGAAACAGGACTCCACTGTCCCTGCATGTCTCTGAATTCCATGCCTCAGGAAGGGGATGGAAGCATGGTGTAATCACACACACCCACTGCAGGTCCAGCCACATACACCACTCACTCACCGCCGGCTGGTGAAGACAGGATCCTCTGGCCTGCGCCTGGTGTCCCAGCCCTTCAGCAGGTTGTCATCTCCTCCTGCACAATGACAGGACATCACTGCCCTGAGTGATTACCCAAAGTACAGTTTATAAGGTACAACTTCTAATTAAATCCAACCACTTCCCACAATCCAGAAGCCTTTTCCCCCAGCAGAGGCCTCACTTCTTTCAAGAGGTGTGATGCCAGCAGCACACTCATCCCTGGAAGGAAAAATCCCAAGAAACACACATCCCTAAACAAGATGCCCCCACCCCAACACTCCCAAATGAGATTCTCAGCCCTTACAGACCTGAATACACAATATCCGTGTCCCAGTAATTAAAAGCAGCAATCCAGGCCTCAAATTTGTGAGCTTCCCACTGGTTCAGGATATGCACAGAAGGAGCAGATTCATCTATGGCCAAAAGATTCAGCTTCCCCTCTGAGTCACTGCTGATCACTCTCAAAGGACATCCACTAGAATGGAAAAGAGAAAACAGTGGAAATTACTGAAACAATCAGAGATGTTTGATTCAACTGAACACTGACAGAAACTGGTACTGCAGCAGAAGGCAGGCACAGATTTATATTGTTCTTTTCAGCTTCAGCCCACCCCTTCTTAAAATCATCTATACCAATGATCCCCATTCCCTGATTCACAGCAGGAGCAAACTGCTCATATGAGGGAAAGAAAACAAGCCCTCGCTCTGTTCTTCTCCTAGATGCAAAACCTGATTTCTCACATGCTTGATATTACATCAATAAAAAATTCCATATGAAGAGGGATTTTAATTTTTCACACTGACATGGACCTCTCAAAGTCTCTTCCCTCCTCTGGAGTGCAAAGAAATGTTTTATTTCCCTTCTGTCACAGACATCGGAAGCACTGGCTGATCCTGACTGTTCCTGCTCTCTTCCTATGGCCCCCAACACAAGCGGGACATGGAGCTCTCAGAGTGAGTCCAGAGGAGGCCACAGAGATGCTGCGAGGGCTGGAGCAGCTCTGCTCTGGAGCCAGGCTGAGAGAGCTGGGCTGGGGCAGCCTGGAGAAGAGAAGGCTCCTGAAGGAGAGACCTGAGAGCAGCTCCAGTGCCTGAAGGGGCTGCAGGAAAGCTGGAGAGGGGCTTGGGACAAGGGATGTAGGGACAGGCCAAGGGGAATGGCTTTAACCTGCCAGAGGGGAGACTGAGCTGAGCTCTTAGGCAGAAGCTCTTCCCTGGGAGGGTGCTGAGGCGATGGCACAGGGTGCCCAGAGAAGTGGCTCCCACAGTAGAAGCCACCAAAGAGTCATTCAAAGCCCTCAACTTATGCCTGAAAGCTGTCGCATGCACAATGAACTCCAGTACCAGCCTTTACCTCCCATGCTCACCATTGCTCTCGTCCAGTGGACCAGTCTAAAGACAAAGCCAGACACTGTGCACCGAGATCAACCCTGAAGCACGGCTCCAACATGCAGCTGTTCTTCTACTGGAAAGAAAAGGGATGGGTTAAGACTGGGAAAACAGCAGGTATATAGCAAAATCTGTACTGCTTACTTCCACTGCAGGTGTTTTCCAGAGACAGATGAGTATATTAGGGTCCCACACTAAAGAAGAAATGAAATGTCCCTGCTTTTAGTAACTCTGCACCTTCTGCTACATTTACCACTTAGTCTGTACTTATTCTAAACTGACAGTTCCCAGGATATGCTTCTATGCCCTGCATTTCCCACCCCGTGCAGGTGGGTAGAGCCCAGCCAGCCTCTCTGGTGCCAATTTGTGGAATTTATAAGAAACATTATCAGGAGGCAAAAGCAGTGCTTAAAAAGCTAAGCATACTGAGGAAGCCATGGAAACCATGCAGCTTTCCTGCAAGTCTCCACACACTGCTAATAACACCAGAGATGTATCAATGGACTAAATCCAACTTCAACAGCAGCAGGCGTTACAGCCACCTACCTCGCTTCCCGTCAGGTGGCAAAACTCCACGGCGCCTGTGGAGTCTGCAATGCCAACCATGGGATGTTCTGCAACAGGAATGTGGCACCTAAAAGATAAGTGAAACAAGTCTTGAATATCCATCTTCCTTGTATTTTAGGTGGAGGACAAGGTCACCACTTTTATTCCAGGATGCACAAGAAGGTACTTGACCAAAACCAAAAATCTTACAAAGAAAACCTCAGCCTCCTCAAGTTCCACATGCATGGAACAGCAATGGAGCTGGTGCAGGGCCTGGAGCCCAAGTGTGATGGGGAATGGCTGAGACCTGGGGGGTTCAGTGTGGAGAAGAGAAGGCTCAGGGGGGACCTGATCGCTGCCTACAAGTGCCTGACAGGAGGATGGAGCCAGGAGGGGCTGGGCTCTGCTCCCAAGAAACAAGGGATGGGACAAGAGGAAACGGCCTCAAGCTGCCCCAGGGCAGGTTTAGATGGAGCTGAGGAACAATTCCTTGCCCAGAGGGTGCTCAGGCATTGGAACAGGCTGCCCAGGGCAGGGCTGCAGTCACCGTCCCTGCAAGTGTTCACACAGCGTGGAGACGAGGCCTCAGTGCCATGGGTTAGTGGTGGCCTTGGCAGTGCCAAGGCAGGGAACAGTTGGACTGGATGAGCTTAAAGGGCTTTTCCAACCTTACAGATTCCATGAATCTCGGCTATATACATACTATATAAACATATCTAAACATATTACACATACTATTAAAACAAGAGGCAACTGCTCATAAGCCAGCACAAGAGCATAACACAGAAATGAGCATGGTCTTTGCTTACTGGAACAAACAGAGAACACTTCCCTCCAAGTAGCCAGGGACACCGTCATTAACAAATATGACTCTTGCTGCTGCACCAACAGGCAAAAGAGATCCCCCGAACAGCAGCCATGCCCCAGTCCCTGCTGGGCCAGCGTTACCATTTGATGTCCAGGATGGCAGCGGTGTCGATCCTCTGGATTTCGGTCAGCGGGATGAAAGGCTGCTCCTCGTTGTAGTGATAGAGGTAGAGGCGGCCAGTGCGGTCACAAGCCCCATTGCTTCCCCGGCAGTCAGTCTGTATGGGAAACGGGAAAGTCACCACGGCTTTAGCGGTGCTTCCTCCTCCCGCAGACCTCCCGCACCAGGGCTGCTGCGGGAGCAGGGCTGGGGGCTCCCGCTCGCCAAGTCCCTCCCTTGCGGGGTTAAGGCCAAGGCAGCTCCACAGCCCCGCACCGGGCGGCCCCTCCCCGCTGCGGGGAGCCACGGCCGGGAAACCACGGCGGGCCCCGCTGAGGCGGCCGAGGGGACCCTCGGGCCCCGCTGAGGCGGCCGCGAAGGGCGGGCATCGCCGCCGAGGCGCGGTCTCACCTTGTCGGGCGGGCGCAGGTGGTAGGTTCCGCAGGCCAGGATGCTGTGCCAGCCCTCCACCGGGCACCACTCCACCGCGTCCGCGCTGAACTCCGTGTCCACCACCTGCAGCGTCCGCGTCCGGCACGGAGCCGCCATCTCCGGGCGGGCTCACGCTGCGGGGCGGCTCCGGAACCGCCGCCCGTCTGCTTCCTGGTCACGGGCGGCCCCCGAGCCCGCCCGCTCCCGCGGCAGGAGGAGGAGGAGCCCCGCGGGCCGAGCCGGGATGAGCCGAGCTCCGTCCCCAGCCCCCGCGGGGAAGGGTTCTCCATTAGCGCCCCAAACGCGGCCTTCCGGCACCGGCCGTGTCCTAAGGGAAGGGGCCTGCGGCGCAAACGCCCGTGAGGTGACCGCTGCTGCTCGGGCTGAACCCAGCCCAGAGCGATCGGCGCCGGTGTGCCCTTGGCACCCACCTCCTTCCGCCGCCGGTGCAGCCCTTCCTCATCCCGCAGAGACCTGGCTGATGCAGCGGCGCTTCCCACGTGTCCCACACCGTGAGGGATCCCGGAGCCGCCTTCCCTCGCAGCCCTGTCCCGGGGGACGGTGAGGACGGCGCCCTCGGGTTGTGCAGCCGTGGTGCTGCTCTCTGCTCCCGTCCTTCCCCCGAGCCTGGTTTGCTGCCGCTCCGCAGGACCGTGTTCCACAACCCAAGGCTCCCGTTGCTGAGCGAGAGCAGCCAGGCAAGAGCTCCTCTGTTGATGTGTTCCCAGGAGCAGCCCTGCTTTGTTGACGCCGAGTTTCACCTACCAGCCTGTCTCGTAAGATCCCTCTGCAATTCTTCACTCAGCCCTTGTTACATCCTTGCCCTGAACAGCCATGTCAGTGGACGGTCCAGCCTTCCCGAGTCATTACTTTTCCCTCAACTATATTTTAATGTATTGAGCATCCATCTATTGACTTCCCTCCAACACAAAACCCCTCCCTTTAACTTCATTTAGTCTCTGTGACAGCATTCCCCCTTTTCCTAAGGCAGCTTATTTTCCTTAACTCCTTGAACACAGTCATGATCAAACCCATTGGGGAAGTTCAAGCACTGCACCAACCAAATGCCTTTAGCCCCTGCTTGTTGGTGCAATTAAAGCAATTCCCATGCAGTTCTGAAGCAGAATCTCCCTGTACCAAACCTGCAGCGACTACATCCCAGTATTTGCCCACTGATGGTGCATCTGTGAATTCGCTGTGTTCACCTGGCTATAGCTGCCATAGCTGCCCTGAAACTCATTTCAGAAGCTGCTCTCACACTTGCTGTGGGTCCCCATCGCAGCTGGCAGCTTGGCTTGTTCATCCCAGAGCTCCCTTAGAGCCTGCAGCTGGGACCGTGTGTCCTGGCAACGTGTTACTGCTCATTTCAGGTGAACTTGATTCTCTCCTAAAGGCACTTCCAGTTCTAAACGGTTCTCTGTCGAGCTCTCCATATGGAAATACTCCCCATCTCTTTCCCATGAACACATGCAAACCTTTCTGCTGGGACTTCAGGTCAGACCTTCCCTTTAAGGAGCATGGTGGCTGCTGGCAGCTGACTGAGCGGCAGGGAGCGCTCCCGACGTCTTCAAAATGATTCGTGCGAGTTTCATGACTTGAATGTTCTTTATATTCCGTTTCCCATTGCATTATGTTGGGTTTGGGGTTTTGTTTGTCTGTCTGCCCCCCCCCCCCCCCTTTCACCTACCAGATCTTATTCTTTCCATCTTTCACACTTAGCACAAGATCAGTTTATGAAGGATTTCTTTTTGCTCCGCAAGCATCCCACACGCTGCTGTTTGATCACACCAACCTCCTTTTGTCCTCGGCTCTGGTTTAGGTGGGTTTAATGGGTTTAACATTTCTTCCTGGCCTCAGTGTAGTGACTTACACTGTCTCCATGCCACCCACAGGCGCTTAAGTCTTTCAGCTATCCCTTTTACCTTCAGAAATTAAATCACCACCACAGAGGAAAACTGAAGTATAATCCCATGGGTGTATTAAAGGCTCATATCAAAAGGTTCTTGAGCCCTGGAATACATTATATTTCAGATTTTGTGTTACTTAAGCCAGCCATGAATTTCATCAGTTTTAATCATCACTTTTGGATGTTTGGGATTGGGGATAGCACCCTGCTTTGATGTGAAGGAGTACCTGGAGGGAAAGGGTCAACATTTCATGATGCATTTACACGGTGCATGCACCCTTCTGTTACAGCAGCATCAGTGATGCTGCAGGCTCCTGACATGAGCTGGATTTGACAATTTGCAGCTGTGGCTGAGATCTTTCTCCAGGCTCTCCCAAAGGGTCTAGAAGCCCACAGGGTCCTCCTGGAACTGCCTTACACCAGGCAGATGTTCACCCACTCCTGGTGACTCAAGATCAACCAGTGTGACACACCAGCAGGCACCCTCAGGCCCATCCATCCCCATCAGCTGCACAACACACCACGTGCGTTCACAAGGACACAGGAAGACAGCTGGTGGTAAAGCCATGCCAACAGGACTGCACTGCCTTGAACGGCCAAATTCCATCTCCCAAAAGCACATGAATCCACAGATCCTCAAGCAGCTTGCTGGAGATTCCAGCTGGGAGGCAAACAACTGTACAACAGGCTGTGGGGGAGCAGAGGACCCTGATCTTTATGCACTGCTCTCATTCTCAACCCTTCACAGCCCCTCAGGCATGCCCACATTTCTCCCTAGAACTCCTCTGGTGCTCCTCTTCCAAACACATGTTCCTAGGTAGGAAACCTGACCCACTAAGCCTTGTTTTGGTCCCCAGCTGAAGCAGGGGTGTGTGCAGCGTACTCCATGCTTCAGAGAACCAAGGAGTAAAAGATGCAGGTTTTGTTCCCTGCAGGAAAAGATTTAGAGTATCTCCTTCAGGATAAGTCCTTGAAAGTGGGCTCATTTACCAGGCCTGCTCCAAGATAAATGACCATGTGCTCTAACCCTGTGCTTTTGAAATGCTTGCCCATATGAGGATATCCATTTCAGCCTGGTGTCTTTAAGAGGGGAAAGGAGAGCCTCATCCTCTGAGAACACAGACAGGCTGTGTGAAGCAGAGCTGCCATGTTCATGTGTAACTGGTTCCTCTTTGACACACCTTGCAGAAAGGAAAGGTCTCTGTAAGTTACAAAGATCTTCTGCCAGGATCAGTCACACAGCTTCCCCCACCAAGCAGGAAAAGCTGTTCTGCAGGCAGAGACATGCCTACTGCAGGGACCTGTGCAGGACTCAAAGCCCTGCAGCCACTTCCCTCCCTGGCACAAGGGCAGGCTGGAGCCAGAGGCTGCTCACTGGGGTCAGATCCTGTGGTATCACCAAGCCCTTTCAGGATGTCTGGGCAGCTTTTCATTTGGCTGATGGTTTAACAGACCTCTAAGCTAGTGGGCAGCTTCCCTCCCCTCCAGCTTCACCCCTTCCTTCCCTCCCACACTCACTGGGATCAGGAGTGCCAGAGGTTCCCACCATCCCAGTCTTGCAGTTTTAGTCTCACCTTTCCTTCATTTGCTGCTCAAAAGGAATCTACCTGTTGTCCCAGCAGGATGTTACCTGCAGCCTCTCCCTGTCCTCATGTCTTATTGCAGCAACATCACATACATCAGGAGCAGACATTTTCCCTGCTCAGCGCTGCAGAAGTGTTTCCATGCTCCAAGGCTGCACTTCACTTTGCTAAACCTGATTTCTGGCAATGGAAAACTGGCAGGACAAATGGCAGCCTTTAAAAGGGGAAAAAGGAAAAACTTCTGCCCTTTTCAGTGGATTATCTCAAAAAAATATTTGTGTCCCATTTCATATTCATCAAAACCTCAGTTCATTTGGAGCAAATTACTGAATGTTTCCATAAAAAATAACCCGTTACAGGAAAATGGGATGAGCTCCTGCTGACATCTTCACACTTCAGGGCATTTTAGGCTGCCTGAACAGAAAGGTTACAGTATAACCATGACTCAAGAGCTGCCACTTGACAAAGTGCCTAAGAAGTGACCTTCCAGCAGGAAGCTTCAGAACTTTTGTTATTTCCTAAGATGCTTAAAGCCAAAGTACAAAAACCCACCCAAAACCTAAAATTAAGAACTTCCTGTGCACATATTAGAATATAACATTGGAAGTCCACAGCAGCTCCGTTTTCCGACGAACTGCACACAGGCAGGGCCAACGCTGCAACACCAAGTGGCAAAGTGAAGCCTGATGGAAAAAACAAAACTCCTAAGAGCTTTTACAAAGGAACTGAACACCTCTTTCACTGAGCACTCTGAGGAAGGCTCTGCATTAAGCATTCAGCAACTCCCAAACTTCTGCTGCGAAACAAGACTAACACCTGGCACTAAAGTACCCATTTTCTTCAGGACTCTCAGTTGATATTCCTTGTATTTCTAAAGTAATAATGGAAAAGAAAAAAACTATCAGATTATGAAGACAAGATGTCCAAAACAAAACTCAGGCACATTCCCTGCAAGCCAAGGCCTCCTTCCTTCCTATTTTGACTCCTTCCTGCATCAGAAAAATATCAAAAAATGATTCTTGGATTGATGGCATCTCTTTAAAAACTAACTAACTCAATTTGCCAAACATTCAATCACTCAAACACATCTGCACATCACTGCAGCACTCACTGTGCTTATAGGGAAGCCATGAGGGCAGCCACATCCCCACAGAGCTGACTACCCGAGCTTCCCTACCACCACTTTATGTACAAAGGATTCCCAACAAGAAAGCTCGTTCCACTTCCCAAACACCAGTTGCTTAAAGCACACTGTCCAGCAGCCCTTCTCCTAAAGCAGGAATGCTGGAGCCTGCCCATGCCCCCAGACCCCAGACTGAGTGGGTATTCCCCACGTCCAAGCACAACTGTGCTCTGGAAGCAGCTGGAAGGGGATGGGAGAAAGCTAGAGAGCAGACACGGATTCATTCCAACCTTTACTTGGTTTGCTCCCCCTCCCCTTTTATTCTTAAATATAACTTCCATGCAGAGTTCTCCAAAGCAACTGCTGAGGCCGGGGCCAGCCTCGGGCCTCGGCACCACCGCAGCCACTGCAGCCACATGGGAGGGAAAGCTTTTGCTACGTGCCTTTTTTTTTTTGCCTTTTTTTTTTCAGCTTTGAGGCCAACACCGTGTTCTCGGGACATTACAGTTACTGAGTCCTAGCAAGAGGTCCTAACAAAAACTGTACAGGAGTTTACAAACGTATTAACATATAAATAATGAGAAGCTTCCTGCCTGGAGCCTCCACAGTAGTCTTTTTGCTTGAGAATATAATACTGGAAAGGGTCGTCCCAACCCCTTCCCACAGCACCAGTCAGAGCTGGCTCAGTCCAGTCAGCCGTTCTGCTCAAGCATCACAGGGTTTTTTCTTCTTCAGTGCCTCTGGCTTCAATAAGCAGTCTGTTACTGTGCAAAAGCAAGAGTCCAATGCCTTTGAGAAGGAATCCTGCTGCTAAGAGGCCTGCGCCGCCCGGTCACCGCTCCGGTCCCAGCTCCTGCTGGAAGGTCCGTTTCTTCTCCCGACAGTGCTTCTTGTGAGCAGGCCAGTCCTTCTGCTGGCACTGGGACCCACAGTACCTCGCCACCTGGCAGCGGCCACAGATGTTGAATTCACGTAGCTGGGAAGAACACAAGACGGCGTCAGTGAGCCTGCTCCAAGCACCCCAACACCGTTCCCCAAGCAGGGTTATGATGAGGTCTTTTGCACCCATCACAAACATGAACATCCCACCACGAGAGTCAGAAAGTTCTGAAGGGATTGCATCTGTTGCATTTTGCAGTTCCTTCTGCAGGGTGGGCTTAGCAGACAGACAAGATACTGGAGCGCTTAAGTTCTGTTTTCAGCCACAAACATCTTAAACTCAGAAATGATCAGGATAGCTGCACAAGCTCAGCTGTTGCCATACAGCTCCTCAGGAAACCTGTATTCAGACCCCAATCAAAGGTAAAGCTCCCTCTTCGTCAAACAGAGGGCATTTAAGACCATCTTTGCAAACATTCTCTTCCCCAAAGAAAGAAGTGGAACACAATGGTTTTAGCCTACTCAGCTTTTGTTATCTCAGAAGAGCCCTGCATATTCATCGATAAGGACATGTGTCTGACAAAGAGGCACAGCCCTTGTACATTTTGTTCTCTGCCATTCTCTATGTATGCTGCTCCACTTCATCCACCCACAGTGAAGAACTAGCGCTGCCTTTCTTCCCAGTTCCCCACTGAATAAAGGCCACTCAATTCACCCTCTCCTCATGAAAGGTGAAGCAGTTTATTTTTGATTCCACTACCGCCCAAACCTTCTTACAATGCTTCTTCCTGTCTTACCCAGCTGCCTGCTCATCCCAGCTCTGTGTCCCTAGAGGAACGCTTCCACCTGTCCTTCTGTGCACTCTGCAACAATCAGGCTCCTCCCAGCAAACCACCAAGTCATTTGCTGTTCAGATTCAGAACTACCTCCTCTCAAACAGAAGATAACCACAGGGCCTCAAGATTCATGCCAAAGAAAACCTGACTAAAAAGGATTCTCACTTTTAGCAACTGTGTAAAGCTTTACATTGCAAGGAACACATCCCTGGACACACACACACACAGAGCAGCCTGAGTCCTCACATACCTGCTTTTCAATCATTGTGCATGGGGGGTAGTGACATTCATAGTATGTGCACGAGTTCTCTTCCTCCTCCACCACATCCCCGTTAGCGTTGTAGTATCGCGTCACATTCAGTACAGGGAACTGCTCTTCTATAGGATCTGTGGGAAGCTGCTGGATTGCCAGCCAGTACAGACTTTGCTCCCTGGAAATAAAACAAGCACAAATAAGGCCCATAAATTCGTGATAAGCATACAGACATTTATTCCAAATTAACTAAGTAGGGTTAACACTGGATTGAGCCTGTTGAGCCTCAGCCTACACACACTCCTCATATACTGGATATTTTCAGGGTTATTTTAGTTTAAATGCAAAATAAGTTAAAAAATATTTATCAAGAAACATTTACAATGGAGCAGAATTGTTTCTTTGTAAATGGCTTGAGGTCTGTTCTTTGTTCTTAAACTCCTAGGGAGCATCACTGTAGTATCACTGCCATTCACTATCACTTCTCAGACCTAGCTTAATAAGCTCCGAACATCCCTATTTGATGGGTACTGCAAGTGTTTCAAATGCCTAGTAAGATGGTAAGTTTTGGGTCTCCCATCAAAAATGAACAGGCCAGTGTTGCATCCTGGATTAGCCAAACCCATCCTGACATGAAGAGTCTGATGTGCTTTGAGTCACATTAGTGCAATATGGCATGTAGGATGTTCCCACCACCTACTAGTGAAAGGTGATGGGAGCTGATCCCAGGAACTTATTTGGGTTTCGACTCAGATACACCATTACAAGTGCAAGCAGCTGCTGGCTTCTACAGGCTGTGTTAGAATTTCAATGCCTGGGAGCCATAAGCCAGTAAAACCTGCAGACTTAATTCAGCATGCCCAATGCCACCACTGGAGTGGAAGGGAACACAGGGTGCCTGTTTCACTGTGATGACAACCTCTGGCACGGCAGAACCTCTGCACAGTAACAGCATGGGGTGAGCTGGTCCACTCACAGCCAGCAGGAACACTGAGCATTAACTCTGGTCTCCAAGTGAGGAAGCACAGATGTGCAGTGATGTGTAAGCAGCCCAAGGTCAAATACAAAAGGCTCTGCCAGATGAAAATCACTAAAGGAAGGAGACAATTTCAGGTATTTTCAAGCTTCCTGATGGCAGCCCCCTGCCAGCCACTGACATACCTTTGTTTACTAGAGATGTCCTCAGCTTTGGGTTTCCACCCCCAAGGAACCAGGCGCAGATTGTCGAGGCGGTTGTCCACCGTCACCGAGTTCAGATGTACAACCTGAAAGCCAGGAGCAATCCCTCCCCGGTGTCTCTCCCTGCCGGACACAAAACCAACATGGAGCTCAGCAATGAACAGACTCTATAGCTAAAAAGCAAAGAATCACACTGATTCTGGAGGACATGCTGCATTTTAGCCTGCTGTCCCCAGAACAGGCTCAGTAAAGCTTGAGTTACTAAGAGACATCAGATATACCAGCCCCCAGAAGAAAGAGACTCGGTCCAGGAGGTTATTTCCATTATAAATGAGTTGAATCAAAAGACAGGCGTGGTACAGTACAATTGTAAGCATATTGCAAAGAAAGTTCCAGGCACGACTACTCCAGATACCGCAAGAGCATCTCTGCAATTGCTGTGTTCCCCAGAGCAGAGCTGAAAGGTGCCAATAGTGTTTTATTGCTTTAATAAGAAATCCTATCAGACAGATTAATGCAAGTGTGGCACTGGTGTGAACTCGGTTTGTTATTTATGACGAAATGTCTCTTAACAAGCAACAGAACAGAGGTTTCACCAAGTATGCAAATGCCTTTTAGACTCTGAGTGTAACACACAGAAAGTCTGCAATGATTCCACAGCTGACCAAGAGGCATCTGAAATGTGCTAAAAGCCAAACCAGGGGATAGCTGCTCATTAAGTCTTGCTGCAATTCTTCCCTATTGCCTTTAACAGTTTGCATTTCCCATTCCACCTTCCTTTCAGCTCCCCTTTCAGGAGGTATCAAGTTCACTGTCAAGCACCCTTGTGCCTGGACAAGTTTCCGTATCACTTCTTGCAGGAATCCCCATCCCACCTGAAATGCAAGGCTTGGGCAGCAGTTGTGTCTTGGAATGCCTGCTGTGCCATGATGGATTCCATGCACAGAGGGAACAGCCTGACAGCATTAAAGCATGGAAAGCTGTCAGCATCTGCCTGAGGGTTACTCAACATTTCCTTCTAGGAGCCACTTCCAACGGCTACTTGCAACTTCACCTGAGTCTAGTCTGGATGCTGCTTCCTCTGCTTCCTGCTCAGTGTCCACTGAACACTTCAGTTCAAACAGGGATCCAATTGTGAAGAGGGAACATTTGCCCAGTTAAAAAATCCCACTTTTTCCCCCCTTTACAAAGCTTTATCCAGCAGAACAGGGAAATTCATTTCAATGAGACTGATAATGAAAAATGTTGTCTTTGTTTTGTCAAAATCCACCCAGGTATGTTTAAATTCTATACTTTGGGGGAAAGAAAACCACTTGCAATTCACACATACACCAAACTTCCTAGAATTTAGTGAGTAAGATTCCCTGAGAGAGCCTACACACAGCACACAGCCCTGCAGGAGAACATGCAGAGGGGATGAAACCCCAACAACAGCAAACAGCTATGGAAAGGAGCCTGCTGAAATGCCCTAGAGGAGGAAAAGCTACTTCTGTGCTCCTGAAGGCTCCCAAAGGTTCTGGCAAAGGACATCAGGAGTCCTGAGGGCTACAAGTGGGAACCCAGGAGGTACATGGACCTGAACAGATGAAGGTGAGCATCGGTCAGACACAGAGCCAGGGGAGGAGTTAAGGTCCTGCAACTGAGACCAGGACAAGTGCCAACAAGAGAGATAGGAGGAGGGAGTCCAGAGCAAGAGCAAACCCTGGGCGGGGGGGGAAGGGAGGCTAAGACCAAGCAAAGAAATGTTGTTGAATAGATTAGATAATGCCAGTTTAATAAAGGTTGGAGTTGGAGGAGAGAGGATTACAAGAGACTGGCTCATAACACCAGGAAATGGCAGCAGAGTGGCACAGACCTACCACTGCTCCTGCTGAGCCTGGATCTGCACCCACAACCCCCTAAGCAAATACTGCCCCAGTGAGCCCATCTTCCTCCCGTTGTACAAACCCCATTTGTTCACATTGCTCTCAGTTCCTCTATTACCTCAAGTGACAAGGTAAGTGTGCAGGGAGCATCTGGCTCATGGAACACCTCCCCTTGTTTCTTGCAGAAGGGGACAGAAAAGAAACAGGCTCAGTAACACAGCTAACTCTTCAGCAGAGCCAAAGCGTCTACATCCCTCAGCACACCGAGTTCCTACAAGATGCCAGGCAAAACACTTAAACCAAAACTTCAACCAGAAATGCAGGGGATTAACTGGATCCTGTTCTTTTGGTATTTCAGCAGCTAACTTAGGAACTGAGGCCAGTGATGGAAGTGCCAAGTACAAACAGCACCGATTCAAGTCAGGAACCAGCACTGAGTAGGCTAACACAGTGTGATGGTAAGTGCCCTTAAAAAGAAATCAGGTCTTCACTGTCTTTTTGAGCAGGCAGTTACTGATACTTATGACTAATCTGATGCTGCTGTTCCCCAGGGAACATCACTGCACCCAGCCAAAATACAGCAAGCTGGGCTTTCTATACAGGGAACAGGGTGAGAAGATGACAGACTTACTTGCAGGTCCCTACCCAGAGACGTTCAAACCCTGCTCTGGAGTTGCTGACAGCCCAGCCTGAGACACAGCGAGCACCAGGGAGGCTGCAGAAGTTCTTCCTGAAGGAGGACTGCAGCACATGTGGGTGTTTTTCAGATCTTGGCGCCCATTTAGTGCCGCAGTTCACTCCCAGCAGAGTCAGCAGCAGGGAGGACTTCGGGGCAGGAGTGGGAGAAGGTCCCTGTGGTGGCTACAAGCTCCCTGCTCTCTACGTAAGCAGAGACCTGCTTAACCAAATTAGAAATACATGCTTCTAAACCTGCTTTGCCACAGCATCCAACATGTGCCTGTGCCCTTTACCTTAAACCAGAAGCACGCAGTTGGGTGAGAGTTTTCAGTGAGCTGATTTTTTGGGGTACCTGTGGGGCAGAACAGGTAAATCACACTCCTACACCTGCAGTAATTCAAGTTCTTTGCTTTTCATTTCCCCAAGAAGCAAGGCTAGCTCTGCAAACAGCAATGACCAGCGCTGCCCATCTCTCGTCTTCCAAAGCTCCAAAACCTTCAGCACCACCCTTCTCGCAAAGGACAAGTTCTGCCTCTCCAACAGAGTTCTGGTCTGTGCACCAGGCACGCAGGGTGACACAGTCTGAATTACCTAACAACACCCCAGGGTTATTCCCTAATTTAACTGAAACAAACCAGAAGAGGCAATGATGGTAATGAGCACAGAGCTGGGCTGCCCTCACCTGCACCAGCCAGCTGGAATGCTGTGAAGGTGCTGTTCAGTGCACTTACAATTACTACTGTCTGAGGTTCACAGTTAGGAGCTGACAATGACTTACCCCACACACTGCAGCCAACCTCATAATCATTTTCACCAAAGTTATATGTGCAACAGGATTAAACATTAACAGATGCAGGTTAAAATCCATATTTAATGAGCTGATTGCAAATAATACTAATAGCCTCTGCTGCTCTTCCTGGCTCCTTCCTCTGGTAGAGGCCAGACTGGGAATGAAAAGTAACCTGCAACACTAACAGCACAGCAGTACCTTGGGCACTGCGACTCCTAAGGATGGCTTATGGAACTGAACAGGAAACATGCTGAACTTCTCAGAAAGGCTTTCAGAAGCAGTAACTGCTCTTCAGCAGAGTTCTAGAAGCCCAGGAACACACCTACAGAGAGCAGCACCTCAGCTCACTGCATAAGCTCATCTCTCACAAGCAAGTTGGCCTCTGAAACCTAACAGGCAGCTACAAATGGTGTCCAGAAATGACTCTTAGAACAGGGACAATAAGACACTGCAGCTGATACAGGATCATAGAATGGTTTGGGTTGGAAGGGACCTTAAAGCTCACCCAGCTCCAACCCCCTGCAATGAGCATGGACATCCTCACCTAGATCAGGTTGCCCAGAACCACATCCAGCCTGGCCTTGGATGTCTCCAAGGATGAGGCATCCACCACCTCTCTGGGCAATATGAATCTGCTCCCCTACAGGCAGCTTTCCAAGAGGCCAGACAAAACACCCAAAGTTTTCAGTTATCATTAGCTCTGTCTCTCTCCAGTGCCCTGCCCATTTGCACTGGTGCCAGTAACAAGTACCTGGTTATCACAGGGTGAAAAAAGAACCAGCAAACCGAACTTCAAAGGTTTGTCTTCACCTATTAAATGGAGCCAGACCCCTGCTCCCCACCTCCAACCAAAGCTGCATCAGCATTTCTCACATCTAAACAGCATCTGCTGGAATAGTACCCACCTCTCTTTCCCTTGTATACAGCATTTTTAGAGGCTCCGCTGATTGAGGGCTCAGTGCAAAACCAAGCCCCAGCAACACCTTTGGGCATCCCCTGTGCTGGGCTTGCAGCCGAGCGGAGCTGTAAGCCTCCTGCAAAGACTTCACATACTACAGGCTGTGGGATGAACACCACACAAGGTGATGGCAGCAAACTCCACCTCTGTGACCCTCAAAGCCTTCAGCTCTCCTAGCACACCTACCAGAGCAGCTCGTGCAGGAGGCGGCCAGATCCTCTCCCGCGGTTCTTGTCGAAGGCATAAGCAAAGATTTTAGCACCATTTCCATCAGCATCGACCTCCATCCGAGCCTAGGGAAGAAGGAAAGGCTGTGAGCACATCCACCACCACACAGCAGAGCACACACACGCCCCTGGCAGAGGGGAAGGACCCACCATTGTGCACTTGTTTCCGCTGTTCAGCCTCAGCGGAATTTGAGTGGTTTCAAACCTCCACAGGGAAACCACTGGCTCTGCTACTGGGGGTTAGGAAAGGGGAAAAGGAGGCTGAGACTGGATGCGTCCCACTGGACAAAGGAGCTGAGCATGGATGTGCCCCACTGGACAAAGGACAGCCCCAACCTGGCTGGAAGCCTGGAGGCTCCATCTCCACTCAGGTATAAACTCCAGTGTCATCATGGCACTGAGGCTTCATCTTTGGTGCTGCTTTACACCAACCTAACGAGAGGTTACCAGTGGGAGGAATGGTCCTGCCCTTTTCCCTCCCCAACCCCGATGCTCGAGAGCTGTACTAAGGACCAGGCAGATTCCAGGTGCTTGCAGCGCTAGGACATGCTTATGGGGAGCAACCACCATGGAGGAACGAGCGGATGTGGAGCTTTCTGGCAGCTCCTCCTATGAGCCCCGAAGCACTCACGGTCCCTCCTCCAACCCCCCTGCGGTCCTTCCCCCCAGAGCCTCGCAGGATCCACCTGCAGCGGGTGCCAGAGACAACGGCTTCCCCGGGATGCAGCACGTTAACTCGGAGCACATTTACTCATCAGGGCTGGGTGTGGGGTGAGCAGTTTAAAGGCCGCCAGCCCCGACACGGGCAGACAAATGAGCTGTTCTCACAGCGGACACACGGGAAGAGGAAAGAAAAAAACCTACACGGTAAATTTAAGGCTGTAAAATAATGACCATAAATACTCACATGGAAATTGTTTTCAACTACCCGATGCGTTAGTTTGTTTCAAACTACGTCAGAACGATCCGCTTTAAACCAACGCTTGTTTTTAAACCAGGAAACGGAACTTTTCCCGCTGGAAAACGCTCCCACCGGTCCTGCATCCATCTCAAACGTTCCCCACCGCCCCCCCCCCCCGCCCCGGGCCGGGCCCTCCCACGGCAGCTCCTTAAGCGCGGCCCACGAGGGGAACCGGGAGATCGGGCAGCGCCGCCCGGCCCCTCGGCTCAGCGCGGGACTGGCGGCGGGTTCGGGGCACACGGCGGGGGGGGGTGCGAGCGAGGGAAGAAGCGGGCGAAGGCAGCGGCGGGTCCCGCGGGGCGAGGGGAGGGGGCACGGGGGTGGCGGGGCCTCACCTCGAAGGAGAAGCTCTCCACCAGCGGGATGTCCTGCTCGTCGATCAGCGTGTACTTGGTCTGAAACACAGCGGCACCGCGGCCGTCAGCGCGGCCGCACGGCCCGGCACGGCACGGCCCTCCCGCGGCCCCGGCCAACCCCCACCACCCCCGATCCCGATCCCGATCCCGCCCCCCCTCCCCCCGCACCTTCCCGGCCACCCGGCCCAGCCGCACGATGCCCAGCTTGAAGTCGGTCATGGCGGGTCCGGGTCCGGGCCCGGCCCGCGCGCGCCCCTCCGAGCCGCTGCCACGCGCCGCCGCCTCGCGCACACCCGGGGGGGGGCGGGGCACCGCACCACCTCCCACCAGCGCGAACCCGGCCAATGGCGGCCCGCGCCGCGCGGAACGTCACTCTTACTACGCCGCCGGGTGGCCCAATCGGCGGGAGGCGCAGGATCACGTGGGGAAGGGGAGCGGGGGGAGGGCCGGAGGGAACAGCCGCGCCGAGCGCGGGCTCCGGGCGGGAGAGGGAGGTGCGGGCGGTGACGTCACGTTCGCGGGAAGCTTTGTGCCGCCAAGACGGGAGAGTGCGGGAGAAGGGGGCGGGGCTTAAGGGAGGCACCGCGCGGCCGCTGAGGCTCCTCCTCCTCCTCCTCCGGGCCCCGCGGGGGCAACCGCGGAGCCCCGGGGCCGGGCGGGTCCTGCTGCGGCGGTCCCGGCGGACGAAGGGCCCCGGAGCCCCCCAAAGCGCGAACCCAGACTGAACCCCAAGGGGCTCACGGAGCTTCCCGCGCGAGGAGCCCGCAGCCGAGCACGTGCGTCCCGTGCCGGACACAGGCCTGCTCCGCAGGGACACCTGGAGCACGGGCACAGGATTCAGAGGGCAAACCGATGGGCGGGTGACGTGGGTCCGACCCCCAAAGTGACACGTCAGTGGTGGGATGGCACAGCCGTAGCCTGAGGAACATGGGTGACACGAAAGGTTTAACCCGGAGCCAGAAGCATCCAAACAAGACAAACACTGAATCCAAAGCTGAATCCTGGCTTCTGTCTTCCCTCCCTGTGATGGAGCAGACCCTCAGGAGGGAGCAGTGATCCGACTGTGAGAGAGCTGGGTCAGCCTGGAGAAGGCTCTTGAAGGGGAGACCTTAGGGCAGCTCCAGTGCCTAAAGGGGCTGCAGGAAACCTGGAGAGGGGCTTTGGACAAGGGCCTGTAGGGACAGGACAACGGGGAGATCTTAGTCAGAAGTTCTCCACTCTTAAGGGTGCTGAGCAGCTTCTCAGCATCCCCTTCCCTATTTCCTGGATGATGCAGGTCACCAGGGTGGAAAACCTCCTGACTTTGGAGCTCAGACAGAGTTATCAAGAAGATGGATTTTAAATGTGAAGCTAATGTAAGTCATTACTATCCATCCTCTGCCTCCTTTTTAAGAAACCTGGTTTGGGGTGTGTGCCCTGCTTCCAAGCACTACATCCCTTCTACCAGAGCACAGCAGCAGGACAATGTGCCCTGCCCCAGGAGAACTCCCCTTGAGCAAAAGAAATCCCTTTTCCAATTACTTCCAGCACTGCCAAGTGGGGAAATCCCACAGGATGGGTGGCGGGTACCCAGGACAGCCCCAGGACCCCTTGAGCCAAGAGCTCCCAAGAGTCTGGGCTTCACACTAAGGTGGGGGGCTTCTAACGCCAAGGGCACCAAACACTGAGCTAATTTAAACTAGAGGGGTGCTGCAGTTCCCTGTGTTTTGGGAGGTGGGGAAGGGGCAGGTTGCAGGGCAGGAGGACCCGTATCTGCCCCTTGCTCAGGGAGTATCCAGGTCCAAGCAAAGGTGGCCACTGGCTTGGATTCTGGCAAGGGTTCCTCTTCCTTGCCCAGCTGCCTCAGAAAAAAAAAGCCCTACGAACAGCAGAAGGAAAGGCAAATGAAAGAGCAAAGCCTCAAACTCTCCTGTTTCTGCTTCCAGCAGCTGATGCAGCACCACAGGACCCAGCCCAGGCTCGGGGCATGGGGTGGAGGCAGCAGCACACACAGCTGCCCAAGGTCCAGCCCAGCTGCACAGGACAGACAGGTCCAGAATGGGGCAAAACCTCAGGATGAGCAGGAACCACCATCCCCCTGGGGACATCTGGGGCAGAGCTTGGTCACTTCTGCTTTAAGAACAGCTGCCAGCCCAGCCCTCACCAGGGATCCCGGCAGCTCCCTCTGCCCATCAGCTCAGGGCAAAATGGGAGTTGAAACTTCCTTAGTTTCAGGCAGCAGGGCCATGGTGGAACAGAGGAAGGCTGCAGTTTCTTTGGGCTGGCCCCAGTGCTGACCTGGCAGTTTGAATCCTGCAGGGGCAGGCTGGGAGACTTCTCCTTTCCCAACCCACAGTGCCACACAGGCCAGAGGTTCCTCCTGCTAACCAAGGGTAGGACTAGGATTCATCTCGAGGTCCCCTCCAACCCTAACAACTCTGAGCAACCATGGCACACAACCCTGTCTGTCCTCCACAGGTCCTGTAATCCCTGGCAATGCTGTTCCTGGAGCCTGGAGAGGAGAACCTTAGAGCAGCTCCAGTGCCTAAAGGGGCTATAGGAAACCTGGAAAGGGGCTTTGGACAAGGGTCTGCAGGGACAGGCCAAGGGGAATGGCTTTAACCTGCCCGAGGGGAGACTGAGATGAGCTCTTAGGCAGAAGCTCTTCCCTGGGAGGGTGCTGAGGCGCTGGCACAGGGTGCCCAGAGAAGCTGTGGCTGCCCCATCCCTGGCAGTGTTCAAGGCCAGGTTGGACACAGGGGCTTGGAGCAAGCTGCTCTAGTGGAAGGGGTCCCTGCCTGTGGCAGGGGTTGGAGCTGCATCAGCCTTAAGGTCCTTTCCAACCCAAACCGGTCTGGGATTCTGTGAAGCTCCCCATGCTTGGTTGTGGCATGCTGTGGGGGCTCAAGGGAAGCTGGACCCATTACCACAGCCCTTGCCCTAACAGCAGACACCACTTCCTGCCCCAAGGTGTGTTCAGCGAGCACACAGGAAGCTTTACACAGGCTCCAAGTCAGTGAGCACGATTTGCTCCTGACTGGAGAGCTGGCTTGAGGGAACTGCTCCCAGCTCAGTGCTGCCTGAAGCAGAGGGCTTCAGGGAAGCAGATCGGAAATGATCATCTGTCTCTGATGTGCATTAAGAACCAGCACCATGGGCAAGAGAGAGGGCAGGTGGTCCTCAGCCGGGATCCATTGCTCCCATGACAGACGACAAGACAGCAGCACTGCCTGCAGACAACTGGGTCTTTTATTAAGTACTTAAAGTGCTACAAAAAACCTCAGGAGCCTTTATACAGCAACTTCATTTCTCCAGCCCTAGCTCTGTTGGAAGAAGCAAGCACAGCTCATTAGTGTAAGTCTTACAGTACTTGGAACAGTACAGCATGTTTCAGTGGTGGGTACTTACAGCTGGGCACTCAATTGCACCACTATTGATGTCATCAATGATGTCATGTGGGTGCCGACCATCAATGCTGCAGCCCACTGATTGGGCAGTCCCAAGGATCTCCTTGATTGTCCCTGCAGGGGGAAGAGGCAGCTCATCAGTGCTCTACCACAGGGAAAGCTGTGAAAAGCAACTGGGGAACTTCACTCTTCACCATCCCACCTACCCTCCTGGGGGTGTTGCAGGGCTCACCGGGGACAGCAAGTCGCCTACACTGGGTCTGGTGCACCAGTTTCACAAGGAGCACACCAGAAAGCACCATCACCATCCTGTACAACCTCCACCAGGAGGAAGGCCAGGCCCGCCATCCCATGGGAGCTGTTCCCACACCACAGCGCAGGGCTCACCCGGCAATGGGAGCAGGCTCTCTGGGGAGCAGAGCAGGACCGTGCATCCCACCACAGCACGTACCTGAGAGCTCACGGGCCAGGGACCGGTGCCGCATCTGCCGCGCGATGGCCACGATCTCGTCAAAGCTGACGCTGCCGCTGTGCTTGACTGGGGAGGAAGGGTCACGTAAGCACTGACACTGCAGCTCCCTCCAGCCTCAGCAATGGGAGCCACTTTACACCTCAGCACGTCTGCTCCCAGGCTTGGGCACAAAGACACCCGTGAGAAGGCAAGCTGAGAGCTGGGCTGCTTCAGCTGGGGAAGAGAAGGCTCCGCGGAGACCCTCTAAGTCTTTCCCATGCCTGGAAGAGCTTTGAGGTCCCTTCCAACACAAAGCAATCTGGGATTCCAAGAGTGACTCCATGTCATGAGTCGTTTTCCACCAGCTCACCTCCAGGCTGCAGTGCCCAGTGCTGCAGGACAGAACAGTGGCAGTGGCTGCTCTAACCCATCATCAAGAACCCAAATCCTGCTTGTGTCTGCACTCAGGGCTGCCCCAGACACAGCCGCTCACTGCTTGTCAGTTTATACCGGATGATCTAAGAGGTGGGAACCTGTTCCTCTCCCTCCCCCAAACCACACAGAACTAAGGCAAAAATGAACACTTACTGTTTTTCTGCTTCTTCCTGTCACGAGGAGGCTCCTTCAGAGCTTTGATAATCAGAGCAGAGGCAGAAGGAACAACCTCTATCTAAACAAAGAGAGATTAATTCTTCCCCCCCTGTAAGCAGCAGCAGGGAGCTAAGAGAGATACTGGACCAAGCGCCCGGGAAGCCCCTTGCCAGAGCAGTGTGGCTCTGGCTGGCTCTCCAGGACAGACTATTGGGATGCAGAAGCATGTTCCCAGGCTTTCGGCACAGGCCTCCCCACAGCCAGGAGAGGGCTGCTTCCTAGACTGGGTTTCCTCTCAGCTCACCACTGGAATATACCAGCCACGGAATGCAGGACAGGTATAGTGGCAGGTGGCTACAGGGTTATGTGAAGGAGGTTTGCAGTAATTTGTGTTGGTTCAAACAGCTTTTTCCTGCTCAGATGTTCTGTACAAACAATTTACATGGAACAGGACAAAAGATCAACTTTGGCACATGGAGAAGGTTCCTTAAGGGGAGGCCTCAGAGCAGCTCCCAGTACCTACAGGGGCTACAGGAAACCTGAAGAAGGGCTTTGGACAAGGGCCTGCAGGGACAGGCCAAGGGGAATGGCTTTAACCTGCCCGAGGGGAGACTGAGATGAGCTCTTAGGCAGAAGCTCTTCCCTGTGAGGGTGCTGAGGTGCCGGCACAGATCCTAAACCTCCCTTCCAACCCACAGCATTCCATGAGCACATCTTCTCTTATCTATTGCAGGCCAGGGGCCTCAGCCTCGCAGCCCCAGGTTCATGCACACACAACTGCTGCGGGCTCTGAACCAGCAGCACTCAGAGTGCTCCCTGCACGTTTTCAGGTCTCTCCAGCAGACCCCCACACTGTGCTGTGTGGCACTCACTTTATCCACCTCGGAAGGATGAAGGGCTGAGTGGACCCTGCCGGGACTGATGCTCGTGGTTGTTGCAAGCAGCACAGGGCTGAGCCTCGCGCTTGCCCACGGCGCCATCCCTTGCGGCGTTCAGTACCTGGGCTTGCCTGTTCTGGATGGTCAGCTTCACCGTGATCCGCAGCCCCTTCCAGTCTCCCGTGGCCTTGGCGATGTCATCCCCGACCTTCTTGGGGGACTGAAAATTGAACACGCGTTAAAACCGCGGCCAGGACTGGAACGGAGGGTGCGGAACCCCCATAGGCCATCCCCGTGAGGCCTCCCCGCCCGGTGCCGCGGAACGTACCAAGCCGAGGGGTCCGATCTTGGGGGCCAGAGCGGACGTGGCGCCGACCTCCCCGCCGGTGCAGCGCAGGTACACTGCGGGGACACAGCGCGCGTCAGCCCCGCTCCGCCGGGCCGGGCCCGCCCTCACTGCCCGCTCCACACCCCATCCACCGCTCCGCCGGGCCCGGCCCGCCCTCACTGCCCGCTCCGCACCCCATCCACCGCTCCGCCAACCGGGACGTACCGACTTTGATCTCGTTGGGGTCGAACTTGGGCGGCATGGCGGCGGATGGAGGCGGATGGAGGCGGATGCAGACACACGACCGCCTGCGCTGTCGGGCGAGGGGGCGGAAGGAGCGTTCCCCCTCAGCGGACACTAGATATAGTCTCGTAGATCTCGCGAGAGTTCGCGGCGCAGGGCGGGCAGTGAGCGGGGGGACAGCCGTGCCGCTGGGGGGCGCACGAGCGCGGTTCCGAGGCTGAGCCGGATGGTGGGGGTGGGGCGAGGCGCTTCAGCCGCTTTCTCTATGGTGCTCGTGGTGTCATGTGACTGCGGCGGTGTGGCATCATGGCGGCGGGCAGCGGTGAGCGGGGCCGGGGTTGGGGGGGGCAGCACCGGGGCCTCGGTACGTGCGGGGCCGGGCTCCCGCGGCTCACGGCGGCTGCTGCGCCTGCCGAGCGTCCCCGGCTCCGTGTGGGGGCAAGGTCCCTCAGGCGGCACCCGGGCTGCTCGGCGGGGCGGGCACAGGGCACCCGCAGGGCCGAGTGGAGCCGGCGGTGCCGAGGATGCGCTGCCCGGGCTCGTCGCTGGTGCCCGCTCCGGTGGCGGGGCCGCAGGCAAAGCCCGGCTCCGTTCTGGCGGATAAAAGAGTAAAAGGAGGACGGCGAAAGAGCCTTTGGGAGCTGTGCAGAACCTGGGAGGGGGGCACTGCAGGGAGAAGAGAATAGTGAGAAGAAGGGAAAGAAAGGACCGAGAGGCAGAGCTGGAGCTGGTGGAGAGATTTGCTTCAGGCACTGCCAGGGGAGGGCTGTGGCAGGATCACGCAGAGCCTGGTTATGACAGGGGGTGGTTGGACTGCTGTGACAGCTCCAGCCAAGAAAGCAAACGTGCTGTGGGAGGGTAAGTTACAAAGCTGCAGTTCGTTACTGCCTCCTTCCTGAGCCTTGTTCCCGTGCGTGTTGGGCTGCAGGGCTCCGTAGCCTTGCTGTCAGTGAGCCAGACCTGCAGAGATGGCGGGGACAGTTCTGTCCTTCATGACTAAGCAGCACCTCTGCAGGAGCCCTGCTCACATCCAGACGCTGGCTCACAGCTCCGTTGCTGTGCTCCTGAGCGTGTTTCACAGAGAAAATAAACTCTGTTCTTGCCCAGACAGTTCAGGTCTCCCTCTTCTGGGCTCACTGTTACACTTCTGCTCTTCTCCCACCTTATCCCAGCCTTATCCCCGGCTGATTCTTTCTGCATTGCTCGTTTTTGCCCCTTGCTCTCATATAGCCTCAGGTCAACCCCTTTTTCTCCTTAATTTTATTGCTCACCTAGTCCTCACCTCTCTTTTCCCAGCATCCCAACTGGTACCCATCTCATTACCAGCTGGTGTCCCCATTTCTTGTCCAGCCTTAGCTTTCTGCCCTCTCCTCAAAACCTGCCAGCAAACTCCCTTTTTCTCCCTTGCTGGGTCAGAGCTGACAGGTTCCTGTCACCCCTTCACCCACCTGCAGTCGTGATGCCAGCAGGGATCTTGCTGCCATCCATTCTTTCCTCTCTCTCTGCTTCAGTTCCTCTTCCCTTTACCCTTGCATCAGCTGCTCTCATTGCACCCAGTCAGGCTGAATTAACAGAAATTCTCCATCTCTCAGTCCTCTCCAGTGACCTGGAAAACCCAACCCCTGTTCTGGGACGGTCTGGCTGCCCTGTGAACACAGGCTGGCGTGTGTCAGTCTGACCTGCAGACACGGTGTGGGCACAGTTCTCTGAGTGCCTGGGAGGGCAGAGAGCACATCCTGGCACGTGGCTGGGGCAGCAGCGATCAGCTCTGGTTTGTAGTCAGAGTTTTTCTGAAGTTAAGTTCTTTCAGCTTTACAGGCTGAACCTTAGAATGGTTTGGGTTGGAAGGGACCTTAAAGCTCCTCCAGCTCCAATCCCTGCCACGGCCAGGGACACCTTCCCCTAGAGCAGCTTGCTCCAAGCCCCTGTGTCCACCCTGGCCTTGAACACTGCCAGGGATGGGGCAGCCACAGCTTCTCTGGGCACCCTGTGCCAGCGCCTCAGCACCTTCACAGGGAAGAGCTTCTGCCTAAGAGCTCATCTCAGTCTCCCCTCGGGCAGGTTAAAGCCATTCCCGTTGGCCAAAGTACTAGACTATTGGAAATTGATTTGGCCTTATAAACCTGACTCAAGTCAGTATAAAATGACTTTAAGCTATGAGGTGTTTAAGCAGAATCTTTTCACCTCACTGTGTGACTAAAATGGAGGAGGTATTCCTGTGTGAGACTGCTGCTGCCTGGAAAGCCAACGAACCAAGTGCTCTGTTAACTTGGGACCATCCCTAAAGCTGAGAAGCCAAGTTTAGCTCTGGCACCCCGATTCTTGTGCTCGCCTGACATCCTTGCGCCCGTGACATCCCTGGGAGCGACTGGGATGGACGGTGTGATGTGCCAGGAGAGGCTCTGCTGCACATCAGGTTCCTTGCACATCAGGTTCCCTGTATTTTGAGCTACACTGGGGTCCTGTTTATTCCCCCCTGCCCTGGAAGGGGGAGCAGCTGTGCTACTCTCAGGATTAGGAGTTTTTCTTACTTGTAGCCTAACTTTATTCTAGAACATTTTACAATTGCTTATCATTTGCCAGAATTGACTTTGGATTTAAGTGGTTTGGGGTTTGCTCTTGGTGCTTGATCTTACACAGCGTTTTCAGTTGCTATCCTAGAGTGGACCCTGTGTTTTCCTCATCATTCAAAAGCCTTTCACTGTACATGCTCCAGCTTGACTTAGTTGATCTTGTGCAGGGGTGACCTGCACAAGACAATCAACCCATGTCAAGCACAGCAGTGCTTTTACTGCTCGTATTAACACCTCTACCATGGAGGAGTGCTGGGATCTGCCTGTTTGATCAAGTCACAGAAGGGGATCAAACAACGACAGTTGCTGAGACACTGATGTCTGTGTTTTTCCTTCCATCCCCCCACCCCCTCACATCAGAGCACAATTGTGCAGCCCGGGCTCCCCAGCAGATGCATACTCCAGGAGGCCTCTGCCCTTCTGTGTGCTGATGGTCCGTGCCCCCTGAGGCACAGCTCTAGCCCACACTGAAGATGCCGCTTTTCTTCCGTAAGAAGAAGCCCAGCGATGATGCTCGGAAGCGCCTTGAATACCAAATGTGCCTGGTAAGCAATGGCAGGGGCTGTTCTGTGGCTGCTCCTGGATGCCCCGTGACTTGGTACCTCCCCTGTGTTACCAGTGATCCTGTTACTGATCTCACTGAGACAGCAGGTCACCTTCCTAATGTACATCAGAGAATTCCTGCTTTCCCTGTCTCCCTTTGCCCTCTCATCCACAGGTCCCCTTTGTGCTGCTTCCACTTCTCTCTGCCTCTGTGGTTCCATGTGATGTCCTCAACCACCCACCTCCTGCCAGCCTGCATATGGGACCCTATCACTCCTTTCTCCTCTGTGCCCCTTCACTCTTACAGATCTCCCACTACACTTTTCCTACCAAGGAACCCATCACATCCCCTTTCCCACCCCACCTGGCTTTCCTTGTGCCCCTCTTTTGCTTCTCATTTGATATCTTTTCTTCCTGTCACCTGGAAGATGAGCTTGTTAGATGTTGCTGTTTGTTTTCCTGGACTAGGATTTAGCCAGGATGCTCTGGGGTGGATCCTCAGCAGGTTGCTGTCATGCCAGCGAGGTCACCAGAACTGCCTGTCCTGCAGCAGCCACAGATTCAAAGTTGCCTTTCTTGAAAGCATCTTCTGACTTACCTCACTGCTGTGCTGCAGGAGCTGTGGACTGGAGCTGGCATAGGGGATCTCTGTGCTCTACCCCAGAGGCACCTGCATTTTAGAAGGGACAAAACGATGTGTGTTGGATGTCTGTAAGGTGTTTTGTTAAGGAAGGCTTCGTTATGTGCCAGTAATGAAACCAGTTGTACTGAATTTATTCAGTTGGAGGGTTTCTGCTCAGTGCCTGTGGGGCTGGCAAGGGACAGCATAATCTGTCCATTCTAGGGTTAGTTCTGTATTGCAGTGTGCTCAGTTTAGGGCCAGGATATCCAGTTCTGAGAACTTAACAGAGGCAGTGACACAAGCAGGTTTTATTGCCTTTTATTACCTTTAAGAAAATAATGGAGGTGGTTGATTTGACCATGGAAATACACTTCTGCACAGAAGCAGTGGGTCCTTGGTCCTTCTTGCACAGCAGGACTGCTCTGCAGGTCCCGTGGCAGCAGAAAGGCAACGGGAGTTTGGCTTCTGTGTACAGCTCAGCAGAAGGGTGCTCTGCTGGGTGAGACAAGCCAGGGACACAGCAGGCTCTCCATGGGCTGGGGTGGCTCTGCTGCTGCTCCCACGAAGTGCTTGAGAACCCAGCATTTGCTTTATGTATCTTTTCAGTTCAGATTGCAGAATTAGGATGCGCTTTGGCTCTTTGTGCTGAAATTCATTTGTTGGACTAAAAGGCTTTCTCTGCAGTTTGGTTTCCTGGCTGCTTTTGCTTGCTGAAGCAGCACTCTCTGCTTTTAGTGTTGTCATTGAGTTATGGAGCTGTGGCAGGGAGCTGGGATTGCATGTTCCAGGGAGGGACAGTGAGTACCTTAGTCAATGTGCAGCAGGGGGTCATGTATTCCTGCATGGTCTAATCCTCTGGGTGGGTGTCTTCTCTCCTCAGGCAAAAGAAGCGGGTGCTGATGACACTCTGGACATATCCAAATGTGAGCTCTCAGAGGTGGGTTCTCTACAGCTTCCAGTGTTAGCTCCCACTCACACAGTGTTAGAGGCTGATTCCTCTGTCTGCTTCTTGTCACCAACTCTCAGATTTAGTATCGTGACTGTGAGCCTTGAGGCAGAAATGGGTCCACTTCTTCCTGTGTCTGCTGAGCTCTGGCTTTCAGGTGGAGGCTTTTTCCTCCCATTTGTGGGGAGGAATTACCTCTCTTACCTGATGCTTCAACAAGATTTCTGTCCTGAGAATCCTTTTTCATTTGACAAGATGGGAAGGGCAGAGTGGTGTCACACCTTCCATCAGTCCCTTGGTAGGACCCTGGTGTGGGACCTCATGGCCTAGTTTTGCTAGTCCTAGAAGAATTTGTTTGCCAAAGGCTGTTTCTGATCCCAGAGCTCCAAAGTCTGCCACCTGCAGCTATTTTCCTGTGTAAGTGACAATCCTGGTTCCAGGCTGCTGCCTGAGGATGGAAATCTCACTTCCAGCTTGGCTGCTTTTGTGGCAGCCAACTAAATTAGAAACAAGCTGTGTGCTGGAGCGTGAGCAGTCAGTGACAGACTGCCAGGCTCGCAGAGGAGACACAGCTCTTCCTCCTAGCAGCCAGGCAGTCCTGGTGAGCAGAAGCCTGTTTCTGTTTCACTTACAGTTTTTATCACTGTGTTCCTAAAATGTTGGTGTCTGTGACCTTTTGTCACAGGATGCTTTTGCCAGGCAAGCTCAAAGATACTGCCCTGCTCTTTGGGGAGAGATTTAGGGCCGTGCTGGGGGCATAGCTGTCTGCTGTGCAGTATGAAATGGCTTGGCTGAGACTTTGGGATGTTTTGCTCCAAGATCAGGAGCCAACAGCATCTTGTGTGTTGGTTTGTAAGCTCTGTGGGACAGTCTGCAGGGCAGGCTGGGTAAGAGGGTGCCAGACAGAGGATGCGCTGAGCCAGCTCCATTCATAGCCACAGCTGGTTTTGCATCTCCAGTGGCTCTCTTTGGACTGGTACCACAAAACTGTTGTCTTGTTTCTTTTTAGCCTTTGTTGTTTCAATAAATAAACTGGGTTTGTGTGGGACCCATGCTGCAGAGCAGGTCACAGTGCGCAGGGCTGGATTTGCTGGCATATCCCCTTTCTGTCTGCCCCTCCACTCCAGCACTCGAGGACACTCAGTCCTGCCCATTGCTCACCTTTCTCATTGAGCCCTCAGTGTGTTTTGCTGAGCTTGCAAAACCATTGAGTACATTTGTATGTGAGTAATTGAAAATATGCCTGGACTCTTGAGTCATCAGCACAGGGAATATTAAACCACTGCAGGACTTGAACCCCTGCCTAACCCTCAGTCTGTGCTGTGCACAACTCAGTGTGTTGAGCTGCTGCAAGCTGTTTAAGTGGAACCTAGCCAAGAAGTCCTGGCATCCTGGGCCAAGACTGGGCCAGTCATTTCAAGTGTCACTTGTGTTTTCATTACTTATTCACACTTTGCAGGCGGATGCTGTAGAAGTGCTTACAAAGGCAGTATCGTGAGAAGCCTGACACCACTGTTCTTTGTTTTTAGGTTCCTTATGGGGCCTTTGCCACTTGTAAAGTCTTGCAGAAAAAGGTAATGTTGCAGTCAGAGCTTATTAGCAAATTCCATTATTATGCTTGAGTATTACTGTTGTGTTTGAAATGAATGTATAGGGTTGTTTAAGTCTTGCTGCAGAAGTTTGCTTGTAATGAATTTGGCCACTTGTAGGGTAATACATGGAGAGCACTTTGGGTAGGAACTAATCCTGTCTGTGTGCTTTAGAGCTAACTCCCGTGATAAAAGATCTTAGAATCACAGAATCCCAGCCTGGTTTGTGTTGGAAGGGACCTTAAAGCTCATCCAGCCCCAACCCCTGCCACGGGCAGGGACACCTTCCACTAGAGCAGCTTGCTCCAAGCCCCTGTGTCCAACCTGGCCTTGAACACTGCCAGGGATGGGGCAGCCACAGCTTCTCTGGGCAACCTGTTCCAATATTGTGTCTACCTTGGCCTGTCTAATGGTATTTCCCATGTAAGGAACTAGGCTCCTGTTTAGATCTTATGGTAAATGTTTGATCTTCTGTGAAACTGCATTTACTGTTTTAATATTTTATATGCTAGTGAACTCATGCAGCCTCCAGAATCAAATCTCAACAGATGTGCTTGTTCTAGATAGGAGTGCCTCTTGTGTTCATGTTTCAATGGGATTTTTCCTCCTCAGGTGCTGATTATTCATACGAATAACCTGACATCTTTAGTTCCAAAGTCCTGCAGCCTCTTGAGTCTCGTGACTGTGAAGGTAGATGTGATTCTGAACAGTTAATCTGCAGTTAATCTGTTTTCCTTGCATTCTAGCTGCATTAAAACCCACTGGCCCGAATAAATTCCTTCTGTCTGACTGCCTTTGGCAAGAATCAGTAACAGGGTGTGACACCTGCCTTTCCCAGGTCCACCTCCTCAGTGGACGGATACCGATCACTGAGCGCTTTGTGTCAGATCAGAATCAGTTGCAGGACTCATTTATCCTGTTCACAATCCCACACTTCCCCCTCAACAGCCTCTCCTGGTGGTACTCAGTCAGAGCCGAGTGTGTTGTGGGGTACATGCATCTCTCTTCTGCACTGGTGGGTCATCTGAATGTGAAGGAAACCGGTGGTGGGTGACGGTGTGTGATGGGGCCATGGCTGTCACACCGCTCTCAGCTCCACCGCCCTCGTGCTGTGGTTGCACAAGGGGCAGAGTTATTCCAGCTGCTCACGTGTCCCCATGCAGGGAGGTCTCCAGGCACAATCCTGTTCTCTCCCGATGCTGTTGGAGCATTCAGCTTCCATGGAGCAGCTTAGCTCACTGCTCCTGTGGAACATGTCTTTCTCTGCCAGGCTGGCTCTATGGAGATGATTTAACCAGTTGGCTCATCCAGTTTTCTGGAGCAGCTCCCTTGGTGTCAGTGCTCTCCCCAGTCTTTGGTTTGTTCATTTGTCTGTAGAGGCTTCTGTTTGCCAAAGGCCTACAAGAATCAAATGCTCCTTGAAAACTTAAGCCACTTTTCAACGCCCCATTGGAAGGGAAGTAACTTTCTTTGCTAGATAACTCATGACCATCTGTCCTCGCACCATGACTCTTTTCCCAGCCTGACTTGGCGAAATCACCCACTCTTCCAGGTTCTGGACCTGCATGACAACCAGCTGGCATCGCTTCCTGCTGATATCGGTCAGCTGGCATCTCTTCAGGTAACGGGTTTGCGGCTGCATCCCGAGTGTTACAGGACAGCAAGGATGTGCTGTTTGTTTTATAATTAATCACAGCTTCAGTGATGGTGCTGATATTGTCAGATCTATCTCATTGACTTGACTGACGTTGTTGAGCTGGCTTATTGGAGTGGGAGAGCAGGAGAAGAGCTGGAGAAGAGCAGGCACGCTGAGTTATGGAGTCCCAGCTTAGTGCAAGGGCTCGGTCCAAGAGGCTCACACTGCCAAGCAGAGCAGCAGCTTCCAGTCCTGTGGGTTTCCCAAATACTCAGGAAATGGGGAATAAGATGGGGAGGGCAGCGTGTTGCAGTGCATGCTGAGGGTCCTCTCTGCTCAGGGTGCAGTGCTGGGTTCAGCCACTGCTTCCTGCGCTGCCCTGGAGGAGAGGATGCTGCTTCCCAGTTCCTGCCTCTGGGCTCAGCACCTACTGGTGCTGTGGGTTGGGAGTAGGGTTTCTCACTGCATGTGGTAGCCACATGTACCCTGTATCCACGGCTTCTGGAAAATACATGTTTATGTTTAACTCAGAAAGCACTGCCTAAACCTAATTTCAAGCTGTCCTTGTGGGCCTAGAAGTAGTCCCAGCAACACAGATGTTTAGAAGACCTGAGACTTGTATAAAGGATCTTTAATATCTTTTCTGTTGATACCTTAGGTCCTAAACCTCGAACGGAATCTTTTAAGATGTCTTCCACAATCTATAGGAGACCTTGCCCAGCTCCAGATGCTCAATGTGAAAGGTATGGCTCATGCTTCGTGCTGGTGTGCTGGGCAAAACACTGTTTAATGGTCTGGGTCATGTTGAGCTGCATTGGTAATTACTCCATTCAACCAGATGGTTTGTGCTACAAATGCTGAGGAAGAACACAAGAAATATTTCCATTCAAATAGATGTCAAGGCAGGAGAAATCATCTAGGCCCCAAATGGGTCAGACTTGGGCCATAAAGATTTGGGAGGAAAAGAAGACTGTTACAGGGAGCTGCTGCTGAAACAGGGAAGTACGTGGAGGGTGAGGCACTTGGAAGTGCAGCTCAGTTCATTGCCATATCTGTCTGCAGACCTGGCCTCTGACCCTTAGATACGGAGTCCCACACTCAGCCCCCTTTCTCCATCTCTGATACTTACAACAAAGGGAAGAAGAGTGCATGGCAGGGGGTTGGAACTGGGGGATCTCAAGGTCCTTTCCACCCAAAACCATTCTAGGATTCCATTACAAACATTCTCCTGATGAAGAGCGCGGGTCCAGCCTGCCGCAGCGAGATGCTCCTTTTGCCATGAGTCACGTGCCAAAATGTGCCTCACATTGCTGGACCTGTGTGCAAGTAGCTCTCGATTCCCAGGTGCCTCGGTGGGCAATGGCAGCCGTTGGAGTCCTCCCTCAGCCTGCAGGAGAGTGTAGAAAATGAGCCGTATGTCGGGCTGTGGTTTGGGGTTCCAGGAGGGGAAGCGCTGGGTCAGGCTTTGGAAAGGTTCCGTGGTACCAAGCGGCTTTTGTGTCTCTCGAGGTAACAAGCTGAAGGAGCTGCCTGTGACCCTGAGCAGCCTGCGGAGCCTGCGTGCCCTGGACATCAGTGGGAACGTGGTTGTGGAGCTGCCGCGGGGGCTGGCGCACATCCGCACGCTGGAGGTGGGCCCCCAGCCCCTCTGCTCCCCTCCGCAGGCTGCGCCTTCTGCTGCTCCCCTTCCCTCTTGCTAAGAGGGGGAACGAATTCAGCGCAGAAAGTGAAGTTTGAGGGTTTGGGAGCTGTAACGAGTTGCAACGTAGGCGGTTCATGGGGTCCCAGAGAGCTTTTGTGCACCCTCCCTTCTTTGCTCTTTCCTGATCCCTTTTTGCCGTGGTTTAATGGTACAAAAGGAGTCCACAGCAGGTGAACCTCAAGGAGTCACCTGCCAGGGCTGTCTCTGAGAGCACAGACTGTGCCTGTGGGCTCAGGTGGACTCAGCCCCCTTGCACCAAAGCTGGGTCTAAATGAGCAGATGGGGTATTTCCAATGAGGGTTTTCCTCCGTTGCTCGGACAGATCCCTGCCTCCCTGTCAGCCCCCGTGGGCTTCTGGCTCCCTGGAGGGTGCAGTCAAAATGGGACAAGCATCAGGGTTCTAAGGATGTGTTACCTTCTGGCTGCCAAACTCGTCAGTACTAAGTGGTGCAAACGTCAGACAGCACGGCTGACTCTGCCACCAGCACAGAGGATGGAAACAAATGCTCTCTGGCCTCAAACACACAACATTAGGCTTCATTTCTCTTGTGGGCAGTCTCTGAGGTGAGGGATCTGTGCAGCTTGCCCTGCTGTGTTTGATAAAGTGGTTCCTTTCTAGG
Organism: Pezoporus flaviventris; assembly: GCF_033815535.1. Taxonomy (NCBI): domain Eukaryota; kingdom Metazoa; phylum Chordata; class Aves; order Psittaciformes; family Psittacidae; genus Pezoporus; species Pezoporus flaviventris. The sequence continues at coordinate 1,724,572 of NW_026892702.1, read as the reverse complement.
CCTTCCTGCTATGCCCTTCTCTGCAGGAGGCAGCATTAGGTCCTTCTGGTGACCACAGCAGGACAAAACAGCAAGTGGTCCTTCTGTTCATTCTCTGTGGTACTTCTCTCTGTGCCCTTTGTATCCCCATCCCTTCCATGCATCATGCTTAAGGGCTCCAGCACACTGAGAAGTGCTGTGCCTGCTTGTACTTAAGCGTGAAGTAGGCACATCTGCGTGAGGGGAATGTTCCACTGAAGTGCCAGCTCAGAAGCTCCCAAGTAATGGACAGTGGAATGACCTCTGAAAGGTGTCAAACACCCAGCCGAAAGGCAAAACCTCATATTTATGTCAGGATTTAGGGTAACGTGAGGTTTTCACTCCATAAGTGAACTTCTGGGGAGCTGCAAGGGTAACTGCAGTGGGACTCTGGCTTGTCCATCAGGATAACCTGGAGCTCTGTGTGTTCTCTCTTTGGAGACGCTGACCCTGGATGCCTCTTCCATGACCTACCCATCAGCTGACATTTGCAGTGCAGGTACAGAGTCCATTCAGCAGTTCCTCTGCAAAGGTAAGCAAGGAGAGTCTGGGGATGGCAGTGAGCACTTGGGGACTGCTCTGTGCCCTGGCTGGGTGCTGTGGTGCTGTGGCATGTTCAGAAACTGTATTTATGAAGGACAAACATCACACTGGCTCTGCTTGGGGTGGTTCCTGACTCCCTGCATGGCTGGCAGGCTGGTCTCTGAGGTCTGTGTCTTTGCTGGCAAACAGCAAAACAGGAGCCCTTCTTTGAGGCTTCCTTCTCACTGTCACACTGCAATTGATAATGGTTCTGTTAAGACATCAGAATAACTGGGTCAGGGACTGCCCAAGTGACTGTAACAAGTCATTGCATCTCCCATGGGATTGTTTTCTCCAGTGGGAGGATTAGGCATTGCCCAGACACAGCTGCCTTGGGACAACGAAGTAGACCCAGTAGTCACTTGAGGTCCCTCCTACCCTCCTTTTCTATGAGGAAGGACCAGGCACCTGCAGGCTGACAGGTTGTTAGGGAAAGGTGAAAACCAGATGGAAGACTCAAGAGGACAAAGACATTATCCTGTGAGCTCTGTGTGCTCACAGTGAGTATTCACTGTGTGTAGTGCAAACAGGAAGGTTTGGTAGGTTTTATGCAGGGGTAGAGCCTCGCCAGAGCTTGGGCTAATCCCTGAATGAAAAGGACAGTCAGAACTTAAGTGTGGTGTGGGCAGGCACATTCACAGCCCTGCAGAAGTCAACATGCCTGTACCTGTGTGAGGGCAGAGTTTCAATCTGAGCAGCTTTGATCATCTTCCTGGTGGGAAGGGGTGACACTGTCTCTGCGCTTCTTGTTCCTAAGCCTGCCTGAGCTAAAGGAGCTCTTCTGGAGACTCATCTGTGTGTGGGGAGGAGCACAGTTGGAGGCAGTCTCACGCACCAGCCGTGCTGCCAAGGAGGCTGTCAGCACCAAATGGTCTTGTTTTGTGTCTGATGACTTCCAGAATGTGGAATTGCATACTACCCCCCCGCTCAGTACCCGCTCCCTGCCCTCGAGAGTGATGGAGGAGGAACGTCTGTGGACGGGGTGGACAGGGCAGTGCATAAGTACCTGGAGGAGGAGGGCGAGTGGCAGGTGAGGCTCCACTGAGTGGGAAGTCATGTGAGAGGGGTTTGGAGTTGTCTCTGCTCCATCAGTGGATCTCACAGCATTTAGCACATCATCCCTCCTTACCTTCCCTGCCATGAGGTGGGTCTTTTGGGGGCATCAGTGCCCAGAGCCAGGCATAGCACTGTGGGCATGGGTGGCTCATCTCTCTGAGAGCTGGGGATGGGGTTACCACTGCAGGCTCCTGGAAGACACATTGCAAAGAACTGTCTGTCCTTGAAAGCAGTGACACAGTAAGGGACAGGGGTGACAATGAGACACAGTGTGTGCGGCATGCTGACACGTGTATTTTGGGGAGAAGAGCCTTGTGGTTCCCAGCCAAGTGCTAGATGCGTTCAGCTCTACCTGGGAAGGGTGAGGGTAGGTGCATAAGTGTGATAAGCTCTGCTAATTCCTTGGCAAGTACAGACTAGATTCCTTTGTCCCTGGAGAAGGGAAGGACTGGACTTTGTGCCTGTGTTAATTTTCTTGTGCCTTTGGTTGATGTCTTTACTCACTTAGGGAAAGGTATAATGTGGGCTAATAATATCTACAATAAATTGCTCTTGAGAGTAAATGTCTGCTGATACTGCTTATTTTCAGAACAAGTTCTTGGATTATGAGAAGAGGAAGGTAAGGATGAGCCTGCAGATGCTTTGTCTGCAGCATCGCTCGGCTTCTGCTTCTTGTTTTCCATCCTTTTATCTGTTTTTTGAGCCAAAAGTGAATGTTTGAGAACTGAGTTCTTGTAGAAACTGAGTTCTTGTAGAGAAAGCTGCTCACTCCTTGCTGGGGGAATCTGACAGACTTGTCTGATACATAAAGCTGATGAGACATGGGGGAATCTGACAGACTTGTCTGATACATAAAGCTGATGAGCTGCAGTCGAAGTCCTATCTCAGCCCTTTGGCTCGGAGTGCCACCATTCCTGCTGTCTCCTAATACTCCTTGTTCCTGTCCTCCATTCCCTTCACCTGGCTGCACTTTTAGTTTGCTCTTCTTTTTATTTCAGTGTCTGTCTCTTCTCCTGTGCAAGGCACACTTAGAGATGTTCCTGTCAATGCATTCACCTTTCCCTTTGGTTAGAGCTCCTCACAGCTGGCTGCCTCCTTCACTCTGTTGTCCTCAGAGAGTCCCCTCTCCATCTGGGGTTGAACACAGCCTTAATTCGGGCCCTCCCTCTGCATTGGCTGTTTCAGTTGTATGGGTTGATGCCCAGGGACTTTGGCTTTGTGGCTGTGAAGTGAGCAGCAGGGAGTTTGGAGACTGTTGTAAAGAGAGCAGCAGCTTCTGCTTCACAGTTTTTGGGTTCCAAAGGAGAGAACATTTCCATTCCCTAGCCAAGCTCCCGTCTGCCATTGGGCTGGCTTCCTTGTCACCAAGGGGATCACTGTGCCCTGGTTTACAGTTCTGCCAGGATAGGTTCTTGCTTGGGAAGGAGCAGAGCCAGCGACTACTGAGCCCTGGCATTCATCTTTCTTCTTATTCCTCTCAGGAACAGAAAATGCAGGAGAAGCTGGAATTTGAGCGGCGCTTGAGCAAGGGGCAGAGAGAACAGGCTCTGCTGGTCCAGCAGCTCAACACTCAGAAGGACGACATACTGCAGACAGTGAGAGAGGTTGGTCTCCTCTGGGCAGGCTCCATACAGGACACTGCCTTTCCCAAACTGACCGTGTCCTCCTTTACTTCTCCCTGGCTTTAGGACCAGATGAGGCTGGAGGAGGGTCTGACCAAGCACCAGCGCTACCTCGAGGAGGAGCGCCTGAAGCTGCTGCAGCAGTTGAAGCAGGCAGAGCAGGGCATTGCCGGCCGTATCCAGAAGCTGCTGGAGGACAACCAGAGGTGGGGTCCCAGGGGTTTTACAGTGATCTGTGCCCCTCAGGGGCTCGTGTTGCTGTGTTCCATTCTGAGCAGTTCATTTTGCTCTCTCTGAGTGTTATGGGGCTGGTCACAACCGGTGTCTGCAGGAGTTGAACTGCCAAAGTCCCATTTAAAAGAAGGGGAATCTGCCACATTAAAAAGTGTTTCACACATAGGTGTGCTGTTGGAGTTTTGCAGCACTGGAAAAAAACAGGATTCCTCATGGAAGGTGCATATTTGGAGTATTTGATGTGCCTAGCTCTGCTGCAGACACAAGGTTACCAGTCTGCCTAAAGCTGCTCTTCTGCACCTGAGAAGCAAAGTCATTTTCTGCCCTGGGGGAGTAGGATGTCCTGCTCAGCTTGATGGAAACCTCTTGTTTTCTCTTCTTTTTTAGACAAAAGCAAAGTTCAGACATTCTGAAATCCTTGGAGAATGAGAGGTGAGTCTGCTTGGAATAGGCTCTTCTACAGAAGGGGAGGGAAGCTGGGAAGTGGTTCTGGGATCTTCCTTTCAGAGCCATGCCTGAATCCACCTTAAGTCAGGAGAAGTTCATCTCATACCTGCAGCTGGTTCTGGTCACTGTTGGAGGCAGGACACTGGACTAGATGTGTTTGGGCTTGCCCAGTCTGGCAAACCCAGTGGGATGGTGAATTTACCTCTTTTTCATCTGTGAATGTCCCAGCTAAGGATTTTGGGAACAAAACCCTGTATTCCACTATCAAGGAATCCTGCATTTGTTGGAAAGCAAGGCATTTATGGAGGGTAATGTGTACGGGCTGGGAGGGATACACTGAAAGCAATGCTGCCATTCAGCCAATGCTCTGAACTCTCCCTCCCTTCAGCCAGCTGTGCTGTGACACAGTAAACTGGATGGGGACACTGACCTGACTGAAAATAGTCCCTTTGCATGTGTGATAGTTTTCCAGTCTCACCAGTTCCTGAGCTGGTCAGTGGGGTTGAGTGGGTTTGAGCTAGGGCAGGGGCAGGGGAGGTGGGGATGGAGGCCAGGCTGCTGCTTTCAGTGGCACTGCTCAGTTAGGTCAGCTTTAGAATGCTCCTCAAGCCTTAAGAAAAAGGAAAGTAAAACAAAGGACCAGCGTGGTGTTGGTGGGAGTGGATGCACTTTGACTGTCTCTCAGAAGGATCAGCATTCCAGTCTAAGAAGCAATTGTCCCCATGGTTTTGAGCAAAAGTTACGTTGTCTCCCATAGGCTTAAGAGGTTCCTCACCAAGAAATCACGGAGACTTTTGTGTCTCTGATGAGCACATGGCTTTCCTGGGCCACTGGCAGAGTGAATCTGAGCAGCCCTTAGGCTCTGAGGTGGGTGGTTGGAGAAGTGAGATACTTGTTCGAAGAAGTGGCTAAATTGTTCTTGTTTGTTCAACAGAATAAGGATGGAACAGCTGATGGCAATAACACAGGAGGAGACAGAGCAACTACGCAGAAAGGAAGTGGCTGGTAGGTCCAAACAGCTCTTTGGGGTGGTAAGGTGCAAGAAAGACCTGGTTCCCCTGGAGATGTTCTGCATAGGTGACGTGGAAGATGCTGTGTCACACACACATTCTTGCAGTGTTGCTTGGTGCAGTGGGGTGGAGCTGTGGGGGGTAGCAGTGCACATGTACCATAGCTGATCTCACGCTTCCACTTCAGCTCACTGCTGGTTCTTGACGTGCAGGCTCTGCTCGTGTGTCATAGACTCATCGAATGGTTTGGGTTGGAAGGGACCTTAAAGCTCCTCCAGCTCCAACCCCTGCCACAGGCAGGGACACCTTCCACTAGAGCAGCTTGCTCCAAGCCCCTGTGTCCAACCTGGCCTTGAACACTGCCAGGGATGGGGCAGCCACAGCTTCTCTGGGCACCCTGTGCCAGCACCTCAGCACCCTCCCAGGGAAGAGCTTCTGCCTAAGAGCTCATCTCAGTCTCCCCTCTGGCAGGTTAAAGCCATTCCCCTTGGCCTGTCCCTATAGACCCTACTGCTTTTCACACAAGGAGTTTGTGAGGCTGGTTATAAGCACACAAAGTGCTTCATATTTCCAAGGTACCAAACACACGTTAACTGATGTTCATGAGGCATGAGGTGGATGGTCCTAGGGAGCCTGTGCTGCTCGTGATGACCACACAGGTGATAATCACTGGGGCTGCAAGGGAAATGGTGTGGGTGCATTGTCACCCTGAGGATGGGTTACTCGCAGTGGGACAGGCAGAGCTGCAGCCATCTGAGCTTTGGTAGAGCAGTGGCTGGGTTCCTCCAGGCACTGAAGAGGTGCCAGCACAGGCAGAGCAGAGTTTGCTCAGCTGATTTCCCCCGAGATAGCTGTGATTCGTGCAGCTGAACGAGTCTGCTCTGAAAGGAATGAAAAGAAAAAAGCGAGGACAGGTTGGAAATGAGAGGAGGTCACTGTTACCTGGAAGTGTAGCCTCTTCTAGACACCCTCTGTGATGCAGACTGACAGCCCTTCTGTCCCCCAGCTGCCATGCAACAAATGCTGGCTGAGAGCTACAAGAACAAGCTCATCCAGATGACCAACGAGTCTCGTCGGCAAGACCTTGTCACCCAGGCCTGCTCCAGGTACAGGGAGAGGTGGCTGGGGCTGGTGGTACTGCCGTAAATCCCTTTCTTTCCAGCAATCCCTGGTGTAATTCCCATATATACATACACCCAGGAGCTCCTGCAGCCACTGGAGTACAGCAGGACAGTGGTGAGAGCAGATGGCACTGCAATTTAAAGAAACTGTCAAACTTGGTTACATGAACCAAGTTCTGATCACAAGGATCTGCATGTTCATCGTACCTTTGATGAACTATTGCTTTTATACACTGTTTATTTGACTTTATACATTCTGCTGAATATGGAGATGAAATTAGACTGGTTTTCCTGGCTTGTTAGCCAGTTCAGGGTCCGGCTCTAGCACAGGATTTCTTTCCTGCCTCCCAGTGTTGTCTCAAAGATGCTGTTTGTCTCTAGATATGACTTGTTGCATTGCTGCAGGTGCAGAGAGTGTTCTGGCCTGCTCTATTTACAAGAGGTAAGAAAGAGCTGAACAGAACCAACATTGTGTGCCTGTGACCTGCCCAACAGGGAAGTGGGCAGACACTGTCCTGCCTGCAAGTGCAGGCAATACATGGCTGGCCACGTTGTCTGGGTCCCCATCATCAGCACACCCTCTGCAGTACAGAATGCCAACCCAGCAGCTTGTTGGGGCAGCAGCAGTGCAACTGCTCTGCCTCCCTCCATGTTGCAGGTTTGGTCTGGTTGTAGGGAAGGAGGTTTGAACTCTGTCAGCCTTCAGCTGTGCAGTGCCAGGGCTCTTCCCCCTTGTTCAGTAACACATTTCCCCATTCCTGGATTCCTTGTTTGCTTTTCCTCTTGTTTGCATCAAGTCTCAGCCCCAGCAGTAACTCCATGGCAAATCCATCTTCTTGCAGCCTAGCTGAGATGGATCAGAAGTTCCAGCAAATCCTGGCTTGGCAGCAGCTGGATCAGAACAAAGCTGTCAGTCAGATCTTGCAGCAGGTAGGCAAAGGTGGGGGGTCAGGTAAAGGAGCTGCTTGTGGAAGCAGGCTTGGGAGTGGATCACAGGAGCAGCAGTGGCTGTGCTGGGCTGATGCAGGAGTGATTTTATTTAACACTGTGCTGAACTTTGTGAACCTCTTATTCTGACAAGTTGACTTGGGGAGTGAAAGGAAAATGCATTCATTTTTGAAGAAGGCGAAGGCATAGACCAGGAGAAGCAAAACTGGTCTGTGATCAATAGCGAGAATGCTGAGGAAGAACTCCTGGGTGGGATGGAGCATTTTCAAAGCCTCTGCTCTTTTTGAATACCTCATTTTGAGCCCAAGACCTCTGCAGCTCATTTTTCAGTGGTGGGCAGCCTTGGAGCTCAGTGCTGCTGAAAGTGAGAGGTGGGCTTCAGACAGAGCATTCCAGATGTGTGATGGAGAACATGAATGTTAGCTCTGTGTCTGTCTGTGAAGTGGGGTTTTACCTTTTGGGACTCTGGGGTCCAAGACATGGTGTAGTCAGGGCACTGTTGCCCAGGGTAAGCACTGTTTAGGTGCTTGTACACGAGTCACTGCAAGGCACCAGAGTCTCATAGCACATTTGCAGCTGCATCAGCAACCTCACTAAGCAGGATTTTGCCTGTCCCATAGATTGAGATGCAGAAAGCTGCCTTTGAAGCTCTCCAAGTGAAGAAGGATCTTATGCACAGGCAGATCCGGAACCAGGTGGGTCAACAGCAAAGAGCAGCTCAGCTCCTCTTCTGAGAAGGATCAAGACACTGTGAGCACAGAGTGGGGTCTGGAGGCAGTGAAGAGCTCTTGTATTGCTGAGAGCTCTGTACCAAAGCCTCGGGCTGCGTTGGTTAAATGCAGTCTCCCAGCTCAGTGCAGATTCATGGAAGTAGTGGAATTGCCATTGCTTCAGTCATCTCAGCACTAATGTGGATGAAGTGCTGGAGAGTTGTCACTAGAGGACAGACCTGCACTGGCTCTGCGGGGTGACCTGCAATTGCAACTGTGATTTCCTTCAGGTTGTGCTCTTGGCAGGGCTGCTGTTTCCACATGAGTCCACTGCATCTCCATCTAGCACATCAGAACTGCACCTGCAGCCATAAGTTCACCTTTTCTTTCCCATTCCCAGCCTGCCTTTCTGAGGTCCAGTCTGCAGAAGGTGCAATGCAATAGCTGGGGGGAAGAGCAAAAGCTGGTGGAGAAAGTAGCGGTGGTTAATGCAGGCAGATGGGGGCTGGTTTCTGACACAGTGCTCCAGAATCTTTCCTCTCCCCATCTACACTAGCAGAAAAGTCTCACATCAGGATTTGGTGGATGAGCTTAAGAGCTTGCTTACACTGAGTCACTCCGTGACCAGTCCCTCTAGAAGCCTATGGGTTGCACACAGACCATCCAGGATCTGAATCTACCAACTCTCCGTTGCTCATGTTCATCAATAAGAGCCTGCAGTTTGCTCACATTTGTAAACAGGGGGAGTTTTGTGCCTTGCTGCCATGGCTGGACCTTTTACTACTGAAATCCAGCCACCCCCAACATCCTGCATGGGCTGTGAGCGGGCAGGAGCCCTGGGTACCACCTGCTGCAGGGCCCTGGTGTCAGCTGGACTTCCATGGTCATGGCACACATTAAGCAGCATGGCCTGGGGATGTAGCTGGTCTGGCCAGTGAGTGAGCTGGGCTCTCATCTTGGCTTTGCTCTGGGATCTTGGGCAACTCACTTCACCTCTCTGTGTCCGAGTTGCCCCACCTGAAAGAGCACCGATCATTATGGGGTTTGCTGGAGCATCTGTAAAGCAGGACCCTGCCCCAGCTAACCTGCAGTCCGAGCAGTGGTGCCAGGGCTTTGACCATCGGTTGCTGCCTTCCAGAGCGGCTGCGAAAGGGTTGGCTGAACAAACTGATTGCAGCGTGCTTCTAGACCTGAACAGAAGGTGTTTAGAGAGACAAGGAGAGAGCAGGGACACAGCTCCTCAGGCAACAACCAGAGTGACCCTACGAGCATGCATCGTGGAAGGGCATTAGCGGCTTCCCCAGACTTCTGGGTGGCTCTGCAGTGCTGTCCCTCCCCTGGCAGCAGTTAGACCTTGTCTTAGAGCATCAATGGAAGTCATGTCAAATGTCAGTAAAAATGTTTCATCTTCTGTTTAGATTAAATTAATAGAAACAGAGTTATTGCAGCTGACACAGCTGGAGTTAAAGAGGCAAGAACTGGACACAGAGACGCTGCAGGTATGTAGGGCTCTGGGGCTGCCCCCACCCTCTCTCTGCTCTGGGATCGCAAAAGCTCCACTTCCTGCTTCTGCTGCAGATGGTTTTCTGCTCAGTCAGGAGGGGACTTACCCCCAGGACACCACAAACCCCTCTTTGTTGTGGGAACATCGCTGCTGCTCCTCATCTCAGTGCATTTCAGGGCAGGGACGAAGCAGGGGCAGATCCAGGTTTGCTGGGCAGGGAAGGATTTTGGGATGCAGTTGTTGGCTGTCCCAGGAACACTGCCTGTTGTGCATCGCATGTACTCACCCTGCTGTGTTGTGCTTTGGTTCTGAACGCCTGCCAGTGATGGCTGTCAGCTTTCCCCTTCATTCCTAAGCCCTGTCCCCACCATCCCACCATTTGAGGGGCTGACTCCAGCAGCAGCCACACATTGAGGAATGTCGAGTTCGGCTTAAGCTGCTTGGCTTTAAATTCTGCACCTTTACATCAGTTGTTGCCCCATGTGTGCTATTTGCCAGGTCAGGTCACCTCTTCAGTCAGCCCCAGATCAGTAGCAAACAGCATGGACTTTCCACAAGTGGTGCACAGGGCGGGCTGGTGGGTGCTGGCTTCAGACAGGACTGCCTCTGAGCCCTGGGCTGGGCTCCTGGGAGAGCCAGATTTGGGTTCTGCTACCTTCATTCATACAGCTCCTCCATCTAATGCTGCAGTGCTGGGGGGTCTGATGATGGGGGACAGCCCAAAGTTCGTGCAGGGAAAAGCAAGGGACCTCAGGCAGGTGACACTGGGCTGGGGTGACCACAGGAGCTCCAGCGCAGTGGATCTGCCCTGGTACCCCCCTGCAGCCCAGCGGGCAGCACGGGACGGTTGCAACTTCAGCGCTGGATGCTGAGAAACAAGGCACAGACACCTTCATCTCCCTGGATCTCCCCTGCCCTTTGGTGGTCTCCAGCCTGAGGGTTCCCTGCGGTGACTGAACCCCCAGTGCAGGGGCAGTGCCCGCAGAGCAGCCCCATACCCCCTGCAGTGCAGGGATGCTTCCTGCCCAGAGCACAGGGGCTGTGGTGAGGAACTTCAACCTCTGATGAGCAGGAAGAGCCAAAGGCCCCCTGAGCAAGGGACGTGTTTGCTCAGGTCTAGGGAGTGACCTGGGGGTGCTGCAGTGTGGGTGGGCAGCAGAGCACATCTCGAGGTTCACTGGAGCCTCCTGGGTGCTGCCTGCTTCAGCTGCAGAGGTGCCCCATGGATGTTCCTGAGACAATTCCCCTCTCCTCCTGGCTCCGTGGCTCAGTGCTGACTTCCCTTGCCTGGCACCCACGGGGCTTGGTGTGAGACCCCAATGAAGGCAAGCTCCCCAAGGGCATGAGGAGGTTGCTGCCTTACCTGTCCCACCTGCCTGCAGCCTCTAGACCTACTTCCAGGTGGTCTTTCTCAGTTGAGGAGGGGAACCACAAACACTTGCAATGCCATTGACTGAGCCTGTGATGGAGGTGGGAGCTGCTGCAGGTCCTGGGCTGCCTGGGGCGTGCGGGGGGCTGGACCATGAGCAATGGTGAGTGCAGGACCCAAAGGAAGGGGTTCAGCTCGACTCTGCTGTGCCGGTTCCTAGGAGAGGACTGGGGCTCTGCTCCAGGGCTGAGGGACGTGGAGCTCAGGCTGCCACCTCTGCTGTGTCTGTGCTGGGAAGGAGGAGATGTGGATGCCAGAGTCCTTCTGTTGCAGGGGGTGATCACAGAGCAACGCCAAGCTCTTGGCTACCTGCTGCAGCAGCTGCTCAAGGAGAAGAAGCAAAGGGAGGAAGAGCTGCAGCAGATACTGGTAACGAAGGCTCTTGATTAGGTGCTGTAATGAGGGAGCGCATGGGCTGGCTGCAGGGCAAGGATCAAGGGGTCAGCATGGGAATGAAGGGGGCTCTGAGGGGTTGGGCCCCCCTGCAGAGGGCAGTTGAACCTCAGGAAGTGCTAATGGCAGCTCTCGGGGCAGGTTGCAGTACTGCAGCGTGTGCCTGGGGCAGCGAGCAGAGGGGATGCACAGCCCTGGGCTGGCCGATGGGGCCGAAGTGGGACCAGGCTGCAGAAGGCCAGGAGTGCCCGTGTTACCCCAGCTGTGCCCATTGCGGTGCTCTGAGCTCGCCCTGCACAGCCCAGGCTGTTGCTTTCCCCTGCCTCACATCCTCCTCAAGCATCCCTGAACACCCCCCGCCGTGTTCCCTCGGGCTGTGCAATGAACGGGTTTGTTTTGCAGCTGGAAATGGAGGCAAAGAGTGAAACCCAGCAGGAGAACTACTGGCTGATCCAGTACCAGCGCCTGCTGAACCAGAAGCCGCTCTCGCTGAAGCTCCAGGTCACTGCTCGGTCCCTGCTGTCCCTGCAGCTGCGCTTGCCCTGCTGCAGCCAGGGGCTCAGCCAGGGCAGGGAGCAGGGCACAGACCCCTCCCAGAGGCTGAGCAGCAGCTGCTGCTTTGCCCACCGTGCCCTGAGCAGGGTGCCCAGCAGCCCTCTCCCAGTGCTGTGTATTGGAGGTTATGGGGCTGCCCGGTCTGTGAGGAGCCAACAGCTCCATCATCTCGTGTTCAAGCTGCTTGCCAGGAGCAGGGTGCTCCCTGTGCCTCCCAGACAGGGCCTTTCCTTCCTTATCCAAGTTCCCTTGCCAGTCCTTCTGAACGCAGCAGCTCCTGTCCATCCCTGCCTAACAGACTGAGCCAGGAGTCTGTGCTGGTCAAATCCAGCCACAAAGAGATGGAGGGAGCCGAGCTCTGCCCATGCTGTATCATCAGCTGGAGCTGGCAATGCTGGGGCTGCTGCAGCCACCAGCAGTGTTTCAGTCTTCCCTAAACACGTTTTGAGCTGTGCTCATAAAACACCTCGGGCCAGAGCCCTGCCGGCTCTTTAGAGCTGTGTCCTGGGGCTGGGGGTGCGGAATGCTCTGAGCAGGGCAGAGGGCAGGGCTGAGCACGCTGCCTGTCCCGCTGCCTGTGCTCAGGGCCACGTCTGGGGCTTGTGTTTGCAGGAGGAGGGCTTGGAGCGGCCGCTGGTGACCCTGCTGCGGGAGCTGTGTGCTGAGCAGTACGTGCCCATCTTCGCCCATCACCGGCTGTCCTTGCGAGCCCTCGGCACCATGAGCGCCAGCGACCTGGAGAAGGTAGGAGGCAGCGGGTGCAGGGAGCGGGGTGACCCCGACCCCGCCGGCCCTCGCTGCACTCGGTACCCGCGGTGCTGCCAGGGGAGGGCCGTGGTCACGCTCCCGGTGTCAGCCCCAGCAAGGGGAGGTGCCAAAGCTGCTCCGAGCCACCCCGGGAGCCGCGGCTCTGCGGAGCACTGGGCTGAGCTGAGCCCGGGCTCTGCCTTTCAGCATCCCCCAGATGCTCTTTGTGGTAGGAACGGCACCGGGGGAATTCCCTTCTCGGCTTTCACACCCGATGGAGCCGCGTCCCCTGGCATGGCGGGGTCTTGCCAAGTGTTTGCTGTGTCCCCTTGGGGCCCCAAGCGTCCTGTCCCCTGCGAGAGCTGAGACCCCCCCTCTCGCACCGCAGATCGGTGTGGCGGAGGCCGGCCTGCAGCGTGCCATCCTCCAGCGGACCCAGGAGATCCTGGCTGTGGCCAAGACCATCCCAGGTACCTGGTTCTTGTCTGGCTGGCTTTTCAATGCGTTTTACACTTACAGCGGGTACCTGAGCCTTGGGGGGGGGAAATCTGTGGGGCCAGATGCCTCCCTCTGGGGAGCTGCTGTGCAGAGCATGGGCTGCAACGTCAAGCTGCTCCCATTGACTTCCCTATTTATTGGGTCCCCGGGCACCCATCGTCTTGCAGTCACCCCGATGCCCGTTGGGTGGGTGGGAGGTGGGCAGCAATCCTGGTGCTCAGACTTCCTGCCTGTGGTTGCAGAGCTGCTGAGGACGGAGGACACCGAGGTCCCTGCAGCCCCAGAACCCAGCGCTCCCTGGGAGGAGCCTCCGAGCCCTGCGATCCCAACGGCTCCGCTGCTGCAGTGGGATGAGAAGAGGTCGGAGTGCGTTGTCTGCATGGAGCAGGAGGTGAGCCCCCGCACGTGCGTGGTGCTGGAGCAGGGGGGGAGTGAGGGCAGCAGCCCCATAGCCCTGGGCAATGGTCCCTCAGCTCCCTGGCACAGCCAGGCGCAGGCATCACCATGAGGAGTAAGGCAGGGCAGGGCCAGGCTCCCTGTGGGCTTTTGAGGGCCTTGCCGAGCTCCTGTGCTGCGCTGTCCGTGGATCAACCATGGTTCAGCCCTGACCTGTGTCCCTCCCTCAGACCCTCTGCCCTGGTGGCACAGCCCCATCACTGGAGATTGGGGTGCAGGGCTCTGCCTCCCCTGCTGTGACAGCCCCCGGTGGTCCCCATCCCCTCCAGTGTTGGAGCACAGCGGTGCTGGGAGGAGCGTTACGATCCAGCACTGCTCTCCATGTCTGCTCCTCTGTCTCTCCTCCAGACCCAGATGATTTTCCTGCCCTGCGGCCACGTCTGCTGCTGCCAGAGCTGTTGCGAGTGGCTGCTCACTTGTCCCCTGTGCCGCAGGGACATCGCCCAGCGCATCCGCATCTTCCACAGCTGCTAGGGGCAGGGGAAAGGAGGACGAGGCTGCCCTGCACCACCGCTACCAGCCCTGCCCGCGGTGATGCCCCTCTGCTGCTCCATGTCAGTGTCAGACACTCGCACCATGATCAGCACTGCCCTCCCCTGCATGGCCTGGGCTGGCTGTGGCTGCACGCAGGAGTCTCAGTGTCCCCTGTGTTCCCCGATGGTTGCTCAGCCTCCACCTTGGGTTCTTTCTTTACCTGCATCCCCTCCTCCAGCCTGCCCCTGCCCGCCCAGCGTCCCCTTGCCTGGCAGCACTGGGGGATGGAAGCGGGTGCCCCCATGGCCCCTCTTTGCTGTGGATGCATTTGCCTTCGGAGATGCCCCTCGCTCAGCAGGGGCACAGCCAGTGCCAGCTCTGAAGCTGCTCCCCACTGGGGCAGGGCGCTGCCAGGTGCCTGCGTCGAGCACGGTGCCTGGAGGTGGGAGAATCTCCCATGGGAGATGCTGGCAGTGCCCTGTGCCTGTGTCATGGCAGAGCTGTGGGGCTTTGCTCTGGTGACCCACAGGAACCTGTCAGGGGCTGCAGGTGCCAGGGGAGTGTGAGGAACTCCCTGACCCCTAATTCAAGCTCCAGGACTCGAGGGCCTTGCTCTGGCCAGAGGAGCCCAGTGGGGTCCCAGAGCTGAAAAACGCATTGGAGCAGGAGCACGAGTCCAGCAGTGGAGGTGAAGGGCTGGGGCTGTGCACGGTGCAGCCCCAGGTGGCTCCCTGCGCTGGTGGTAGGTAGAGCTTCATCAGTATGAAG